>NW_027551777.1:2645769-3307212 GCF_045843805.1 Urocitellus parryii
GCGGTTCTCATTATCATTGGTCAACACAGTTGTCTCTGTTACCTTCATTTATGCACCAGAATAAATCAAACTCAGTGAGGAGAGACTGACATATAGCTTCCAGGGGTAAAAAGAACCTGAAATTTTTGTACAACAACAACAAAAAAAATTACAAAATTACATAAATTTTAATCCCAACCAAAATAGATTAATAGCTATTTATAATAATACCTATTGCTGGAAGTTGAATATTTTCAACTTAAAGAAATGACATGGTAGTTTCTCTCATTCCTTCCTTTTCTCCCTCCCCACATTACTATCCTCCTTCCCTCCCTTTCTTTTTTTTTTCACCTCCCCGTTCCCATATCATAGAATAGGACTTGGGAACCATCACAATATCCTCTGAATCTGACACTTTCCTTACTCTAGGCCTCAGTGTCTGCTAATTGGACAATTTCTTCTCTGGATACATATTAATGTATGGGAGTTTATGGCTCCTTTGGGTATTGGGGTCCAGAACCACTTCTTTAGGTGCACTGAATAAAGCAAAAAAGTATATAAAACCAAATGCAGAACCCACTTCTACTCACTTCAATACTACACAAAGAAAATGCATTGGACAAAATTAAAGTTGAACATCCATCTATTAAGAATAAAGGAATATACTTTGAAAGGCAATGTGGAGATTCCTCAGAAAACTTGGAATGGAACTACCATTTGACTCAGTAATCTCATTTCTCAGCATATATCCAAAGGACTTAAAATCAGCATACTATAGTAAAGTGGCCACATCAATGTTTATATAAGCTTAGTTCACAATAGCTAAATGATGGAACCAACCTAGGTTCCCTTCAACAGATGAATGGATAAAGATAATGTTATATATGTATATACACAATAGAATATTACTCAGACATAAAGAAGAATGTAATTATGGCATTTGCAGGTAAATGGATGAACTATCATGAAGTGAAATAAGCCAATCCAAAAAAAAAAAAAAAGGTCAAATGTTCCCTCTGATATGAGGATGCTAACACACAAAAGGGGTGGGGAGGTAAGAATGGAAGTTCCTTGGATTAGACAAAGGAGAATGAAGGGAAGGGAGGGTGGATGGGAATAAGAAAGACAGTAGAATAAATCAGACATAACTCTCCTATGTTCATATATACATTCACAAATAGATCATGTACAACCACAAGAATGCAAAGTTATACTCCATGTATTTATAGTATGTTAAAATGCATTTTATTGTCATGTATATCTCAAAAGAACAAATAAAAAAGTAAAAGAAAAAGAATAAAGTTATAAATGGTCCAGGAAATTCAAATTATATGTTGCTTACCAAAATGCCTCTGGTGTCCATAGAAAACAAGCCATTGAGATGTCTCTGGGCTTGATGTGACTCTTAAAGCTCTCAAGTCAGGGTAGGATTTAGCTTTTTCTGTCATACTGATTCAGTTAGTTGATACTTTTAGGGTTAAGTAGGTCCATTCTGTCAAGGCAGAGAAGTAGAAGCACAGCCCTGAAAATACTTCTTGTTCTACATATCAGCCAGGTGGTAAGGAATGCTTTTAATGTAAAAGTGATGCAAATGACAAAAGTAAGGATTAAAAAGAGCAATCTAGTCGCCTAAATGTTAAAGCATTTATTCCAAAACATCAAGAAGTCCTACCCGAAGTCTTGTCATAATTTATAAAAAAGCCTTTCTAGTTTTTTTTCATGATCTGTAATCTTTCTATTATTCATTCCACATTTAGCTTAGGGAGGTGACCCCTTTGTTATAATGAAATTATTCCACTAGGGAAAGAGCTAATCTCTTTCCCATCCAATCAGGATTTCTAAGCCTCTGGTAACAGCATGAGATGAAAGTCTTGGTAGAATGGGAACCATATGCTCCTTATGATTTTTCCCTATGACAACGAGATGTTACACGAATGACTTGGGGTCATGCAGCAGCAGATGGCAGTCTGGGAGTTTCAAGATCCAGGCTACTTGGTGTCTAAAAGAAAAAACAGTTAAGGTTTAATGATATACAAAAACTACATTTGGAGTGTCAAAGGAGCAAGCTGGCCGTAAAAGAAATATTCTCCTGGCAAGAAACTTATGAATAGACCCAACCAGGCTTCCTTTGTTCTGTCCAACTAATATTTTCCCATGAATATTTCAGAAATACTATAAATATACTTATGTCTACAATAAAATATTATTTAATAAGTATTTATATCTAAAAAAAAACCAGACACACCCATTTCGGCCAACCACTGACTTGCTTTGAGTGGATGATATACACTCAAGTTTCAAAAATCATGTCTTTCTTACCCTGGTACCATCCTAATTTATATCCTCAAAAGCTGGTGTCTGTCCTGTGTGTTGTGAAATATTCAGTGAATTAAAAACAGTTGTGAGGCTTCTTTCATACTTTGCTGGACATGGCTATTTCATTTTTCACATGTGCTTGTCTGACACTCCTTAAGGACAGGAATTCTTCCTTTATATTTCCTGGGTCCCACCATGGTGTCTGCCTCTAGTCAGTGCTTGGGATTTGTTGAATGAATGCATGACTCCTGATCTCAACAGTTGGTATGTCTTGCAATAATAGAAAATTCACAGTACTTGTAATGAACATAAAAAAATAAAATTTAAATAAATAAATAAATAAAATTAGACAATTAGATGCACGTTGGTGCATCTCTATAATCCCAATGATTCAGGAGGCTGAGGCAGAAAGATGGCAATTTCAAAGTCAGCCTCAGCATCTAGGTGAGGCCCTAAGCAACTCAGCAAGATCCTGTCTCAAAATAAAATGTAAAAAATGGCTGAGTTATAAAATCCCTGGTTATAAAAAACAAAAAAAAAAAATTAAAAACTAAATTCTTGAAGAAGGGATTCTACAAATTTTCCCCCTGAAAAGTCCAACATCACCAGTTTGAAACCTATTAAAAATAATGAGATAATTTCATAAGAAGATCAACAGCATATACAAATATGAAGAGCTTATGTACAGAAAACAATACATTTAAAAAAAATACTGTCTTATCTCTGTAACAAAACATCTCAGCCTGGGTGGCTTTTCCAGAGAAAGAGAGGGATATCTCAATTACCATTTGAGGATTTGGGCTTCAATATGTGAATCTTGGGGAACATGAACAATCCATAAAACAAAAAATTATGGGAAAATAGAGAAATTCCTTCTCCTAGAAAGGAATCAATTTTTGCCTAATTATTCCTAAGTAAACTCACTATCAATGAATCTAATTTCCAACTTAAATAAAATTGATGCTGTTGGGACTTGAAAAGCTTCTGGCAACATATGTTCTTAACTAAATATTAAAATATCCTGCAAAACTACATTGACTTTATTGTAATATAGCACAAGACGTGACTGGAAATCAATAGAAGAGGTTAAAAAAGTTCAGAAAGAGCATACAGATACTTAGCATATGATAAACATGCATATCAATACATAACAAAGTTAAATAAACAGAAATACATATATATGCACATAAAGAATTTTTGCAATTTCTCACACAAAAATAAACCTAGACACTTGCAACTCAAAGTGTGGTTATAAAACCCACAGCACCAGCCTTATATGTGGGGATTTGTTAAACATGCAGAAGTTTAGGTCTTTTGCAGATTGCCTTGGTCAGTTGGGACTGCCACAGCAAGCCTTGGAGAGCTGTAAAAATTGGGATTGATTTCTCACAGTTCTATAAGGTGGAAGTCTGAAACCAGGATGCCATCAGGTCAGGTTCTGGTGAGGACTCTTCCCATGATTCCTCAAATGGGAAAAGGTGGGGGAAATGGATATGAAAGAAATTTCATTTCTCTCTTCAGAAAGAATTCATCCCACCATAAAGACAGTACCCCATCTCCAGATACTGTCATGCTGAGGATTAGAATTTCAACATTAGAATTGGGGAGGGGACAAACATGTAGTCCATACATCATTTGAGTCAGGATCTGTGTTTTAACAAATACTTAGATGAGTCAGTTGTTTGTTAAGTTGAGAAGCACTGTCAAAATCATTTTCCTGTGATGGTGGAATACAATAGCCACTAGTTACACGTGGCTACGGAACACTTGAACTTGTTGCTAGTGCAATTAAAAGTCTTGTTTTATTTTAATTAATTTAAATATAAAATCTAGATGTAAGTAGTGGATACATGTTGAAAAATGAAATTCTAGATTTTAGAAGTATTTCATATATAAAAAATTTTAATTTAATAAGAAAAACTTTAATATGGTCTCTAAAGGTAGCATAAAAGCTATAAACAATTAAATAAAAAACAAAAAAAACCCCTGAATATATAAAAATGCAATAAACTTAAGTGGAGAAAAAATAATAAAGTTAGGATTTAAATTAAAACTTGGAAGCTATTTGTCATATGACATAGATCAGAGATAAGCATTTAAACATTCTTATATTATTAAAAAAGAAAAAATCTGACAAATAAGCAAGAAATCATCCCGCTTGGAATCCTATAGTCTTCCACAACATTGCATTATTTTCCTTCTTATTTCAGTGACTTCTCCTTCTTTTTTTTTAGTATTTTTTTATTGGTTGTTCAAAACATTACAAAGCTCTTGACATATCATCTTTCATACATTTGATTCAAGTGGATTATGAACTCCCATTTTTACCCCAAATACAGATTGGGATTGCAGAATCACATCAGTTACACATCCATGTTTTTACATAATGCCATATTAGTGACTGTTGTATTCTGCTACCTTTTCTATCCCCTATTATCCCCCCTCCTCTCCCCTCCCCTCCCATCTTCTCTCTCTACCCCATCTGTTGTAATTCAATTCTCTCCCTTGTTTTTTTTCCCCTTTTCCCTCACAACCTCTTATATGTAATTTTGTGTAACAATGAGGGTCTCCTTTCATTTCCATGCAATTTCCCTTCTCTCTCCCATTCCCTCCCACCACTCATCTCTGTTTAATGTTAATCTTTTCCTCATGATCTTCCTCCCTGCTCTGTTCTTAGTTGCTCTCCTTATGTCAAAGAAGATATTTGGCATTTGTTTTTTTAGGGATTGGCTAGCTTCACTTAGCATAATCTGCTCTAATGCCATCCATTTCCCTGCAAATTCCATGATTTTGTCATTTTTAGTGCTGAGTAATACTCCATTGTGTATGAATGCTACATTTTTTTTATCCATTCATTTATTGAAGGGCATCTAGTTTGGTTCCACAGTCTAGCTATTGTGAATTGTGCTGCTATGAACATTGATGTGGCAGTATCCCTATAGTACGCTCTTATAAGGTCTTCAGGGAATAGTCCGAGAAGGGCAATGTGACTTCTCCTTCTTGGTCACCTTTGTGAAATTTGAGTTCTACATGTTGGAATGCCCCAGAACTCAGATCTGGCCCATAGTACTTCTGTGTCCAAATTTTCTTCCTGATCCCTCAGTCTGAAAAAGAAAACCAATGCAGGCACTCCTTATCACGAGACTGCTTTCTTTGCAAATACTTATCACCAACCATTTGTCTTTTTTACTCCCTCATGTATGCACACTTGTATATAATGCTACTGTTTTAATTTCATTGGTTTCTTCTTACTGAATCCTAATGCAAGGTTCATGAAAACAGGTACCTTGAGTGACCTTGCTCATCTTTGCCCCCTAAAATGTAGATCAATATCTTACATATAGGAGGAATTAAACTAAAATTTATCAAATAATTGGATTAAATAAAAAACATAGCATGATATAATCCTCCATATCATTATATGCATAAGCATAATATTCATAATAACAATGGCAGTAACAAACATATACACAGTGTTTATCATATTGTCTACTATATTAACTCAATCAAAGGCCATACCAATCTTGTGAAAGAGGCACTCAAATTCTTCTCAATTCACAAATTATAATATGGAAAAAGTGTTAAAGTGATTTTTCCCAAGGTATTGCAACTATCACATGCAGAAGAAAATTGCTAGTATGAAAAAACATGACCTATTTTGTTTATATCTGGGTGGTGGCATTTTTCTATTTTTTTTAAATAGGTTATGTTTACTTAGTTTTCTTTGATAAGTATACATACTAATTTTATAATTTTGTATGGCCATTTGGGGGGGAAATGTAAAAATTCTCCCTTTGGAATCTGTGGATTTCCATTTATTTTTTTTTAAATGAGAAGACTGGGGTATACTGATTTGTGAATGAAAATGTCAACAATGCATTACTGAGTTGGCAATATCTGGAATAAAGAGATAAAAATTCAAAAGTAGGTTTGAGCCTATTGTTCAGGTAAGGTTTGGAGGAGAGTCATAAGGAAACAAGCAATTTGTAAGTTGAAACACAACCTGTCTCATGAAAATATTTAACACAGGATTTAGGAGATCATGTCCATTAGTGTGGGGCCAGTGGGTTTCTGTGATGTCCTTACTCCTTAGGGAACCAAGCCGTGCACATTCTTTTGGCTTTTGCCTCATCGAATGCAACAAACTGTCTAGACCGAGTGCAGACACTGTGGTCTTATTTAAGCTCTTATTTAAGTATTTGAAAATACTCGTCAGTAATCAGAAAGAACCATGGAAGAAACAAATGAAAGCTGCAGCTGACAATATATTCTCCTCCAAGTTTGTTTTCTTATCACATTTAGTTAATCCAAGTGTACTTATTTGAGGGAATTTTAAGGCAGACAAAGGTGGCCCTGGAATGTTGATCACTTAGGTAAAACATGAGGCATTCATAGGCTCTCAGAAAATGACATCGGGCCAAAATAATAAATCCAAGATTCAGCATCCTCACTGGTAAAAGTGCAATAGTATCTATGTTATAGTGTTATGATAATTGCATGGGTTGATATCTACAAAAAAAACTCCTGATACCTTATTTAGTTGTCTTTCATGCATTTTGTTATACATTTTATCTTAATAATATATTTATTTATTAATCAAACTACTGTTTGTGCTATTATACAACATATGAGAGAGAAAGGGACTTAATTTTGGTTTTCACCTTATATTCCAATTATTAAGAAAGTTGGTTTCTTTTTGTTTGTTTGTTTGTTTGTTTTTTGGTTTGGTTTGTTTGTTCTTGACAAAGAGGAAATTTCCAATGACTCTTTACTAAGTAATCAGGAGTTATTTACATTTTATGGGGGAACTTTGGTATGTTCTCTGATGACCCCTTCAGTCCTAGACTTATTTCTTACCACTGAATGAAGCTTGGTGTAGGTGGAAGTTTGGGTGAAAGGTATTTCAGGCCTCAAGGAAGGACTTACATGGATAGACAGCCCCAATTCTGTGTCTACCTGAGTGACCTGTGACCATTGAGGAAAGAAAGTCCCTTCCCCAAATCATTATCCCATGGGGACCAGAATAATTTCTGAAATTCTTTTCTTCACTTAAGTTCTGTCTTTATCAGACCTTTACAACATACCTTTTCCAAAGTATTTGTGTTCATATTCACTCTCCTTCAATGAAGTCTAACTTTGAGGCTATCAACTAGTTTAATAACTCTTTAAATTATAAACAGACCTCTGACTATCCAAGTAAAAGCTTGTGCTTATGATACCTTAACTTTTCTGGTCGAGCTAGAGTACCTGGGCAGAAATACTGATGGAATGATATAAATGAATCATGGAGGCAACACAGTTTTTGTAGCTGTAAAAATTACATTTTTTTCAATTTTTATTATTATTTTTTCTTCTTTTTATGTTTGATGTGAATGGGACGGAACTGAACTGAAATCAAAAGACTTGAAGAAACCTATATCTTGGAAAAAAGAAATATAATGGCCTTAGAAAAATATTAAATAGGATGAAAGGAAGCAAATGAAGGACTTTCCAAGCTTAGATCACATTCGATCTTAAATGTAAGAGACTAGCAGTGATATCCTAAGGAAGCAGAGAAGAAAGACAAACACTGGCAATCACTGGAGTGAAGGAAGAGTGAAGAGCTAATTTGGGAAGTGAAAATGCTCCTGAGGACATTAGACACCCAAGGGCTGTCTCCTCCAGGAGCTGCAATCAATAGGTGCACTATAAATACCACTTCCTGAAAAATGTTTAAAATAGAGGCAAAACACTCTGCCTCCCTCCTTCTCTCCTTGAGTCTCTCCCTTTCTCCCTTCCTCTGTCTTTCCATCCTTCCTTCCTTCCTCCATTCTTTCTTCCTTTTGTCTTCCCATGCTTTCTTCCCTCTTTCTTTCCTTTTGATCTTCTTCTTATATACTCCCCATAGCTACGCAGCACAAGTTTAGATGACTCAAATGGTAGAGCACTAAAAAAACAATGAATTATTCCTGGGTACCTAGTGAAGAGGCTTTGAGACAGGGAAGGAACAAGCTATCAAAATAAGAAAAAGGCAGCTTCACATTCCATTTATTTTACCATTAAGAGTTAGTCTAGAGACCTTTGTTAAATTTTAAATTACAAATTTAAAGTCCTTCCTCTACAGAAGATATAATCCCCTCATCTGGATGAACAAATATAACATTATCAAAATTATAGAAGTATTAATTGAAGAAAGCCATATGACACATAAAATAAGGAAGATATGTAAAATGAATTTACCAATGTAAGAATATGAGGCCACAGAAATCTGTGATCTGTGCAGTCCTTCATTGAAATATCTGCAGTCAGAAACTGATGTTCTGGCTACCCGTGTGGTGCTCTGTCCCCAGAGACAAAACCAAAATGCTCAGAGGCTGCACTAGACAGGACCAAACTTCTATCTCTACATCTAGGAAATGATACTTTGGTGCCTAGATGTGTTTCTAGGTGTGCTCACCTAGAAAATCATGTAGTGGACAGCGTAGGGCAGAGTGTATGTTATGGTGTAGATATGGGGGCCCCCATAAAGCTCATGTATGAGACAATGAAATAATCTGGGTAAAGTAATTGGGTTATGAGAGCCTTAACCTAATCAGTGTGTCCGTCTCCTGACAGGATTTAACTGAGTGGAGACTGTAGGGCAGTAGGGTGTGACCAGAGGGGGTGGGTCATTGGGGGTGTGCCTTTGGGATGTATATTTTGTCCTTGTTGCGCAGAGCTTTCTGCTTCCTGGTGCCATGTCCCCAATTGCTTTCCTCCATCACACTGTCCACCAGGATGCTCTACTTCACCTTGAGCCCTGAGAACTGAAGTTGGCTGTTGACAGACTCAGATCTCTGGAACTATAAGCTCCAAAATAAACTTTTCCTATTCTAAAATTCTTATAAGCTGGTCTTTGGAACAAAGCAGTGAAAACGCTGACAAAATTAATGTGTATAACTGATATGAGGTGAAATTTGTGAAACTCTGATTTGCCTGAATTCCTGTTCATCATGTTTTTTTTGCAACTCACTGGGACCTGATGACAATCAAGAATCAGGGGGGAAAAAGTTCAGAATAATACCAAAGCATACCTTGAAAAGATCCAAATTCTGAAAATGTTTAAAATACAATGCATAAATATACCCCCGCATACATACTTGTATTCTCATTGAATTCACCACTACAATTCTAAATTCTACCTGTTTGTGTATTAATGTAGAACTATATTAAGAAATGGAATTTGACAAAAATTTGTTTGTAGGAAACATTCTAAATTGTATTTTACAGATAGAATTAGAGGGGATTGTTGTATATCTAAGCCATTAGCAGTTAGGAAGCTAAAGTTCAATATAATTTCAACTGAGTTTTAGTATCATGTTTGTTTGGAATAGAAACTTATAAAAATATTCAAAGTACTATTTATAATGATTATCTTTAAAATAATTATTTTATTTTATAAGTAAACATATTGATAGCAGGGTGCTGTAATAAGGCAAAACCAAATTCCAAGCTAATGATATACACAGCCTATTTTAATCTGGGGTTCTTTGTGAAATGTTAATCTGAAAATTATCTAAGGTTAGTTATGGTGTCATGCATTTGAATGTTTTCCAACCATTTTAATTAGTGGTATATGTTTAATGAAAATATTTTCAATGTAAGAAATACATGTGAATTTATGTGGTAATAAGTTAAACCCATTGAAAGCTGTAGGATTCATTCATATGCAGGTCTCAAAAACTGAAATTTACAAGTAATAACTATGTGCAACTAACAGTTTAAACCACCTGAACAAATAGTCAATTGGAATATTTTACTCTTCCAAAAAATTACATATATATATATATATATATATATATATATATATATCTCCATAAATTCAATCATGCCTTCCTGTGTAGATATAAAGGACAATGAAATTATTTGATTGTCAGTGTTCAGCTGATTCTCATCTCCATTTTCACCTGTAGAGGTCTTAGATTTTTTTCACTCTGTACTACGGTGACTTTGAGGCAAATGGTCAATTTCATGGGAATATATTCACAAGGCTAACTATTTTTGTTATAGAGACTATCTTTTTACTAATCAGAATTTTTTGCTTGACAAAAGTGAAACTGAAATCAACCAGAGAGGAGAGGAGGGAATTATTTAAAAAAAAATGCTATAAGAGATTCCTTCATTACAGAGGGTCTGAACAGTCAATGGTGAGAGGGCTGGGGATGGAAGCACAGGAGACATACCTGGGATGCAGGGCTCAAGTGGGAAAAGGAAAGCCTCACACTCTATCACGTGCTTATTCCCTCTCCCCCCTCCCTCCCCACCTTCCTTCTTCCTTATGGCACATTTGGCTTGATTTTCATTAAATAGAGACCAAATTTCTCTACATGACAGTAGACAAGGTGTCAGCAGTTTTCAAGACTCATAGCTTATAGTCCTTATCATGGAAAGGGATTGTCCATTTCTGAAGTTTCCGGAGGAGGAGTAGGAATGCAGGACCCAAAAGATGCATGAATCAGAACTTACAGTCAGAATTTAGACTCACCACCAAACTTAGCTGCAGGAAAAACTTAAAATGTTGCCTTATCCAGGGCAGCCATGTGGCCACATAAATTTTAAGGGCTCTATTAAAAGAAGAGTCTATGAATATTAAAGGACAACTAGCACTCAACAATTAAGGCAGAAAAGACATGATAAAAAAAAATTCTAGCACTGACAGATCGATGTAACTGGAGTAGAAACAGACAAGGACCAAAGTTAGAGGTTGCTGAAAGAAGCCAGGAGTTTTAGAAGACATCCTTCTAAAAAAAAGTTCTGCCTTGTTGCTTCAAATAAGGCCTTTTACTTTCAAACTGTTTTCCATAACATATTTAGCTAGCTCCTTAAAACTCAGACCAAACCAGTTTTGTTTTGGTTTGCTCAATTGTTTGGTGTTTTATTAAGAAGATTAATAAGCATGTTTGTCAAGGAACCAAACAACTTATTTATTTTCGGAGAGAATACAGTTCGGTTTATAATAACCCTTGAATTTCTGAAAGTTCATGAAAAAGGGATTTAAACAATGTGCTAGATCCTGCCAGTTGCGTCACTGTGCATCTGGTAAAAAATAGGACTTTAGAAACCTAGGATATTGTCTCCACCATGTCAAACCCTACCTTGGTGAGGCTGCACTGAAGGCCTCGCCCTATTTAAGACTGGGAGCAGCTGGGTGACCCAGTCAACCTAATCCCATCCTCTTTTCAATTGCTCTCCACATTCCATACAAATGACAGAAACAATGGAATTCCTCCCATAGGTATGCAAATCAGAGACACACCCCAAACACTTGTCCACTTATGAGCATCCCCCATGCATGTCCAGGATGTTTTCTAAAGGATGCTTCTATTATGTCCACCTGAATACCTTTCACATTTTAATTCTGATGAGTAATACTTTGTATTACCTCCTGCCAAAATATCTATTATATATTTTAGCGGGGAGTGGATGGCTGCCACATAGCTCAATGGGAAGCATGGGTATTTTTAGTGCTTGGTGGAAAAGACTTACATAAAGAGCAACTCTATTCACCCTTTTGGGATCTTCTTATGTAAAGGGCTGGCATGAGTGTAAGGTATTATTATGACTATAAAAGCTCCTCAGTCTGTAATCATAGGAAAGGCAGTACTATGGAGAAATACCACACAGTTGCATGGCAACTGAATCCTCGTGGAGTTAGTTACCACGAAGAGGAGTTATTAAGAGTGCTTCAAAGCAGCCCAACCAGAAAAGTGCCCAGACCACAAGCAGATAAACACCCACCTATTGTGCAAGGAAATTTTCTCCTCTTATTGGATGGGATTGAAGATGAAGATGTGGTTTTGCTTCCTGCACAAATCTTGAATATAGGTGAAGGGTGCTCTGTTTGACCATTTTCTAGTTCCTTTTTTTTCCTGTGTGAAAATGAAAAGGCATGTGCATCACAAAGTGTCGGCAAGGAGGGAAATCCACAGCGACAGCTTGCACCAAATCCAGATGATTCCAGAAATACAAATGTGCTCTAGTAACTTCTAACATCCGTATAACATCTCAAGTTCATCTCTTGTGAAAAAACAAAACATAGGTACTTTACGTTGGCTGATTGTTATGTTTTGCCTGCCAACATCCTTTCTCTCTTTACTATTAATAACAGTCTGATCTTCTTTGAGAACTACTCTTTCCTCACTGTCAAAACCTCTTGATTGGGTAGGGCTGAATCCACCCTGCTATAGGGATAAGCAGGTGATCCAGACCTGGCTAATGGACATATTTTGTTTCCCTGGTAACACTGAGCTTGGCTCAGGCTTGAGTAAGTGATGCAGCCAAGACAATGACACTCCTGGGGCTTCAGGTGGAACTTTTGGGAAAGAGAAGTTCTCTTTCTGCAGGGCTGGCTCACTCAGCTGGCATTTCACCAAGGGAGGCCTGTGACCACCTTTCCTCCTGTGGATTTAACTTACTCTAAGTACAGGCAGTATGGAGGAATGCAGAGCCACAAAATGGATCCAGCTGAGACAAAAAAAAAAAATCTGCAAACTTTGACTATATACATATATGCAATGTATGTATGAATGCACATTTGCATATATTCAAATAACATATATTTTTATATATATGCAATCACATAGGCATGTAATACATATATATTACTTTAAATGTAAACTAGTTTGAATGATGTTTCTATCATTTGCAGTGAAGCTTCTCTACCAATATTCAGTTGAGCTCAGGCTGAGAATTTATATGTGCTCTCCACCACTAAGTAGTTGTATGATCCAGGGCAAGTTACAGACCTTCTGTGCAGTGCAGTTCCTCATTTTTAAAGTCAGTATAGAAATGGTAGCTTAATTCATGGTGTTGTCAGTGTTAAATAAACAGTACATGTGAAGAGCTTACCCAAGTGTTTGGAATAAAGAGGTCAGTGTTAGACCATGTGGCTTCCCTCGGAAGCACCAGGGATGTCTCCCTTCTCTGATGACCCTCCTCTTCATAGCAAATGCACTGATTGGCTTTCTGTTCTCCAGTGGTCTCATTAGTCTCCCTGATCGGGAGGTTATGTGGCCCAGAGTTGCAAAGCTCTTTAGAGAAGTCCCCTGTTCCCTGGATTCAGACTGACTCAGAGGGCAAGAGCCAAATATTGGTTTTTCTGGCCCTTTTAATTTAACTTTAATTTTAAAGCTTAATCTTAAACATCCAGCAAATAAATTTTAATAGCCTTATATTAAGGGTACTGGGCTTTAATGTCTATAACTTTATAATTATTTATCTTTTTATTAATTGGGGTCTGTATTATCCTATCTGTCTTGTAGGTGATGGCTTATTATCTTAAATTAACCAAGGTTGTGTTCTTAAAGCAACACTTCTGTAAAACACTAACAGGGAATCTTTAGATCACTTATAAGGAAATTACAAAATAAAATTAACAAGAGTAAAAACACTTAGTTCGTGTAACAGCTACCCTGAATTTTTGGCTGAGTTATACATTATATCCCCTGTTTGAGATCCTAGTAATCTTGACAGAAAAAAAACAAACTTTTGAACATAACTTTAAATGAACTAAAATCTGGCCTACTGCTTTCATAGTCATTCTCACATGTACTAAGATGGGACACAGAGCCTCATCTCAGGTAAGGCAGGGCTCTTTATAATTCTTAAGTGTTTTAGTTCTAAAGCTGATCTTTGTATTTTTAATTATCATTTTACAAAGTTTACATAAATTGTTTGAGGTCACATGAACATTAGCTAACACCATATGATATCACATTTAAAACATGAATTAAAGAAAGGCTGAAAGTTTTTAACCTTTACATAGATTAGGCTCTCATTAACTTAAGAATACATTTAAATTGTTCCCCAATGTAAGAAGTAACAAAACTTTACATATCTTATTGATAACAGGTAAATAAATCCCCAATATATTTTTTTACCATACAACTTCTGAACACCAACTTGATATAATGTTCTTTCAAAGTTTCTACCTTACAGACTTGTGTACCTGGAAGATATGAGCACATTAATAGTATCACAATTACATTGATGTTTCTACATTAACCAAGTTTAGCTTTTAAAGAAATGGCAGTACAATGCTCTAAAATAACAGTTCTTATTTAACCAGTTGTTTAATTTTTATGGTTGCTTCCTCTAGGAAAAAAATAAAACTTAATAAACACAATGTTATTGGTAAACTTATGTTTTAACAAATTTTTGTCTCTTTAACACACGACTGATTTTTACAATCTTATACAGACCTTAGTACAATCTTATACAGATCTTAGTAAATCAATCAGATATCTAACAAAAGTACTCATGAATGAGTAATCCCATATCAAATTTACTTTACTTATTTTGTCAAAATATTAGACAAATGTATTGAACAGTGTAAACCATTTTTTTTTGTTGAAGGAAAAGTCCTAGAACCAAGGCATATTAGACATTTTATAGACATTAATATTTTATGAGTTTTTTTGAACACCTAGAAAAACTTGTAAGCTTAAATTTTAAAGACATTTATTTTTATCTGTTTATCCAATTTAAATTGAACCATTTAAATCACATGAATTAAAGATCTTTGGATCCATTTTTTTAAATTTGTTTTTATGAGCGCTCCTTATATATGTTAATTTGTATATCATATATATGATATACGGACATATGTATATATAGACATATAACACATAACACAAGTGTGCACACATAACAATAGTAAAGGCCTTACTTAGTAACTTTTCGCAGGTGAAATCTCCATTGCAATGTTTCAAAAACTCCACAGTTGGTCAAAGATAGGACTGATCAGAAAAACATTAATCTAGGTCTGTAGGGTCAAAATCATGAGCTCAAAAAATACAGAATCTAAGAAAAAAAAAAAAAAAAAAAACAAGAGTCCTAGTAAAAATGACTGGCCAGTAATTAGTAAATACCATACAATTTACTTTTTTTTCCTTAGGTCTCAGATCAGTCTCCTACTGAGCTTGCAGGCTTCTTTCATTTGCATTTCAATATAAGTCCTGGCTGAGGTCTGAAGGAGCAGGGAAAAACTGCTATTTTGAGCAGACACCTCAGGCCTAAGGCATTTTAACCATAAGTCATAATTTTCAGGTTCCGATGTTGAAAATTATGATACAAGTTTAAGATACAATTCACAAAATTTTATATCTTTACATCTTGTCTTGTCAACAGATACCATACTATGATTTATTATCCTTGTCCAAATTAATGCACTGGTACACACAGTAGCATTTTCCCAGGCTACCCAATTCAAGATTGGTGAAAAAAAAACTGAATGATTAGGAAGTTACTTGCCAACTTGGAAGTAGAGTTCTTTAGTTTTTCATCCTAAGTATTTAAGTTCTCTGGCATGAATTATCTGAAATCATAAACTAAACAATTACCTAAACCCAACTTTTAACTGCAGCATTGTGCAATGCATCAAAAACCCATTCAGATACCACATTGTTACAATAAAACATCATCTTTTAGACACACATTCAGCCAAGATCATTCCCAAGAAACAATTTATAATATTAACACATTATTGCACATGTCTTAAAGGGCCAGAAACAAAGACACAGGACAGACAGAGAGGAGCTCCAGACTATGGCTGACAGACAGAAACCATTTAAAAACAGAGCAGATAAGAGAAAAATCTCCTACACCAGTGGCACCATAGATGTCCCCACAAGGGGACCAGATGTTTTCACAGAGGGGCAACCTGAAATATAAAACCAAGGGTCTCCATGGCGACTTTACTGCATTAAGTGTCTCCTTTTTCTTTTTCTCTTTTCAAGAAGACAGAGGTGGCATAATCCTTACAGTACAGGGAAGGAAGGAGGGAATCCCCGAAGCAACAGGGCTTCGGCAGCTGCTGGGAGTCCCTCAGTCCCTCCTTTTACTTACAGGATTCCACCCCAAGCACACTCCATCTCTTAACATTTCAGTAGTCAGTTCTCAAAAAGTTCTGGGGGGGGGGGGCGATGGTATCAAAATTTGTAACTGAAAGTTCGATTCCTGACCTTAGAGCCAATTAATGCCAATTTAATAATGAGGACAGGGTTTTGAGAAAAAGAAAAAGGGAGTTTTATTGCTTTGCTAACAAAGGAGAAACACCGGGGACTCTGCCCTAAGGTTGTGACTCTCTTGATCTGGAGGGACAAGGGGTTTTAAAGGAGTTTCACTTGTTAACCTGGGAGATACTCAGTTCTTAGATCCCCAGCAGGCATTGCCCTCTGCACTGGAGGTGCTTCAAGCAGCCAGCTAGGGGCTTCTCTCACCTGCTTAACAAAGGGGGATAAAGTTCATCGCAGTTCCTTAAAACACAGTCCAAAGGGGTGTCAGGCTGACTTGCTTTATTACCCATTTTCACATCCAATATCCTTAAGTTTTTACCACAGAAATCACACAACAAAACGCACAAAACAAACAAAAAACATATAGAACACAGAACAAAATACAAGAAAACAGAAACCCAGCGCCGAAACAGAAAAACAGAGGAGCAATGCAACGTCTTGCCAAAGCTCCGGGGTAGGAGCGCGTGCGTGCCCGTCGGCACCTCTCTACCCTTCCAGAGGAATTCCCTACAGAACAGAACAGAAGACAGAATGATTTCTCGTTACTGTCCGGACAGGAGTATATGTGAGCCTCGCCAGGCCACCTCTCTGTCATCAGAAGAGATCTCCCTTAACCGGATACCAGATGTTATAAAGGCGCCACTTACCTATGGAGGCCTCCTCCCCCAGGTGCTTGCTGATAGTTTTAGTGCGGCAGTTCACTGCAGTGCTCCGGGGATGAAGGCTCACTCCGAGGCCTTGGAACGTCTCAAGTTGCGCACCCCCTAGAGTGGCTCTCCAGCCCAGAGCCCTGGAGCGAAGGCCGGCTTCAGAATTTCCAGCAGTCTGCTCTTGTGGTCTGGTCGGGCAGGGTCATCTCGCTGGGGAACTCCAAAATGTTAGACCAGGACGCAAGAAAAGACCACTGACTCCAATTAAAAATCAAATTAAAGCAAGCTTTTTATTTCGACCGGCCGGGCTGTCTTGTTCCCGCCGTTTTGGGAGGGAAAGGCAGCCCGGCCGGTGGAAATAAAAAGCTTGCTTTAATTTGATTTTTAATTGGAGTCAGTGGTCTTTTCTTGCGTCCTGGTCTAACAGTCAGCAAGTAGTACTTGCAATTTGTTCGAGATCAGCAGAGGCTCTGTATGACATGAGTGGTGTATGCAGCTACACAGAGAACATGGCCCTCTTGGGGATACTCTCAATCATTCATATTCTACAGTGAGTCACTATTTTTTTTATTTTCATTTAACCCCAGAAATACTAGTTGACCTAACAGGTCCAGAAAATTCCTATCAAATGGACCTCCTTAGAGCACAGCAAGAAGGCAGCATAGGCCATTGCTGTTCAAGGGACTTGTAGAATGATTGGACCTTGGGATGCAGGAGCCTGTCTGACATCTGCCTTACCCATGCACCTGGTCCCACCTGGGACAAAAATTCTGTCTGCAAACTTTGTCATTAGGTGCATATCTTCTTTTGCCTTCTAAATTTAAAGTAGTTTGCATTAAGCTTCTGTCATTTGCAAAAAGTTCTATACCAATCAATGTTTAGTGTGAGAGTTTTCAAACTTAATCCCTCCTTCCAATCCTGTTCCCACCAAGCACATTTCTCTAAGATAATTGACATAATCTTGGGCCTTCAGGACCCTGGAAAGTCCTTTGAGAAAATTTTTGTCATCAAAAATTTTCCTATGGTAATAAAATACTGGGTACAGGGATAAATGTTTGAAAAGAAAATGAGATAAGAAAAAAAACACAGAAAAGACAAAACACAAATTAATATCTCACTGTATTGTCCATAAAATAGCTAATGTCCCCCATATTATTGTCCAGTGTACTGAGCACAGAAACTCTTTATTTGGGTGAAAATCATGTAGCCTTTGTTATTTTAGCAAACCTTTTCATGTCATCTCCAGGCCAAATGAATTCCTAATAGTTCCCTTTATTAAATTATCAGGCTCAAACATCTAAGTAACCATTTATATTTTAATAATTTTGTAACAACTTGAAAATATAGATACGAAAATAAGATAGTCAAAAACAAGATAGTCTCTTTAAAATTAAAAAAATTCATAACAGCTGAAGTGTTGTATATCAATATTGGGCATCACACAATTTCTTAAAATGTAAAACCACTATGATCATTGATTGCCAACCTTATTTCCTATTTCCCATTGATTTTTACATGAG
This sequence comes from Urocitellus parryii, assembly GCF_045843805.1. NCBI lineage: Eukaryota > Metazoa > Chordata > Mammalia > Rodentia > Sciuridae > Urocitellus > Urocitellus parryii. The sequence goes on from NW_027551777.1 coordinate 2,664,268, forward strand.
ACTTGCCTTTTTATCACCACCAAAACCCAACCCCAGTGTCAGAGTCAACATTGTGCATGCAATCTCATGCTGAAACATTGAAGCTGCTAACCTGTGTGCCATGTTTTCTCTGAAAATTCCAAATATTCTCCCTGTGAGTTTGTCCCAACACTCAGCACAGCTTGGGCACCATGATGCTAAGCCATTTCCAAGGCTTGTATTCTCCATACAACAGTCTTAGGAGGTCAGGGACTTTAATCAGGTATTAAAGATGAGCAAACCAGATTTTCAGGTTTAGTAACTTGTTTAAATATATGCAAGAACAGTGGAAGACAAGCACTTAAGGTCTCCAAAGCCTCTACCCTCAGCCAGTGCTCTCCAATGACTAATGGAGGAAACAATATGTTTTTATTTTTAATGAATTTGTTAATTTCATGCCTTAATTTGTTTGATCATTCATAAAATCTTTGTATTCAGTGCTGAGCCTGGGGCTGGAAATGGAGAATGAGCATGACCTGAGAAGACTACAGGGACAAATGAGGGCAATACCCTGGAGTATGTCATGTGGCAAAAGAATCCTTGATGATAAAGAAGTATTAAGGTACCATCATATTGACTGTTCATAATATGCCATCTCCTGCTGAAGCAGTAATAGACACAAAGGAATAAAACTGCTAAAGACCGGAGGCTGTCTGGGGAAAAGGCCCCGGGGGAACAAGGGAGGCAAGAGGAGGGAGACAAATGTAGACCAGGGGCTGAAGTGCTAAGGAGGAGTCAGATTACCAGTGTTTTCTGGAAATATATCCTGCAAGGTAGTATTCCTCCAAAGAGTAATCATGATTCTGGAAAGATGCTTTTTAATAAATGGATCTCAAGGCAGTTGGAGAACCCTTTGTGGAATGTCAAAATAAACAATCTTTACAAATTTCTGCTGCCTAAAAAAAGGACAATAACAAACAACAAAAAGATTTTTGCTACTTGAGTATGTATATCTTTAGGAGCCACTGATGTAGAAGCTTGCATTCTCACCTCCTATGATGATCTTGCTTAAGCAAATTCAGATCAACCTAGTTTTCTTTAAGAGACAACATACTTGCTAACTGTACTTCCTGTCTCCATTTTGGAGAAGCTGGGGAAAGAGGAAAGGTAAATGTAAAGACTATGCTTCTGATCCAGGTGTTCCCGTGACTATATCTGACAGATCAGGGTTTCACGTAGCTGCCAGAAAGTTGAGGTATAACAATGAGTTTGCAACCTGAGCAGCTCCCATTAGTGTTCTGAACAGAAGCCCATGTGATTTCAGTTACACTTTCCTGTCAAAGAAGCACAGCCTGGCAGACAGGGTGGAGCTGAAATAAATATGCATGCCAAAATCTATTCAAGGAAAGAACAAGGTTGTCTCTACTCAAGGGTAGAATTGGCTCTGTTACAATTCAAACATACCATAAAAATGCTTAATGATGCATTTTCACAAGTCTTGCCCATCAAAATCCCCATGTGCCTGATCTTACAATTGCAAAGCTAATGGATCACAATTTGGAAAGAGATTTATTATCGAATTAATGGGGGAAATGGCCAGATACCAATAATGCTTATAATATATTGAGCATTTACAATGTGCTGAGACCTGTATGAAATACTTTATGTGCATCTGCTCAAGTCTCAAATGACTCTGATAGTAGATATAAGCCCTCCCAGATTCATAAACAGAAAAATGAATTGTTAAGCATCAATCATTTTGTTAGTGGCAGGAGCATGATTGGAATCCAAATATGGAAAAACTAAAGTCAAGAGTCTTACCACTTTTTTTTCTTTATCTTTTCACAAACAAACAGCAACAAAATTATTTTTTTAAAAAATGTGTTTTGTTTTTGACAGGATACCAAGAGATTTCAGTGCTCAGATCCTATTGAAACTCTGATTTTGAAGCTGTTTTGGATCCCTGTCCCAGAAGTCAGTAAACTTGAGAGAGAAGAAAGACAGGTTGATCCTTGTCAGATTGTTTCCTGACAACCTCAGGGGTGGATCCTGCAAGGGTGGGCGTGATTGGGAGTTCTGCATATCAACCCTCCCTTCCTCAGAGGTTTTAGACACCTCCACTCAGAGGCTTCCCTAGACTTTAATGTGAGGTCCCTGGCCTCTCTTGGGACCCCTCAATAGCAGAATAGTCTTTTGAGGGGATGCAGTGAGAATGGCCATTCTCACTGCATCCCCTCAATAGACTATTCTGATTACCAGTACAGAGATGGTTCCAAATAAATATGAAAAGAGACAAATTCATCCAATAAAGAATATGCATTTTATGATTTTGGTCATCATTTTGGAGAAAACATTAAAAAGAAATAAATGTTAAGCCACCCCTAACATTATTTGTGTATCAATACAATTCAAAACTGATCATAATTTTGGCAGAGATTTAGAATACTGCTCAATTCACAATAGCTAAACTGGAACCAACCTAGATGTCCTTCAATATATGAATGGGTAAGGAAACTGTGGTATATATATATATATATATATATATATATATATATATATATATAACAATGGAATATTATTCAGCATTAAAAGAGAATAAAATTAGGGCATTTGCAGGTAAATGAATGGAGTTGGAGAATATCAAGCTAAGCAAAGTAAGCCAATCCAAAAAAAGAAACAAAGGCTGAATATTCTTTCAGGTAAGTGGATGCTGATCCATAATGGGGCAGAGTCATGGGAAGAATGGAGGGACATCATATTGGGCAAAGAGGAGGAAAATAGAGATGGGAGCAGGCATGGAGGCAGGAAAGATGGTGTAATGAGACTGAATATATGGTGCCACACTACATTGTATACGACCACGAGAATTGAAAAGTTTTGTTCCATTTGTGTACAATAAATCAAAATGCATTCTGCTGTAATGTATAACAAATTAGAATAAATAATTTAATTCATAAAATAAATATCAAATGTATATAAACAAATATCAAATGATGTTTAGATATAATAAATAAATAAAATTAGAAAGAAAAAAGCTTTATTATATCACTCATTAGGATATAACAATCATAGTTAAAAGCATATCAATATTTTCACCAGCCCTTTGACTAAGCACCCACTAACAGCTACATTTCTCATAATTAGAAAAACATACCAAATGGCAGAAAATAGAGAAACATCAACTACCAAGTAAAACATGCATAATAAATTCTTGTAAATATTAAGATATAGGCATATTAAGAAAGTATAAACTAGTCACAAACAAATATTAAATATAATAAATAAAAATAATTTTATTTATTTATTTTTCTGGTTTATTTCTTACTTCCAGAATTTTAATACAAAATTAGAAAAGTTGTTTTTAGCATCACAAAAACTGGCTATTGTGTATACAAATGATGATTTTTATTGAACCTAGAGAAGACCTACAGGTACCTGGAGGTTAAAGGGAACTCTTGAGGTTTCCATTTAAATGGGTATATTTTCATATTCATTCAATACCTAATAAAGTCTATATTTGGTTAAAAATAATTTTATTTGGCAATAAAATCTTTTAAATTAATCATCATTGATTCTGAATGTGCTGTACCTGTCATAGATGGGAATAATGTTCATTCAGTAAATATTCAGTCCCCACTCTTCTTTTGAAGTAGAATGCTTCTCTGCTCCAATGACCTTGAGTCACTTGGTCATGTGACTCACCTTGACCTTCAAACAGTGAGCAGATGTAATGCAAGTAGAGATGTGGAGCATGACTTGCTTTCATGTACTTCTTGGAGAGAAAAATATGCCTTAGTAGCCACTGCCTCTTCTCAAAGGGGCATATTCAACCCAGATTCAACCAGAAGGCTGGTGTGCAGCCTTCTGAAAGAGAGCCCTTCGTGATGATCCACAAACCTACCCAGGAGAAATCCAGCACATGCTGTTGCATTCTGATGTCATGTGATAGAATGGTTGTATTTAACACCCCATTTCAGTCCACACCCAAGAAGGTCTGACAATTTATTCTAGACCACCATGGAAAACTACCTGATCAAGTGATTTTAGCCATCAAATTGCTTTTCTGTCTCTGGCCAGTACAAAAGTTCTACTTCAGAGATCCTCTTCATTGGTGAATTTTCTTTTCTGTTTCTATGGGTCTGGCTTCTAAAATAAGTTGCAATTCACCATCAACAAGCAGGAAAAAGAGGGATTGGACCACCTGCTTCTGAAATGCTCAGCATATCAGTGTGGACAGGGTTCAGATTTGTCTGCATACAACTCATCATCCACATGCACTGCTGAAGCCTCATGGCTCTAGTCTCTGACGTTGGTGGTCCAGATGCTCACATCTTGGCAGTGGCTTTCTCATTCTGATATTGTCCACTTTCATATTTGAAAAATTAGATGATAAATCAGATGGTCTCAAATAGGCTTCTGCAAAGCATTCTCATATAACTGAGATCTTGGAGACCCAGTCACTACTTCTAAGTGCATCCAATAGTCTCTATTCCCAATTTTGGGAAAATGGTAAAATATAAAATATTCCCAAATGACATTTATGGTCTACTTCCAAGCCCAGGGGATGCTGCAACCACCTTCAGAAATTGGGATGTGGCTTTCATCTTCTCCTAGCCAGCCACAACCCTGGTACATCTCTTTGTCCTTCCATACCACCAAAGCAGAGCCCCTTATGAGATACTCAGCCTAAACTTTTGGATAGAATTATCCAAATTTACTCATTGCTCTTTACTATCACAGTTAATTTAAACCAGGAGGATTTAAGGTGGGCTAATGTAAAAAAGAGTAATTTACTCATGACTAGGGTAAAAATCAAGTTTTAAATTTCCTTATTCAACTGGATATCAATTTGGAGAATTGGGTGAGGAATATAAATTTTAGGATATAGAGAAGGGGATTTAAAGTAACTTAGAGAACTCAGTGTGTATAGCCTCAGTTTTTTGGTATGTTAGGTGGTCAAAGAAGTAGATGAAAGAATACAGGAATTAATGTTATATTTTAAGTTATTACTATGATGTTTCAAGTCACTCATTTTATTTTGCTATTAAGTTAATGCACCCCAAAACTAAATCTGATGACAGTTTGAATTTGAATTGTTGGAAGATCATTTACAGAATTTAAGTCCTATGAGAATAGGGATTTTGTTTGGTTCACTGAAAGGAAAAATAGCTATTATGATCTTTAAAAAGAAAAAAAAAAAAAATATATATATATATATATATATATATATATATATTTGATTAAATTGATAGGAATAAGCCAAAACATTTTCCCCATTTGATTTTGACTTATAAATATCTGACAAATTTTGGAACAACTTGAGGAAAATAACCTGAGTGTTAGTATTTTCTTTTTTTTTTTTTTAGTTTAGCCCAGCACAAAGTCGTCTTACTAGGAAAATGTAAAACATCAGGTACCATGCATATATGTCTAGCTCTTTGTTATTCAAATCCTCATGTCATTTTCTTTAGACTTAGGTGTGAGATTCATTAAAAATTAACATGTTCATCATATTTAACAGTTTTTATTCATTAAAAGTAAATAACCCATTTTCAGTAACAAAATTCACAAGGTCTTTTTTCCTTCACGAAGTTCAAAAAAAGCAGAACTATTTTTGAATAATGCAACTGTAATTTTTATAAAATGCTTTCCAGGAAAATCATTTGACATTGATTCATAGCTTCAGTCACTTGACAACCTGTGTAGTAACTTCACTTTGAAATAGAAAATAGGTTGTCAAAAGCTTTTCTTAATTTCCTATGAAAATATAAGTCCATCTCTGAAAAAAAAAAGTTTGCAAAGGCAACTTCATGGATATATACAATCATTATTGATTTCAACACATCGGGGAAAAAACATGTTAGCATTTAGTGAAAAATACAGAATCTACCATGGCTTCCTCTGATTCTCTCGCTTTTCTCTCTCTGCCCCTCAATCTATGAAGATTGCAGAGATACTGTGGAGGAGTAGAGAAAATCAAGCCTCCTTTCAACTTCTTTCTTCATCCCCTCTCATATATTAGCCTAAACCTGGACTGAAAAGAGAAGTGCTGTTTTTCAGCAACTAGAGAATGCAAGTCAGGATTAAGTTGCATTATAACTACCTCCATAGGATGAGGGAATGTCTACCTTTATTCTTAAGAAATAAAATATACACGTCTCAATCACATTGTAAATTTGGAGTGAGCAATCACATGTATATTTATCCCCATGATAAAGATTTATGTAATCTTCCTCTATCTTTTAGCAACGATGATTTCTGTCTAGAAATCAATACAAATCACTTAAGACAACATGGGAACTTTTTCTGTAGGGAGATAAACCTCCACAGATTTCCTATGTTCCTTCATCTGATGAACAGAGGTTCTGACTACATTTTTTCAAAAATTAATTAATTTATCTTTTAAATATTTTTTTAGTTGTAGATGAACACAATGTCTTTATTTTTATTTGTTTACTTTTATGTGGTGCTGGGGGACTGAACCGGTCCTCATACATGCGAGGCATGTGCTCTACCACTGAGCTACAACCCCAGATTTATACTGAAACATCAGCTCTTGCAGCGTCTTGAATATATGGTTTTTGGACTGGAACTTAAACTAGGGCTTTCCTGATTCTCCAAGCTTTGGATTCAGACTAGAACTTGAATATCAGCTCAGGAATCCAGCTTGTTAGCTGCAGCTCTTAGAGCTTCTTAACCTCCATAATGTCTGATCTGACTCCTTATAATAAGTCTGGACAGACTGATAGACAAATGTGTGTATGTGTATATATCTAAATGTGTATATGTAAACCTGTATATTTGTGGGCACACATCCTGTTTGTGTTAATCACCTTTACATCCTTGTGACAAAATACTAGAGAGAAACAACTTAAGGAAGGAAAATTTTATTTAAACTCATAGCTTCAAAGGTTTAAATCGAATGTCAACTGGGTGGATCCTTTGTGGGTCTGTGGGGAGGCAATACACCTGGTAGAAGGATGTGGTGGAACAAGGCTGCCCACCTCGTGGCAACCAGGAAGGAGAGAGAGAGAGAGAGATAGAGAGAGAGAGAGAGTGAGAGAGAGAGAGAAAGAGAGAGAGAGAGAGAAGGAAAGAGCTGGGCACAAGACATAGTTACTAAAGTCACACCTCCACCCACCCACTTCCTTCTACCAAATCCCAACTCCTGCAGTTTTTCCCACCTCCTTGTAGTCTATCCAGCTATGAATCTATCAATAGGTTAATCAATTGATGAGGTTATGAACTATATGATCCAATCAACTCTGAACATCGCTTCCCTGGGGACCAAGTCTTCAATACATAAACTTTTATGGGACATTCCAGATTCAAACCTTGACATTATTGGTCCTGTTTTTCTAGAACACTCTGACGAATGCATCCTCCTAAGACAATTTTACTTGGTGCATCTGCCTAAGCATACACACTCCAACAGTGTCTGTTTGATAGGAGGTTACTTTGGGCATTTTTTATTCTCTCTCCCCCACCAATATTATTATAAATATCATATAACTGTCCTGCTTAATATGATAGCTATTAGCTGTATCAGAATTCATTAAAATTAACCAACAGTTGACATTCAGTCCTTCAATCACATTATCTCATTTCAAGTGTTCTATAGCTACACCTGTCAACCACAATGTACAGCACAAATATAAGACATTTATTTAACCAAAGAAAGCCCTATTAAATACTATTGGACTATACAACAATGAATTGTTATCCCATTGGTTCATAATGCATAATATTCTTGCATCCCTTAATTATACTTGAAAGTTTCTAGCACAATAAGAACACATAAGGAACAGTTTGTAACAGTAAAAAAATTGTCTTTGAATGCATCAAGACATGGATATTTGATGCATATAACATTGTGCCTATATATAAAAGTACAATGTATTGTTTAAATACTTGTATCTCAACCATACATGCATATGTGATTTTCAAACATGGTGTTTAAATATTCTATTTATTTTCTAATGCTCCCTCTCCCTATTTCTCTGGGACTGGTAGAACATTTCTGAATTTTGCTCCAAAGTAGGTTTCTTTTACATTGTGTGAGTAGATTTCCAAACCTGGATAAAGAATGTCAATTCCTGGATGTACCTAGTTCACTTCTGGTCTACTGGTACCAGGGTCACAAGTTACTTTTTAGTTATTACTAAGAGCGGCTTCCTGATCACTGGTGGTAAGTAAGCATGCTGGAGCAAAGCTGTTCACCTCCTGGTAGCCAGGAAGCAGAGGGTAGGGTTAAGGCTGGGGACTAGAAGATAGAGTCCTCAAGAACCACCCACAGGGACCTGGATTCCTGCCTGGAGTTGTGTGTGAGAAACTCAGGAGGAACTCAGGTGGGGCAAAATGGAAGAGAATTCTTATTAGTTTGGGAAATATAATAAGAAAAATAGGTAAGAAACTTAGGAAAATGAAAGGATGTAAGGTATGAAGATAGAAATTGTCACAGCAATGTATGAGAAAGTTGACCTAACTAAAAAACAAAAAATAATGAATAAGAAAGAAAGAATGACTTCATATCCCAAGCCAGTGAATTATTGAAGTCTCGGTGGAGATTGTGAAAGAGCCACATGCAAATCAGTCCTACCCTGAATATCCCAAATCTCTCCAACCTGCCAATGTTTCTGGGTTACTCAGATTATTTTGTTTAAAACTGACAAAAACCCAACTGAAGGTAGCATAAGAATGGGAAGAAAATCAAGGCTCTTTAGGCTGAGGAGGCCAGCAGCAGTAGCCTTGGCACAACAGTATCCAGTAGGAAAGTATCAGGAATCCATCAGTGACCAGCTCTCAGCTAGGCTCTTTTCCAAGTGGGAGTTCGTTCTTTGAGAACCTCTTAATTCGGTAACCTGGCAGCTCCAGAAAAACATGTCACTGTCCCTCCAACCTCCATAAAAAGGGGTTTCCCTCCTTTTCCTGTTGTGCTAGCAAAATTCCAGGTGAGCCAATCCCTGTAGCTATACAGACGGCTCTGGACTACGTGATGTGGAGTGTGGTATATTTTATGCTCTAGTTGTGTAGATGAAGATCACAAAATGATTCCTGGAGCCAGGATTAGGGTGATCCCTGTCTCATACTCAAAGACTGAGAATTAAGCAGTGGTACCCCAAGAATTATCTTGAACAACTTTATTAGAAGATGGAGGATATATACTGGGCAGACCAAAATAAATATGCTTCCTGTGATTCCACTTTAGTGCCTTTATCTTCCTGTTAATGAGAAGAAATTGTGGTCCATTATTTGCCTTTATTTTCTTGTGATAGTAACTAATAAACCAATGATTATTTCATTACTGGCATAGAAACTACAAGTGGCTATTTCAAACAAGAATGTGGAAGCAGGTGCCATTGACATGTTCTTTAATCCTCACAAAGGTCATTTATCAGGAGCTATAACCAACCTCCTGTCAGCTCTAATCTGCTACTGCTTGCTTGTTAACCCCATGGTTCAAGTTCATGTTGATTCCCTCATTTTCCCCCTGCCTGGCACAGGAATATGCCAATCATGCTTCTTTTCATTTCTTCTTTCTGATGAGGCTCAGCAGATTCCACCTCCTAACTGGGTGGTTCTCCACTGCAGGTAGTGCAGAATGCTTTTGTGTAACCTTATATTACATTAGTTCACATGGTGGAAAGTAGACTAGGGCCTCGCTAAATTTTCTTCCTTACATTCTCTACCTCTTCTGAGTATGTCATCAAGAAAATATCTCTATTTGGACTAAGTATATCCTATTAGTATTGGCTCTTAACTCAAGAGAGCAAAATTGACTCAGATTCCTTAGTGACCATTGGTATCTGGCTAAAAGTCCTCAATATTTTTATTTTCTTTGGTTGTGTAACTCATATCTCTGTGTGTCAAAAAAATGACATTTAAAATGTAAAGGAGTGCTAAAAATACAATTTTATATACTTTTACATAAGTGAAATAAATCAACCATTTTGCTAAAATATTAAAAGCACAGAAATATAAATGCTATGTTATAATACAAAACTCACTACAATTTGCAATGATTATAGCTTTGAAAATTCTAGAAAGCTAAAATGGAACTCTGTTTCAAGGCTTCCCAGGGTGTCTGTATATATGTGTGTATGATGTATTATGTTCAGACATGGATTTAGCATAATTTAGTAGATATCATTCCCATGTTCCCCATGCCCTAGCATCCTCCCTTCCTCTCTATCCACTTCCTCTACTCTATTGGTCTCTCTTCTATTTTGTGAGATCCCTATTTTATGTCTTTTTTTCCTCTAGCCTCCATACATGAGAGAAAAGAGTCGACCCCTGACTTTCCGAATCTGGCTTATTTCACTTAGCAGGGTGCTTTCCAGTTCTATTCAATTACTAGCAAATTATATAATTTCATTTTTCTTTATGGCTGCATAAAGTTCCTTTGTCTATATATATCATATTTTCATTACCAATTCATTGGTTGGCAGATACCTAGGATGATAAAATAACTTTGACATTGTATATTTCAATGCTATAAATATTAGTATGCATATATTATTGTAGCATGATGATTTGAGTTCTTCTGGATAAATACTAAGGAATAGGATAGCTGAATCTTATGGTGGTTCCATTCTTAATCTTTTGAGGAACCTCCACACTGCAACCCAAGGTAGTTGTGCTAATTTGCAATCCCATAAAATATAAATGAGTGTAGATTTTCCCACTTTCTCACCAGTTAACTGTGTTCTTGATGATTGCTATTCTAAATGAAGTGAAATGGACATTGTGTAGTTTTGATTTACATTTCCCTGGTTGCTAATAATCTTGAGCATTTTTTCACATTTTTATATTTTTTGAGAATTATTTGTTTAGGTCATTTGTCCATTTACTGATTGGGTTATTTGTTTTTCTAGTGTTAAGTTTTCTGAGTTTTTTATATATTTTGGATATAAATTCTCCATCAGAAAATTAGCTAAAAAACATTTTTTGTTTTCCATTCTGTAGGCTTTCTCTTCAAACTCTTGTTTCCTTTACTGTGTAGAAGTTTTTCAATTTGAAAGTATCCCACTTGTTTTTCTTGGCTTTATTTCTTCATACTTAGGGGTCTTGTTAAGAAAGTTGGTGACTGAACCAATACCTTGACCCTATTTTTTTTGTAGCAGGTGGAAAAATTTCTGGTCTGATTTCTAAGTTTTTTATCCATTTGAATTGATTTTTACAGGGTGAAAGATAGAGACCTACTTTCATTCTTCTATATGTGGATATCCAGTTTTCCCAGCACCATTTTTTAAAAAACATGTCCTTTCTCCAATGTTTTTGGCATCTTTTTTGAGCATCAAAATGCTGTATCAATGCAGGTTTTTCTCTGTTTCTTATTTTAATCCATTTGTCTTCATGTATGTTTTCATGCCAATACCATACTGTTTTTGTTGCTGTTGTTGTTTGTTTGTTTGGTTGGTTGTTACTCCAATTCTATAGTACAATGTGAGATCGGGTATTGTGATGCCTCCAACATTGCTCTTATTGCTCACAATGGCTTTGGCTATACTGAGTCTTTTCTTCTTCCATATAAACTTTAGGACTTGTTTGCTTGTTTCCATATGATTTCAGAGTCCTAGATTTGCACATCTGTTGAGATGGAGTGATTTTTTTCTATTTCTGTAAAGAATGTCATTGATATTTTGATGGGAATTGCATTGAATTTGTAGATTTTTGGTCATATGGCCATTTTGACAATATTTATGGGAAGTCTTTTCATCTTTTAAGATTGTCTTCAATTTTTTTCTTTAATGTTCTGTGATTTTAATTATAGACTCATTCACCTTCTTGGTCAACTTATTCCCAGTTATTTTACGTATGTATGTATGTATATATGTATGTATGTATGTATTGAGGCTATTATGAATGGAATGGTTTCCCTGATTTCTTTCTCAGTCTATGCACTATTGAAGTGTAGGAAAGCTATTCATTTTTGCATGTTGATCCTTTATCCTACTACTATGCTGAATGTTTTTATTAGTTCTGAATGTCTTCTGAGTTTTTCAGATATACTAATTATAGGGTCATGTTATCAGCAAACATAGATAATTTGACTTCTTTTCCAGTTTGTATCTCTTTAATTTTCTTCTCTTGACTAGTTGCTCTGCCTTGAGTTTCAAGTACTTCATTAAATAAGAGTGGTTAGAGTGGACATTCTTGCTTTGTTCTCTATTTTAGGGGAAATGCTTTCAGTTTTTCTCTATTTAGTATGATGTTAGCTCACTGATTTGCCTCCTGCTTTTTCCCATTTCTTACCTCTATTGCTGCTGCAGAACTGTTGATTTAATTCATTCTTTCAGAGCAGCTGTAGACTGTTATCCCCTGAACCACCATCTTTATTCCTCAATTCAGCATTAAAATTGTTGAAGCACATTTTTTTGCGTATGAAATTGTTTTTATTTTTTTTTTTGTTTTTAAATTTTTTTAATATAATGCTTTGTTTCACTAAAATAAGCTATAAAATATGTACTTTTTGTTCTTTTTAGTTAAAAATAATAGTAGAATGAAAGTATTTTTACACATTATACATATATGGAGTTCAACTTCCCATTTAGTTGTACAAGATGTAGAATCACATTGGTTGTGTATTCATTTATGGAAGGAAAGTAATGTATGATTCATTCTACTATCTTTCTTATTCCCATTTCCCCTCCCTTCCCTTCATTCCCCTTTGTCTAATCAAAGTACTTATATTCTTCCCTACCATGTCCCCCAACTCTGCTAATTGTGAGTTAGCATCCACATATCAGAACATTCAGCCTCTGAGGTTTTGGGATTGGCTGATTTCACTTAGCATGATTGTCTCAAGTTTCATCCATTTACTGACAAATGCAATAATTCATTTCTCTTTATAGCTGAGTAATATTCCATTATATATATATATATATATATATATATATATATATATATATATATATATACCACATTTTCTTTTTTCATTCATATGTTGAAAGGCATTCATTGCATTGAGCTCATTCATTAAAAGAATTAAAAATTGCCAAATAAATAACCTAATATTGCATCTCAAAGCCCTAGAAAAAACAAATCAACACCAAAAGCAGAAGACAGGAAATAATTAAAATCAGAGCTGAAATCAATAAAATTGAAACAAAGAAACAACTAAAAAAATTGGCAAAACAAAAAGTTGGTTCTTTGAAAAATTAAATAGAATTGATAAACCCTTAGCCATGCTAATGAAGCAAAAGAGAACAAAAGCTCAATTACTAAAATTTGTGATGGAAAAAGAAATGTCGCCATGGACACTACTGAAATACAAATAATAATCAGAAACAATTTTGAAAAATTATACTCTAATAAAATAGAAAATCTTGAAGACATGGACAAATTTCTAGAGACATATGACCTACACAAATTGAATCAGGAGGACATAGACTATTGAAACAGAACAATTTCAAGCAATGAAATTGAAGATACTATCAAATACCTACAAACTAAGAAAAGTCAGAGACCAGATGGATCCTCAGCCAGGTATTTGTCATTTTTCATGCATTTAATTCAGCAGAAATGCTGATAGGACACAAAACAACACCTCTGGTCAAATCTTCATTCTTTGCTTTGCTGGGAGAAACATCTTTGAGATGCTTCTCAGGCTTTGACATTTGAAAGAAGAAGGGGTGGGATTAATTGTTGGAGGTCAGTTACTACAGTTGTCCCTTGGTGTTCTCAGATAATTGGACTCAGGAATCCCCATACCCTATCACCCACCAGATGACAAAGTGTGATATTGCTCAAGTTCCTTATTTATCATCTCTAGATGACTTCTAATATCTAATACAGTGTAAATGCAAGTGAATAGCTGTTGCACCATATTATTTAGGGACTAATGATAAGAAAGAAAAGTCTATACATGTCTCATACATTTTTTTTCTTTGAAACTTTTCTATGTGTGCTTGGTTGAAACTGCAGATGTGTAACCCGCAGATCCTGAGAGACGACTGCACTATGCTTCTCAAATTTCTTGAGCTTAGGGTTGCAAGAGGGTCATCTGAAGAACTTGGTAAACAGTGTTCTTGGTCACTTCTCCAGTTTCTGATTCAGTTGTTCTGAGGCAGGCCTGAGAATCTGCATTTCTTACAACATCTCAGGTAGTGTTGACTACTTCCAATTCAAAGACTATATTTTGAGTTAGTATCAATCTCTTTGTGCACTGAGATGAACATTGAAATTGTTTTTATATGGTATAAAATGTGGGCTATATATTAAAGCTAAATATCAAAAATACAAAGCATATGGTTTCCATTAAAGACATAACATTACACTAATAATTCTACAAACAACAGTAACAATTAAAAGGCCCATATCAAATTTCTGAATTTTGCAGATTTAATATAAAATAAAAATTGTATTTTTAGTGTAAATTGATAAAAAGCAAGTCTATGTGTTATAACTGTGTTCCATAAAAGCCAGGTTCTGTTTTAAATGTACTCAAATCTTGACAATTTAAAGAGGCTTTGTGAAAATAAAATTTTAAAATGAGAAACAAAATAAAACAGATATGAAAATAGTTGTGCATTAGGAAACATACTATTTCTTTGTAAAGGAGAAGGGGACTAATTAACATGCAATGAGAACTGTCAAATGGTCAAATCTATGAAATCTATGAAAAGTTCAATAAAATTAAAAAGACAAGAAATATGTAAACACAAAATATGGATTAAAATAGGATGGTCATAAAGCAAGTCATGAGTAAATAATATTTACCACTCTGTAAAATTGGTGTTTGGGGAAATAATAATTATCAAATTTGACACCTACAGATAGTAGGATGGAAATGAAAAGATCTATAACCACAAGTATGAAGGTCTAAAAAAAATGTTTCAGTGTTTCAGTTGAGAGTCTGGAGGCAGATATATTTTCAGATGAAATATCATTTTTTTTTTGTACCAAGGATTGAACCTAGGAGTGATTACTCACTGAGCAACATCCCCAGCACTCTTTGTTTTTATTTTGTATATTTTGAGACAGGGTCTTGCTAAGTTGATTTGGGTCTCACTAAGTTGCCAAGGCTGGCCTTAAACTTGTGATGTTCCTGCCTCAGCCTCCTGAGCCTCTGGGATTATAGGAATGCACCACTGGCTCTAATGAAATATCTTAAGCTCTTAAAAGAAAATGGAATTTCTGTATTATATAACCTGGGTCAAAATACTATAAGATGTTAAAAATTTGCTCTTTAACATTATAACAATGCTAAATGACTGTTATTTCAACTTGGTGAAAATGCTTAGTGGCCTTGAGATATTTTTTACTTATACAATTGGATGCATAGACACTAAAGGAAAAAATAAGTCAAAGCCATGTATGTATGTGTGTGTATGTCTGTGTACTGTGTACATATGTATCAATACCAATTGCACTGAATGGAGGCTAACAGTCAAGGTCATATTTATCTAAGACCATGGTGGTGGAAAGAAACAAAAGCTTGGAGTTTTTAAACCGTGGTATGAGCTAGTAAAAAAGCAGCAGAGGATGAAGGGCACATCACTGTGTTCATCACGGTGATTAGGCCACCTCTCTCTGTTTGCTAATTGGTACTTGCCAAGGGTGGGTTCCTATACTCCCATAGAAACTAGGAGACAGGGGCACTATCTTTCTTGATAGTCCCATTAAAAAAAAAAATTCCTCTGTCTTTGAAAAACATTTTCCAAATCTGAAAAACTGGCAAGAGACTGTAGAAAGTTTCACACAGCAAAGAGGCAGGGAAAATCACAAGTAAAAGGGATATCAGGAGCCCAAGCACAGAAAGCAACCCATTTGATGATTAGTCAAACAAAGGGGAAGGTTAAAACCACCTGATCAACACACACACACACACACACACACACACACACACACACGTTCATATAAAGATGATGCATTAAAAATAGATTTTATTTCAGAAATTGATTGGTGCTCAAAATTATGATAAATCCTGAATGTCTATTCCTGACTTACTAAAAAAAAAAACACAAAAGCACTGAATAAAACAGAAGTAGAATTCTTCTTTCACATTTTTAAATATCTATCTTACATCAATCAGTCTTCATCAGTGTTTCAAATAGAGGCATCTGCAATCAAAGTAAGAATAAAATAAGGATATCCACCATGACCATTATCTATCATTCCCTTAGGGTCCTCAGCCAAAACTTCTCATCCACTGGTCCAGGAACCAGCAGTATGAGCATCTTCTGGGAATTTGTTAATATGCATAACGTGATCCTCACCTGATTCCCACTGAATCCAGAACTTCAGGAGGTAGAGAGCAGCAATCAGTGTTTTAACACATCTTCCCAGTGATTTCTGTGCATGGTACACCTAGTTCCAAAATATATATATTCTAACATGGGCAGGCAAAATTTTTTTCAGTAACAAGAGCAATATTTTAGGCTTTGCAGCCATATGACCTCAGTCACAACTATTTTACTCAGCCAAAACAGCACATGCAGACATAGAGAAGCTTTAAGTGAATGGTAGTGTCCATGTTCCAATTTATTTAAAAAGTCAGGTTGACTATAAATTCAGCGAGCATGTGAAAAGATATCCAATATCACTAATCATTAGCAAATGCAAACAAACCTACAAGGACCAACATATCTATTTGGATGCCTACTATATGAGTACTTTACCACAGGAGAAGAATTTAAAGGGGAAAAAAATAAGTTCAGGGTTGTCCTTCATGCAGTAGGCTACCAACTATCATTTCTAGAATGTAGAATTGGATAACATCAAAAAATCCTAAAAACGAATATAATTATTAAAGCAAAGAAGTAAAATCTTCATTATTTTTTTCATTATTTTCAGATAACATAATTGTCATTACTTCCTGACAAACTACATATTATAGCTGTGTACTTGTTTATTTTGGTATCTCACAACAAGGGTGTAAGCTCTAGAGTCACTGGGAATTTTGTCTGCAACATTCATTGTTGGAGAGCTGGCTCACAGAGTAATGTCTGACACATAGTAGGCAATCATTTGATATAATTAAGTTGATCAAAGATATGAATGTTCATTGTTCTCAAATTAATTCCTAGAATCAATATAATTCCCAAGTAGAAATATTTGAAATTTTAACAAAGTGAACCTAAAATTCATCCAAATAGTTAAAAACAGCCCAATTTATTGGGAGGGGGACAAGAAGGCAACATGGCTCTGCTGTTAACAAACTGTACTAATAAAAATTACCAAAATCCTGACAAATTGGAAATGTAGCCAATGAATCTGGATTTAGTGTAATATGAAGATAGAGTGGAAAATCTATATGACAGTAGTATTAAGTAATATGAAGATAAAATTGAAAATCTATGTAAAATAGTATTAAGAATCAGGTATTTTAAAAAAAAATAAGCAAAAGCTACCACATCAATCTAAAAACAGGAAACAGATATGAAAGTACCCAACAGAGGAAATATCCAGGTGGGGGTGTTATAGTGATGATTAAGAACTTGGATTTTGATTTTGGAGTCTTAATATCAACTTTCACCTTTAGTAGTCTGATTTTGAGCAAGTTATTTATTTTTTAAATCCTTGAATAATTGCAGAATAAAAATTATTGTATGTATATCATATTGTTTAACTGAATTAATACACATAGAGAAGTTAGAATTATGTTTATCTCCTAGTAAATTCTTTCTAAGGGCTGATTTTTGTTATATCAAAATTGCCAGAGTATTATGAGTTATTATAAGCAATTATAAGAAATTATTACAAAAACTTCTTTTAAACAAAAATGTAATTGAGGGCTGAGGTTGTGGCTTAGCGGTAGAGTATTTGCCTAGCATGTGCAAGGCCCTGGGTTGGATCCTCAGCACCACATAAAAATAAATAAATAAAATAAAGGAATTGTGTCCAACTACAGCTAAAAATTAAATATTTTTAAAAAGAAAAAGTAATTAAATAATTTATCATAATCTCAAAAAGATGACAAAATTAAAATTACATATTTTAATTATACTTAGGGAAAGATAAAAGTATTTGTACTTAAAAGGCAAATGGTTGTGAAAAACAATATACAAATTGGTACACGGGCTGGTACAGACTTGGTTAAGGGATAAGGAGAGATATAAATAAATTGAAATTAAAATGGGGCAAAAAGTACAACAGGATTGATATAAGTTCTCTTTGGGTGGTAAGCTTAAAAGGGACTTTTTAACAGGAGTGAATGCTATATATTTTTTAATTACAGAATAAATAAAGCAACATGGAAAATCTAAATTATGATTTTGTGTTACAGTATATACATATCTTTGTGTTTCAATAATCACTGAATCAAATCTTTAATAAAATTTTAAGGAAATAAAGCTAACCCAACTTTCCCCTTGAGATTTATATCCACAGTATTTAAAAATCACATGTTTTTGTATTCATCTTCACTTAATATTTCCAGATTAAAAAAGACAGAGCTCCACACTAGTATTATTTTTAAAAAGATAATCCTAAAGGTCATTAAGAAAGGTCAATTCAGTGCTCTTAGTGTAGCATAGAAGAGTAAAGCCAATTTTAAGACCAAATTAGCTTCTTAGAAGACCAATGCCAACTTTTAGATACAACAGCTTGTTTCAAGAATATCTTGAAATGTGATAGACTTAAACCCCTTCAAAATAATTCAGTTGCTTCATTGTGGAAGATTTGGTTAGTCTTTTGTTTTCACAGTATTTTAGAAGCTGAAAATGAATACAGAAATTCAAAGTAAATAATTCAAAATTGCCCTTGAAAATTCATGAATGAATCATTGATTGTAGTGGATTTGTCTCTGATGACTGTGTCACCATGGCCAGTTTATCCTAAATAACTGGAATTCAATTCTCTGATCTGAAAAATGAAAAGGCTCCATGGGATGTATTTGAAGATCCTCTTTAAAGAGAAGAGTGAAATTTTATAAACTGGACCATCTTGGTACTCTCAGGATAAATGACTTATCTAATCATAGATGTTTATTAAAAACAGTATGTTTCATGTTTTGGCAAGAAGAGAGACAATAAAAATATTAAGTTCAACACTGAAATTTTTAATACAGCACATATAGTCCATGCAGCAATTATCAAAGCAATTTTTTTTATCCCAATAAAACCTAATAGCAGATTTTCCCAACTGTGTCAAGAACCAGAATGACTCTATATTAAAAAAAAAGTCATAAGCTTTATTGTTTACCACTAAAGGTAGAATCAAAATCTATTTATATAGATCTTGCCATGGGAATCATTCTTTGAGTCAGGACCATTTTAGACCTTCATGTTGTCTGGATAATAATTTTAATGTCTTTGCCCCATCTCTGTCTCTTTCAGCAACATCTAATGAAAGAAAACTGTCTTTAAAAGTATTTTGTTCCACCAAAAATGTTGATAAAATCTTTAATAAAGTCTACTTGGACATTGGAGAAATAGCTTATTCTGACCTTTATAAAATATCCAGTGTCTAAAATCTTTGGTAAAGCTCTACTGACATTTTCCTAGATAAAATATGATGTCTGGGAGGCCTAACTGTAAATTATGATACCTATATTGTTCATAATATTTACAATATTAATTTTAATACATTGCATAATATATGTGTTTATATGATGGTGTCTCCTTATGAATTGTGAGCTACATGGGTCCAAGTTTCTTGTTTTGGTAAAATCCCCCAGGCTGTTTGAAAATGGTGGATGCTGAACACCTGTCTGTACAATTAATGTTGAGATAATAAAGACTCACAAGTGCACCCTGGCTTTAATGCATATTGGTTTAGGGTGTTGAATTTTATTTCTTTTTATTTAAAAAAAAATGCCTTCTCCCATAGTAAATTATTTTGGCAAGTAAATCTAGAAAAGGAATAGCATAATTATTTGATGGTGAAGTAATATTCATGAAGTTGTTTTATTATATAAAGATCAATTCTAGTAGAATATTATACTTACCAATATAAAATGATATTAAGAACAATGGGCCTAAAATTAAATATAGCAGTCAATCTACAGATGCCAATGTTCCTAAAATTTCTTGTGAAAATGCAAAGCTTTTAATTCTTCCACAAAGGCAAGACCAGAACACAAATACTCTTGGGAAAGAGCAGTTACAAGTTACTGATGTCAAAACTATCGTGATCCCATTTTTGAATAAAATAATTTACAAGTTCTTCTTCACACTGGAAAACAATGGCAACTTAGCAGAGCTAAGCTAAGTTAGCAGAGCTACTTAGCAGAGCTACTCACTAACCCTGAGTAAGCCATTGCTCTGAACCTGGTTTTCTCATCTATAAAACTAGCATGGCATCACAGAGGATATGGTTCTTACTTAATGTTAATTTTCTACAAACCCCTTCCACAATATTATGTAATATAATTAATTGTGATGAATGGTTTTGTTAGTATGCATTCACATGGCAATCATAAAAACAAAAACAAACCTAAGCATACTTAAAGACATGAGAGAACCTCTTGATTTGACAGGGGAATAGAGGGGAAAGGATAATGTGGCCCCTGACATACTCGGACCTCCTGTGAGATGTGAGTTTATATTTCACTAAGATGAATGAGTTTCTCTTATGCTATATTTGGAAGGAAATTACTTGGGCACAGATAAGTTAATATCTTCATATTGCTAATGCCTTTTTTAATTCTAATAGAATAATGTTTTTGAGTCACTAATCCACCCCACAGATGGAGGTGTGTATGCTTCTGAATCCCTACAGAGACACAAGAAATTCATATGCTTAACAGTATTGTTGTAAATATTGGAGAGACATGTAAAAGAGAGTTTGATTGGATAACTTGTGCAAAATCTCTTATTTTATTTATAAAGTTTTTATTTCCTTCAAGCCCACACTGTAATACTTGATAATAGTATTCCTGCAAAAAGCTATTATACTATATCAACACACTATTAGCAGGAAGTAAAAGGAAAGGCTTAATTGAAAAAAAAGTATCTGAAAATATTCTGGTGATATTAAAATCATAAAGTACAGGGACTAAGTAGTTTCCCTAGTAATTCATTATGAAACCATCTGTATCTTTATTGAGCCAAATGCTCTGCATAATATGTTAGGTAAGCACATGGCCAAACTACCTTTGTATCTGGTATAGTTTAGATATGAAGTATCACCCTAAATCTCATATGTGAGGCAATGCAAGAATGTTCAGAGGAGAAAAGATCAGGTTATGAGGGCCTTAATCTAATCAGTGAATTCATCCACTCAGGTGGATTAACTGGACCTTAACTGTAGGTACGTAGAGTGTGAATGGAGGGAGTAAGTCACTAGGTATGCCTTTGAGGTTTTTTCCTGGTTGCGTGGAATTCTATCTTTGTTTCCTGGTTTGACATGTTCTAAGCTGTTTTCCTCTCCCATGCCTTTCTGCAGCCTTACTTTAGGACCAAAGCAATGGAGTCAGTCATCTATGGACTGAAACCTCTGAAACTGGGACCAAAATAAACCTTTTTTTCTTTAAGTTGTTCTTGTTGGGTCTTTCAGTCAAAGTGACCAAAAAAAAAAAAAAAAAAAGAACCTGAAGAACCTGACTACTAGAACAGAATCAGAAACAGGAAAAGAAGTCAACAAATTAACAAATTGCAATTAGCTATATTATAAAAACATGGTCACATAAGAAATACCATTACTGAACTCCTCAAACTGCTTCCCCATGGCCTATTCTCTCTATATTGCACCTCGTTCTACTTCCAGCCTTTGCTCAGACACATGTGAAATGCTGTGCCCATGGATCTTGGCCTGCCAGTCTTACTTCACGTGGCAACTCTTAATGAGACCACCCATACTTTAGGAGTTGTTCTTGTATGCTAAGATTCTGTTTTATTTGTAGAGTGCAAGCTTGTAGGAGTCATTATCTAGAACAGTGTCTGCTACTTAGAAAAAAAAAAAACAGATATTGAATGATGAATGAATGAAGCTCTCTCTTGTTTAACTTCATAGTGTGGATTGATTAAAAAACAATGTAAGAAAAAGTTGCTCATGAGAAATATTTTCAAATAGCTATTTTTAAATTTTTTCTTATTTCTTTTTACAAAAAATGGAGGGGAGAATACCTGGGAAAAATTATATAATCAAAAGAGGACAGATTTCTTCTCCAAATAGTAGATCAAGTGTAGCTTGGCCACCATTTATGCCTCAAAAAGTCCTCTTGCGTTGTATAAAGAAAGGGGATGGAGCAAGCAGGCTAGCGTGGGCATGCGTTTGTGGAATGACCGAAGAGAGTTAGCAAGGCTGTTCCTGCCTGCTGCCCCAGCCCACAAGAGCAGTGGGAGTTTTATATCTTTTAAACAAAATTGGAAACTAAAATGAGCACTTGGAATCTCATTTAATTCTGCCTCATATCCTAGCCTTTGCAACGTCAATTAACCTGCCCCAACATTTTATTGAAATAAAAGAACAAAACATTATGGAAATATACTTTCCCCAGCCATTTCAAAATTGTTGCATGTAAAAAAGGGTGTCACTCAGACAAAGAGAACATAACTGAACCATTTTATGGGTTGATTATAGGGGGAAAATGCACTTCTTTCCCCCTTAACATTGTACAAATTCTGAAGAGGAAAGAATAGTGCTACACTTCACATAGCCCACTATGTAAAATATAATGATATATGCATGTACAGATGCAAGAAATATTTATTCACTTGTTCTTTCAGTGAATATTTGTGCATTTAGCACATACTAGTTCTGTGCTAATCACTGCAAATATAGTCATGGATAACATAGCTGAGCATTTGGTTGTATTCTATCATAATGGGACCAGGCAAAAATAAATAACTGAATGATACCATTACTGACTGTGATAAGAACAATGAAGAAATAAGAGAATAAGGGGAACATGGTGACTGCTGTAACTTGCATGATCAGGAAAGATCAAACTGGGACCCTCTGGGTATCTAGAAAGTTCTGGGCATATAAAATCATTGACCATTATTATAATTTATTCTTTTTGTTGTTTTACTGGAGATTGAACCCAGAGGTGCTTAACCACTGAGCTACATCCCCAGTCTTTTTATATTTTATTTTGAGACAGGGTCTCATTAAATTGCTTAGGGTCTTGCTATATTTCTGAGGTTGGCTTTCAACTTGGGATCCTCCTGTCTCAGCCTCCAGAGCTGCTGGGATTGCAGGTATTCACCACTATGCCAGACTACTTTATTCTTTTCTCCTTGAGCATATATAGGACATAATATTTCCATTTTGGAAATTATAATAACTCCTGGAACGTAGAGAGCTTTGTTCTGAGATGTCCACTGAGACCTTTGCATTTCCCCATTGGATGTAGGCATTTCTAAATGGTCCAAAAGCCTTAAATGGTGTGAAGTAACAAGGTGCTACACCCTCACAAGAGATAACCAGCACTTTTTCTAAGCAAGAACATCACATCCAACATCTCAAAATTAACATCCTTTTCAATTCCTTTGTCTTCAAGTCCATGTGGAGTAATTCACCAGTTTAGGAAAGTCCAGCAACAACTTGGAAGAGGTAGATTAAGCTGTAGTCATGCTAAATTTTAATTAGATCTGAGGAAAAGATATTGCTAGTTTCTAAATAGCCTGTTGAGTAAATGGAAGAAAGAAACCAGGCAAATGTGCAATTGCAATTAGTGGATATATTTAAACTCAATCTTAGTAATTATCTGTTAAGAATAGGAGTCAATGGCTCTTCCAGTGACCTTGAACAAATCGCATAATTCTTCAGGTTAAAAGCTTCCCAATCTGTTTATGAGGGTGGATACCATTTCCCAGTTTCTGACCCCAAACAATAGGTCCTAATGAATATAATATGCTCTAAGATCTGCCTATATTTTTTTCATTAATAGGAACCATTATGATATTGCTAAATTTAATAAAGTCTTTGTGTTTATATGGCAGCTCAAAGAGTTGTAAACTTTTCCTCCATCTTAACACATACAGAACAGTGGAATTTCTGCTTAATTTTCCCCAAAGGTATTGGCTTCCATGTGTCCAAGATGAAGATTTTTTTTTCTCCAGAACACATTTCTAACCTCTCAGACCCTTACATATTTCTTTTCATTCTCACTTGTGAATTCTAAATATTCCATTTAGCATCATTAGCAACTTTAATTAACATGTTTTCAGACAGTTAGTAATGATATTAAACAAAGCATATGAGTTGTCATACTGATGTGAAAGTAGGTCTTTTTTTTTTTGAGAAAACTGGTAAGACAGGAGAGAAGATGTGGAAGACTGCCACAGAAAGCACAGCTGAGAAGAGAACATAGGTAGTCAGGAAGAACTGGAATAGGACATCCTTGCCATTGTATTCCAGGATAAATACAATTTAGTAAGCATATCAGAAGCATTGAATGCTGGAACAATTATTTCTTGGGTTCCTTGAACTGGATTGTTCAGAAAACATCTCTGAGCTCCTGAATCCTTGGGTGTCACTAGATGGTTGAAAGTTAACAATCATATGAACTAAAGACCTGGACGGCACTGGGATTGGCACGGGAATATATAAAAATCCTCTAAGACTTGCACCCTGAACTTAGGTACAATTCATTCTGTAAGAAACACAGAAGGATAAATAACTGTCATCCAAACGGAGAAGTGTAAAACCAGCCACGGAGCAGGGGAAAGAGAGCAAACCATGGGGGTGGGGCTGGGGCTCAATGAACAAATGGCATTTGAATTAAGTTTTCATGTAAGAATTTGATCAGAGGTTAATGGGAAGAACTTTGTCAAAGGGACAGAGATGTGTGCCTGTATGTGAGAGTTTTTGAAAGTGAGAAGCTGTTCAAACCTAGAGAGCTTGGACTAAGAGAATAGGCTGAAGTAACAGAGGGTAAAGGTATTCAACCTGTGGCTGGTCTTGCATGCCTTCCACAGGGTTTGAAGTTGGCTAGTAGACAATAGCTTGGTTCTGGGAGCAGCAAACAATTTAAAGTTGAGAATTAACATGATCAGTGTTTGCCAGTATTTTGACTAGATCGGTATGCTAAGAACATTTCAATCCAGTCCACAGATTTATGTGTTTCAAACTATTCTCATAAAAGCTATGCTATTCGGTTGTAATAAATAGATACGTAAGCAAAATTCAATGAATTTTGGTGGATATCTGAGTTTAGCTATTGATTTCTCCTCCATCATAGAAGAGGAAATTAATTGTCATTAAAATAAAAATCAATCCTCTAAAGTGAGATGGTATTTAGACACCACTTACTAAAATCTTTAGGGTGACAGTATTTTTCTCTATTTTTTCTAGTTATGTTAGAATGAATTAGCTGGGTTCATTTTAAAGCCTTGTTATTTAAAATGTGCCTGATTCTTTACATATTTATATTTATTTAATATTTTTACCTAATTTTCCAGTGATTTTAGAAATAAGTAACAAAATCTGAGCTGGAATTTTAAGCTTTGTTGTTAAAAACTTTTATAAATCATCTTAATATACATTTTAATCATTAATAGATATTAATGTTGACCACATATAATTTTGCAATTTGAGTTAAAACCCAAGTATCAGTCCTCTTTTTTATAAGGTATTGTACATCTGAATGCAGATGACATTAAAAGTTGAGTTCTGTTGAAAAACTTCAGGAAACAAAACATTTCTTAATTTGTGGTGTGAGAACAATATGTTCATTTTCAGAATGAAGCATGTTCCTATACTCATGCAATGGGAATAAAATATTCCCCTATATATTAGGTACAAAAATTACTTAAAAGGCCTCAAACTAATAGTGCCAAGCATGATGCCATCCCTAAATTAAATTATAGATGTATGTTCGCTCATGGAACACATGGATCTTGCACTGAACTGCTCATAATGTAAATTGATTAAATATGTGGCCATTATCTATTCTACTGACAGCTGTTCACCATTTCCCTGAGGCTTAAACTTGTGTTGTTAATATTTATTGCATATTCATAAAGATTTAGGCACTGAACATACCCTGTGCATTAAGGCTCCATTCTCTAGCCTTCTGCTAGAATGTCACCTGGTCTTCACAACACTAAACATGTCAGAGTAAGACATTAAAGTCAGTTCCACTTATATATTCATCCACCAGTATTCTTTGCTTTTATTTGTGTGTCTGCAACTGTACTAGGTGCTTGAGATTATATATAGCAAAGGACAGATATATAGGACCAATGCGATCTCTCCCCTCATGAAATTTATGATCCATTCAGCAAGAGAGGCGTTAAGTAGGTAATTAAAAATGTTGTAACTGCTAAGAGAATTAGAAAAATTAAAGTTCTCTGGAATCCATAATGCAGGCACTAGGCTAATTCAGTTAAGCAAAAAAATTCTCATTACATGTAATTTCTTTAGTTTTGCCCTAGCCTATTTATTTTAGGCTTGGTGTTGAGACTAAACATTCATTTGTTCATTCTGCCAAAGTGAATCTATTTTATGGTCAAGTCTATCAGAATGAAATCTCAGAATACTCATCCAAGCAATTTGGAATTATTCAGTCTATTATATGGCCATTGAATGTGTGGCATGGGTTTTTAATTAAAAATCTTATATTCTGGAAATTGTAGAAACGTTTATTTCTGAAAGAAAGGAGTCAAATCTGAAATCAGAATAATTTCCACTTGATTCCTATTGCTATTCAGGTTTAATATTCCACACCCAAATTTATATACAGCATTTTTGGTAATCAAACCAGTTTGGAAATGAAAGGCATAAAATTTCATTATTTTAATAAAAATCTAAGGAACAAAGTTCACATGGCTCTTTTATCCATCAGAATTTTGATTACCACTGTTAACTCTGAGAGGATATGATATGGGAGGTGAAGTGAATATTCTGTCTATGCAAAAATAGTAATAAAAATGAAGGTGCCATTATTACTTCTTATCTACTGAGCTTCATTATTTATCTGTCTTATGCCATTTCCCAACCACATTATCATTTCCTCTTTCCCTGGGTATTTCTGATACTTAACAATGGTTTAATTATAGTTACCCAGAATAATACAGAGAACAAAATGATTATGTACTATAAAGGATATTTAATTTCCCAGTGTTGGCCATAAATCAAATTTTGTGTAAATGCCTGTTTTAATTATGACAAGTGTGTTTCTATACAAATGCATTGGCACCAGTGAGTTGGCATTTTGAATTGTTTTAATTCATTAGATAAAAACCTATGACCAAGAAGATACAGTCATGAGTAATATATGGGTGCCTGGACCTTCCCTGGACTTTCTTATTACACAAAGACTCTCCTTTTTACTTTCCTATTGTAACCCATGACTAATTTACAGCAGCTAAAAGCTGACCTCAAAGAAAAAATTTCTCTTCTGCTCTTCTTTGATTGTTGGGGCAGCTACAAACTAAAATGATTTGCCAATCTGAGTCTGGGCATCCAGGGACAGACTATCAGTCAGGAAATAACCTTTATAGAGAATCAGCGTGCATGCAGGGCACTCTGTTCTAGTGTATTGCAAAGGTATTGCAGTTCCTAGGGAAGCCCTGACCATCAGGGGCTCTTAAGTAATAGACAGTAATCCACTCCTTGATGAATCTATGACTGGACAATGGACATTTCTATGATTGATCCCATTCTCCATTGAATTAACTCTTCAGCCTCTCAGCCCATACTGATGGGATTGGCTATGACATTGTTTTATAATCACCTGATGATTCAGTCCCACCCAGAGTAGTCAGCTATTCCAAGGAGAGAATGATAAAAATAATTGCTCTTATAATAAAAGAAAGTATTATCATGTACATATAATAGATTCTTCTACGATGGACTACATCTAAGTTGACAAATTTAAAATTTTTTGTATGTTTTGTCTTTTAGCAGATAACTCCATTACATAACTGAGAAAGGTGACATTCTCTTAGAATGGGAAAAGTTTTGCTATTTACCAGTATGACTTTCCCACTTGTGCAGAGACAGTCATAGCTTGGGGGGTGATGACGAAGAAACAAGGGATGTCTTGTTGGGGTGAGGAAATGGTTTAAAATCCTGGCGGCACCACTCTGATGGTACTGTAAACCTGGAATGTAAACCCTTAAATAGTTAAATTATATGACATGACAGCTATGTCTCAGTAAACTGATTTTAAAATATCTAACTTTCTGTATCTGTATTTAGTTAGATAAAAAGCCCAACCAGCATTCTTGTTCTTCTCTTGATGGATTGTATTTGACTACTTATAAAGCTCAGTTTACTTATTTCTCTTAGGCAAAATAAAAGAAAAAAAATACTTTGCAGGCTGAGCATTTTAGATTCGAAATCAGATATTACACATGCTTTAATGAAACACAACCTTTTTAATTACCCACCTGCTTTTCATTATCCAAAATGCAGATGGAACACTTAGTTGTTCCCTTCATTCTCTCTCTTGGAGAAGGACCTTCTTGTGCGTTATCTGTAGGGCATGTGGCATTTGAGGATTTTCCTTTCTTCCTCATCTGCCCCAAATAGTTCTCAAATGGACTGTGCTGCTACTGAAGCATTAGGCCTTGGTGAGAGCGACTGAGATGTTTTCTAAGAAGCACTGTTGCAAAATTATCTTTTAGTACATTATAAGTACATAAAAGATACTGTAAAATGTATTATATTATTCCTAAGTAAGCCATAGAAAATGTGTGTTTTATGACTTGCTTGCTTTGATCCTTTCCTAAATGGATCCCCAAACAATTTAGGTTGTAAAAGAGGTGCATGTAAAACCACAGCAAAATGTAAACCAACCAAAATCACCTCAAATGATACAATAATTCTAGCAAAGGAAATAAAGAACGAAAGCACAGAGAAACAAAATAGATAGATACCAGGTACAGATGGCTACTTGGCTACTAGAGATGCAAGACAAAGCTAAGTTATAAAAAGACATATAACTATAAATATAAAAAGTTCACATAATGAACATTTGGCAATGATTTTTCAAAGTTCATTGGGAACTCTAGTTCTTCCTAGCTTAGAAGAAATTCTGAAGTCCAGGTTGAATCTAGGCCAATTTGAGAGTCTAAAATTAATAAAGATTTGTAAGGAAAACGGGGTAATCCAAGGGATACCCCAATATAAA
Source organism: Urocitellus parryii (assembly GCF_045843805.1). Lineage (NCBI taxonomy): Eukaryota > Metazoa > Chordata > Mammalia > Rodentia > Sciuridae > Urocitellus > Urocitellus parryii. Next base: position 2,693,195 of record NW_027551777.1, read on the forward strand.
CATTTATGAATTCACCCGATATCCTTTGGGTCAGCACAGCCCGGTCTTTCATGCATAGGACTAATCTTTAGACTTAAAGCAGCAAAGATTCACAAGAATGGAAAAACCTGCCTTATCACTTATGTCCTGACAGTGGATAATGTCATCAAATATCCCACTCCTCTCCTAGCCTGTTTTACAACTATCACCCACTAACATGGGTATTCCTCAAAACTCTTTACTTAGGTTCCACTAACATTCTCCATTGTCTTCATGAAGGCAGATCCCTTCTTCATGCACTCAGTTAACACTTTTATGGGGAATCTCAGGTCCTCATCCCCAGTCTATCCCCTTGCTCCAGACTCAAAATGCTGGTCAGGTACATTTACTTAGATTTCCCTAGGTCATCATGTCTGAAACAGAATTCTGCATCAACCCAACCCCCAAGAACATCCTATCCTAACTACTGTCTTTTTGTCAAGGCCATTACCATTTTCTCAATTTCCTGAGCTCAAAATGCTACCGTCATCCTTAACCATCATTTCCTTCCTTTCCTGCATTCATAAATCATTGCTTGATTGATTTTTCCATTAAATTGTTGCATAACAATTTAGAAACTTCAGTTTTTTTTCTATAAAATTTCTCCTGACTTCTGAAAACTTTAGTTCCCCTTCCTCTGAATTACTGCAGAATATTCAATTTATGTAATATAAACTGTCAGGTAATTTCATGAGGTTTTGTTTATAGTCAATATTCATGAGTGTGAATTGGGTTTCAGGGGGATAGTGTCTAAGTCTTTGATGTTTTAGTAATGATGATAATGGTGTCCTAATGATGGTGATGCTGATATCAAGTCACTCCCACATATGCTACAGCCATGTTGGAACGTAAGTTGGTCATTTCTGGGGGGGGAAAAAAGAGGGAGCCAAAGCTGGCTTGGAAGGTTTGTTAGAAAATAATGTCTCCCAAGGATAAACCAAGAGCCAAATGTCTGAAAATGAGGAATATAGCAAATGCAAGTTAGTAGAAGAGGTAGGTGGAATGCATAAAAAGGCTTCTAGGAAGCGAGTTCTGTCTGATTCACAGGTCAAGGCAATTCTTTCTAGTCAACTTGATAGAATCCAGAAACAGAATGAAGCATCTGGAAAAGGAAATGGTAGTAATTACATAAGAGAGATGTTGGTGGACAACTTACAAGAATGGAGAGAACAGTAGGCAAGGTAAACAGAAGACCATGCCAATCCAGAAACCAAGACGTCATGGACTAGTGGGACTAGCTCATTCCTGTTCAAAGGATGTTTTCTATTGTTGTTATAATGGGAAGTATTTCTAAGATACATTTTCTTTATACATTTCTGGGTTCTGGTCCTTTTCTTTCCTCTTGGTCAAAGCATAAAGTGAAAAATTCTGGTGATGGGTTTTATATCACTGGTTTGTTTTCAATTGAGGAAACTTATCCAAAAACAATTCATAAGTCTCAGAATTCTAATGTCTTTTCTGTGTGTTATTTTTTTTCTCCTTCCAGGACAAGTTCAGGGGATGTACTCGGGTAAGTCTCTAATTTGAAGACTACTTTCCTTGGGCTTCCTTGCGAGTATAAAGGAAGACATATTCTCTTTTGCTTTTGTACTAAATCACTTTCTCCAGCATTGGCAACAAGTACAGAACCTATTGCATAGGTGAAAGGAATCTGTGATCCGTTCAGAAATAGATGCAGTCCATGATGAAGACGGGAGAAAATACTCAAATTAGTTTACTAGCTCAAAGCAGAGAGGACAAACAATTCTAGAATGACTCAAGAGGACAAGATATCAGTGGAAACTGGAGCATTGAATATATTCCTAATATGATTCTGGTAACATGGAGACCATATCTCTATACCACAGCTTTGGGTAGAAGATTTGTAATGTTCAGAAACTCATTGGCTTGAGAAATCCTGCCAAAACGTATCAATTTCAGCTTTGATAAATAACCTGAGTAGTGTTTTCTTGGATATTTTTGTTAAAAATAATATCATACAAGTAGACATAAACACACACACAAACACACACACACACACACACACACACACACACACACATACACACACCTACAAATGTTGCCCTAAAGACAAGTTTTGGTTGTTCTTCTGTGCAGAAAGAAAATTTACCCAAATATGAAATTAGAGGACTAAACTGAAATTATTTAAAGACAGGTCTTCTAGTGGAAGTTATCAGTTTTTTTATAATTTGGTTTAATAAAAGATAAGATGTGATTAGTCTAATAGTATATTAGGAATAAAAACACACTTAAATTTTGAATAAAAAATGAAGCAATGAATAACAAATTACTTACCCTTACTATAAAATAAAACATATTAAATATTAAAGAATAAATTGCTCATGTTTGCCCTAAATACATTTCTATGGTTTAAAGAGGCATTGAAAGAGATTTTTAAAATATTGTACTATTTTCAGAGCACACAAAACCACCATTCATTTAGTAAAACAAAAACAAAACAAACAAAAAAAAAAACAACACTTATGATTTTGCCAAACACTCTTCCAGCAGCTAGATTATAAGCAACCAGGCTATATATAGAAAATTGATTGCTTCAAAGAGCACCTTTGAGCTGTCTTTGTCATTTCTGCATCTCTCAGGGTGCTGAATATCCTTAATTTCGCTTCTTTTTTCTATACTATGAAAGCATAGATGCCTCCCAGCTTTTTAAATTACAAAAACAAACAAAAACCTATAAATATATATTCTTATATTGATTTGGTTGGATTTTTCTTCCTCATGACTGAAATGCAAATGTCTAGATTTCTAAGATGATACCTTACATATTGTCTTAGTGCAGGGAAGAACTTTTCCTTAAAGAAATGCCAATGAGATACCTGGAAGGTCTAATAGTACCCCACAAAAAGCGTCTGATACATTTTTATACTCTATTACTTTCATTATTGAATTTCATAAGATATACATAATACAAAGAAATGAAAAATAAACTTCAAAGAGTCTTGTGAAAAACAACAGCAAGATGGCTGAAAAGAATGGAAGTATCTGCCTTCTGTCCATCTCCCAGAAGCCAGAATATAGCACAGGAGCCAAGCAGATCAGCTGTTTGCTAGGTTAAAATAAAATACTCAGCAAAGATAACATCATCCCAATCTCTACAAGACATCAATGTCAGTAGCCAAAATGATTCTTTAGATATGAAGTTTGCAAAGAAACATAAAATAGAACTTGAAAAAAAATGTAAAATGCAGGCTAACCCAGAATATTGGGCTTATAAACAAGGACTCTAAAGCATCTGTTACAAAACATTCCTTGATTTAAAACAAAATATGGTCATAAGGAATAGATAGATAATCCTAGCAATGGAATGTAAACCATGAAAAAATCTAAATATCCTAGAACTGAAAAACTAAAACATCTTAAGTGAAAAACTGACTGGGTTGGTTTGAAGTACATTGGAGATGTGGTAAGAAAGTAACAGTGAACTTGAGCTAGGCCTATGGATATCTAAAGATCTAAAAACACACAAATGAAAAAAGATTTGAAAACAACAAATGAAAAGGTAGAAAAAATAAGTATCGAATATTCATGTCATAATATTAAATGAACTACCACATCTATAGCTAGAGTTCTAGAGGAGAGAAAAGCAAGATAATGAAGGCAGGAGGTGGGGGATCTAGACAGTCCCAAAATTTGTTTTACTTTGGATGAAAAAATATAAACAAATCTAGGAAGTTTAGCAAACAACAAAAAAGATAACATATAAAGAAAATAATTATACGACCATCATAGTTAAGCTACTCACACCCAAAGATTAAGTGAAAAAAATCTCAAAAACAGAGCACCAAATTGTCTGAATAGAAACAATTGCATGGATTCCTTATCAGAAACAACAAAAGTTCAAAAGGCATTTAAATTATGGATCAGCTTTAAATTACAGAAAAAAATACAAGATGTCTGTGAAGTCAGAACCCTACATCAAAAACGATATCTTTAAAAATGAAGATGAACTACTCCTCCCTTTCAGTAATGGATGAAACAACCAAGCAGATCAACAAGGAAATAGAACACTTCAAAAACACTATAAATCAAGTAGAACTGTTACCTGCAGAAAATCTCACCTCGAAACATCAGAAAGATGTTTCTTCTCATGTTCTCTTGAAACATTCCCTGGTAAAGACCATAGTGTAGGCTATAAAGTAAGCCTCAGTGAGTTAAAAATGAATGAAAGCACATATAGTGTGTTCTCTGATCAAAATGGAATTAAATTTGAAATAACAGGAAAAAATAAGAATATTATAAAAATGTGGAAATTAAACAACAGCCTTCTAGCAATCAGTGAGTCCAAGAGAAAATTCCAAGAGAAATTTGAAAATACTTGGTGATGAACGAAAACAAAAATATAGAAAAAACTTACAAAATCTAGTAGGGGTTACTGTCTTCAGAGGAAATTTTATAGCTGCAAACACCTATTTTGTTTTTTAGAAAAAGAAAAATTTTGAATCAATAATCTAAATTTTTATATTTAGAAAATAGAAAAATATAAGCAAACTGATCACAGACAAGATATAAGGAAGAAAATAACAACAACATGTAGACAGCAAATAGATCACATAGAAAATACAAAGAAATAGGAATTGGTGATTTGGAAAGATCAATAAAATTGGCAATCTTTTCACTAGGTTGAATAAAAACAACAAGAAAGTGGAAGACAACTCAAATTAGAAAAATCATGTATGAAAGACGGGGGCATGATCTTACAGAATTAAGAAGGTTTAAAAGGAATAGTTTAAGCAATTGTGTGCCAACAGAGTCAATGAGATGGATAACTTAGCTAGAATGATATAAAACATTTTGTTTCTAGGTAGAAAAATAAAAATTGCCAAAATTAAATAAAAAAATAAATTTAATATCTAAAAAATTCTGTAAGTAAAGAAATTGAACTTTTAATAAAAGTCTTCCCACAAAGAAAAATCCAGGTCTAGATACCTCACTAGTGATGTCTACCATATTTATTCTACTCTTTCAAAAAAGAAGTGGGGAAAAAAGTGGCAAAGAACATCAGTATTTATAGCAGCACAATTTATAAAAACTAAATTGCAGATCCATCCTAGATACACTTCACTAGATGAATGGATAAAGAAAATGTGGTATATATACACAATGGACTATTACTTGGCATTAAAAGAGAATAAAATCATGACATTTGCAGGTAAATGGATGGGGCTGGAGAATATAATGCTAAGTGAGGTAAGCTAATCCCCCCAAAACAAAGCCTAATGTTCTCTGATAGAAGGATGCTGATTTATAATGGGGATGGGGGGGGCATGGGAGGAATAGACAAACTTTAGATAGGGCAAAGGGGAGGGAGAGGAAGGGAAGGGGCTTAGGGATAGGAAAGATGGTGGAATGAGATGTATATCATTACCCTAAGTACATGTACAAAAACATGAAGGATGTGACTCTACTTTGTGTACAACCAGAGACATGAGAAATTGTGCTCTAATTGTGTAATATAAATTGAATTGCATTCTGCTGTCATATATAACAAATTAGAATAAATAAAAACATTAAAAGAAAAAGTGGCAAAGATGGAGGAAGAGAAGGAGGAGGAAGAGAAACAGAAGAATCACTTCTCAAATCACTTAATGAAGTCAATATTACCCTCATATCAGAACCATTTAAAGTTGTCATGAGAAAACTATAGACTCAAAGTTCTGAAAAAAATGAAATTTAAAACTGAATCAAGTAATATGTGAAAGGAACTATACACTATGAGAAAACAAGGTTTATCCCAGGAATTCAGGAACAGGGTAATATCAGATGTCAGTTAAGGGGCTGGGGCTATAGTCCAGTTGTAGAACACATGGTAGCATATGCAAGGTCAATACACACACACACACACACACACACACACACACACACACACACCAGTTAAAATAATATATGAGCTTACCAGAATAAATGACTAAAACTGCATAATATCTCATAAATACAGATAAAGCATCTGACAAAATCCAACATCTCTCTTCAAGATGAAAGAACTCAACAAATGAAGAATAGGAGAGAACTTCCTTACCTGACAAAGGGCATCTCCAATAAATCTGCTTATCATCATGATTGATGGTGAAGAACTGAATGCTCTTCCCCTAAGACCAGGAAAAGAGAAGGATCTCTATTCCCACTGCTTATGCTTAATGTTGTACTAAAGATTCTATATGGGGCAATTAGACAACAAAAAGAAATAAAAAAACATACACATTGGAAAAAAGAGAAACAAAACTATCTCTGCAAGCATATGACATCATCTTGTATGTAGAAAATCCTAAGGAATACACACACACACACACACACACACACACACACATACAATTAGAATAATAGTGCATGATATAAAACCAAAAAGCAAAAATTAACTATACTGTTCAGTGATAAATAATCTGAAAATGAATTAAGAAAAGTTTTATTTAATATAGTATTAAAATACTAAAATATTTAGAAATAAATTTTGTGAATGAAGTAAAAGATTTGCATGCTGAAAACTACCACACATTAATTTGATCATAAACTTAAGCAATGAAGCCCTAAATCTGCTAGAAGAAAATGACAATATCTTATGACAATATATTTGTGCAATGAGTCAGAATTAGTAAATTTTGTTCTATAAGAAATTTGCTTTCTCTTACTACATAGAAGTTCTTTTATTTGTGCATGTATATGTTTGTGTGTGTGCATGTGTCTATGAAAATTTTTATTAATTTTAGTTATACATAAGGAGGGGCTCATTTTGACATAATTATATAAACATGGAATAAAATTTGCTCCAATTTAGTTCCTAGTACTTCAATACCTCACCTTTCCCTCTCTTTCTCCCTCCCCCAATTCCCTTTTCTCCACTTTATTGATCTTTCTTCTGTGTATTTATAACTTTTTTAGAATCAGTGAATTATGGAGATATAGAAAGGTGAAATTCACTGGGATATATTAATTTCCGTACATAGGAAAGTCTGGTCAGATTCATGTCCACAGTTCCTCCCTTCTCCTGTCCTTCCTCCTCAATTGCCTTTCTCTGCTCCATTGATCTCTCCTCTGTTTCCATGAAATTCTTCCCCCTCACTCTTTTCCTTTTTTCTCTTTTTTCCCCCTTATTTTGATCTAACCTCCACATCTGAGAGAAAACATTGCACCCTTTCCTTCTGGGTCTGGTGTATTCCACTTAACATGATTGTCTCTAGTTCCATCCATTTATCAGAAAATGACATTACTTCATTCTTCTATATAATTGCATACATATGTGTATACATATAATATATACTATATATATATATATCCAATTTCATATATATATATCAATATATATGATACATATCACACATATATACAAATATATCACATTTCATATCACACACACACACACACACACACACACACACTCACTGAGATAAGTAATTTTCTATAGGTAAATGGGTGGAAATCAGCTGGGAACTGATAAGAGGGAGTTTCCCAAAGTAAAGGAATCATTTGTAACTTAATATTAAAGCAGGTTTCAAGGGCGTATGTACTTTTCAAAACTCTTTAAATTTTATCCTTAAAATCTTCACATGGAAGGTACACAGACCTTACCTTAAAAAAAGTTAGCAAATAGTGAAAATAGAAAACCATGAAGGAAAGCATTTATGTAGTGAAAATGATTTCTCATGCTTAATCCCCTTTACAAAAATATTCTTACCTGCACAGGATGATTGAAGGCAAGATAGGCTTAGGGATTTGAGATTGTAGAGAGTAAGTGCTAGCTAGAGGAAGCTCTCTGCCTCCATGTACAGAATAATTTATTTCTGTTATGTGAAGGAAACTTTAAACCTAATTAATAAGGACAAACTAAAGTAGTTGAAATGGGTAAAGTAATGGTATTATAAAATCTTGCAATCTTGGAATCACTAGTTACAAGAGAGGGTAACGCTGTATAGACAAGATTACCTCTGTATGTGCTGTTATGGAAACATAGGTATCCAGTTTTTCACATATCCATTAGTAAACACCTTTCAGGGTCGTGGCAGTGCAGTGTCAGACTAGGAGGCACCATACACTTTGGAGATTTGTTCTAGGAGTGACCATTCACAGCAGAAATAGTTATCCCTACAGGTACACAATGTGGGAGGTGGCTCAAGTGCCATTTACACCTGATAAGAACTGAGCTAAAGGTAGGAATAATTACACAAGCACTGTTCTCAAAATAATCACATCATTAGGCAGAGAAACAAGGACATGTGCACACTCACACACATACACACATGCGTGCACACTAATAGTTCCAAGCAAATCAGCGAAATTCTGTAATAATATCTGTAGTAGTAATAAGTGGATAGATTTGTGATCATTCAAGAATGATCAGAATTAATTTTAGTATTTTGAAATCATGGGAATGATAGGTAGATTGAAGAACATTAGGGACAATGATGGAAGGAACTGAACCGTTCAGATGCACATATCAATTGTAGCAATAAATAGAAAGGCATTAAATATTCTCCTTCAAATAACATAATTCCTAGGCTGACTGAAAATCTAAGTTGATGTTTTAAGTGAAAAGCCTAAGATTAAAAAGATTTTTATGTTGTTAAATTCTAACAATTTAAAATGGAATAAAAAGATGTATTAATAACAAAGGCAAAATATTAACACTATTATGAGGAAAATTTGCAGACACAATCTTAACTGAGTAATGAATGAAATCTAATATAACCATGAAGGGAATGGATAGATATCACAGGCCTCTTGGTAGGATGCACTGAAATTCTTGTGTTATTGCTAAAGAGTGCATAGCTTATACCTAACCATTAGGACATATCAGCCTAACTCAAAATGTACCTTCCACAAAGTAACTGGACAACGTGCTTCAAAATGATCAAGGCAAAGTAAGACAAAAAAAGGTTCCAGATTTTTTTTTTCTGGTAGTGGGAATCTGACATGGGGCTTTGTGCATAGTAGGCTATGATCTACCACTGAGTTACATTCCAGCCTCAATTCCAGATTTAAAAGACTAAGGAGATACATTACTCAGTTGAGAGGTTTTTTTTTTTTTAGCTGTGAGTCATTTCTGAAAAATTACACAAAATTATTATATTTTGTTTAAAATTCATGATATGAAAATAAAATTATTAGGAAAACAAGAGATTAAGGAGACTTGAAATGTAAATGTAATGGCTGAACCCAGGTTAGATCTTGAACCCAAGGGAAAACTTGTGAGAAATGACATTATGGATACATGTGGCAAAATTTGAACAGCGTCTATAGATTAAATGACAATATTGTTACATTTTCTGCTTTTGAGAATGATACTATGGTTAAGTAGATAGATTAGATAGATAGATAGATAGATAGATAGATAGATAGATAGATAGAAAATAGATGATAGAATGAATGTAAAGCAGTTTTGTAAAATCTTTAAAATTTATTAGCAGGTGAAGAGTACATGTGAACTCTGTATATGTGATTCTTGTGACTCTTCTGAATTTGAAATCATAGGAAAAAATTTAAAAATATTGAATTTCACTACAGATAGATGAAATTTTGTTACTTTTTGAGTCAAAGAAGTTAGGAGCAAAATCATACAATCTTTTTTTAATATCTAGCATGAGAACAATTAAGGACCATATGTAAGTTATTTTTCAATATGAACTATTAGACCAAGAAGTTTTTCTTTGTGAAGAACTCCTTATACATTTTAATGAATCAACATGAAAAATTCTTTTTGTTTTGATCAAAACTGTATTTGAAATTCCTTCAGTAGTCTACCATGAGACAAATTTAGTAAACAAGTGTCACCGGGAAGATTTCCTAGCTTTAACATCTCCTCTCAAGATTTAGGTTTTTGGAGGCTGAATTATTCATTTCCTCACTCTAGTTTTGAAGGAAAGAAGAAAACAAGATACCACCTCATTTGTTTTATTCAGCTCTCATTTCCATTTGACAATTTGACACTGTCACTTTTTTATTTTTTTTTTTTTTTTTGCTTTTTGACCATTCATGCCAGGTAATGTGGAGAAATAGAAATATCACGCCTGCAGACTGCAGATCTGGTAGGGATTTTGCATTGCCATGCCATTTAATTTCTTTCCTTAGGAAAGTATAAAACAGTTTTCTCCTCCTATTTCTGTCCCCAGTGTTACACATCTTAAAACTGGTGATGTATTGTTCCTCAAAAAAATTAGTGTCATATGGAAAAAGTTAAATAAAATCTCCTAGGCTTACAGCGATGTAAAGTCATCTGAGGTCACACTATCACACTATATATATATATATATATGTATGTATGTTTTACTTTAGTAAAATAACTGAAAACAAAAAATCAAGCAAAGAAGGAAAAAAAAGAAAAGAAAATAACCCCTCTTCCATCATCTACTGAAACCAGTGGTGGCCCTTGAATTTGTCCATATGCAAATTCCAATTTTGCACATAGATGCAAAACTACAGATAAATGTTACTGTGTACATAATACCTCCCATACACTTCTGTTTGGCCATTTTTCTTATCTGTCCTCTGTGTGTTTCTTATTCCTCCTCTAGACTCCTTTGATATCCAGTGTTAGCAAATTGACAGATTCTCTGACCTGTGGATATCTTGCACAGTATACACAAACATCCATGATGAAAGATCACTTAACTTATTAGCCAGAATTGATAGCTGCTCAATAAATGAAGAGCATAAACTGATGATATATAATTCAAATACATTTTTATTTAATCATATACACTCTTAAACATCATCTATATTTATCAGAGTATGAAACAGCTGACTTCAAACTTTCTTGCATAAATCACACCAAAGTTTCCAATTTGGGTTTCTTGTTTGTCAAGTGATTTAGTGTAGTATTGTTGTCCTTAAAGTTGTTTGCAAAGCAATTTAGTGTAGAACTTTTCCAGGTTTGGGTAATTTTCTTCCCAGCTTTTTTCACAGTTGTTTTGCGAACATGTAAGTATGTATTTTTTAGTAATTTTCAACCATGTAGCCTCGCCAAAGTTTTAAATTTTGTTTTCATCAGAACAACAAATCATTTTATACATATGCATGGATATACATATACATATTATTTCATTGAATGTCATAAACACAGTAACAAGAACAAATGGCATAAAGGCATTTGGTAACAAACACAATTGGCCCTTAATCAGTGAATGTTTAAAGGTCAGAACAAAAGTAAGGATAATGAGACTGAAGTCAACTTTCAGGGAGCAGCCCAGTGCCCTTTGCACGTTTGGCATAGAGAGCACGGGTGGATTTAGTTGATCAATTAAATGTAAAATTGTTACAAGTACTATTACTTTTGTATCTTTTGGGTCCTTTGTTTTATTTTAATGAAATTATCCAATACATATTTCTCATGAACTTCCTTTCCTCAATTAAGGACACACAATTGTTATTTTAAAAAAATATTCATTCCTCTGGCTGCATGTGGTGCAGAGTCACACCTGTCATGTAATCATACATGTATGTGGGGTAATGATGTCCATCTCATTCCACCATCCTTCTCACCCCCACACCCTCTCCCCTCTAATCACTCTCCAATCCAAAATTCCTTCATTCTTCCCTACCCCACCCCCATTAGAGATTAGCATTGGCTTATCAGAGAAAACATTCGGCCTTTGTGTTTGGGAGTTTGGCTTATTTCACTTAGTATTATATTTTTCAGTTCCATCCATTTACCTGCAAATGCCATAATTTCATTCTTCTTTAAGGCTGGGTAATATTCTATTGTGTTTATATACATTTTCTTTATCCATTCATCTGTTGAAAGGCACCTAGGTTGGCTCCATAGTTTAGCTATCAGCTATCATGAATTGAGCTTCTATAAACATCAAAGTGATTCTGTCACTGTAATAATCTGATTTTTAAGTCCTTTGGAATAAACTAAGGAGTGGGATAGCTGGTTAAAATGGTGGTTCCATTCCAAGTTTTCTGAAGAATCTCCACACTTCTTTCCAGAGTGGATGCACCAATTTACAGTCCCACCAGCAATGTATAAATGTACATTTTCCCCCCACGTTGCCAACACTAATTATTGAATGTTTTGATCAAGATCATTATACAGACGTTTTCAGATATTGCTACATTTACTTCTGCAGAATAAATTCTCTAAAGAGAGTATCTCTTTCCATTTCTACTTTAAATATCTTTGAATTTCATTCATAATATAAAATATGGTAGAGCAAAAAAGGTCAGGGTATTAAAATAGACAATTATAATTTGTGTTTACACTTGAAAAGATTTTAAATGGTTAAAAAATTTCAATCCATCTGTGAAGCCATTCCTTACAATTTTGGTCAGCTAGGACTCAATAGCCCATTATCATCCTATTCTGTAAGTAAATTTCTCTGCTCCATGTATTTCTTTCACATGAAGAGTGCTGTATTCAAAATGACTCTTACTTCTTTCCTCTGTTTCTTGCACTGATAAATCTGCCATCAAGTTCAAGAGACAAGAAAGCAGTGTACTCTGAGATGTTTAGGGGAAAACATAAAGCATTTAAACACATAAAATGGTAATATAATAGATGTGTAAGGACACATTTTCTATTTGTTATAAATCAAAACAATGTTTTTGTTAGTTCCATTTCTAGTTACCCAAGATAATGTAAATTATTTTGAATTTTACATTTTTAGTGGAATAGTGGGCTAAAACATACCAGGGTGTGGAATGCTTTTATTAAACAGTGACCAGGATTAATAAACTATTTGATGCAGATTCAAAGCTCACAAATACCCCTAGAAAAGTATCAGGCCCATCAGGTGCCATGAATCTTTAATGTCTTCAATCTCCTGCTACAGCCTTCTAAATCAGCTGCTGTGCATGGGCATCTAATGATGTCTGATTGCTGATTCTGCAAAATGCACTCCTCTGGGATTCCATGAAGAGGAGACCTGATGTACTAACAGAAGAGTTGTACTCTTGATTATCAACAGCTTTGGGGTTCTGTAGTAGTTTCTTAATGACAGGAAACATGCAAGTTTGGCTTTACTGTAAAGTTTTCTTCCCTCATTTTAGACATCCCAAGTATATGTGAGCCAGATATGGAAAGATAACAGAAGTCCAGGGTTATAAAAATATACTTTGCATTATTTTACTGATTGTAAAACATGAGTACTTATTTCCTGGCTGGTTCTTATAGAGTAAAATACAGATTCTTAGAGAAACTGTAAGATTTTCCCTGACAAATCCTTTTTAGACAAGAACAATGATGAAGTCTGTCTTAAGGTTTTCATTAAAGCCTGACACCAAATTGCTACTGTGAGTTTACATAAATCTTGCAGTATATGCACATAACGTGACTACACAGGAACAAAAATTCCATAGATGGCAGGGATATTATTATGATTTGCTAAAACCTTATCCACAGAGTCAGTTTAAACCGTGGCTCCCTCAATTCCTGAGTTAACAGAAGCAAAATTTTGTATCTTCATTTAACAAGCCATTTGTGAATGTGGCCTATTTGTAATTTTGTGGTATGGTATATTTCCAATTTGCTGTCTTTCTGTTATTTTCTACTCAATATTTCAGTAAAAAAAACTCCAATCCTTGGAGGACACAGAAGAGAAACAGAGTAGAAAAGTAGATTGTTGCTTGTAGAAAGGGTTTCTCCACATCCTCCAAGTCAGCAATATGCTGTAATACTGAAACTCCAAGTCTCAAGAGTGAAACAAATTGGATTGGATGTATGGTAGATTTTCATGGTGTAAATATTCCCATTATGGATGATATCCAGTGATCACTAAGTGCAGACTTGAAGAGAGATGTTGGCAATCAGTTTTGTCAAGCCAGCACCCTTCCTTTCCAACAAGCTTTTGTCCCCATCACCTTGTATGTTTGATCAACTGAATTTGGATAGGGGATGGATGGCAGGACTGCAGAGGTCAACAGAGAAGTTGTACTTCTAATTCACAATGTACCTGGGAGAAAGTGGCTAAGTAGAGTCAGAAAGGAAGTGACATTTCAGATATAGCTTCATCAAGACTTTATTTCAAAATAATGTTTAAGCATCAGGCTACCTCACTGCTCAACCAAAATGACGCAAATATACCCTTGTCCATTTGGCACCCACAACTGTACACTCAAAGTATACTTAATCTCTAAATAAAGACAATGAAAAAATGTAATTCTGCCTAATATGGTATAACAATCCTTGGTGCTATTGAAAAAATACAAACCACTTCTCCAGAAAAGAGGTTAAATCCTTGTTTTATTTTGGTACCAGGGATTGAACTCAGGGGCACTTGACCACTGAGCCATATCCCCAGCCCTATTTTGTATTTTATTTAGAGACAGGGTCTCACTGAATTGCTTAGTGCCTCACTTTTGCTGAGGCTGGCTTTGAAATCATGATCCTCCTGCCTCAGCCTTCCAAGCCACTGGGATTATAGGCCTGCACCGCCATACCAGGGAGGAGGTTAAGTCTTTGAGCAGCATTTACTCTTTTTCTTTATCTCTTAAAACTTAAATACTATTACGTAAAAATTGAAAATACTTAAGCCCTACAACATAAATCCAATACTTCTAATGCTACATAATGGAATAATTTAGGGGAGAAAACAAAATATTGGTTTATTATATATAAAGAAACATGCAAACATATTAGAATCAAAGTAGGGAACACTGTTAATTACTGTCCTCATTTCTTAAGCCAGTTATATAGTTATAACTGGTTTATGACAATCTCTGACACTGCCCATTCTGTATTTCCTTCAGTGTTTAAGTTGGTTGTGGTTCTTCACCTGGGGATAAGGGTGAGCCTGTACTTCATTCCCAAAGGTTCCAGCCCATTAGTCCTGCTGGGATTAGGTGGTGGTAGTTTTCCATTGGCCTTGTTTATGGAACAGGGTGATAATAAGGGAGATCCTGAAGGATCTCCAATTCCAGACTCAATCTCCTTAACCCACCTTATGGTTTAGTAGTCCAGTTTCCCTGGTTACTTAAGAAACTGCCAGCACAGGAACTCTCTTTGCCAGTTGATTCAGAGGCATGAACATGCTAAAGTGGTGGGGCAGTCATCTTGGATTCCTATCTTCCTACTCAATGGAGTTATGTTGCCTTTCATGTTGGAACATTCTTCATTTTTTTTTTTTTTTTGAAACTAAGGACTGAAGAGTAACAGAACAAAAGGTCATGGGAACATGAAGCATATATTTTGCTGGTGGGTCAGTAGGGATACTGGTGGATCATTTGACTTGCATTCCCAATTGTTGGACTTGATTCCTGGACATGCACCTCCTCCATCTGAGAGAAACAGCATTGTATATTGCACACTGTATCAGAGCACAAAGAACCTTCTGGAAGACCTTCTCAACCACTTATATAGCACTGCGAGTCTTCAAAAGGCCATTCTACCGTTTTATCAAGCCAGCTGCTTTAGGAAGGTTGAGAACATGGTAAAACCAGTGAATTCTGTCAGCTTGGGATCCTAGCCATAATTCTTTTTCTGTGAAGAGAATTCCTTGATCAGAAGCCATAACAGTGGATAAGGCATCACATAAATTCCCAGATGGTAGTTTTGGCAGAAGCATTGAATGCAGGGAAGGCATGTTCATATCTGGAGTTAAGTGTCTATTCCAGTAAAAACAAAACATTGTCCTTTCCATGATGGAAGTGGTCCGATATAATCAACTTGTCCCCAGATAGCTAACGTATCAACCTAAGGAATTATGTTGTAGTGGGAACTCTATGGCTAGCAGTTGGGCACTCAGCAGTGACCATAGTGTGGTCAATCTTGGTAACTTAAGTTCCACTGCACTGAGGCCATGCATGATCTCTCACACTTCATCTTTGTTCATTAATCCATTGAATGAGGACAGGAGAAACTGAGGAAAGAGGCTAACTGGTATCCACAAGGTGTGTAATTCGGTCCACTTGATCATTTGGTCCTCTTCTGATTAATGTGTCCATGGAATGCACATATATTCATATTTTCTTGCCTATAGAGAAATCTATACATATACCTATTCCATAGATTTCCTTGTCATCGATTTTATGTAATGTCCCTTCCAAATCTCCAACCATTAAACTATCACCTACAGACATGTTTTGATATGTAACTATATACATGCACATTTTCCCATCAATGCAACATGGACAATCAGATATGATTCTCAAAGTACTAATCACAGGAAAGATTTCCCTTCACCACTGTTTTGCAAGGGTGTTCTAGAAAAAATGGTACAGGGCTGAAACTCTCCACTTTCTGGTGATATATCTATATAATTCAGAATCATCTGTAAACCATATCCCAGATTCCTCTGCTTCTGTCAGATGGGTGTAAGAACTCCTCATGAGGTCATAGGTTAAGAAAGAGATGGCATTAAAGCAGAGGTGGGAACTATGGGCATTAATCAACTTCTTTATGTGTCTGAGCAGGCCCTGAAGGCACAAACTACATAAAGAAGTGTACCAATATATTATATAGATTCACACACACACACATTCATCCATATATACTGACATATACACACACATGAATATCTTCCACTTGATAATGCAATGTTGCCATGCAAGCCCAACTCTACAATTTTGTGCATCAAATAATGTGCCACCTGTGATATGCAGCTTCAGTTGCATAAGTTACATGACAGCTCATTTTGAAAATTAACTAAAGTCCATAATTTCTTCAAATTTCCCTTTTGGTTTTATATGACATCCCTTTTTCTCTATTCCAGGATACTATTAATGATACCATATTATGCTTATTCATTTTGTCTCCTTAGGCTTCCCCTGCCTGTGATAGTTTCTCAGAGTTCTCTTACTTTTGAACAAGAAAACTTTGACAGGGTTAAGGAGTACTGGTCAGGTATATTGTAAATTTAATTATAATATGCCTCCATGTTGGAATTTATTTGAAGTTTTCCTAATGATTAATCTCAGGTTGCATGTTCAGACTAGAGTTGTGTGTTCTTAAAGGAAGATCATAGATGAGAAGCGACATTTTCGCCACATCAGGAGTACATACTGACAATTTGACCTCTTACTATTAGTGTTGACCTTGATAACCTGATTGAGGTAATGTTGTTGAACTTCCCCATTGAAAAATTAGTCTTTGTTCCTCCCCCAGTTTCTATATCGTATTCTTTAGGAAGAAGTCTTTATGGGCCTCACAGCCTTGAGAAGTAGGGAGTTGTGCAGCATTTCCTGGAAGATTGGAGAGTCTGTGCAAATCATTTGAAAATTCCTACATGGGAGATTTGTATCTTCTGCCTTATTTTGTTTTTATTCAATCAGCCATTTATTTATGAGGGTATGAAAATTGTGTTTATGTTATGCTTTGGATTACAATCTAATACTACTTTCTTTTGTTGTTCTGATTGTTTCAGTTTTAGCCATTGGGAAATTTGGGTTTTGGGTTATTTTAATGGGTACATTATAATTACACATAATAGTGGAATTCATTGTGGTATATTTGTATGTGCCCATGATATAACTTGAATAATTTCATTCCCCAGTAACTCCCTTTTCTCTCCCCTCTTTCCTCCTACCAAATTCACTTTCTCAACTCTATGGTCACCCTTATATCTCCATGAGGTCGTTTTTAAAAACTGTTTTCTCTTTAGCTTCCACAGCCAAGAGATGACCATTTACTTTCTGATTCTGGCTTATTTCATTTAACATAGTTATCTCAAGCTCCATCCACTTTCCTGCAAGTGACACAATTTTATCTTTATGATTGAATAAACTCTATTATGGATATATGTTATTTTCTTTATCTGTTGGTCTGATGATGTGCTCTATGCTGCTTCCATAGTTTGGCTATTGTGAATCATGCTGCTATGAACACTACTGTGCAAATATCACTATAGTATGCTGATTTTAATTCTCTTTGATAAGTACTGAAGAGTGGTATAGTTAGGTCACATGGTAGTTCCATTTCTAGCCCTTTGAGGAAGCTCCATACTGATTTCCATAGTGATTTTACAAATTGAAAATGCCAATAAGAATGTATAAGTGTTCCTTTTCCCTGCATTCTCACCAGAATTTATTATTATTATTATTCCTTACAACTGCCATTCTAACTGGAGTGATATGAAATCTCAGTGTAGTTTTGATTTGCATCTACCTGATAGCTAAAGGTTTGGAACATATTTTCATATATTTGCTTAGTCCTTTGAAGTTCTTAGAACTTTTGAGAAATGTTTGTTGAGTTTGTTTGTTTACTCATTGCTTGGGCTATTTGCTTATTTGTAGGCTTTTGTTATTGTTTTTTTTTTGGTGCTAATTTTTCTGAGTTCTTTATATATTCTGGGTATTAATTCTGTCTCAGAAAAATAGATGACAAAGATTCTCCCATTCTATAGACTCTCTCTTCACACTCTTGCTTCCTTTGCTGTAGAGAACCATTTTAATTTGATGCCATCCATCTTATTAGTTCTTGTTATTTCCTGAGTTTTACGAGTTCCTACTGAGGAAGTTCTTACCTCCGTTGGTGGCCTGTGTTTTGGTATTTCTTAATAAATTTTTTTGAAACCAATAAAGTATGTTTTAAGGGCCTCTGTTATTTTTATGCAGTTTATTAAAATACAGTTATGTTTGTAAATGTATGTTCACTGTGTTTTTTGATGTGGGAAGTGTACATTTTCATCACATAGATTTTCAAAGAAGTTCATTTTCTTTCACAATAGGAATTTCAAACAGAGATGAGGACTTAACTAGAGGAAAGTAGAATAAATGTTAGAAATGAGCACAAATATGGTAAACAAATGAATATTTGAATGAAATCTACTCCTTTACTACTCATAAAAATACCTACTTAGATGCTTTATTTTTCTATCATTAATTTAAAAATATATGTTACTGGCTTTATAAAACACATGGACAGTTATTTAGCACTTGACAATCCATTGAAAAAAATCACTTTAAAAAGCTAAAATTGATATTTAGTTGAGAAATAATTTACTATAATATTCCAAAAAATCTCATTTTTTAATATATCTATAAGCCTGTGATTCTTCTAAATGAAGCAAACAAGCTTATCTATTTCCTAAAATACCTTTGGACCCAGTCTAAAATAGCAACAAAAATATCTGTAATATAAAATAATTAACAAAAGTTTTTATAGGTAATTTTTCATTAGTTTATCTTCTATTATATGACTTTCATCTCTTGGGAAAACTGGTGGACCTAGTCATGTACTTAGAAGACAATATGCATTTTGTTTACCTGCCCTAGAAGAACATTGGAAAAAAAAACAAAACAGGCCACCTCCTTTCTCCAATTAAAATGTCAAAGGCATGCACAAAACAATTTGGCTGGTATACACAGTGATAAGGAAACACAGGCTTAGTTTAATTCATTCTTCTAAAGTGCCAACTGACAAGCTTTCATTGAATGCAGTCCAGGCTCAAAAGTATAACTGATGTCAGCTCAAATGCTCAGCCAACAGCCAACGACAAACACTGAATCTGTTGCTGTTGGCTTTGTTCGGGTTTCAGGTGCAGGGCTCCACCATATGGTATCCTTGAGGCAGAGCTGTTGTTATGGGCGTGTGTGTGTGTGTGTGTGTGTGCTCGTGCACTTGCGCACGTGCACATGTGCATGCTTTATAATATTGCAAACATCCTTTATTTTCAAAGCAAACAAAGAAAAGGCAATCCATTCATTGTCTAAAACCAATAGAGACAATAAACTGCTAGGTGTTGTTAAAGTTACACAAAGCATTAGATAAACAGAAGTTCCTGTCCAAGATATTGCTTCACCAATGAATTCTTTATTTGCCCTTAACATCCTGTTTTCTTTTCACCACCAAATAGCTGTGCATTTATAATTAATGAATTGACACTGTATTATTAATACAAAATTCAAGACATTATGTAACAGTCCAGTAAACTCATTCAACATTTTATACCCAAAGAGTTTATTGAATCATCAATGCCTGTGACAGAACACATTTTTATACACATAAAAAATATTTTACTTGATATTGGCAAATCACTTGGACTAAATGTTAAAAATGTGAATGAAAGAATGATTGCCTACGAAAAAAACTGATTGATAAATTTAAAATATGGATTTCCCCAACACAGTCAATATATCTAGTAGTAAATATAATAGACCTGAAAATTTTCAGTATGTTATTTATGTGATTCCAATTCTATTCAATTACATAATTATCAAATACTTATCAATTTTAGGCATTACATAACGAAGGCCTTATGGTGAACATAGAAATTAAAAATCTCTACACTCAAGAAACAGAGTTTTCTTATCCAAGAGGAATGCATACAAAACATTGGATATTAGATACTGTCATGGACATTATAGTCAGAATGTAATCATTAATCAGAAGAAGCATAGGATTAAAAAAACAGGGATTTAAGTAAATCCCTGGAGATTCCATGAAGGAAGTGGATACAATTTTGTAGAATGAATGGATTCTATGTAGAAAAGCTTCAATATTGATTGTTATTCCAATCATTATTGGAATCAATCAATTCCAGGAAAGACTAATAGTATGAACAAAACTAGGAGGCAAAAAAGAATATGTTGGGTGATTAGTAACCAGACACAAGTAGGAGCACAGTGCAGCAGAGAACGCTGTTGGGTAATTCACCTGTCAAGATTGGTAAGAACCTGTTTAGACTTGATGTAGTAGGAAAGTGCTGTCAGTAAAATCTGAGATCAGAGATCACTGTATCCAAAGCTCCTGAAGTTATCCGAATAGATCATGAATGGATCCACTGGGCAATCTCTTAATTTGGTTTGTTTTTAATGGAAGAAGACAATGTAAAAATTTGTCAGTTGAAATGTCTCATTTCACTAAAGAATGTTTTAATGAACAATAATAAACGTCTTTTTCCATAAATCAATCATAGGATAAGTTTAGCCCATGTAAACACATGTGCATTTATAGTACGATAATTTAATTTTTTCTAATTTGGTCTTCATTGTGAGTCTTAGGGATTTATAAACAGAAGTCAAAATTCTAGAAATCTATACTCTTGCTTATACTTACATTTTTTCATTTAACTGATACCTTAATTGCAATTATCAAACATATCCCCACTATAAACAAATTCATTGACTCTATTGAGGAAATACAGCACATAAAGTTAGATGTTAAGTTGATTCTGCCAGATACTTTAGGACAAGTTTTCCAAAATAATTACAAATAAGAGGGTTTTCTCCTGTCTTTACTGTGTATGTTGAGTTCTAAGACTAATATAAAATATTTTCTTTGTCTATTTCATATTCCTCTTCTGAGCCCTCATACATATAATAAATCTAAAATAAAATAAGTATACAAGACATGAGGTTGATTAACATCCAGTCATAAGACAGCCTTGGTTTAATTCATCTACATAATCCTGGTTTTCAAATTATATTACAAGCATAGTTCCTCCTAAATAGTGTGATTTCCTAGTTAGTTCGCCTCTAAGCACTTCCCCAGCAGGTACCCAGGTCTGTGTTTCCAGTAGTCTAACTTATGAACTGGAAGGGTTCAATGATCAGCATGCTGACTGATGTCCATTATGTCAGATTCAAACAGAGGATTTCAACTGATTTTCAAGATGTTGCTCCATCAACACTGAGGTAACCCCTCCACTATGTTTCTTTAAATACTCCTCTGAAGGTCAGGCAGGGTTGGCCAATATGTCCTGTCAGATATTGAATTTGACCTTTCCCCCTAATCCTGCTTCCTAGATACACATTTGTCACAAATTTCAAAGAAACATGGTGACCATGTTGTTAGTCATCACAAAGACTTCATAGCAATTCATGAGCCTTGGATGAGAAGGACCTGATGAGAAGTTATCAGTATATGAATAATTGTTATGTACTCATCTGCAGCTTTTCCTGGTTCCACAACAATTTTTTAAAGTGGTGGTACTCAGCTGGAATCCCTTGGAAAGCTTCTATACCACTCAATACCCAGGTCCTACCTCAAGCCAACTAAATCAGAACCCCTGCCCTTGGGATCATCAGCATTTTGAAGAGCTTCCCAGGAGATTCCAATGGACAGTCAAGTCGGAGCATCATTGTGGTAAAGGGGTGCTTTGTCATCAGATCCTTCTTTGACAGCTCTGAGGAGCACTGAGACTTTTCCACATCTCAGGTTTTCTGCCTGGAAGTTGAATTGGGTCAGTGTTACGTGACTCCAATTCATGGAATATTTGAGGATGTTGTGTGCCATCCAAATTATCTTAACTCAGTGTGCACTTCGAACCGTGGGGATGAAAGGGGAAACGTATGCTTCTAAGTCAGATGTCACTGCAGTCTTTCCTTTGCACATTGTAGAAGGATCAGCACAAACAAAATGAGGAAAACATCCAACTCACTGAGTCATAAAACTGAAATGCTCTGGAGTAGGGACAGCTCAAGGAAATGACTGGATTTCAGAATTCAAATAGAGAGGTCACCAGGACCCAGGTCCTCTATCTCTTGGCTCCATTTTCTCTTGTGCTGGCTTCTTGCCCAGGTCTCATATTTGGGCCCTTTTAATTCCAGCTAACATTATTCTAAGTCCAAGTTGAATAGCCCAGGCAGGCTCTTTCCTCAGTCATGGTTAAGCTCTGGCAGTCCTTCTACTTGGCCAACTAGATCCTGTACTCCTCCACCTACTCCTGGGGCAACTATGATAGAAGAGTATTTAGAGTCTACGTGTAATTAGTCTGTGTTTCTCATGCCCCCTTGCTGGAGCCAGGGGAGAGGGCCAATCTGAAGCATGTTACCTAAAACTGGAGATGGAATTTCTTCCAGAATTCATGTTGTTCCCATCTAAACGAAGAAGAGCAAGACTGTGATCCCTGAAAACATACAAAGGAATGACCCCCTAAGGGCAAATGACAGTGTGGGGTGAGTGCTCCCTTGTACATGTGACCACACTGAGCCTCTGCCAGGAGTGAATGACAGACACCAGAGGGCACCTGAAAGCATGTCATTCACGGCCACCTTTCCGTAGGCTTCAAGGCAGAAACGACCTGACACAATGGTTCCAGGTTTCAGGACATCCGAGGAAGAGCAGGAATCAATGTTAGTTTGTCAATATCAGCATGTCCTCCTTAATGAAACTCAGACAGTAAAAACATCTATTTAAGAAAAGAGAGAGAGAGAGAATGACATTTTGGAAAACAATATGGGAGATAAGCAATGGTCCTTTTTAAAAGAAAAATAAAAATCTATTGAAATATCTTATGGGGAGCTCAGAGGCAGGATTGGTTTGAAAAGCCTCATCCAGTTCTTCCAGTCTTGAATCCTGGTGATTCCCTGGGATCTACTCCTCTCATGTATCTGCTTGTCAGACTGATAATGACGGCAGCCTACAGTCATATCACTGTCCATCACAACATGCAGAAGAGGAAGAACTTCCCTTCTAGCACTCCATGAAGGAGCACCAAGAGGCAAAGCAATGGTGCTTTTAATTTGGTCTGTTTCTTTATCCTAGAAAAATACTCCTGAAAGTGGTCATTCCACTTTAGTCATCCTACAAATAGCCCACAAATATTTGTTGAGATGATGGTGCAACCTTACAAGATGACAATGATAGGAAAAAAAAAAAAAAAAAACTACCCTCATCCTCATTAAGAGGATCTGACCTAGATATTACATAGGTTTGGGAATGAGTGACCTATTGCTGAATTTGAATTCCAAATAAGATTTGGTGAGATTTTCTGCATCTCTAAGCCTTAGCTACTTAATGTCTAAAGTACCAGTAATAATAACTCTTACCTATAGCATGGTGAAGGGACCCATCAAAGCATGAAAACAATCTTTGGGACATGGTAAATGCTCAATAAATATTAGATATCCACCTCCTGCTTCCCCTTTCCTTCTTAACTCCTTTATCTCATGATTGCTAACAGTTGTTAGTACATAATCATTAAGACTAACACATCAAAATAATGTGCTATTTTCCTTTGGATTCATTAGTTTGATTAGCAGATTTTTCTTTTCTATTTCTATTTTGTAAACAATAAGATATATGGGAGAAACAGAGTCATAGAACAAAAAGAAAAATAAATTATAATTCATAATAATAATATCATTCACATTTAAATACCATTAGGACATTGGTATTCTTCCTTCTTTTATTTTCTTCCGTGAAATTTTTCATACCTAATCTTGTTTGCTTCTTTTACTTTCCTGCCATTCCCATCTTCAAGCAATCATGTCCTTTTATCAACTAGACAAGATTTCAAGAACTTTCCCCCCCCCCCCACTGCCTTCCTAACTGATCCTACTTCTTTCCTTCCTAATTATTGCGGGAGGTTTCAGTTGGTCTCCCTGATTCTGTCCTCCCAGCTCTATTGATTCTCCATGCTCCTGCCTGGATGACTTGTCTGACCATGTAATTTTTCCACTTTTAAAAATAAGCCAACAAATTTTCCATTACTTCTGGGCATGGATGAAATAGATCAGACCCCTTGCCATGTCAACAAGTCTTCAAAGGACATGTTTCCATGTTGACATCAGGATTCTGTCTCAATGAGCATCTCTCCTGCTTCATTCCCTCTCCACTATACCTGCTGTGTTTTCTGGTAACCCAGATAATCCCACCATTCTCTCAAAGCCCCCTTTCTTTTTCTGCCTACATACACTTGCATATGCCATTTTTTCAGCTCAGGAAAGAATATCAGGATTAGCATTTGTTAGGCACATACAATTTTCCAAGAATCTAATCTTCACAGCATCATAAAGATGTAGGAATCATTGTCTCTAAGAATAAGAATAAGAATAAGACACTGGTCAGAAGGAAATTGTCTAAGCACATAACCATGATTGACATGGTAGCACTGCCTGACTTAATATATCTTTGCTCTTTCTCTTATGTAGATTACCCTACACCAGATTCTTTTTAGTGGAGAGGTAACCAGGGATTGAACTCAGGGCATTCGACCACTGAACCACTTCCCTAGCCCTATTTTGGATTTTATCTAGATTCAGGGTCTCACTGAGTTGCTGAGCACCTCACTTTTGCTGAGGCTGGCTTGAAATTATGATCCTCCTGGTCAGTCTCTGGAATTACAGGCATGTGCTACCACGGCCAGCCCCAATTCTTTTTTAATTAGAATATTATAGTTACACATAGTTGTTGGGTTCATTTTGACAGAATCACTCATGCATGATGATCCTCCTTTCTCCCTCTTTTCTTCTTCCTCTACTGATCTTCCTTTTACTTATTTATTTATTTAGGTGGGTACTTTATACATGTGCATAAAGGCAAAGTTCCCTGGGGTATATTTATGTGTGCACATAGCATGACATTGCTAAATTCATCCCATATTTCTTCCCCTTTTCCATTCCTCTTCCCTCCCTCTCAATCTCCTTCTACTCCACTGATCTTTTCTACATTTTCATGATTTTATCTGCCCAAATCTTCTTTCCTTTATTTTTCTCTAGCTTCTACATATGAAAGATAACATATCACACTTGATTTTCTGAGTCTGGCTTATTTCTCTTAGCATGATATTCTCTATTTCTATCTATTTACCAGCCAATGCCATAATTTCATTTTTATAGCTCCATTGCCTGAACTCAATTCTCTGCCTAAAAAAATCCTCATTTTCATCTCCAATTCTCTCAGACAGAAGAATGGACTAACCCATAGTGTCACACACCTGCTGGGAAATCTCAAAAGTTCTATATGGGGGACTCAAGGAAGCAATCCATTTGTAAGGAACGGACAGCAGGGGAGACTAAGGGACTTACCTTGGAGCTTTATTTATACAAGGGCCACAGCACTTCTACCTCATACACATGAAGATGATGCCGATGTGGATGTCCCTAACAGCCTGAGTGTGTGTGTGCTATGATATGGCCTCTCCTGTGATACAAGCTGTAATCTAATTTGCCACTAATAAATCTCCCTACCAGACTGAATGTGATCTCTGTCACACCTCATACAACATCTTATTCATCTTTTTATCCCAGGTCCTTGGCAGGAACTGGCTTTGTGTAGGAGTTCTGTAAGTGGGGGATACCAGAAACATTGAGTGCAATGGTCATTTTTTACCATAATAATACTTTAGAATCTTTTCATCAAAATTCATCAGGAAACACTTTGGAAATTTGGTTCATTAATTATCAAACACCAAGGCCCTATCTGCTAATGACATGTACAACTAATTTAGTAATTAGGTTATAATACTTTTAAACAAATAATTCACTTTAATATCCAAAGTCAATGATCCTTTCATCCAAGTATGTGCCAGAATTTGCTTCTAAAATGATAACTTCACAGCTAATTTACTTCAATCTTGGGAAGGAATGTATTCTCTCATTAAAATTAAATTAAAATTAAACAAACTTTTTTTCATAATCAAGGCTTGAAATTTGGATAACTTAGGTGAAAAAAATAGTAATTGTAAATTTTATGAGTCTAAGAAAGTATGCCGCATATGCTTTTTCCTCTCAAAGTAGGCCCTTCAGGGACAGGGTTGTGATTCTAGAGGGAAAACATTAGAGCCAAGACCCTGATATTTTGGTCAGACATCAAGAGAAAAAAGTTCACAACCTCATGCAGATTTGTGCTTCTTCATACATTCAAGGAAATAGGCAGGAAGCAATCATAATATTTAATTCTCTCACTAATCTAATAGCAATAAAAGTGGCTGCTATTTGAATTTCTATCAGACAAAACACTGGTTCCTTTTCATGAACAATACCATCTAATTCTTACATATATGCTCAAAGGCATTTCTTTTTCTCCCCTGCAAACTAAAGTTCAAAGAGCTTAGATAATTCCTAAAAGCAAGCAAAAGGTTAAGGTTTGAGGCATGATTTGGTATGCATTTTCTGTAACATATTTGTTATCTGGAGCCTGGCAATTATCTCTGTACCATCTTGACTGTATAACTATTAACTGTACTTAGTTATTTCAGGCATATTGATTCTTTAAGGAATTCTCTAACAGCATAATTCAGAATTACAGACATGTATAAAACTTAGCCTTCGTAATGTCTCAATTTACTTCATGAAACTAGTTCAAGGATTAAATGATAGAATCAATGAAAAGTGCCCAGTCTGGTTCAGAGCTTATAAACTTTGATGATGATGATGATAATTTAGTCTAACCTACCCATTATTCAATGATTCACTAAGAAACCAACTTAGAGAAATTAAATGGCAAGAACTTACAGAAAAACTGTGGCAGAGCCCAATTCTCCCAACTGAGTAGGGCACTGGGTACCTAGACACTGCTTGATGGTGTACTGTGACTATGACCATGTATATCCTTCCATGCAGGTGAAAATACCAATGAAAGGAGATGGTCTTCATTGGGATCAGGATGATATAATAGTGCCTTGTTACTCAACGTGTGCTGCAGTACCTGGACGCTGATTACAAATGCAGACTCTCATGCTGGTACTCAGACTTGCTGAATTGAAATCTTCCTTTTACCAAGATGCCCATTAAAGTTGGAGAAGCATTGATAGCACACATCTCAATATGGAAGTGATGTAAAGATGAGGAAGAAGGGCTGAAGGGAGACAAACCAGAGTGCCAACCCTGTCCCCACCATGCTCTAGCTGTGAGACCATGGGAAAGTTCTCATTGAATTAAAGGCAACAATGTAATTAAAGTGGCTTAGTAGAGTATGGCCATTTTCACTCGAATGATAATGAAGACAAGACCAGACAGCAAGATGATGAAGCCTGCTGCTTTAAATGACAAATAATGAGAGGATCTTGGTATGGGTCTAAAATGTCCATCTTTTAAATCAAATGGGAGTAAAAAAGTGAATTTTGAAAGTAACTATGAAACATCTACATTCACTTTTTCTAAAAAAAAATGTTGTATATTATATGTACTTAAGGATATATATTCAATGTGATTTCACAACTTTTTGTAAAATGTTAGTTATCATTCCCAAATACAAATTATATACATGCAGGGGAAACAAACCCTATTCAAGAGTATATTTTGGACACTGTCCACTAAGCCTAAGTCCTTCATTGACCAGCTTATTTTATCATAAATCACTTTTGTGTAGAAATGGGCATTTTTCATTTATTGAGTAGAGAATTCACCAAGTGTTCAGGTTTCTTATTTTATTAATTTTAATAATAGCAGTGGGGAATTGATGGGATGACCTCATTCCTAAAGTTATAAAAGCAGTCTGGCTAACATTTCGATGGGTTTTAATGTGGCCTAAATCCCAGCAGATAATAACATTAACCAGGAGAGACGATGGACTAGCCATCGGTTTTGGAGACCTTAACTTTTCTTTCGCAAAAGTGAAGTTATTTCACCAGCAGAACGTAACAATCGCCCTTAAATTCCAATGTCTTTTTCTGTGATTGTAAAATGATGACATTATGATGGCCAGTGATGGAAAGATATTTTGGAGCAGGTTTGAAGGCATATTTTGTTACTGTTACTATCACATGATTAATTCAAGTCTGGCTAAATGTCAACTCCTACATTGGGTGCTGGGAAGTAGACACTTTCCCAATGAAGATGGGCAGTCTTCCTCCACCTGATGTCTGGCAGCATCTAAGTATCTATTCTCTATCAGAGAACCAAAAAAGTGCTCTCTTAAATTTATTTTGGCTGGTGTTATAAATGAAGCATGAGTAATCCTAAACTTCTATGATCACCAGATGGCCTTAGTGTAGATTGGATAATGGGTTAATCATATTATAGTTTCTCCAGGGACACTGTTTCTCCATATATGCATAATTATGTCTTCCTTATTTGCTTGTTTTTCTTTCTGAAAATAATAAGCAAATTATAAATTAGTGACTCAGTTTTCAGTCTGTGTTTTAGCATTATCTAACATTGGTCTTTAAGTATTCTATGTCTATTTGGGGCACCAAGGTTAATGTCTAATTTGGGACACACCTAATTCCTGGGTTATTTGATTAAGGAAATCAAATGCTGTATAGACAGATAAGTTTAGGCTATTTAAAATTAATGGGATTCTTTTTCTTCTAAGTAATAAAGGAGCCTGGGTTGTGACAAAGATCTGTTGACCTATTTCTCAACAAACCCTTCATCAATAAAGCTGGGGACTTAATTTTTAGTTATGTTCTTAAGCTTTCATTCCATTAGCATCAGTTCACAGAGAGGACCCTTAGGGAATTGCTTGTCAATGCTGATTTTGAAGTCATTCTAGAGACCCTTGAAATGTTATATTTGATATCATCCTAAAACCTGATTAAATTGGCTTGGATAAGAGCTTTCCCCTCACACCTCAGTCAAAAAGTAAATCCTCTAGAGCAGTGAAGAGCCAGACAGAATGACTCCCATTCTCCTTTCCTAATCAAAGCCTGCATAAATCTTCTTCTTTTTTGATTTTTTGTTTGTTGTTTGTTTGTTTATTTGGATTTTTGAGGTTAAAATGCATCGGATTTTTTCCCCTCTTAATAATGATGTTGCACAGGTATCTGGAAACTTACATTTCACTCTTTATAATATAGCATTCTTTTCTCTCTGAAGACTTTTAATTTAAGCCATTCTTAAAATTATTTGAAAAGGTTCTTATTGCAATAAATTATATAGACTTATGTTTTTTTTCATTGATTTCAATAGCTGTTTAAATTTAAATGTATGTCTTTAGAACATGTTCCCCATTTTAAGATTAACAGGAAGTTATAAACAATGCTTTAGTCCCTGAAATTCATATCCTGGCCCCATCTACAACCATCTAATTCCACTAAAGAATTCAAACTGCTCTTCTTCTTTTCTTTTCTTCACTCAAGCCTCTAGTTCATGATATTCATTTGTTAATACTATTTTCTATATACCCTCTTCTAGTTTCTAAACTAGAGTGGAGGAATGAGAGATATAATATTTCTACCCTATAGACCTTATGAGCAAGTTGAAAGAATAGAATCATCAAAACACACACACAGAGAGAGAGAGAGAGACAGACAGAGAGAGAGAGAGAGAGAGAGAGAGAGAGAGAGAGAATGTAAAGTTGCTGGTTTGATTAGTGTCCAACAAGAGGAGCTGTGCAGTAACTAGCAGGTATTAATGAGAGGTTGGGGCGGCCCCTCAGAGCAGGGAGAATCTCACGGCAGAGTGCTTTTGAGAGAGAGTTAAAAGATGACAAGGATCCTTCCAGGAAGTCTTCCCAATGAAGAGGGAGCAGCTATGCCAAGGCCCTGGAGAGGAGAGGAGGCATCAGGAAAAGTAGAGTGGCAAGGTGCATAAGGAGACCTAAAGCCATGCTGTCTTTCTTGTAGCTAAAGGGCAGCTTTATTCCTACCTAAATCCATGCAAAGGGGTCTCCAAAGGAACAGCCATAGTGTCCCTGAGAAACGGAAAAACTCAAGATAGACTTGAATGCAACAGAACAGACTAGATGGCCTCTGTGCCTGACAATTCACCCATTTATTACCTACCATGTAGTTAGTTTGTTTTATCATTCCAACAATATGTTGTTATATTGAGTAAAGAAGACAACTGAGAAATAAAATGTGGACTATATGCTTTCAGCAGGTAATTACCATGTAAATTTACACCTGATTTTGAATTTTGGAAATTGGAGTAAGAAAAGCAAAACTACAGTTAATGACATTTCATTGTATATTTCAAAATAGCTAGAGAAGAGGATTTTGAATGTTCTTACCACAAAGAAATGATAAATATTGGAGGTAATGAATGTGCTATTATGCTAATTACCCTAATTTGTAAACATGTCTTACATTATTGCACTGTATTTCTCAAATATGTACAATTATTCTGTGTCAATTAAAAATGAAATTAGAAAAAGAAATTCAGAAACAAATGCATATTTTCTAAGCAAATGTTGACTTTGAATATGTAGAAAGTATTTAAAGGTAAACGGCAGAAAATTAAATATTGACACCCTTACTAGGATATCAATTAGATGATGAAGTTCACTTCTAACTGTGGCCCCGAGCAGGGTTAAAAGATATGCTCTCTTCTCCAGACTGACCATACATCTTCCCTTTTTCCCAGGGATGAACTACAATCTTGCATATTTGTGATTACCTGTTAGTTATTTCCATCTCCCCAGACCTTGATCCTGAAATCTAGGTTCTACCTTTGCCTGGAAGTGGACTTCACTGCCAGCCTTCCAGGAAGCAGCCCTTCCTCCAAGGAGAAGACCACAGGGAGATTTTGCCATCCAATAACCACTGTAGACCTCCATTAATCTTTATTTATATTAATTTCAATTATGGATCATTTTGTCTTTTAATGCAACTTTAGGTTATTACATTATCTTGATCCTCATCTATTTTCCATTTTTATCTGCTACTGTTTTCTAACTTCTCATTCCAAAGTTATACAGGATTTTAGTCCTTTCCTTTTCTTTCTTCTTTAATGTCTATTTTTCTCAGCTACTATTTTGCTTTCCCCCTTTGTGACATTTTAAATTACTCAAAAACAATAATGACATCAAAAGAAAAAAGATAAAAAGGGAAATTACTCATGATTCCAATACAAAATATTTATCTGAAACTTCAAAGAACTTTTAATTTTTGTGTTTACCCCTTTTCTGAATATCTCTCCACATTTTTTATTTCTTTATTCCTGTGACAAGGACAAACTACCAGTAAGGCTCTGAGCTCTGTAAAGCTCTTGGCACTTGTTTCAGTGGCCCATTCAACATGAAGGGCTGTCAGGAAAGAGAAAAGCATAGAACACTTATGGTGATGTTGTCATGACTAATTTTAAGAGTCCCCAGATGAAACAGTTTATGTTTGAACACATTCCAAAAATATCAGCCTCCACAGTCATGCTTGTGTCCAAAAGCTTCTGACATATTAGCAAAATACAACATTGACACTGCACTCTACTGTGAAGAGGAGATCCAGGGAGAATCCCAGCACCGCTAGAATAAGCTCAGGTTCACTGCTTTCTGAAATCCACCATTCACCAGAACACATCACTCCTCACCTTAATGAGTCTGTGAGGTTGAAGGGGTTTCGAAAATTCTTACGAACACAGGTTCTTCATTTCTCAATTTTCCTGAAATTTTAGTAAAGAAGTAAATAGATTCTCAGGTGGCTCCTTAAAGGGTCCAATTCTAGAATCCCAGATCTCAATCTTATGGGTCAATCACAGAAGTCTTTAGGATCTAGGTTTGCAATAGAAATGAGGGAAATCACAGGTGTGTACCACACCCTGCTGCCAGCCACCCCGGCACACAGGGCCGGGCTCATGTTTTCTAAGAGCAATGAAGGGTAGATTTTCACCCTATTAGCCCTTTGTCCTTTACCTCATTTAAAATTTCCTCCACTCTTGAATTATGAATATGTACTTTGGAAGAGAATGTGAGACATTATTTCATTAATTAACCAAGCAGTCACCTCTATATAGATAAACTAAGCAACAGTTTGCCCATGTAGTCATTGAGCCTTAATTCTAAGATGTTCGAAAAATCAGCTATGAACATAAAGAAGCTGAAGTCTTTTTCCATGTTAGCTTTATTGTGTTTTCTATGAAAAGAGTCCTTTCTAATCCTACCTTTTATCCTGTGCTTTTTAATCTATTTTATGTTTTTCGCTTTTATTCTCTGTCCCCCAGGACAACCATTTGCTTGATGTGTAACCTATTTTATAATAGGGCCTTGTTTAATGTGTATCTTAATTTACATAAATAACACCATTCTGTTTATTTCACTTCTCTATTTTTTCCACCAAGTGCTTTATTTTTAACATCTTCCCATTTTGCTCTATCTATGTAGTCTCCTGTTTCTTTGCTAGAATAGTTTCCTATTGTAGCTTCAAAGAACTACCACAAAAAAAGTGACTTCACCAACACAATTTATTCTCTTATAGTTTTGGAGGTCAGAAGACCAAAATGACTCTCATTGTGCTAAAATCTTAATGTTGGCAGCACTACGTTTCTTCCTGGATACTTCTGAGGGAATCTATTTATTCTCCTTTTGCAGCTTCTGGGGGTTGCCCAGGGTTTTTGGCACCTGGACCCTCTCCATCCTCAAAGCCATAAATGGCTGATGGATCTTTTCTCATGTTGCATCTCCCTGAAATGTCTGTGTTTCCCTTTTCTCTAGTTAAGGACTCTTGTGACTATATTGTATTATTATTCTAATTATACTATATTAGGTATCCTAGGATAATATTGTTATTGTAAAATCAATTGATTAGCAACTTTAACTCCATCTACAACATTTATTCTCCCTTGTCATATAATGTAACCTAATGACAGGTTCCAGGAGTAAGACGTAGATATCTTTGGGGGATAATTATTCTGCCTACTTACTCTAAATGGTATTGTACCCCACAGTTTTCATCTGCACATTCACCTCTTCCACATTGTCTCTTCTGAAATATATTATTGAAAAATATTGTTACATATTACATTGGAAATTAATGTTATGTACCATTATATTGTGTTATATAAATATGTTGTGTTTTATATAACATGATCTTTCCTTTTTTGGATCACAGTGTATATGTATATTTAACTCAATGTAATCTTTCCAGAATGTACCATTAGCTAAGTATGCATCCTTATAAAGCTTCACAATTCTACCAACACTTATTATTAATGAGTCTGAGCATTTCTTAATTGAATTTTTGGACTTCAAATTTCCTCCTTTGCAATTTTTATGTTCTTATTCTTTGCCACATTCTTGTCAATCTACAGATTTTTTTTAGATAACAATCCCTTTGTACTACTAAATATAACAAATTTCTTCCCTTTTGCTATTATTTATCTGTGAAATTTGCCTATGATACTCTTTGCTAGACAGAAATACTGTGATGATGAGTCTTTCACACTGTTACCTTATGATCTGTGTTTATAGAATTATGTTTTGCTTAAAAAATCCAAACTTATATGTCACATATTTTTCAATATTTTCTACTTGTAGATATTCACATTTAGATCTTTTAATGTGTTTGAAGTTGATCTTTATATATATGCTATTAGGTACAATGCAATGGTTTTCTCTAGACCACCTACTTATTAGTTTGCAATGCCAAATATATAATTCATTACATTTGTTTGTGAATGAGTATAGTTCTAAGTTTTCCATTCTATTCTCCTGATTTATTCATATGTTCTTATACCAGTAATATACTACCTATATTATTATGTCCAAACTACCTTATAGTTTGTATTAATATTTGACAAAGCAAGTTAACTCTACTTCCATGCAAACTTTTAAGGCAAATCTATAAATATATGTTATTTTTACACATAAATTCTTGTTTACCTGCAATATCTCACTAGGCAGAAGTCACCCATTTTCATGAATGGTAAATCCAATTTGTATGAGAACCTTAATTGATTCAATTTGTGCAATCTATGTTTAATTTGTGTTTTGTTTCTTAAGTAATAACTCTAAGATAGCAATTTCAATAATTTAAATATGAGATTTAGACTCTATTTGCATAGTGTCATTTGGGAAAAGCACACAAAAATGAGTACATTTTTAACTTTACATCTAAATGTTTTGGTGTGGTTACATCCGTGAGACAAGTTTCTAATAAAAATAGATCAAATATAGATTTCCATCTTACTAAAAAAAACATTCTTTTTGTGTTTCATTGTTTGATGAATGACTCCATTTAAACACTGTCATAAAATAAGAGTCGTAGAGGATAGCAGTTACAAATCAGAGCCTTGCAGTCAACTAGCCAAGTTCAAATCCTGGCTTCACCATTATCTATGTGACCTTGAGCAAATTACTTAATTTTCTTGTTCATCTATTTTTCTAACAATACAAGAGGATAACTGCAGGATTACTATAAGGCTTACATTAGGTACTGAGTATTAAGTATTGAAAAAATAGTTAACAATGCTTAAGTTAAACTGTTATTACAAACACAATAACTTAAGATAGCATACCCTATATTAAAATCATGTATAATACAGTTTACATTTATGTTTTCCCACCTCAAGTTAGACAGCATTAGCATCATTTTAATTACTCTATATCATTATGTTAATGGGCAAAACATTTTTATATTCCTTTCTTCCTTTCCAGTTTCTTAGACAATACCACAATCGAGAATTTCTTATTCTTACCTACTTTGTCAGAACAATTTGTCAACAAGTTCCCCTGCCATCCTCTTCACTTTCAATCCATCTTATGTGATTTTGTTTGAATTTTCTTTAGGAAGTCCTGCTTAGCATCCTTCTTGCCTGCAATATGAAGTCAAAGTCCCACAGTCTGAGCAAACACATCCCCTTATTCCTCTGTCCCTCACTTTCACATTGTGGCCATTGTTTGATCCTTGTTATTTCTTTTATCTCTTAAGAAATTATTCTCTGTCCTTTGGCACCTCATGAATTCAAGTTTCAGCAAAACTGAATTTTTCCATAAAGCCCTTCTCTGAGCTGAGTTCTTTGATCACACACACACACAAACACACACACACACACACACACACACACACACACACACACACACACTCTACCCCAGTTTTCTATTCCATTCCTTCCTCTGTCCCTTCATTTGTTCCCCTTAATCATTTTCTCTTCCTGTCTCCATTATTTGTAATTTGTATACAAGGCTGAGTTTTCATACTGTTCAGAGTGAAAATGTCACATTCAGACCCAGCACATCACCTAGACCCAATGTGTTAATCATAGGTTGAATGAATGTAGATCACAAAGAAACAGAGGAGGGAACAAGTGGTAAGGCAGGGGAGAGTGGAGGAGATGGGGGTGAATGAGCCACTCAGGTTTGCAACCCAAATTAGAACAGCTAAGTTCTTCTGTGTCTGCACAAAATAGCAGAGCAAATTTGACAACATTTTTATTTCCCTTGTCCCCAAGAATGTTTGAATGGTTTGTATTAAGAATATACAGTAGGATCCAGATTTGCCCTTCATCATAAAGAAATTTTTTTTAAAAAAATCATCAAAAGTTATTAAGAAGAGAGTAAAATGTTAAAATTTATTTTAAAAACAAAGAAAAAAGAAAACACATTAGATGCTAGAAACAATGTGCAGAAATTCTAACTCTAAAATTGGAAATCCTAAACTGGGCACGGTGGTGCACACCTGTAAGCCCAGATACTCAGGAGGTTGAGGCAGGAGGATTGCACGTATAAAATCAGCCTAGACAATATAAGGAGAACACATCTCAAAAATAAAAATAAAATTGGAAGTCTTCTACTATTTATAATTCTTTTTCTACTTTTTCACACCTTGTTCTGGGAATCCCTCTAATTCTGGTCTCAATGCACATAATTAATTCATTTTTAAAACATTTTTATTGATTATTTTTAGTTATGCATAACATTAATATTCACTTTGACAGAATTATAGAAGCATGATATGTATGTTCTAATTCAGTCCCTAGTACTTACCCTTTTTCTCCCCTCCTCCCTCTCCCTTTTTCCTTCTCTCTACTGATCTTACTATTTATGTAATTTTTTAAAATTAGTGTCTTGCTGATATGCATGATGGTGAGATTCACTGTGGTATATTCATATATATACATGCATACACACACAGGGAAATTAGGTCAGATTCTAAAATTAGGTAACATTTTAATAAAATTTTATGTAATTTGAATAAATCTTGTTTGTTTTTAATTGGTGTTAAGATTTTTGTGTTCTTTATATATCCTGGAGATTAGTGCTCTATCTGATGTGTGTGTGGTAAAAATTTGCTCCCATTCTGTAGGCTCTCTCTTCACCTCACTGACTGTTTCTTTTGCCAAGAAGCACCTTTTTAGTTTGAATACATCCCATTTATTGATTATTGATTTTATTTGTTGTACTTTAGGAGTCTTGTTTAGGAAGCGGGACCTAATCTGACATGATGAACATGTGGGTCTGTTTTTCCCCTCTGTTAGGCATAGGGTCTCTCTGGTCTAATTCCTAAGTCCTTGATCCACTTTGATTTGGGTTTTGTGCATGGTGAGAAACAGGGGTTTAATTTTATTTTGCTACATATGGATTTCCAGTTTTCCTTGTACCATTTGTTGAAGAGACTATCTTTTTTCCAATGCTTGTTTTGGACACCTTTCGATAGTATGAGATAACTGTATTTAGCACATAATTAATTTTGATATGCTTTGTAAACATGTTTCTAGATTAGTTTTTCAATCTTTTAAAACTCTTCTTTCTAGCAGTATATTCCTTCCATATCTGTCCTGGTCTAGGGAGTGTTTTCTTAAAGCCATTCTATTTTGGAGATATTAAATCCACTTTTTAAATTACTCACTCTCATAGAAAGGAATAATCTCTGTCTTTGGGCTGAAGAAGGTAAGAACAGAAGACAAGGGCGAATCAGTTGCTCAGAAAAACATAAGGGCAGGTGTTCTGAGAAACCCACAAAAAAAAGGAGAAGCTTCTGTCGATACCTTTATTCATTGTTAATAGAATATCTTTATGTATGCACAGATTTTGTTTTTCTGAGTCTTCCAAAAAGCTGTCACTTCCTGGATTTAGAAAGGCCACTTAAATTCTATATTAATAAATATTTTATTTTACTAGTTATATTAGTTTTACATTGCTGCTATAGTGATTTCCTACACACTTTGTTTAAACCAGAAATCCAAAATCAGTTTTACTCAGCGAAAGTCATCCTGTAATCAGGGAGGAGGACTTCTACAGGAATTGGGATAATTTGTAGACCTGCTCTTTCCAGCCTCTGAGCCACCTGCACTTCTAATCACCTAACCACTCACCTCCAGGATCACATCTCCTACTTCCTCCTCTGTAATCAAATCTTCCTCTGCCCCCTCCTTATGAGAACACTTGCAATTACATTTTAAAGCCACCTGTCTGAGCCAGAGTAACTTCTCACCTCAGTATTCTGAACTTCATCAGATATTCGAAGTCTCCCTTGCCATAGAAGTTAGCATTCCCAGTTCCAGGGATTAGGACACCGATAACCTTGGGAGACCACCCACCCCAGACTTAGCTCACAAGGCACAACTTCTCATGATTTCAATGCATCCACTTATTTAAAAATTATCGAATACATATTATAAATACATTTTAGGAAAAAATGCCTTACAGTGATATGATGACTTTAAAATAAAATGCTTTTTGGAATAGAACTGGTGATGATGATACAAATGAATATTCTCTGAATTGTTTTTACTTTGGGGAGTAGTGTTTCCAATAAATTCTGCAATAAACACACACACACACACACACACACACATTATTTACATTATAACACTGTATGAATGCTACAAGCCTGCTTTATATCTGAGCCCTCCTTAAACACTCTCATTCCAATACGAATCTGCCTTTTACTTTATTTATTTTTCTGGTACTAGGAATTGAACCCAGAATCTCGTGCATGCTAGGCAAACACTTTACCATGTAGCTAAACCTCCAACCCTGAATCTGTCTTTAATACCCATGTGCAGGACTGATTCTCCAATGCCAGATTCTGTCTCGACATTAATTTCCAGGCCCTTCTCTAAGCCTAATTACTCCAACGTGCAAACCTGCCCTGCACTCTTAGCCTTGGATCAAGCTGGCATGGAGGATTAATTAAAGGATTTTATTTTTAACTATCTGTAAATGCAACTGTTGAGCAACTTCATTGAAAACTTTAGTTTACAAAAATAAGTAGAGGACTTGCTCAGGTGACCCATGTGATCTTTACATATGAATTAAGTGCAACTTCCACAAGGTGCCTATTTTGAACCTCCATACCCTTCAATCACATACATCTCTTATGGCATCTTATGATAAAACATAAATTAACATTTTGGAAGTTTATCACTTAAAACCACCATTGATCATTATCATTAGTATTATTAATAAGGCAGTTTAATATATGTAGCATAAAAAAGTGTTAGGAATATTAATATGAAACTTTGAAATTAAACCATTATTTCCTTGTCCCTGCTAAATTCTTTCATTTTCCACAAGTCTATGCTGTGGATTTATTTCACATGGACCACTTATACTACAGATTGCAGAGGAATAGTTGGAAGAAAAACTGGTAAAAATGGAGAAGTTCTGGTTTCTCATCTTAGATTGACAGCTATATCCATTGCAGGTATGGATGGAAGAGATTTAATTATTATATCATTGTTGTCATTGTTGTTTTGGGACAGGTATCAAGTCCAGGGTCTTATGCATGTTAAGCATATTCTTTACCACTGAGCTACATAACCCAGGCCCTAATAAAATTATTTTAAGAGTTTCTTCTAATTTAAGGCGGTGTGGAAATAGGAAAAAATAAGATATTAGAGTGCCACAGTAGTAGATTGTTGTCCTAGGTCCCAAATGCTTTCTTAAATTTTTTGAGGGAGACAGAACTGTTAATTAAATAACATGTTCAGTATTTGGCAGAAAAATTGAGAAAAATCATATGTTCGAATTCATTGCATCTCTGTCACAAGTCTTTTTTCTGGGTCAGAGATAAATACATGCTTCCAACTTCCCTCAAAAATTACTTCTGCTGTTCTACATACTGGGTTCTTCTTTTTACCTTTGTTTTCCTGGATAAATACATCATTTGTTTACTTAATTATCTTAAATTAAATAGAACTTTCCAGGTATGTATACACCAGAATCAAGTAGGCAAGTAAAGATAATTGACTCTTTAGAATAAGATATAATTACCCCTATAATATCGGGTCAAATATATCATCTTGAAAATTTCCAATGCTTTGTAAGACCAAAGCCCAGGGGTGTTCACATATTTTAATCTTCCATTGTTCTACTGCTATCAGACATCTGACTGTATTGCATCACGTTTGATGATTTCCCCGCCCCCCCCCCCCGGAAAGATACACACATTCAATATGAAGAACTTGGAAGACAGGGGATGCCGTTGGTGAAGCAGAGAGCAGAGAGCAGATGGGAAGAGCAGATTAGTTATCAGTTTGTGCTTTGCTTCCATGGGACACCAGGCCAAGGCTACTGGAAGCTGCATTCTCAGGCATTTACTCCTTATACTCATTCTTTCATTGGTAACATAGAATTTCCTTTTCTCAAAAAAAAAATATAAATCTTGTTCAAGAAGGACAGGAGTTTAACATGCCATCCTTGTTAAAATAAAATAAAATCAATTAAAAAAACAATGTAATAGGAGAATTTGGGGAATCAACTCATGTCTAAGATTTTCTGATTATTTATAGATGTCAACCTGGTTGGTTGGAATGTCTGAAATGCCTGACTTGTGCACACTGGCCTTTCCTTAAGACTCAGCCCTTTCTTTGACATGCTTTTCAATGGATTCCAGAACTTATGAATGAATGAATGAAGAACAAAGAAAATGTACAAAGAGACAAACCACTATGAATACGGGGTAGATATAGAAGTCCTTTAGGCCAGCTCTGTGCATTCCTGTGTATCTGCTGAGACCCATGCGGCATGGGAGGCCTCAGCTGCAGTTGTCACCAGAGCCCTTTATTATTTTTGTCTCCCACTCTCCAGAATATGGCTTTATGTGTTACCACCAGAGAACATCTCTCCTCCTTCCCATGCCCTGTTCTCTGAAGCTTCCCTGGTGAGGCATGGGACACATGGGCTTTGCTCTGTGACATTTGATAAACTGGTGACCAATGAAATAAAGATACCAACAGATACATCCTTCCTCCCTATTCATGGACAGCTTTTTGTGGGATGTAGATATTCATGTGGCCTCTGGAAGACAGTCTTATGAAATCAAGTGATCAGTTGTGCTGGATGCCAAGCAGAGTACCAGTAACTAAGGCACCATCTTGTATTTGCTCTCCTTATCTTCCTGACTCTCATTGCTCACTCTTCACTCTTGCTTCTGTAGACTGCTCTTAATAAGTTTTTGTCTCATGCCATGCTTTTAAGAGAACTGGTCTAAGATAAGTCGTTGTGGCCAAGGAGATGCATGGAGGTTCCTTCTTTAACCGACCTCTGACAGATGTTTTAAATTAACCCAAGATCCTCTTCTAGCTTTGTCACTTTGAATACTTTACCCTGTAGTTGGACAAGTCTTTTTGGAACTGAGTACAATATTATTTCAAGTAATGTGCTGATGTATTCAGTCATCAATTATAACCCACTGATCATTTATTTATTATAAGAAAATCATGATTTGAGGTATGTCGAGTACATCTAATAAACATGATTTACAGGGCTGGAGATATGGCTCAGGGGTAGCGCGCTCGCCTGGCATGCGTGCGGCCCGGGTTCGATCCTCAGCACCACATACCAACAAAGATGTTGTGTCTGCCGAGAACTAAAAAATAAATATTAAAAATTCTCTCTCTCTCTCTCTGTCTCTCTCTCTCTCTCTCTCTGTCTCTCTCTCTCTCTCTCTCTCTCTCTCTCTCTCTCTCCTCTCTCACTCTCTCTTTAAAAAAAAAACATGATTTACAAACTA
Organism: Urocitellus parryii; assembly: GCF_045843805.1. NCBI lineage: Eukaryota > Metazoa > Chordata > Mammalia > Rodentia > Sciuridae > Urocitellus > Urocitellus parryii. Next base: position 2,734,369 of record NW_027551777.1, read on the forward strand.
AACATTGAAGAAGTGGTTCCCTGGTGAATAAAAGAGACACTTACTTATCAATCTCATCTCAGAAAAGGAGACAGAATTATCCTATAATTAGACTTCATTTGAACCCAAGGAAGCTGTGTAAATCGAACTCTACCAGTTTGCTGTGCAGTTTGTTAGAAACTTTCAAGAGATAGATGGAACCAGGGCATGTGATGCGTTTGGCTGGAAAGTGGTTAAAGTCCATGTTCCTGCACTGGACCAATGATACCTCCATCATCAAGATGGTGAATTCTAAAGTTCAGTTTGTAATTCTGTTTAACTTATATTATAGTATCACAGAGACCAATAAAATCATCTAGGAAGCCCATTAGTACACAAGGATCTAGGGCAGCACTAAATGTTGGTCTCAGGAAAATTTTTCACTCTTAAACATTATTGAGGACCCCAAAGAACTTTGATTCTAAATGTGGATTATATCTATCAACATTTTCTACATGAGAATTTAAAATTGAGAAGTTATAAAACTATTTACGCATTAATTGAAAATTAATAAACATTTTATGCCTATATAGGTAATATACTTTTAAGAAAAACATTTCTAAAACAAAAAGATACTGAGAAAAATATATTGTTTTATATTTCTGTAAACATATTAATGTCTTACTTAATAGAAGACAGCTGGATTCTCATGTCTGCTTAGTATTAAATCTGTAGTTAAAAGAAAGGGAAGTATTTCAATAGTTTTCCAGATAACTATGGATATTCATTTTTGTTTCACCCCTGAAGCTTAACAGCAAGGATTTTAAAGGCTTTTTCTTTGCACTGTAAATCTGAAACCACATTGAATATTTGTTTTTGTACTCTCTATATTGAAATTCTTTGGGTCTATCTTGCATTTTGAATGTGTCTTTTATCCATAACATGATTTTGTTAACATATATAGGTCAGTTGGAAAGCATTGGTTCACCAAGCATTCAGATCTTCCAAATATTGACATCATTTAACTATACAAAAGCATAAACATCATAATTGGTAATATCACCACCAGTGTAACCACAATTTTTTTTTAAGTACTGGAAAGTAGTCATGTGGTCATAATGGCAGACACAGGTTTTTTAAAGTTCTAATTGCTGTTAGAATTCTCAAATTTCTTTCACTGACAACAAATACTGTCGGTTATTTGTTATTAATTGACAAATAACTAACAGTGTTGGGTTTTCCATTTTTGAGAAAATATCTGCCAAATGTCCAAATATGATAACAACAGTTGTCCTGTAAGTAGTTTTTTCAAGTAAATATTGAAAAAAAATGAGGGCTAGTTGAACATACAACTAATATCATCTTTTTCCTTAAGACATCCAACTTCAATATATAACAAAAAGTGCTTTATGTGCTTCCCAGATTACAGTATTAATATGCATTTGAAGTCAACATTTAATAAAAATAATAACTTATGCTGTTCTAATAAGGACAATCTCTGATTAGTGTGTGGTGGTGAAGAATTTGAATATTGCGATAGTTTGGTAATAATCATGGACATGCCCTGGTGCCGTAAAGAGGCAGTGACAGTTTTGCCCACTGTGGTTTTTGTACTATATCTGTAAATGTTAGCACAGTGATAAAAAGGGAATAACATCTTGCCGTAATGGAAATTGTTCCAAATTCTTGAACTGGTCAACCCCAGGGGATTCCACATATGGTACCTTAAGAACCTCTGCTCTTGGGAACAGGAGGGGGTCCTAGAAAGTTCTTCCATAAATCTGAAGTATAGGCAGAGGAAGAGAGGGGACATCTCTACTTCAGATATGAAAGATAAGAGTCTCAAAAGTACACAAGGATTAAGGGAAGGGAGGTGAGGGTGAGTCCTCCACAGAAGGCCACCAAGTCAAAGATGAAGATGAAAATAAGAGAATACAAGCCAAATATATAGTTCAGAAAGCAGAGGAATACAATGATAAGGAGGAAAGTATTGATCAGGACACCATCAAGAAAAATACCTGAGTGAAATTTGGAAGGAGACAGAACTCCAAGGCTATTTGCCTCAGAACTTTCATTGTGTAAAATATAGGGGAGTTGGTTGTGCAAAAGAGGCCAATAACCATGTAGCTCTCAGGACCCTCCATTTTGACTGTTGGGATACACTCATGAATCATATTTATATTCAGATGTACCCTGCTTTCAGGAAATCCAATGCCAAAAATTAAAAAAAAATTAAAATACAAGTCAAATTCAACTCTAAACATAACAAAATGGATATTCAAATTAGGAAAATTTCAGTGTGGTGTTTCCTTCAACATGGCCCTATATACTTCCTCAATGCCTGCAGAAAAGGAGATGATTCACAAAACTTTGGAGACATAAAGCATTTACACAAGTAGATTTCCTCTGGGGAAGCAGAGAAGTGAAAACATTTCTGATCAACACAGCTTCTTAAATTGAATTCAGCAACATTAATTAGACTCTCTAAATGGATACGATATTCAAGAAAACCAAGCAATAATGTACTGCAATCAAATTCAATATTTTAGTAATTGTGAAAAAAAATAGAAGCCACAAATCACATGGGAAAGAGCTACAAATAATGTATCTTTAAAATCTCAACAGTATATAAATTTTAAAAAAGAAGATTTATAGTGTTACTACACGCCCAAGGCCTTAAACCATGTTTCATGTGATTTTTTAAACTCAGGTTTATTATGGTAAAGTTTACATGTAATAAAATTTACCCTTTTAAAAGTGAAATGTATTTTGACAAATACATACAACCATGCAACCACTACTACCACAAGCAAAACATTAAATTCTCAAAGAATATCCTCATGCCCCTTGGTGGTCAGTCTCCAGGGCCCCACAGATCTAGTGGGAAAAACTCGCTGTTTAGTTTTTTTCCCATAGTTTTCAATTGTTTTCCATGTTGTTCTTGAAGCTGCAAGTCCCGTCTTTCCATACATAAGTAGTATTGTATTATCCATTCACCAGAGGATGGACATTTGGGTGCTTTCCAGTGTGGGGCTATTATAAGTTTATAAAATCATTTGCTTTGGGGAGGTCTTAGTATACCCATATTTTTTATTTCTCTCAGGTAAAAAATTAGGAGTAGGATTTGCAGGGTAACATGATAAGTATATTATCAACTTCATAAAAAACGGCCAAGTCATTTTCCAAAGTTGACTGTACCATTTGGCACCCCTGCCAGCAGTGCAGGAGAATTCCAGGTGACCTCCATACTTAGGGGCTTTCATCTGTTGGTTTGTTTTAACTTCCATCACTATGTCAGACATACAGTAGCAACAAATATTGGGGTTTTGATATATAACCAAAGCATTTTAGATGTTTTTGTTAGTGCACTACAGTCATACATAATGCCAGAGTTCGTTTTGATGCTCCTTTTCAGTGCCCAGTGCTTCTGCTGTCTCTCCCCTCTTCTCTTCCCTGCTCCTCTTCCTCTACTGTAACGGCAACCCCCCCCCATTTGTTTTCTGTTCTTTGAATTGGTGCTTTCTAGGGACACATAAAGGAGGTGTTCATGGTAGTACATACATATGTTTACATTGTATAACTTAGTCATTTTATTCTGTAATTCCATCTTTTTCCTATCCCTTTTCCCTCCCTCTCAATTCCCTTACAGAGCTATGGTAATAAAACCAGCATGGTATTGGCATTAAAAAAAATAAAACAGACATTAAGACCAATGGCATAGAATAGAAGACACAGAAACAAATTCACAAGATATAATCTGATACTCACCAATGAAGCCAAAAACATATATTGGAGAAAGCATGGCTTTTAAACAAATGATTCTGGGAAAACTGGATATCCATATGTAGAAGAATGAAACTAGGTCTTCATCTTTCAACTCAAAGTGGATTGAGGACCTAGGAATTGGAACCTCTAGAAATAAAAACTGAGGTCACCACTCTAACATATGTGTACAGGCATCAACTTCCTTAAAAAGATTACTAAAGTTCAAGAAATAAAATCAAGAATAGTAAGTGGGATGGCATCAAGTTAAATAGCATCTGCACAGGAAAACAAACAAAAGTTGATGAGATGCCTCCTGCTGATTCACTCTTCTTACTAAGGATCTTTTTGACTCTTCTGGGTCTCTTATTTTTCCAAATGAATTACCAGTTCTTAAACTATACTACAAAGCCATAGTAACAAAAACAGCATGATATTGGCACCAAAACAGACATGTAGACCAAAATAGACATGTAGATTTAGAAGACAGGAAAAAACCAACATAAATATAGTTATCTCATACTAGACAAGTCAACAAAAACATACATTGGAGAAAATATAGCCTCTTCAACAATTAGTTGTAGGAGAATTGAAAAAGCATATGCAGCAAAATGAAAATAAACCCCTATCTCTCATCATGCACAAAACTCAAAGTGGACTAATTCTGGAATAGGAATTAGTCCAGAAACCCTAAACCTAATAGAGGAAAAAGTAGGGCCAAATCTTCATCATGTCAGATTAGGGCCTGACTTTGTTTAAAAAAAAAACTCCTAAAACACAAGAAATAAAATCAAGAATTAATAAATGGGATGGACTCAAACTAAAAAAGCTTCTTCTCAGCAAAAGAAACATTCAGTGAGGTGAACAGAGAGCCTACATTTTCAGAGAAAATTTTTGCCATACACATGTCAGACACAGTACTAATCTCCAGGATATGTAAAGAACTCAAAAAAATTAACACCAAAGAAACAAATAACCCAATCAATAAATGGGCTAAGGGGTTGAATAGATACTTCTCAGAAGATATACAACGGAGATATATATATATATATATATATATATATATATATATATATATATATATATATATATATATATATAATTGTTCAACATCTCTAGTAATTATAGAAATGCAAATCAAAACTACTCTAAGATTTCATTTCACACCAGTAGAATAGCAGCTATCAAGAATACAAACAATAAATGTTGGAGAGGATGTGGTGGAAAAGGCACACTCATACATTGCTGGTGGGACTGCAAATTGGTGCAACCATTCTGGAAAGCAGTATAGAGATTCCTTAGAAAACTTGGAATGGAACCACCATTTGACCCAGCTATCCCACTCCTTGGTCTATACAAAAGGACTTAAAAATTAGCATACTATAGTAACACAACACATCAATGTTCATAGCACAATTCACAATAACTAAACTATGGAAGAAAAATAGATGCCTTTTAATAGATTAATGGTTAAAGAAACTGTAGTATATATACAAAATGGAATTTTCTTAGCATTAAAGTGAATAAAATTATGGCATTTGCAGGGAAATGGATGGAGTTGGAGGATATCACTCTAAGCCAACTAAGCCAATCCCCAAAATCCAAAGGCCAAATGATCTCTCTGATAAGAGAATACTGATCCATAACGGGAAAAGGGGAGCATGGGGAAAATGTAGGAACTTTGAGCAAAGGGGTGGGAGTGTGGGGAGGGTGCATGGGGTCAGGAAAGATGGTGGAATGAGATGGATATCATTACCTTAGGTACATGTATAACTGCACATATGGTGTGATGTTACATCATGTATAACCATAGAAATGTAAAATTGTGCTGCAATCAAGTACAATGAATCAAAATGCATTTTGCTGTCATGTTTACCTAATTAAAATAAGTAAATAATTTTTTTAAAGTTGAAGAAAAAGCCTACAGAATGGGAGAATATTTTCGCCAGCTACTCTTCTAATGTACAGAATATATAAAGAATTAAAAAAATCCTTAACACAAAAAATAATAATAATAACCCAATCAATGAATGGGCAAAAGATCTAAACAGCCACTTCTCAAAAAATGAAATATAAATGCACAACAAATATGTGAAAAAATGCTCTTAACCCCTAGCTATCAGGGAAATGAAAATCAAAATTAAATTGAAATGTCATCTCACTCCAGTTAGAATGGAAATCATCAATAATACAAATAATAATAAATGTTGGCAAGGATATAAGGAAAAATACACTTATCCATTGTTGTTGGAACTGTGAGCTAGTACAAGCATTTTGGAAAGCTGTGTGGAGATTGCTCAAAAGATTAGGAATGGAACCACCATATGTCCCAGCTATCTCCTTCCTTGTTTTCTACCCAAAACAGCTAAAATCCTAAACTCTGTTTAGTGTAGTGATGCAGGCACAACCAAAGTGGCTTAATACACCTAGTGCTGAACATGTCTCCATTGGCTTATTTGCCACATCATTTTGGTTGTATCTATTCAAATCATTTCCCCATTATTTGTGGAGATAAGTGGTGGATAATGTTTTAGACTATTTCTGGGGCTTGAGATAGTTTTCCTGCTCAGAAATGGAAATGCCTCTTCTGTCATTCAGGTGAAAGGGAGTTGAGTCAATGTGCTCAGTTGTTGAGCAGTGTGTCATTTTCATTGCTTGGTTTACTAGTGCATCAGAGACCTCATATCCCTGCAGCTCTGGGCTGCTGTTAGCTTGCATTTACCATGGAATCTGGGGAACAGGAGGCTTTCTCAGTGTTCTTAATTCATCCTTAGGTTTATAGCAGTTCCTGGACAATTGTATCAAAGGTGCTGGGGAGACAGGTTCTCTCTATCCTATTTCTCCTGTAATAACAATAGACTTCTTTTGCTTCTAACTCCATCCTAGGTTCATGGTGGGGACAGAGTGGGATTGGTATTGGGGTAAGTGATGTTGGTTTTCTTTTTCTCAGCCTCAGTTTGGGTCAAAGTCCTTCCCAATTCTCCCCATACTTGCCCACTTGTGTCAGCAAATCTGTCTGTAACTCTAGGTGTGTTGGTAGGAAACTCTCCTATGTTTTCCATGACAGTAGACCTTGGCTCTGTATCAGCATACAGTCTTGGGTCCAACAGTGCTTACAATGGTTTCTGGCATTCTCTTGAGAACAAGTGAATTTTGCTTATATCTATTCACAGAAGCACTTTAAATTGCCTTTTTTCAGAAGCATAAGCCCCTTGCTTCATGTGTGAGAAATGTCCGGGGAAGTTATATCTCCTCTGGATGGTGACAAATCACCACCAGCACCCTCTACTACCACGGGAGGCTCTCTCTGGTCTCTAGTCCTTCCTCCTCAGTCTTTCTCACAAGGATCTACCCAATGCAAAATAAAAATAACTGATTTTTTAAAAATATGGGAACAAAATACATGAAGATGCCAATAGATTCACCTTTATAGAAAAGTTGGCAATTAACTTTTAAATACATGTTTGTAGTGAAAAAGAATTTTTGGAGTGCTCACTGGCTATCTGCTTAGTGGAAGACATGACTCTGGGTATCACAGTTTAAAAGATGTGGCCTTTGTTATCCTGAGTTCCTGTTTTTTAGTAAATGGGACATGGAGTGGCATTTCCCCAGAACTTTCATACCCCACATTCCATTTGATCTGCCCAAACCCTTTGTGAGACAGGTAGGTCTGCAACTACAGTGGTTTTACAGATAAAACCTGAGACAAAAAGAAGTTAAATGATTTGTCAATGATCCTGTTATTCTTGTTTCATTTTTATAGAAATCTCTAAAAGTGGGAGTTTAGAGCAATCCATTTCATTTTTAAAGCTTTTAAAATTGTTTTTATTTGTTTTAATTAGTTGTACATGACAGTAGAATGCATTTATGCACTCTGATGTATCATACATAAATGAGGTACAATTGTTCATTTTTCTGATTGTACATGCTGTAAAATCACATTGGTCATGCGGTGATGTATGTACATAAGGTAATAATGTCTGTTTCATTATACTATCTTTCTTATCCCTAAATCCCTTCCCCTCCCTTCACTCCCCTTTACCTAATCTAAATTAGTGTCCGCACATCATAGAAAACATTTGGTCATTGGTGTTTGGGATTGGTTTATTTTTCTTAGTATGATATTCTCCAACTCCATCCACTTACTGGCAAATACCATAATTTCATTCTTCTTTAGAACTGAGTAATATCTCATTTAATATATATGCCATATTTTCTAGGTTGGTTCTATAGTTTAGCAACTGTGAATAGAGCTGTTTTAAACATTGACATGGCTGTGTCACTGTAGTATGCTGATTTTAACTCCTTTGGGTATAAACAGAGGAGTAGAATAACTGGGTCAAATGATGGTTCCATTCTGAGTTTTCTGAGGAACCTCCATACTGCTTTCCATAGTGGTTGCACTGATTAAAATCAGGAGCAAAATGAAATGGTTGCTGCAAATTGGTGCAACCATTTCATTTTGCTCCTGATTTTGATTAGCCATAACTTGGCTTGGCTAAGTGGTCTTTGCTTGGGATCTCTCATCAAGTTGCAGTTAGGTGTTGGCCAGAGGTACAGTAATTCAAAGGCTGAATTCAAAGAACATTGATTTGAGTTCAATGGTTAATATTTGAATTAAAATTAGACCTTTGCTTTCCTTGAGGAAGATCAAAATATTCTATCATTACTGATGATTTTTTTTTTTGCTATTTGAAAAGATGTACAAAACAAAAAGCAAAGTCACTTAAGTATCAGAAGTAATTATACAGTATTTGTATAGCTGAATAGAGGATTAACTTGTCATGATTTGCTGTAAATACAAATGATTAAAATATCCATTACTTCTCATAGAATTGCAAGTTATATTCCATCCATAGAACTCAAAACCACTCTTCCATTAGACCCAATGACTGGAAGAATAAAAATTTCAAGGTGTTGAATAGGATACTGTGCAGCTCACTTTACTATTGCTGACTTATTATAAAAGGAACACTTAAGTGTACTCCAAGTGGAGGTTTTGTTGATATCTGAGAATTATAAAAATATGCTCGTGGTTTTGAGCCTCTGGGCATTGCTGTGTGGAGGACACTGAGCCTCTGACTTCCCAAGCTCTCTTTTCCCCAGACAATGCCATCTGTAGTCAGAATTCACAGTCACCTAAAACTAAGGAATAATAACAGCTAAACACAACCATTCAACAGAAAATTCAGATTCAAAATCTAGACAAAAACTGAACTCAATCAATTGCCCTTTCTAATAGTTCTCATATGGACACCTCTGGGTACAATCTCAATTTTCTTTGTACATAAAGGTAACAGCACATGGATGTTTCTAATCTACATAATGTAACCCCAAATCTAGACAGGCCAGAAATAGTGGCTAAGTTATCGATGTTTCTCTTTATTTGTCCATATTTCTTTAATTACATTCTAAAATATTTTGAAGTGATTGTATATATGATCTTAGCAGGAAGGAAAGAAGGGAGGGAGGGAGGAAGGAAAGGAAGGAAGGATTCAAATCCTGGCATTATTTCATGTTCAAACATGTACATACAAAGATGAATGCACAACTTATAAACTAATGCAGGTTTTTAAATTTCTTTTGTTTCTGTTTTCACATTTTACTCTATTGTGTGGGTTTATTCTCTGTGTGACTTTCCTGTTTCATGTTAGAATTACTAAACACTTTAACGTTGGATAAATCCCTTTCTTCACTTATTCAAATCCCTGAGCAGTATATTAGTGTGAATTTGAGGGAAAGTTGGCACAAAAGGCACGAAGAGGGTTTTTCTTTTCACCTCCTGAGCACTTCCCAAGTCTAGCAGGGTCTGTTTTCACAAGTAGAGACATTTATGCATAAAAGATTTTATGCCTCTGAACAGGTGACCACACTCCAAAAGATAGCAAATACAAGCACAATATTATCAACAGTAAGACATTCTCCAAGCATCTTGAACAAAGGACTTGCAAAAGAAAACTGATATGAGAAGGCAGACAAGGAAAAAGATTTTCTCATTGTTACTATATTACTCTGGGGATTAGGAAAGCCAGTCTGCTGAAATCCTTTTTAAACATCTTCATGTGGTTTACAGAGTGGATGAGGATGCTGTGCTTTTAACTTGGCTTGGGTTTGTTGACATATGTTCAGGGTGAGCAATAGAGTGCTACAAAGCAAAGTAGAGTTTTCCATCTCCTTCACATGGGAAATAAATACACCAACTCTTTACAATCCCTGATCCATTCAGTTCATATCTTTTTCCCCCAGTCGAATGATATCAGTTGACTTTGTGAGATTGTCTTAAACAATACATGCATTGTAACTATATCCTATTTATGCAAAATAGCGCTCTGCACTCTCTTCTAATATTCCAATAATCTCTGATTAAGTAGCCTCCCTAATTTCCATGCTAAATTTCACTCAGGCAGTGGGCTTCTGAATTTTACCTCTCTAGAATCTGCTTTTCAATTGCTAGCATGAGAATAACCTGGCAAGTTTTCAAAGACACAGGTCTCTGAGCTTGGTGCACAGACAATTGTATTATTCCTCACATTAGGAATAAGGTCCAAGCACATGAGTTTCCAGTTCAAAATGTTTGATGTCAAATATGGCCAGTGCTTCATGCCTAAGGGCTGTGATCTAAGTAGCAAATCCCTACAAGAAAGTTAAGAAGCACATCCTCATATCTCAAGGAGTCTTCCAGTTTTTAGCAGATATTGTGTCATGTTAAATCCAAAGCATAAGTAGAGTGTGTAATACTGATTAGCCATTTTATTTAAATTTAAGCATTCTTAATATAAAAATTTAAATGTATAAGATGAATGATTAAGATGATGTACCTACAGAAGCACAAATGTGCATAGAAGTTTTCTATATATCAGCTTTATTTACACTTTGTATGAACACCAACATATCCACATTTATTCCTGTTCTGGGGAAACTGCATGAACTCACTCCATAGTCAGCATATATGATTTTTTTAAAAAATCACCAATATCAAGGTCTACACTGATGTTGTCTAATAAAATACAGAAAACCACCCAAATTTATTTCTTCCAACTAATGGTTTCAGATATTTATTCTAGGTTTTCTATGTGTCATAGATATGTTCTTGTCATCATCCTCCTTTCTCTTCTTTCTCCTCCTCCTTTTTCTCCCCCACCCCTTTTGCCTTCTCTTCTTCCTCTTAATACAAAGATCTTTATGAAGCACCTACTGTGTGTGGGATGCTCCAAGCTTTATGAGGAATACAAGCTCAGACTCCTTTAGGGAGTTGCCATCACATTTAGGACAATGTAGCCCCTGTGTGCATGACTACATCATAAAACGGGGTCAGTATGGACAGCATAACAAGAAAAGTTAAAGAGGAAAGGCATCATCTCAATATGGAGGGATAAGTAGGGTACCATGTTGGAGTAATTGAAACAGAATCTGGAGCACAGAAGATGCCGCATAAATCACTGCCCAGTGGAGATGCCATATGGCTTGGGCTTTTAAGGACAAATGCAGAATCTGGACATAAGAGGATGAAAAGGGTAACATTCTAAGAGTCTGTAAAAGACTGAATGGTGGAAGAAGACAAGTAAAGCTTGGACTTACAAGTGAGAGGTAAATGAATGTACTTTGATGCTACTTTAATGTGCATGAACAAAAGACAAAGCAAGAAGTCTATTGTTGTAGACAGATTTCAGTTCCATGCTAAAGATTTTGCTCATTATTTGGTAGAATATTGGAAACTCTTGGCTATTCTGGATAAGAAAATTTTTTTACAAAAATTAGTCTTTTACAAAGATTAGTATTTATATAGGTTTTTAGAAAGGAGAAAGAATAGGAAGTGGAAACCTACTAAGGGGCTAGATAATAGTAGGGCTCATGATAGAGCAGTGGATATGGAGAGGAAGAAATGGTTTGACGATTGCTAAATATGTAGAATTTATGCTGCAAGAAAGCTGTTATTTACATGTGACAAGGGAATAACCCAATCCTAACTGCCAGCCTTCAAGTTTCTGCCACCCATACTTTTGAATCCAATATAGATGATGAGGTAATTTGGAGACATAAATAGTTTGAAGAATGGGTTAATAGCAATACTGATTTTCCATTTTTCTCATCAATAGGAAACTCTCCTGTAATGATTTTTAAAAGTAAATCTTTAGCCAGAATTAGGTTTCAAAAATACATATTCCCAACCTGCAACCTCCTTTGACCAAGATAGAATGAAAAACAACTATACACATTCATGTTCAAATGTGCTGGCTATACAATTGCTAAAATGAACTTTCTGGCAGGCAAGTACATTTTCAGGAATAGACAAGTGCAGTGTGCTTCACGGTGATTACTGACACTGTGGCGTGCCAGTGGAGTTGCAGCTCTGACAATCTGTTCATTTTGGGACTCTCAACAGAGAATCAACGGAGTGAAATCATTCATATGGCACTTGTCACTGAACAAGAAAATGACAGAAGTCAGCACATTGGCAAAGCCATCATCCATTCATTTTCCTTCTAGAAAAACATTGTGTTTGGCTTTTGTACCCAGCTATTTCTCTTGATTCATTTTTCCTAGTTTATTATTCAAATCCATGAAAACAGCTCAAATGCCCCTAAAATCGATGGATACATTTACTTGACCAATACATGATTTTCATTTTGAGAGAGTAGGTGACATCCCAGATTTTTTAAGAATCAAGAACTTGGTGGCTTAGGATTGGAACTTGAGATTTGTGTCTTCTGTGACTATTGCTAAAAGAAAAAGTTCAATTTTGGATAATCAAAGGTAATTGTTAAGACTTCAAAACTTTTTTTCAAGTCAGAGGACAGAATTTGTTAAAATATATGCTTTCCTTGCAATGGAAAAAAACCGTGCCTCTCTCCATGTTGGGTAAGGATTATAAGCTTCTTGAAATTTTGTACATATCCAGGAACGCAGCTATCTTCCGCCTTCACCTCCAGGACAGTACTGATGTCAAGATACAGAAAGGGACAAGGGGAGTTTGAAAACACTTTCAAAAATAATGAGGTTGCCACTGATCATGCCTTTTATCTATGGGTCATAAAGCACTGCACATCACAGTATTCTTTCTCAGTCCTCATGAGGTGGACTGTATTACCTATATTTTACAGTTGGATAAACAGGAGCTCAATCAGGTTTAAAATCACATGGTGGGAGGGCTGGAGAAGAGCCCAGAAGATCATATTCCCAGTTAGTGGTCAGAATCATTAGTGTTGCTCTAAATACACTCTTCTCCTTGGATTGTCAGTGAACTGTGACCCTACAAAATGGGGAGAAGAAGGAGGAAGGGATGAGGGAAAGAGAAAGGGTCGAGGGAAATAAGAGATGAGGGATGTTTATGGATGCACATTATATTTTCATGTGTTGGGTGTGGAAAAGACAGGCATGAATTGATCTAGCACTATCCATAGACAGCAAGAACCATATGCCTCATAGTCACTCACATAAAAGTACACACACACACACACACTGCAGTGAAAAACAAAAAGCAATAAAGCATAGTAAATCATATGTTCTCTAGTTGCTCATCTTATTCTGAAATTTCAAATGAAATGATCTTGAATCAGTTATCAAAAATTTTGGAACCTCAATTATTTATATGCAAAAGTTGGATAGTAACTCATACCTTGCTCAACTGTTATGCAGGTTCAATAACACTTATATGTACAAATTGTCCGATTTACCATAGTCCAGTTCCATCCATGTACAGGTGCTCAGGACTTTTGTGGCCCTACTCACATTGCCCCTCTGGATTTTAAAAACTCCTCTGTCAGTTTTGGGACCATGATTAAGACTTTAAAAGTGTGTGTTTTCTAACTGAAAATATTGGGTGGGGAATTTGGAAAAGCTAAGCACACCGTTGGGACCATTTCTGCTGGAAAATCTAGAGGAGATATCTGAATAGCTGCTGGTGAGAGGTCTTCATCAGATCACAAAAAGATAGGGATCTTGAGCATAGGCAAAGCGAAGAGTTCATCCATGTCCTACCAGGGTTTTAACAACCCAATCTAGTTTCTCCCCCACTCCATTCTTTTCTTTTGAGATGATTCTAAGTCTCCTGCAAAGCAGCAGTGTGGCGCTGTGGGACCCGTGCAGAGCTCTCGGATTTCCAGATCTGACGTGAACTTCCTTGTAGGACTCTCAGGATTTGGCTCATTGATTTCTGCACACGGCCATCCCCATCCCTGCTTTCCCCACCTTGTCCTGATCAGGCAGTTAATTCCCCTGTTATCTTCCTGACAGTGAGTTGGGCTAGGCTACCTTTTATTCTTTTTCTAGTCTCTCTCTGCATAATCTCAATGTTTATCATCCTTTGAGGCTATCTCAAAAGCTTTTTCTCCCTTAATAAATAAATAATTGGAGTTGGGATTGTGGCTCAGCAGTAGAGCTCGCCTAGCACTGGCGCAACCCAGGTTCGATTCTCAGCACCACATAAAAATAAAGGCATTGTGTTGTGTCCATCTACCATTAAACAAAAAAAAGTTCTCTCTATATATCTCTCCCTTCAAAAAAAGAAACAAAGAAAGAAAGAAAGAAAGAAAGAAAGAAAGAAAGAGAAAAAGAAGTAAATAAATGCTGCAGTCTGGCTGCAGCAAAATAACGGGGGGGGGGGTGACGAACAACTTGTGTACATTGATACAGCAGGAGTAGGAGCCGTTTATTGTAGGAAAGGAGCGGTATTTATACATTCCATACAGCTTATCTTAATTAGCATAAACTAGATACATCAGTCAACCAATAAGAAATCTCCACACTTAATGGCTCACTGGCCTTACTTCACAAACCACTCCCTCTGGCATTTTGCCAGGTGCCATCCTGACTTGTTTACAGACTCTAACAAATAAATAAATAAATATTTTATCCTCAGTGGAAAACTTTGGTTTTCAGGATGCTATTCCTGTGATAGGACCTCAGAGCTTATTTGAGATGTTTTAACAACCAAATCTGATTTCTCACTCGCACCATTCTTTTTTTTTTTTTTTTGAAATGATTTCTAAGTCTTCTGGAGGCAATGTAAATGTCACTGACTCAAGGAGGGGATGTGTCAACTATGAGAAAGACTGAAGAGGAATTTTCAAAGATTAAGAGGATGTCAAGACCTTGTTGTGCCTCATGGGGAAAGCACGTAATGCACTGTCAGCCACAGGTTAAAGATCTAATGAACAGTTGGTCCTATTCCTATGATGTCTGTGGTTGCGTAATGTGTCGGATAAAGCTTTTTGCACGTGCTTTTGAATCCTTACCCCATTTACAGACATTCACCTACCTGCTAAGGATCATCTTGTAAGCTAGGTACTGTGCTTGTTCCTGGGAAATAGTGAGATACCCTGTCTGACTCCATCTTTAAAAGAGATCATAGTTACTTAGTGGAATAGACAATCGGGTTGACAAAAGTGTGCTGGGGAGAAGTTATAAGAGTGTTTAGGGACTTCAAAAAGGAAGTCATGATGAAAGATGGGAGATGTCAGATTTTTCAGGTGAAGTGATGTTTGAACTTGGCTTTGAGGGAGAATGTGTCTTAGACATGGACGAATACAAGGAGGCATGGAAATCATGAAACTGCAAGAAAATTACTCCTTCCAATTAGAAATATAACAGAAGGAGATGCAGGGAGTGGTGGGAGCCAAGAAGTTGAAAGAACATGGGTCCAGATTGTGAAATCCCTGATCTTCTTTCCTACAGGATTACATAACCCTGTGAGCAAGTAGAAGCTAGGACAAATGATGCCTTCTGATGCTTCACAAACCATCGGCTGCATCCCTCCTCCCTGACAAGTGTTCCAACAAAACAAATCACTGATGATTCTCTTCCAATGTTCAGAGAATGTATTTAATATAAATTGAAAACACAATATTAAAAATGTTTTCTTGAACTCCATGACAAAAAAATTTACCAAGTAACATTATGTCTTATAAACTAACATTAGAAGATAATTTAGTCTATGTCAATTTAAGCTTGTTGAATTAACAATTAAACCTTATCCACAATAAAAATATCAATGAAAACATTTTCCCAGTGGCAAATCATAGTAACCACAAGTCAAACTTCATGGCACTCAGTTCTAGGTCAGGAGAAGGGCCTTAGGCACACCACTTAATCATAGGTGGCTCCTTCCTTGTCTTCACATCTTTGTGATGTCTAGCCAAGAAGCTGTGTCCCAGTTGTCACCACAATTATTCAGTGGACCATGATTACTCATGAGATTATTTCATTTGGTTTTGTGATACCTCTGTTTCAAAACAGCTGTCAGAAATGCGGGTTCTTAGGCTTTGAAGACACACCAAAAGGCAGAAGGAAGAAATGCATGGGGGTGAATGATATGTCAGTCCTGGGCTGATGTCTGAGTTTGTGCACAGACTTCCAGGTCTAATGAGCTTTTTTGTTGAGGAAACACTTTCAAACACACAAGGTAAGACCCTATTCATGTTCATGGCTGCTATAGCTCTAATATATTGGGAGAACTGCATTTGACTATCTCATTTAGAATTACACACATGGTTCTTATGGTGGTGTTTTGGGCGGATTTGAAAATTAGACCAGATTTACCCCATTTTGTTCAGGCACCTCACCTTGTGTGAATTTGTACCCCCATCCCCATGAGCCCACTCCCATAGATGCCAACACTTCCACCCACACCTACTTGCACCCTGACCACAATATCCTTGCTCTATGGGATTAATGCAAGAAAGTTTTCCTGAGCATGTGATTTCTATGACTCTTTTTTGGTAACTTTCCATTTGTATGAAATGTACCTTATGATTATGATGGCTTCTCCTGCCCACCCCACCCCCTTTATGCCTTATAAGCATGTTCCTGTCTTCGACTAAGGTTGAGGGTTGCAGAGAACTGCTTGGTTCTCTGTTCTTTTGGCCCCCACCAGAAAATAAAGATATGTTTTCACTTTCAAAATACCCAGAAAATTATTTGGAAACTTGGGAATAACATCTTAACAGTGGGTGTGAAAATACTATGGAAATTTTTCTGGTTTAGCCATTATGAGGTACATTGCTATTTTTTCTTATTCTTTTTTTTTTTGGTGTTGCTTTTGGAAGTTTATGAGCACAACTAGATTAATGTGTAATGGTCAACTAATTGAAAAATCAATATGATGTTTTAGATGAAGAAGCATATCTTTTTCTTACTCAATTGCTATAGCTGGTCTTTGTAGCAGAAGCTGCCACTGATCTGTGAATATGCTCAGGTCCTAACTTTTGCTTGATCAAAACCAAAAAACTGTTTACTTCACACTGTGCACTCTGCCCAAATACATTTTTTTTCTGACTGAAGGAGTACATAAGCAAGGAGGAATTCAAGAGTATTGGAGAGATGATGAACCTAGAAGCAAACTTCAACCAATAGCAGACAAGGAGCTGGTATATAAAACTTCAATTTTCTTGGTCCTCACTGGGCATAACTCTGAAGTGTGGTTCATACAGTTCCTCAGAGTTCGCCTGTGAGATTGTGTCCAGTTGCCCATGGTGGCCATGAGTTTAGTAACTCAGCTTTTCCTGGTTTTCTGTGCTTTCTTGCCTTCTTCGCCACTCCTCTACTGATGATTCTCAAATCACTTCCCAGATAAACAATCTATGCTTGTTTGTAGAGTAACCCAGACCAAGACTGTCTAGCAGAGCCCTGGGTGCCTTCATTATAAATATATGCACCCAAACTGTGCCTTTTCTTGAAAGCCCACAGTTCTATGGATTCTAAAATGTGTTACTTAAATTCCTTTAGTTCATGGTGCACAAATGGTATAAACCCAGACCCTGCGGCATGTTAGACTAGACATTCACCGCTTCAGAGAGAGGAAGCTTCCTCTCACCCTCCCTGGGCTGGTGGCTGACTTTCACTAGTGCCTTTTGGATACATGGGCAGAAATGCAAGGGTCACCTCAGTTTTAGCTTCAAAGGTTCCCTCCATCCTGGGACACACTTCCTGCTCAGCACATTCTGCTCCACCATGTTTCACACCACACAGAAGCCACCTGGATGCCAGCTTGCCCCAGCTCTTTCACTCCCTTCAAAGATTCTTCCACATCTGACTCCTGGAAAGATTTTTTCATTCTTATTCTTTCCTTTGATCAAGTATTAATTTGCCTATTTAATTTTAAAATGTTATTTGATAAAGTTTTAGCAAAAATTTCTTCAAATATATTTTCACTTATCACTATCTTTTATTGGAAAATATTCAAATGGTATGAATAATACAGTAATAAACATCTAAATATGCACAACTCAGCTTCAACTAAAAATTACAGATATGGATCCAGATATACCTATGAGTGCAAAGATATAAACACATAGACATGAATATATAGTGATATTGTATACAAAAAAAATTACATGAGATGATATGTAAGTATAATATATATATATATATATATATATATATATATATTGCATATAAAATGATAGCATACAGAGATGTGTTGTCATTATAGCTAATCCAACATATATACCTGGTAAAATAAGTGAGGTTGTTCCTACCAAAGGAGTATGTCAAGTTATGAGGGATGCCTGCCATTTTCAAAATATCTTTTCTTTCATTTATTATCACTATAAAAAGACAACTGCATACTGAAGCCAGGGTTGTGGCTCAGTGGCAGAGTGCTTGTCTAGCATGTGTGAGGCACTGGGTTAGATCTTTGGCACCACATAAAAATAAACAAATTGGGGCTGGGGATGTGGCTCAAGTGGTAGTGCGCTCACCTGGCATGAGTGCGGCCCGGGGTTCGATCCTCAGCACCACATACCACATACAAACAAAGATGTTGTGTCTGCCGAAAACTAAAATATATATATATATATATATATATATATATATATATATATATATATATATAAATTCTCTCTCTTAAAAAAAAACAAATAAAATAAAGGTATTGTGTCCATCTACAACTAAGAAAAATTTTAAAAAAGGGATTCCAACAAATGCTCACCATCTCTAGCAGTCAGAGAAATGCAAATCAAAACCACCCTAAGATACCATCTCACTCCAGTAAGATTGGCAGCCACTATGAAGTCAAACAACAACAAGTGCTGGCGAGGATGTGGAGAAAAAGGTACTCTTGTACATTGCTGGTGGGACTGCAAATTGGTGCGGCCAATTTGGAAAGCAGTACGGAGATTCCTGGGAAAGCTGGGAATGGAACCACCATTTGACCCTGCTATTGCCCTTCTCGGACTATTCCCTGAAGACCTTAAAAGACCATGCTACAGGGATACTGCCACATCTATGTTCATAGCAGCAAAATTCACAATAGCTAGACTGTGGAACCAACCCAGATGCCCTTCAATAGATGAATGGATAAAAAAAGTGGCATTTATACACCATGGAATATTACGCAGCACTAAAAAATGACAAAATCATGGAATTTGCAGGGAAATGGATGGCACTAGAGCAGATTATGCTTAGTGAAGCTAGCCAATCCCTAAAAAACAAATACCAAATGTCTTCTTTGATATAATGAGAGCAACTATGAACAGAGCAGGGAGGAAGAGCAGGAAGAAAAGATTAACATTAAACAGAGACATGAGATGGGAGGGAAAGGGAGAGAAAAGGGAAATTGCATGGAAATGAAGGGAGACCCTCATTGCTATACAAAATTACATATAAGAGGTTGTGAGGGGAATGGGAAAATAAACAACGAGAGAAATGAATTACAGTAGATAGGGTAGAGAGATAAGATGTGAGGGAAGGGGAGGGGGGATAGTAGGGGATAGGAAAGGTAGCAGAATACAACAGTTACTAATAGGGCATTATGTAAAATTGTGGATGTGTAACCGACGTGATTCTGTAATTTACATTTGGGGTAAAATTGGGAGTTCATAACCCACTTCAATCTAATGTATGAAATATGATATGTCAAGAGCTTTGTAATGTTGTGAACAACCAATAAAAAAAATAAAAATTTTAAAAAAAGATAATTGAATACTGTTCTTTAGTTGGTCATTTTGTAGTGATTGATTCATATTTCTCAACTAGGTATTATAGAATTTAGTCTTCCTTGCTACCAGATTTCAAAGCCAAGCATTTAACCTCTTTTCTTTCTTCCTGAGAAAATTTATAACTTCCAAAAATTATGGAAAACATCTACTTTCTGGGTTTGGAGTGAAGAATGAAAATTGTCTTAGCCCAGGTCTGCTGCAGGTGTTAATGTTGGTACTATGTTGTCACAGGATGATAGGTGGGGTAGAGGAAAAATTCCTGGAAAGTCACAAATAAAAGATACCTAAGGACTGCAACAAGTTTCATCCTGAACACCCTGGGCCTCCATGTTAAGAAGAACCTAGGGATGCACTAGGGTCAAGGAGAAGGGTACCATGCTTGGAAACAAAACACACTGGTAAAGACTAAGAACTTCTCTTTAAGACAATTACTAGGTGGTAAAGGCTTTTAACCCAGTGCTGTCAGATCCCAGAGTCCCAGATGTTACCAGAGGGCTACATGGCTCCTCTTGATTTGCAGATAAAAATGAATTCTGCATGATCAGATTTCACTATGATGGGGCCCATTGGATTTTTTTGCTATCAAGGTTATCTCTTTTGATGTTGGGCAAGGTGGCACATAGCTGTAAGTGACGCCGGAGACTGAGGCAGGAGGATCTCCAGTTCAAAACCAGCCTCAGCAACTTAGCAAAGCCCTAAGCAACTTAGCGAGACCCTATCTCTAATAAAATATAAAAAGGGCTGGGGAGGTGACTCAGTGGTTAAGTGCCCCTAGGTTCAACCCCTGGAACCAAAAACAAAAAAAAAAAGATAGTCTCTTTTGGGTTACCAACCAATGACAAATTAAAATTCATTCTGGAAAGAAACAGTGTGTAACAGCTGGTCAACTACTTCATTATATAGTCATATTTCTCTTTTTCATATTTTTTCTTCTTCAGGGCTTAGAACATTTGAAATATGCTAATTCAGCCTAAAATAAAGCAGAAGAGTAATATGTTACATACAATTTAAGGTTGGATTATTTGTTTTATTTTTTTTTACTGTCTTTTTTCTTCCTCCAGTAATGATATTAGAAGGAAGTGCAGACAATGAATGGCAAGTAATGGTTTTCTTTGACTTCATCAAAAAGTGCTATAGTATTGAATATTGCCTAATTTGAAAGTAATTAATCCTCCGTTTTAAAATTGCCTGAGATTAAACTGACTCATAAAAGGTATATTTGTACTCAATTTTATCAATACATACTCTTTTATTTCTCTATGTTCTTATAGCTTCTACCTACAAGACCTTATTACTGTAGCAGATGCTAATTCTTCAAAACTATAAATAAATATCCTGGTTTCTGATGGGATGAATTCAGCCAAACAAAAATATGGTTATGCACTGAACTGATGAATTTATGTATAGGAATTTTTTTAAAAAAATTAATTGCATTAAAAATACTAATATACTAAGAGTCATAGTCATAAATAAATATCTGCATAAAAAAGCTAGAAAGGATGTGAAATTAAGTTAGATAATCCAAAGTGCATGTAAATGCATATATTAAGGTATGTTGAAAATACTAATGAAAATTGAAAAATATTGATAAGAATATGTAGTACAGAAAATTATATTCTGTTTTAACTGAAATTATATATTAAAATATGTAATTATATATAATATGTACATATAACATATATGTAATTATATGTATATATAATTCAATATGTGTGTGTATCTGTATTTTGTGTGTGTGTGTGTGTCTGTGTTTTCCCTCTTAATTAAGATAAAACAGAAATTTGAAATTCAATTTCCTAAAATCATATTGGTTTCCCCTCTGGCTCTATTTCAGTATCCCAGGCTGGATTTTAAAAAGACTCATTTACCCGTCTTCTCCTCCTATCTCAAAATCTTGGTAGTTGCATGCATCTAGTACCACAAGACTGAAACCACACCTTCACTCTGTCACACACAATCACATGAGATCAAGAAGCTTGGCAACGTAACGGAGCATGAACCCCGCTCTTTACCAGCTCTCAGATCCTTGAGTATAAGGGTGATTTATGTAACCACTTGGATGCATGTTGCATGGATGCTTTCTCTACTAAACTGTTTGTTATTTGAGAGCAAGGAGGGCATCTTCACTCATTTTTATGTATTGCACATACATATCTTCAAAATAATATTAACTGCCATTTATAAAATTCCCACTATCTGTGTCTTACATATCTGTGGATGTATTTCAAGCCCTTGCATCTCTGTGAGTCTATCATCTCCACCATCATCTGTGACAGAGCAAACTTCTGATAAAAACCACACAGTATGAAACATTTCCAATTGATGTTTATTGGATGGAGGTTATCTCATCCCCTTGAAGAAATGTGTTGAAATGCGGGCATTTGATCCACATGATAATTGTAATATGGAGCATGTTTAACAGGAGGAAAACCAGGATTCTAACTGCCCAGAAATGTGAGACATGGCCTTTCTCAGTTAAGAATGGTCTTACCCCAAATGACAAGAAGATCCCATTGAAAACTACTGGTAGAAGGTTGATGACTTTCTCTCCATTTCTCTATGAAATGTCTTTTTAAAAACTGCATCCAGCTGTAGTTGGGCATCCTGAGATAATAAGACTCTAATAAGCAAAACAAAACAAAAGGAATTAGGGAAAAATAAAGGAAAGGGGGAAGAATTTGATTCTTCTGGTTTGGGGCTTCCTATTTTCAGCACCATATCTTCACAGTCAGGTTATTTCTAGGCATTTAACTCAAGTGCCTTTTCTCCCCCCATTGACCCTATTAGTCAACTGATAATGCAAAAGATGTTAAATGTAATATGTTCTTCCCCTTGACACTCCTCACACTGTGAGAAAATTAAGAGAGTTCTTTTTATATCACTGTTTACTATGGGGATAATAAGCCTAGAGCTCAACATGCATTTTATGTACTTTATGGAATAAATCACTTGCAAGTGATATTATGCCCAGATCTGTCTCATCTGACAAGTGAGTTGTTTGCAGGGCTGCAGACTGGAAATGACACTAAAAGCATACAGTGATTTAAGAGGCTAGTTGACTCATGCACTGGCAATGGCAGAGTCAATGGATGGCTGAGGGGACTGAAAGAGAGCTGGAATATCTGCATATTTCCATTCTCTATGAAGCCAAGGCAGACATGTTTTTAAAATAATCTTTTGTTCATTACACTCATCCTTGGCTTTATAATGAGCTTAATAAACAATTAACCCATGGGTCTTTAGCCTAATTAGTGAAAACCCATCCAGATATTTTTTCTCTGTTTTAACACAGAGCAGTGATATTGTCATGGGTTGCAGTGGGTAAGTGACAGTATGATAATAAAGCAGCCCAATCAAAATACAAAATTCTCCCCAGCAATAGCTTGGAGAGACAGAAGGCAGTTGGGAAACAAGCAACATGTTCTAAATTAGTGTGAAGTTGCCAACCAATACTTCACTTTTGCTCTCCCACATCCTCTGCTGGTTGATGGAAGTAACAGAACCAGTTTCTAGATGTCAAGAGCAGCATTTCAATGGTGAGCACAGTTGGCATCTTCAGGGTCAAGTGCAAGACCAGCCTTGGGTCTTGATTTCAGAATCACTCCTCAGTGTTTTTCTCTCTTCTTGTTCACATTCCCCTGACCTTTAATCTCACTCCACAATTTTTTTCCTAACTGAAGGAGAAAATCAATTAGAAAGCTCATTGTTTGGTGCTCCTTCTTTGCTTCCTCCCTTCCTTCCTTTCTTCCTTCCCTACCTCCATCCCTCCCATTCTTCCCTCCTCCTTGACATATTAGAAGCCACATAAGTAATGTTTTCATTCATCGGATATTTATTGTGTGCAACATTCATCAAGCATTCTCTGCTCGTCCTGGAGAGAGTTTATTGGCATTTACCACTTCGATTGTCTGATGTCAAGTATAGCCAACATTTAGTGAGAGGAAACTATGTGTCGGACATGGACATGCTTCATTAATAATGTATCCTCCATGCTGTGAAAGAAATTCTTCCTATAAGACATCTAGATAAATAAAGAATCTCAAAATAGTTGAAATAGTGGCATACAAAAGGTATGCTTCCTCTACAGAAGAAGCTCAATGTGTGCACTGAGAATGGGGTTATCCAGTCAGGCTTTCTGGAGGTTTTCGGCCTGAATGTTAGTACTAGGGAGCTAACTGAATGAAGGATATGGGATTCCAGGCAGAGGGGAGAGTTTGCATACATGAAAAGAGGTGAAACTTAGCATGGTATAAATCAGAGCTTGCATGAAGTTCAAAGTCTCCAACACAATGCATTTGAGATAAGAGGCAGCAGGGGAAAGGAAACCAGAGACCAAATTGGGGTGAATCCTTTTCACATGGTCAATACTTAGTTAGACTGCACCATGTAGGCCATACAGAGACAGCTAAAAGATCTTCACCACTGTGGAGACAAGAGAGGGAAGCAGAGAGACAAGTGAGGAAGCTCTGTAATCCTCTTGGGAAAATGACATGGACTTAAGTAAGGAAATGCATAGATTTCAGGAATGCTTGGGGCTTGGTGGTTGATTGGGCACAGAAACATTAAGGGAGGTGAAGGACTTGGAGGCAACTAGCATTCTCACCTGGATGGATAGTGAGTGGGACAGGTAAGATATAAGTGAGACAGGTAACACAAGAAAGCAAAGAATTTGGGAGGAAAAAAAATATTGTATAAGTCCAGTTTTTGTCCTTTAGAATAGAGATTTTATTACTCAAACAAATTAAAAAGTCAGGTAAAAAGTAGAAAAGTCATAGGGGGTGAAGTGATACATTTAGATTTTGTGCTCATTAAAAAATTAGTATTAAAAATATGTAAGTGAATAATGGTACCTGGAGAAGTTATATAATGAAGACATAGGTATTGCTGATATGACCACTGTTTATGGTTTGGATCTGGAACATTCCAAAGCTCGTGTGTTGAAAGCATGATTCCAGTGAAGCAAGGTAAAGAGGTGGAGCTTTCAGACAATGATTGGGTGATGAGCGGTCTGAGCTCATCAGTGAATTAATCCATTGATAGTTGGATGGCTATTGGGAGGAGGAACCAAGTGGAAGAAAATAGGTCACTAGAGCATAATCTGGAAGGGTTTATTTTCTTTCCAGCGCTCTTAATCTCTCTCTCTCTCTTTCTTCCTCCCTCCCGACCGATTTCCCTCCACCCCGTTTCTAGGCTGCTATTAACTGAGCAGATTTCCTTCACCACACACTTCCACCATGATGTTTTCCTTACCTGTGGCCCAGAGCTATGGAGTCAGCCAACCATGGACTGAAATCTCTGAAACCATAGTTAAAAAATAAAACTTGCATAAGTTGTTCTTTTCTGGACAAAAAAAAAAAAAGTTAACTAAAACACTAGCATATCAGCAGATTAATAAAGGAAATACAGATTGCTGTAGTTTGGGCTGCTGTAACAAGGTATTGCAGACAGCGTGGCTTACAGAGAGCAGGAATGCATTCCTCCCAGCTCTGGAGGCTGGGAAGTCAAGATCAGGACCCCAGCCTGACTAGCTCTGGAAAGCCCTCTTGGGGCTTGTCAGCCTCTTCCGTTTTCACATGACAGAAATGGTGTTCAACTCTCTCTCCATCCAGTCGCTTTGATAAATCACAGATCCCATTCATGAGGACCCTCACAATCTAATCACCTCTCAAAAGCCCCACCTCAAAATATTGTCAGGTTGGGGATTTAATAAAAGCTAATTAATAAAAATCTTCCAATGAAAAGAGTATTCAATGAGATTCAATTCAATGCAATATATATTTATTGGGAACCTGGTAGGTACAGGAACTCAGCTGAGAATTCTCTGTGATCTTTTGAGGGTGGGAGACACAAGCATTCAGTCCCTAACATGGACCCTAGCAATTTCAGAAGTCTAGGAGGCCTTCAGTCAAAGTGTAGAATATTTGTATTTAATATTTGTGATATAGAAAGTGATAAAAAGTTCTAGTCTGTTTTTGGTAAGTTAGTTAATTTTTAATGCTTGAGACTAAGGGAAAGAAAGAAAGAAAGAAAGAAAGAAAGAAAGAAAGAAAGAAAGAAAGAAAGAAAGAAAGAAACATATAAATACATTTGAAAAGCTATTCTAGATGGTTTATAACTATGAATGTTAAATTTTCCTATGTAGAGGACAGAAGTATATTCAGACACTTAAATGTTCAATGAACTGGAGCTACCAGATACTAGATAAATATTATCTATAAGGAAAATCAGAGCAAGTAAATTATGAACGACCAGGAATGAAGAGTTGTTCTTCTCCCAGACTTACTGTGTTTAATGAAATTAAATTCAGCAAGAATTCATTATTCACAATATTGTGCTAGATCTTGAGCTGGGAATGGTACTTGATAATTAAGGATTTAACCATTTGTATAAAGTATTACTATTTTTCCTCTTTTAAGAAAAAGTTTTGTGCCCCCCCCCCAAAAAAAAAAGAAAAAGAAAGAAAGAAAGCTTTTTCTTAAAATTTTATTCTGTGGATCCCATTGGTAAAAGCAGCTTGCTCATTTGGAGGTTGCTAGGGAGTTGCTAAGGGATGTTGCACAGAGCAATATAAGTTTTGCATTACCTGTGATGATCCATGATGAAAGGAAAAATACTTATTTCTTTTTTCAAAAAGGACAAAATGATCACAGAGAATTCCCAGCTGAGTTCTTGTACCTACCAGGTTCCTAATAAATATGTATTGCATTGAATTGAATCTCATTGAATACTCTTTTCATTGGAAGATTTTTATTAATTAGCTTTTATTAATTTTGACTTAGTCATGATGCAGTTAACTTAGTTGTCACTATTATTCCTCCATTTATCCTATGTTGGTTGAAGGACAGGAAAATTCTCATCGTGAAAAAAGGGAGAAGATAGCTTCTATTGGTGTGTGTAAAAAACTTTAAAATACCCCCAAAATTACAGCATGGAAGTCATTACCTTTTATTTCTAACCAAAGAGCTGCCCTCAGACCAGAGGTTCCTAAGCTGTTCTGGAGTGTGTTTCCCTGTAAGGATATGATAAATCCAACTCATAGTAAACAATAACTGTGTACTGCCATCTGGAAACACTCCTTTTATTAGTTACCTTAAATGCATCCATTCTGCTCTTGTTCCTCCGACACCTTTTTCTAAGCCCTGCACCCAAGTTCATGGCCACACCTTTGGAAGCCACTTGAAGGCACCCACCACTTCATACAGCTATTGCTTTTTGTTATTTAATTTTAAAATTAATCCTACACCACAAATTCTGTCCTTCGACACAACTGACATTCCAGATGATCATTCACAGATGACCTTGCTAAGCTCAGGATTGCACGCACAGGCCCCTCAGCTCCATGCTGCTGCCACTAAGAACAAAGCACACCTGGATGCGTGCTCTTGTCTCACAGTTACTCATGGAAACTGTTCCTTCCACTTCAATTCTCATCTCTCCTTTTCATAACACAAAGAACCAATGTGCAAGTAAAACATCATGATCCCCTCCACTCCCTCTTTTACTGAGAGAACTCACAAAACATTTTTTATCTCTCACTTCCAGGGCTACAAGATCCAACTCATGAAAATTATGAACATATGCTATGGGAAAGTGTAGGAATAAACCTATAAAAATATGAAGGAAAGCTTCACTGATGTTTTTTTTTTTTAAAGATATGATCCTATAGAGATTAAAAGAATAGTCACAGAAAAGACTTGACTTCTAGCTTATAGGATATTGTATAAGTCTGATATTGGGGTGGGCGACATTAGGCAAAATCTCAATATATCATTGTCAACAAAATCATTTTTCATGTGCTTAGAATTTTTAGGCACTGATGCAAATTTAAATGATTTTATTTAACAGCAATTAGAAAAAAATTGTGATGAGAGAAGACATTCTATCATCTGTATCAACATTCTTAAATGCTTAGGTTAAAATGACTCCAGGTTATCATAAAACAATATGAAATGAATTAAAACTGTTTAGCTTAGTTATTTGGATATTTTGAAAAAAAGGTAACCTTAACTGTACCATATTGATTGCAAATAAATTATAAAACTAAGTGTTTTTAAAAAGTTGATTCAAAATATAGATGAATATTTAGCTCTAGATAGAAGAAACTAAAGAGCAAAGTAATACATAAACTACTAGGAAATATTACTGTAATATTTTTAAATTTTACATTTAATTGTATAAAAAATAAAAGATCAAATACCAAGTCGAAAATTTATTTGTAGAAAAAAATAATGAAAATTCATAAACTTCATGTTAAAATGCTTTCACTTATAGATAATGAAATAACAACAAACGGTCTTTCAATCGCCACCTTTTGTGCCTTGCCCTATCCTCAGCCCACCGTTTCAGTGAAATGTGAACAGTTCCAGAAACCAGCACCTGTCTCTTTGTCCAGGGCCTCTCTCCATTGCACCTGGTGGTGGGCAGGAAGTATTAGGGAAAATCAGTCACCTTCCTCAACTGTACCCCCCTGACCCCGCTGCCCACCCGCCAAGGAATAACAGCATTGTGTGATTATGCCAGTGCTCCTGTCTTGTGTGTGGACTAACTTTGAAGTTCTCAGTTCCAAAATTGGATGAAAATCCTCAAACTCATTCTGAAGATCTGCTCAAAAATGTACCTTCTTCTCTCACCATTCTCATTTCGTGTCCCCATTCCCTACCAGCATTTTCCAGGATCAGCAACCAAATTAATCTCTTGTTCTCATATCTTGGTCTCAAAGCAGCTCCTAGGAAAACAAAATAAGATGCATTAACAACAAAATATTATAACAATAAAATCTACCAGCATGAAATTTGCCTCAAATCAAAAAAATTGAACATTAAAGGAAGAACTGGTTTTTTTATTTGTTATTTATCAGATAGCTCAAGATCAAAAACTAATCCTCAACATTATAAAAGCTATACTGAGAGAATCCTTCCTACTCTGCTGAGGAGAATACAAATTGATGAGATGATGTTTATTTTAAAAAAGGAAAAGAAAGAAAATTGGCAAAAGATACAGCTCCTTAATATGTATGTCCCTTTGCTCACTGGGTCTAATTTTATTACTTTATTCATTTATTCACTGAATTGAATTATGTTAATTAAAATGGAGTTTGATTTATGGCATAGTTTACGCTAAGCATATAATCACAGACTAGGGGAACCTAAGCACAAAGTCTGAGGCTTAGTTACGTTAGAGGGATCTGGTTCCAGTGGAGGAGGTGGGGGTGAGGAAGAAGTGGAAGAGTCCCATGGTTCCTCAACTTTTCTCCTTTGCCTTCCTCTTGGCTCTGAAATGTACTGCCCCCAGGGCTGTGGCTCTGATGCCCTTCATTGCCTAAGTCATGCCACCTTTTCTCTTGGCCTGCTTCTCGGTTTGACTTTTCCTGAGTTATGGTGCTGTGACTTCCAGCATCTGCCTACCTGCTCGCTCTCCTGTGATTGGCTTGAATCTCATCCAGTTTTCAATGTCACTCCTCTCACAGCTCAGTGGCAACCAATTCTATTTTGTGACACTTTATCACCCAGACTATTGCTTCATTTGCTGGAAGGCACTCATACTCATGACAAAAAAAAAAAAAAAAACACATGCCAACTCCCTGTTTTATAATCCATGTCCTGAGCAGTGATTGAAGAAAGGAAAACTAACAGATTTTTCCCATATATATTTCAGCATAAAAATTAGCTTTCCTTAAACAGTGGAAATGGCTTCTACTTTTCTGAAAAAATTTATTCCATACCATGAAAATCACTAACACATGATAGGAATGCACATTGTGTGTGTGTGTGTGTGTGTGTGTAACTCAGAAGTACTTTTTTTGTAATGTCACCTTTTTGTTAATTATTTTACAACAAATGATATTCAGAAATAAAAATCTGAAGTTTATATCATTCTCAGGACACCAATTATGGGAATTTATAAACATACATCAAAACCTTCCCGAGCTCTTCACATAGGAAAATGAAATTCTGAAAAGTTCCTGATTTCAAAATGACAAGTTCACTTGTGGCAGCAACACACCAGAGGGACTCACTACTGCTTGCTCAATTGGCCACCTGCCAAGTTATTTTGGCACCAGAGGGATGTGCAGAAATGTCATCAAACCACAATTTATAGATGCCACTGCAGCTAATGATCAGAACTGCTGCTGGAATTCTGTCTAGAGAGGTGTCAAGGAGTTGGGTTCCAAGCATGGATTTGTATCCTTAGGAACACATCAGACCCAAAGGACATTACCTTCCTATCATAGGTAGTTAAAAGAGAAAATAAATGCATTGTGAAATTAAACATATATTTGGATTTATTGCTGCCATTTAAGATGAAATTTAGTTTCATTATATGTAAAATAATCTGTCCACATTTAACACTACATAAAGTGTGTAGAAAACTATGTTACTCATATATTTAACCAATCTCTTTGGATTAGCGATGAATTTGTGGGATTGAACTTTAGGCAATTTCAATTCTAAAAGTGTGTTGTACTGTCTTAAATGTCTCCATGTGCCCAATGTCTGCATTTGATTTTACGTTTCAATATGTGAGGTTCACTGTTTATACATTTAGTTGTTTTCTATTAACTTGTGATATGACTATATGATTGGAGTGGCTTCTTAGATTGAAAATGCTTTGAGAAATATTTAATGTTTATTTAAAAATAAAATATTTTTAAAGTACTAGAAATGGTGAACTATTAAAGCATTATGTTTAAATAAACTTCATGTTTACTCAGTATTTTTACTGAGCTATTTGCACTTTATGACTACAACATGTTTATGAAGTAGGAGTCACTGAATCCAAATTGTACTTTCTAAATGGGACAGAGTCAGGAATTTGCCAAAGATCAAAAACCTCATGGTTTAACAAGGACCTGAAAAGTATATCCATGCTGCTGCTTCTTTGCTCCTTCAATACAGGTGACCTTGAAATAGATAATTTTCCACTGGCAGAATTTTGTGTTTAATATGAATAATGAATATTTATTGGTTTTCCAGATAATATTTTAGCGAATCAGCCCTGAGTGAGACAGTTATTTGCTTAACGGTAGAGATAACCTCTGCATGTGATTTATCATGCCTTATAATTATAGTCTGCATATAATGAGTTCATTTTTACTATGTGCCATTGAGTTGTTTATTAGAATATTGTTTTAGGCCAGCAATTCAATTAACTATACATATCACTGGTGATTTCTAATGATTCCCCTCTTCTTATAATGAAAAACAGTGGGTCTTTGTAGGTTTTAATATACCAGATGGAACGAAAACGTTTGCTAAGTGTTATTAGTCTATTTTGTGCAAAAGAACAAGAATGATATCAAGGGCATTAGTAATTATTTGAATAAAAATAAGTGGTATCTCTACTCAATTTACAGCCTTATGAAAAGTTGTTTAGTCTTCAGCTTGGAAAAGTAAATCACCATGCTAGCTCTGTAATATATAAAGCATAATAAGACACATTTTTGTGTGGATCCAAAATATGCAAAACCGTGTTGCATGCATAATGTCATTAAATCCTGATAATAATGGAGCAGTACCCAATACAGGAACAGGGACAGAGTGCCCTGGTACAGGCTATAATTGTCCATTTATGGATGATTTTTATAGTTTAGAATGAATATCTGAAAGAATGTGAAGCCAATGCCCAGTGTTTGAGAAAAACTTAATTTTCATAATCTGAAAAATACATGCATAAAAAGACCCTTCCACGTTTTGTCATCACTCACTGGACCCCTCCCCACTATCACCTATGGCATTAATTTTGAAATAGTAAAATCAACACATGAAATTTGGACTTGGATCCTAGTAGTGTATTCTAGCAAATGGTCCAATAGTCTGAGATATAAAATGTCACAGAATATAAATTGTCACCTTTTGACGGTGGGAAGAGTGACACTGAAAGCTAAAAGTGGGATCCAAGTGACGCCTAAGGGAAAGAATAGGTAGACCAATGCCAGTCCAATGGCAGAAACGCAGTATGTAGTCCAAGACAGACAAGACGCAGAAGCAGGTGGAAAGAAGGAGATACCAAGACTAAAGCAACTGTGAACCTCAGAGCCAGTGCTTTGGTGGATGTGCAACATGGGAATCAAGAGGACAGAGGAGAAAGGTAGATGAATGCAGGAAGGCTGTCTACTGCTTCATTAGCCTGAGCTCCTCCATTCTTGTCATAACTAACACACTGATTGCTTGAATGCAGGTTTCCTTTATCTCAGATTTTATTAGAACAAAAGAACAATAAAGGCATTTGTGAATTTATTAGATGCAATTTTAATAAATCAGTAAATAATTAATGAAAACAGACATTGAGATAAACACATAAGTACATTGAAAGGAAAATATATTTATATATATATATTTAAAATTTATATATAATATACATATATATTTTTAATAATATGCATATTTTTTCACCAAACCTCCCTCTTCAACTATTGGATTGAGTTATATTTTCAGAGCAGAATGGGAGGATTCCTTGAATACTTTTTATAACAATGATATTTGTTTCTTAATATTAAATATAATCTGATAAATGAAGAATGGAATCTTTCTTCCTCTGTAATCAATTTTTTAATAACAGTGAAATAGATGCTTTTTTTCAAAATTACTTTTCTTCTTTTATCTTATATTATTTATGCTTTTATTTTTTCCTGGTACCAGGGATTGAACCTAGGAGCACTTAACCACTGAGGCACATTCTCAGCCTTTTTTTTTTTAATGACTAAAGTGTTTATTTCTCATGACCTGATTGAGTTAGTGGATCCTGTGGTAGCTGTTAATATAAAAGCCCTGGCTTTCTTAGAAAGTTTAAGACCACACCAATTATCACAGCCATCTCTCTAAGTACAGATGCTACACAACTTACAATGGGGCTGCACTCTGATAAGCCCTCAGAAGCTGAAAATGTATTCAGTTACCTAAATGCCAGACATCATAGCTTAGCAAGACAGTAGAGCACCTGTTATTTAATGGCACAATTACATTGCAAACTGGGCAACAAGGCTCACTGCTGCTGCCCAGCACTGCTAGAAAATGCCCCACTGAATATCACTAACCTGGAAAAGATCAAAATTCCATGCACAGTTTCTACTGAATATACATCACTTTTTCACCATTGTAAAGTAAAAATTCGTTTAATACAAGCATGTGACTTGGAGACCATAAATATGTTCTTCCAGACTTTTTGCTTTGAGCCCACACATATGTACATTTTTCTCCCTACAAAGACAATCATACAACTCATACTGACACTATGATATATCATGGGCCATTTGCACTTGAAAGTTGAAATCCATGCTACTATTTAAATGACTTCATGGTAGTGTATTTTATTGTTTTGTTCATTCATTTATCATTTAAATTGATAAAACATTGTATATATTTATGTTATACATTATGAACTATGTATACCTGGTGGAATGGATAAATCAACTGATTATATGCATCATCTCATATGCTTTTTTGTGTAAAAGCATCAAAAATCTACTTTATTAGCAACTTTTAAGTATATACTACATTGTTATTACTATAGTCATCATATCAGACAATGGATAACTTTTTAAAATTAATCAATCAATTAATTTACTTAATTAGGTGTATATGACAGCAGAATGCATTTTGATTCATTGTAGACAATTGCAGCACAACTTTTCATTTCTCTGGTTGTATTTATGTTGGATTACACCATATGTACAGTCTATGTATACCTAGGGTAATGATATACATCTCATTCCACCATCTTTCCTACCTCCATGCCCCCTTCTCATCCCTACCTCCCCTTTGCCTCATCAAAGTTCCTCCATTTTTCCCATGTTACCCCCCATTATGGATCAGCATCCACTTATCAGAGAGAAGATTCTGCCTTTGATTTTTTGGGATTGGCTTAGCATGATATTCTCCAATTCCATCCATTTACATGCAAATGCCATGATTTTGTTCCCTTTTAATGATGAATAATATTCCATTGTGTGTGTGTGTGTGTGTGTGTGTGTGTGTGTGTATATATATATATATATATATATATATATATATATATATATATTTTACAGTTTCTTTTTCCATTCACCTATTAAAAGGCATCTAGGTTGTTTCTCCTTTAGCTATTGTGAATTAAGCTGCTATAAACATTGATGTGGCTGTGTTACTATAGTATGCTGATTTTAAGTCCTTTGGGTATAGATGGAGGAGTGGAATAGCTGGGTCAAATGGTGGTTCAATTCCAAGTTTTCTAAGGAATCTTCATACTGCTTTCCAGATTGGTTGCACCAATTTGAAGTCCCACCAGCAATGTTTGAGAGTGCCTTTTCCCCCTACATCCTTGCCAACATTTATTGTTGTCTATATTCTTGATAGCTGCCATTCTGATTGGTGTGAGAGTAGTTTTTATTTGCATTTCTCTAATTACTAGAGATGTTGAACATTTTTTTTCATATATTTGTTGATCAAATGTACTTCTTCTGAGAAGTGTCTGTTCAGCTCCTTAGCCCATTTATTGATTGGGTTGTTTGTTTCTTTGGTGTTAAGTTTTTTGAGTTCTTTATATATTCTGGAGATGAGTGCTGTATCTGACATGTGTGTGGCAAAATTTTGCTCCCAAAATGCAGGCTCTCTCTTCACCTCATTGATTGCTTCTTTTGCTGAGAGGAAGATTTCTAGTTTGAGTCCATCCCACTTATTAATTCTTTATTTTATTTCTTGTACTTTAGGAGTCTTGATAAGGAAGTTGGGGCCTAATACAATGTGATGAAGATTTGGGACCACTTTTTCCTTTATTAGGCACAGGGTCTCTGGACTAATTCCTAAGTTCTTGATGCACTTTGAGTGTTTATTTTCATTTTTATTTTGCTACATATGGATTTCAAGTTCTCCTGGCACCATATGTTGAAAAGGCTATCTTTTCTCTAATGTATGTTTTTTGGCGCCTTTGTATAATATGAGATAACTGTATTTATGTGGGTGTTTTTCTGTGTCTTCCATTTTATACCATTGGTCTACATGTCTATTTTGGTACCAATACATGCTGTTTTTGTTACTATTGCTCTGTAGTATAGTTTAAGATCTGGTATTGTGATGCCTCCTGCTTCACTTTTCTTGCTAAGGATTGCTTTGGGGATTCTAGGTCTCTTATTTTTCCAAATGAATTTCGTGATTGTTTCTTCTATTTCTATAAGGAATGATGATGGGATTTTAATTGGAATCACATTTAATCTGTACAATGCCTTGGGTAGTATAGCCATTTTGACAATATTAATTTTGCGTATCTAAGAGCACAGGAGATCTTTCCTTCTTTTAAGGTCTTCTTCAATTTTTTTTTTCTCTAGTGTTCTATAGTTTTCATTGTAGAGGACTTTCACCTCTTTTTTTAAAGTTGATTCAAAAGTGTGTGTGTGTGTGTGTGTGTGTGTGTGTGTGTGTGTGTGTCTATTGTGAATGGGATAGGTTTCCTAATTTCTCTTTCAGAGGATTCATCACAGGTATGGAAATTCATTTGATTTATGGGTATTGATTTTATATCCTGCTACTTTACTGAATTCATTAATTAATTCTAGAAGTTTTTCTGGTAGAGGTTTTTGGATCCTCTAAGTACAGAATCATGTTGTCAGCAAATAATTATATGTTGAGTTATTCTTTTCCTATTTGTATCCCTTTAATTTCTTTCATCTTTCTAATTTCTCTGGGTAGATTTTCAAGGACTATGTTGAATAGAAGTGGTCAAAGAGAGTATCCCTGTCTTGTTTCATTTTTTACAGGGAATGCTCCCAATTTTTTCTCCATTTTAGAATGATGTTGGACTTGGGTTTAGCATAGATAGCTTTTAAAATGTTGAGGTATGTTCCTACTATCCCCAGTTTTTCTAGTGTTTTAAAAATGAAAGAATGCTGTATTTTGTCAAATGCTTTCTCTGCATCAATTGATATAATCATATGATTCTTATATTTAAATCTATTGATGTAATTAATTATATTTATTGATTTCCATATGTTTAACCAACTTTGTGTCCCTGGAATAAACCTACTTGACCATGGTGCATCATTTTTTTATTGTGTTTTTGTATGTGATTTGCCAAAATTTTATTAAGACTTTTTCCATCAGTGTTCATCAAGTATGTTGGTCTGAAATTTTCTTTCCTTGATGTGTCTCTGTCTGATTTTGGTATCAGGATGATACTAGCTTCATAGAATGAGTTTGAAAGGATTCTTTCCTTTCTATCTCATGGAATAATTTAAGGAGTATAAATTTTATGTTGAGACAAGGTCTTGCTGAGTTGCTTAGGGCCTCACTAAGTTGCTAAGGCTGGTTTTGAACTCACAATCCTCCAGCCTCAGCCTTCTGAGCTGCTGGGATTACAGGTGTGAGTCACCACACCTGGCATATCATGTGCATTTTTCAAATTTAATTTTTAAAATATTTTTAATTGTAGTTGAACACAATACTTTTATTTTACTTATTTATTTTTTATGTGGTGTTGAGGACCAAACCCAGGACCTCACCAATGCTAGGCGAGCACTCTGCCACTGAGCCACAACCCCAGTCCCAAAATTTAATTTTTAATTGATAAATATTGTATACACTCATGAGGTACAACATGGTGTTTGGATGCATATTTATAAGATGAAATGATTAAATCAGGCTAGTTAATATATTCATCCACTCATGACATTTTGTGGTGAAACATTTAAAATCTCTTTTAAAAATTTTGAAAGTAAATTAATTATCTAAGTGTGTATTATTTGGGTTCTTTTTAAGTTTCTTTTTAAGTTTTTAATTAGCATGTACGAATGGAGTTCAGTCATTGTTCTGTCCATGCCTGCAGTATGCACTGATCAAACCCAGCCTCATTTGATCCACCCATCCCAACTTCTAGTGGTCACTCTTCTACACTCGGGTCAACTTTTCTTCTTTTCTTTCTTTTTCAACTTCCAGATATGAGGCAGAACATACAGTACTGGTCTTTCTTTTTCTGGCATGCTTCATATCACATAATGTCTTCCAATTTCATCTGATTTGCTACGAAGCACAGGTTTTCATTACTCTCTAGAAACTTTCCCTGAAAGTTCAAGTGAGTGGAAACAGAAGTTCTGGGTGATAATCCTAGGAAATACCGATCAGAGAGAAGGACAGTGAAATGATAAAGGAATTTATGAAGTGTCTGTTTTTTAGTAGGTTCACACTCCAAATCATCCCACGTGGGTGAGGATACTTCCAAGTTGACACCTGTCATTCTGTAGTGAGGTGGGAAGACTGGGGACTAACTCTGGCACTTCCAGTGCACCACAGCTGAACAGAGGCATGCTCAAGGAAGAACAGCAGGCACTGGCTTCACCCCAAGAGCATGTGCCAAGAATAAAGGGGTGGGTCACCCACTGTGTCTACTACAAGGTATATTTTGGTTTAGTTGTTGTGTAAAAATTTTTGATTTTGAAGGATTATTAATTTCTAATTTTTATTGAAACTATTTTTGCTCATTTATAGTAATTTTATTTTTATGGACTTTTTCTATACAATTTTAAAACGTTATGAACTTTTCCTCCTACACTGAGCCTTGGATATCTAGACTTAAATCTTTTTCTCATTTTTTAAAATTTATGTTTCATATTTATTTTGGAAAATTCTATCAGAAAACACAAAATAATGTTATTCTAATTGTACAGTGAATATGTTTGAATATACACTGACATGTTCAGTCTCCCCAGTTGCATAGAGCTGTAGTTATTCTCCCTCTTCTCCCTTACTAACACTAAGGAGAGATTTATTGGGAAAACTTGCCATTTGCCATTGTGTAGCAATGGATGGATTCGATTGAACTCAAATTGGGTAATCCCAACATCTATGCCAGGGATGCAGGACCTTATAATGAGCCTTTGCCAGTTAGCATATGTTCTTCCCTTGCTCACAGAGACTGAGTTAGGAGTAAATCAGGGGGAAACACAGGCAGTTTTTGAAGCTCTGGTCAGGCAGTGCCCTCTCCACAGGATGAGAATGAGACGCCATGGCTGTGGTTCCTGTCTGCACCCACCTCACAGTTACATACATATGTGACACAGTGGTCTGAGAAATAAGCCAACACAAAGACGGGGGCACCAGGCAGCTTGTATATGAACAAACTACCTGCAGCCCTAACTGGATTGTGGCTTTTAGAGTCTTTCAGTGGACTCATCCCACAATTCAGCCTCATTCTTGAAAATAGTTTTTATGCAGTTTTCTTTTTCTTAACCACACATAGCTGTGATTGATTGATTGACATGAATATTTGTACTTTTTGTTAAGATTATATTTGATACATTTTTAGAAGGAAAGAAAAATCCACAGGAAAAAAAATGTTTACAACCAAAGAGCACGTAAGTTATTTATGTTAATAAAAGTAAAGCATTAAGTGTAAATGACCTTGTTCTCTACAGGAAGGTCTAGCAACAGACTGGCTGTTGTCTACTTACAACTATAAAGTATTTTTTTCTTATAAGAATCCTCCTATATAAAATATATTTTGGCAAAAGGAGTATACTCTCAACTTTAAAATTTTGAGTTTTAAGCAACAATAAAGAAATTTAGTAAAAGTTATTAATAAGGAAACTGAGCCCCATAAAATTTAACTTATCTCTTGAGAATTTGTCAACTTTTGGTAAAACAATGACAAATTAGTCCTATAATTTCAGTTTAATTCAGGAAAGCTACTTCCTTATGGATAATAAGGTGTCTGAATATTTACACATTATACCTATTAATTCAAATATTTATGCTGAAAATATTTGTGACTATCATTGAGTTTCTATTTTCTTTGAGATATGGTACAAAATAACTCTATTCTATTGGAGACTGATGTACAAGGCAGTTAAGTATTCCCACACTTGTTCTTGGCATGTTCTTGTACTGCAAGGAGTTTTATGACTCTTTACACAAGTGCAAGATTTTAAACTTAAGAGAAAAAAATATAACCAACAAAGAATTCAATGATGAATGACTGAATACTGAATACTGTGATCAAGGATTCACCCATTTGGTTCTTTAAGGAGATTTTGTTTAAACTGAGTGTGCTTATATGTTAGGTTGTTAGTGCAAGTGTTAGGGGGTATTACTGTACTTTGCAAAGTAAGCATTTCTACTTTTTCTATTTTCTCAGATATTTTTTGGTTGTCAGGCTATAGAGCAAAGTCTTTAATCTGTATTACACACTTGGGATCAGACTTCTCATTGTTGCAAACAACCATGGAACTCTTCCAATGATTTCATTGATGACTCAGAAACACAGACAATGTTATCATTGGTATGTTTTACTTATTTCCTTTTTTTTAAATTCAGCTGCCTATCATCTTTCCTATGAGACTAAGTTCCACTGAAATAGGAATAGCACAGGCCTGATTGATTTTAAAAGTATTTGTGTAAAGCAAACCATGCTTATCAGCTAAACTAGCATGGCTCTTTTGAGGGTGATGACAAAGGTAAAAGCTGAGAGGCAGCCTGAAGAAAAGTGAGATAAGACATCATTATAGACTCGAAATCACTGAGTCAACAGATGACATGGGATGTGTGTATCAAAGGCTACTTGAGAGTTTTTAAAAATCATTCCTTTAAAAAACAAGGAATGCCATCAGTTAGGAAAAAAAATCAATATTCCAATAACATTTGCCTGGGATTCAGTCTCATGGTGCCTTAAAAATACCAGTTTCTAATGTAAATGTGTTTGATTTTTGTAATTTATAATAACTATCAAGACGGATGGGGGAAGGTTGATCAAAGTTATAGTCAGGAGCAAGAAGTTCTTTTAAGCTGCAGGGCAATTATAGATAATAACAATATACTATACATTTCAAAAACAAGGTTGTGTGTTTTCACCATACTGAAATGATTAATGTTTGATATGATAGGTACATTTAACCTAATTTAAACATCATTCAAAGTATGCATGTATCAAAACATTATATGTTACCCTACTAGTAGTACAACTTTTTGTTTTAAGTAGGGGTTGATTTTTTTTAATTAAAAAAAATAAAACTCTTGAAAGAATATTACTATTTTTATGATTATAGTGAACAAGCAGAGGTTTTATACAAGTGATCATATTTGATATTCATATCAACCATTTGGAAAAATTATTTTAATTATGCTTGTGTTACAGATGCAGAAACCAGGGTTCAGAATAGTTATGTAATTTCCCCAAGACCTCAGAGTTTTTATGTAGTTGAGATTAAACACAAGTCATTTTTTAATTTAAATGTCATATTCTTGTTATAACATTAGTCAGCAATCCTACATACCAATTTTTGCATTTGTGAGTGTATTAGTCAGTTTTGAGGTCACTGTGATAAAATACAAAAAAAAAAAAGAGAAGGAAAGATTTATTTTGGCACATGGTTTCAAAGCTTTCAGGCTATGGTTGGCTGTGTCCACTGCTTTGGGACTGAGATAAGGTAGAACATCCTGGCTGAGGTGTGGCAGAACCCAGCTGCTTACCTCAAGCCAGATGGGAAGCAGGGGGTGGGGAGGGGACAGGAAAAATGCAGGGACCAGAAATAATCTCCCAGGACACACACCAAGGACACGTTCCTTAATTAGATCCCACCTACTACACTTTTCACCACCTCCCATTAATGCCATAAAATTGTTAATCCAATGATTTTGTCAATGCCCTGAGGATTCAACCACTTCTAAAAAGCCCCACATCTGAACATGGCTGCATTGGAGACCAAACCTTTAACACACGAGCCTTTGAGGGACTTTCAAGAAGCAAACCATAACAATGAGTTATCATAGGTTTCTTTTGTCTGCGGTTTTCCATACTGGTATGTGGGATTTCTTGAATATGCATAATGAATACATGTCATTCCAGGTGACACTGTGACTTTAAGACAGTAAGTTGTCTTGTCAAAGATGCAGTTGGTCACTAAATTCCCAGAATTTTGTTCTGTTCCTACTGGAAATCAATATATGTGAGTGCCTACTGTGTTACAAAGATTAAAATGATTTTTTAAATTGTAAAGATGAATATGATATAATTCATACCCTTTAAGATTTTTCAGAGCATCTCAGTTATCTTGAAAAGTTGTAACTGTAGCAAAGGGAACCACATTAAAGGAAAAAAAATCAATTTTTAACTTTTCTGATGTCTTAAATCTGAAAACATCACTTCCTAATGAAAGATTGCTAGCCTCAGAGTTAGACTTATCTATTTGTATACTACTCATTTCACAGAAATTCAATAGGAATTATGAAAAGAAAACTTTTAAGAAGAACAGAGAGACGGGATTTGAGATAGTCTGTGATACAACCCTTTGGTCTGACAGAGGGTTTTACTTAATAATACTATTAAGTCACCAGATATGCTCCATTTCTCCCCACTTTTCAATGGATCACTTCTCTATTCATTTTTTATTGCTGTAAAAAAATTAGAAAAAAAAAATAGTGGGTTAAAACAGCACCCATCTATTAGCTCACAGTTCTGTCAGTCAGAAGTCTGGCACAGACCTGGGTTCTCTAGGTATCGGCCATGGCTGACTTCTCACATGGATATTCTGGGGAGAAGTCTGTTTCCAAGCCTACTTCAGCTGGTGGAGATTTCCGATCCTTGCACTTATGGAATTGAGACCCATATTTTCTTGTTGGCTGTCAACTGGAGTCTCTCCCAGATAGATATCACCCATATTCCTTGCTTACCTTCCTTCTTCAAGCCAGAAACCATGCACAAAGTCCCTTTCATGTTTTAAACCTCTCTGACTTCCTCTTCAGCTACCAGCCACAGAAAGTTGCCTGCTTGCCAGGGTTCCCACAGCTTCTTATGGATTAAGGCCACTGAATAATCTCCAAAAGTCGTAGTTACAGACTTCAGGCATTAGAACAGGACAAACCTACTTTTACAGGATGTTCATAAAATGTTGAGTCAATCTCGCATGCCCTTGGAGAAGTCCTTTTCATAGTTTGTGTCAATGTGCATTTCACAACCTCCACTGATCTTTGTCACAGCGGCCTCCTCTTGTCTTGCAGCTGATCTTGTACCAGAACTCTTGGCCACAGTGCCTGTTCTGGGCTGATGCTGTTTCTCTCAAAGTCACAGAGGAAGTTGAGCAAAACCACATTTCTCTGGATTTAGTGTCCTACACTCTTCCCAAATACCATACAAGTCTTCTACGTATAGCAGACTTTATGAGGGAGGAAGACAGGAATCCCTCTTGACATGATATATTCAAAGACAGGAGTTGGAACAGGTAAAGGCAAATAAGACACTAAGGGAACAAAATTTAAGAAATTGCTCCGGGACCAGTGGAAATGACAATCCTGTACCTGCCAACTCAGTGCTCCTGCACACCTGAGAGTTAGTTCTCCCTCCAGCTCACACAGCCACAGGATCCAGCCCCAGTCATTTTCAAATTCATAAAATAACATACTTAAAAAATGGAAACTGATTCTATCAAAGCATGATTAAAGCAATTAAAATCAATTATCTGACATTCTAATGTACATGATTTCCTATGAATGTAGTAAATAAAAATAGACCAGTATATTAGAGGAAGGGAATCAGAAGGAGGGAGGAGAGGGAAAGGGGAAGTACTGGAGAGTGAAGTGGAGCAAATTGTACCCCATGATTGTATGATTATGTCAGGATGAACCCCAATATTATATATCATCATCTTGCACTAATAAAAACATTTTAATAATCCAGCACAGAGTCCAATAATTTTGAAATAATGATAAACATAAATGGTATTTCAGAATATCTTCAAACTGATGATTTTAAAATATCTGTGATTTCTAGTAGTGGCCAATATTTAGGAACACAGCATTACTATCTTGGGGGGGGGGGTTCTTATATTCACAGTAGAAGCATATTTTAATTTCCAATTAAAAATCACTCATGCAGAAAGATGGAATTTTTTTACCCAGGGTCACAGACCCCTTTAGTTCTGTCCACTCACTCCAGTATAGGATTACAATATAAAACAATAATCCAATATTCTGAATGCTTCAAGAAGTTGGGAAATTAAAAAAAAAGAAAAGATTATTCTGGGTCTCCAAGAAATAACAAATTTAAATTCAATTCATAGATGTTTTTTGAGTACAGGGTATAAGGCATTGGTTGAGAAAAGTGGTAAAGAAAAATAATAAAATACTTTTTAAAAATGAAAAACTAAGCCACAGAAGGATTTTCTACTCAAACACATTGCTGGCTTTACAATGGTATTTCAGCTGCTCCCAGGGGGAGCCCAGTTTCAATTATTTAAACTTACGTTTGATCTAGTTTAACTAACCTACTTTCAGTGGGCCTGGGCAGGGAAGGAGGGGGAAGATGCGAAAGATGATTGTTCTATAGGGCACTTTTGTGGTAATTCAAAATACATAACTGATTCATCAAAGATTACAAATCCGCAAGATTCCTAAGCAGTAGTAAATATTTAAAGCTCCTATGGAAATGGAATTAGAAGTAGGAATTAAGTCGTCTAATCCTTTCACCTGCTCAGATGCAATGGGAAGGCTTAATGAGAGAAACCCTTGGATATTTGCTGATGGTGCATTTGTGAGCTTCCCTTCCATTACTGAACACATGGAGAGAGTAATTTTTCATATTGACATTCACTTTTGAAAATGGTTTCATGTGTTAAAATAAATCCAACAAAGGAAAAGAACCTATTATCTTAAAGGAGATGAACTACAATAAGCTGATTCATGCCATGAGAACAATTTTATCTTACAAATGTCTCCTGCATATCATCTGCAAAGCCTTTTCTAAAAATACACCTTGAGGAGCTAACCCAAATTACTCTTTTTCAGCATGTAAACAGCCTCAAAATAATGTGACTATAAGTGAAGTTGACCAGCTTAGGTTGACTTTTGACTATATTCTTTTACAAAATTGAGCTGCCATAAGTTTCATAAATCATTTCCTAAATCAGAACTTGATTTCATAGAAATAGGACACAAAATAGATTCTTTAGCAGAACTTGGAAATGCAGGATTATTAACTCACCGGTGGGGCTCAACTTTGGTGTCTCCATTAACCAGGAAGATGGTAAGATGCTGATCATCCATCCCTAGTTCTCACACTGACCACTAGGAT
Organism: Urocitellus parryii; assembly: GCF_045843805.1. Lineage (NCBI taxonomy): Eukaryota > Metazoa > Chordata > Mammalia > Rodentia > Sciuridae > Urocitellus > Urocitellus parryii. Next base: position 2,778,045 of record NW_027551777.1, read on the forward strand.
GCATTTCAACTTGGGTGCCTTGTAGGGTAAAGTATAGGATCAGTTTATCAACTAGTCTTAAATAAAGAACTTTATCCTAAAGATGAGTTTATGTGCCTGTAAAATGAACCTAATAACCTCACTTAAAGGGTTATCCATGAGTATCAAGTGAAATAATGTACTTGAAAGGACCTGTAAACTGTAAAATATGAGATTGATTTTTTAATCTGACCTTTTCACCCATTTTGTTTTAATTTTCATTTTTCAGAGCTCTATTATATATATATATATATATATATATATATATATATATATACACAAAAGTCCTGCACATACTTATTGTATAAATTTAAAGGATTCTGGACATATGTATATAGTTATGAAGTCATCACTACAATTAAAATAATAAACATGGAGGTTGGTTGCTATTTAGATTTTTTTCTTTTTACCCAACTAACAAAGGAAGCTACAAAGTTCTGTTTGTGGTTTTCTGAGGGCAAAGGAACTAAGTATCTAGCACAAGAAGTGAGACAGTAGGCTAATGACAAGGGGTGTGCTTATCTTAGCAAGGGTTCTAAAATTCAGCAATGGCTAGACTTATGGTATGACATACTGACCCTTTTAAGACAATCCAGCTACAAATCCGTGTACCCAACAAAGGATCACATCCAGAATAAATAAAGAATTCCTGGGACTCAGTAATAGTAAGTCACCAAGTTTAAAAACAGGCAAAAGTTTCTTCACCAACGAAGACATAAAAATTGAAACACACACACACACACAAATACCATCTGTTGTGAAAATACAAAACACATGAAATGGCTCATTCTAAATGGCTAAATTTTTAAATTACGGATGACACCAAATGTCAGTGAGAATGTGAAGCAACTAGAACTCTCATACTTTCTTGGATAGGATATAAAATTATAGGATAATTACTTCAGCCATTCCTGAAACTGGAACATGCCCAGGAATTATTAACAAAAGACTACATACAATGCAACTCATTCATGCAGTGAAATACACCTTAATCATAAGAAGAAACTGACTACTCATAGAAGCAACATGGGGACTACATCTCAGATCTTCATGCTGGTTGGAGGAAAGCTTCCAAAGACAGTGCATACAGTAGCATGCCATTAATACGATGGTCTAGAAGAGAAGTGTGGTGTCAAGTAATTAGAACTCTGGCTTTTGGGCAGGGGAAGGGCTGAAGATTGACAGGAATGAGGTGTAAGCAAGTTTTTCTGAGGTGAAGACAGGGTATAAGTTGCACAGATGTGTGCATTTGTCAAAACCAGCAAATGTACACTTAAGACTTATACATTACCTTGTATTGATTTTATATCAAAATTTTAAAAAGTGAAGAATTATTGAGCTGTAGCTATATTCACACTAAAGTATTTAGGGAAAGTATACAGATATCTGTAATTTACCAAATGCATCAAAAATAGGATAGATTGATGGATTGCTAAACAGATGGATAGATATGTGACAAAACAGTGTGGCAAAATATAGAATTGAGGAGATAAATCTATAAATGTTCACTGTACAGTTATACTTTAACTTTCTATCAATATATTTGAAACTTTTATGATAATGTTTTGAACAAAAATGTGAAAACACATCCAGTATGCTACCATCTGTGAATCCTTTTCTAGGAAACCTGAAGTCCTGTTTTACAGGATGTGTATATCCTTGCCTTTGCATCCTGATACAAAGCCAGACACAAAATGGGAGCAGTGGGATACACCTTGTTATATCCACCTTTGTTTTTCACCTTCATTGTGACTCCAAATGTCCCTTCTGGAGAGTTCCATCATGGTGGAAGGGAGTTTACCAGGAGCTACATTAACATCATAACTAACCTGGAAGCTGAGGTTCTGCCCCCATGTTTTCAAGAATCATAAGAAAAGTAGAGTGACATTGGCTGAGGGAGAATGAGCTTTGCCTCATGGGGTGGGATTGCTATCACCGAGCACAGGCCTGGGGGGACTCTTCACAACACTTTTGTGTCCAGTGGTGAAAAGTAACAGAAAATCTTAAACTAACAGGACACCCCCTCCAGTGAAGAGTTCCCCTCAGCAAATAAAGTGTGGGTAAACTCTGGGCTTGGAAACCTGACCAAGGAAAGGAAAACAAGCAATAATCAGAGGAAAAAAAGGGATACTGTTCTGGATCAAGATCACATGAAGAAATGATGGCATAGATTCCCTCTGTATCTTAGCCTTCTTTAGTGGCTTTCTTTGGGACATTCAGTCCCAACAAATGACAGCCAGTGGGAAGAATCTAGCAGAAGATGCTCACATGGTTTGGTTTTATTTTTAAATTTTCATTTAAATATCTTTCACTGGGTCGCCCACTCTCCTGTTCAAACAGGTTGCATTTCTCATACTTTCCTCGCATACTTTATTCATAGGCATAATTACATATATACATACATCTATATATTTGCATATGTGTAAACCCATGTACACAGGTGTGTACATATGTACATACAGATGTGTGTGCATATATATTTATGTATGCTATTTGCATAACCTTTATGAGATATTGAATTTAATCCCACTTCTTCAGAGAGAGATTTCCATGCCTTTTTTTCTTATCTTTCTTTTTTTTTTAAAGAGAGAGTGAGAGAGGAGAGAGAGAGAGAGAGAGAGAGAGAGAGAAAGAGAGAGAGAGAGAGAGAGAGAGAGAGAATTTTTATTATTTATTTTTTAGTTCTCGGCGGACACAACATCTTTGTTGGTATGTGGTGCTGAGGATCGAACCCGGGCCGCACGCATGCCAGGCGAGCGCGCTACTGCTTGAGCCATATCCCCAGCCCTTTTCTTATCTTTCTTCTCATTTTGCAATAGTTATTGATTGAGTTATTGGCTTCAAATTATCTCATGATTGTTGTTCAGTTACTGATAGGTTTACACACAGTATTTATTTCAAACATTGCAGAACACAGAGCACTGAGCTGACTCAGGTACTCCTGCTATGTCTCCTCTGGCTATAGCAATTGGTGTGGTGTGGGTACCTTTCTGTCAAAGCAAAGGATTTTTGCAGTTAAATACATTATTATTGAATTATGCAAACAATGTATGGGTATTTATGTGACTTGATATGCAAGGTGACACACTAAAAGGTCATGAGAAACCCAAATTTCTATGAGCTTCTTTAGCTCAAAACATGCTCAACAATTACGTTCACTGGTGGATGATGGTAAACCAGTCTAACTGGAACTTCTCCCTTAAAAAATATAAAGAAGTAACTCTAGAAAAGGTAGATTTCTAAATTTTGGGTCTTATCCTTAAAAACTGCTGAGCTTGGTTTTGTTCCTTAACAGGCTTGCTGCATAGTCCAGTCTTAAAAAAAACAGAAATCTAGAATGACTTATTGCCTGCTAAGACAACCTTCCCTGCTCCGACATTTACTCATATGTCCTTAAAGTAAAATGCCACCAGGAAAGATAAAATACACATCCCATTTTGTTGATAAGTATCAAGATTCCATAGATGGTAGTTCATGCATGTGTGTGTGTGTGTGTGTGTGTGTGTGTGTGTAAACATACATGCACATTTGAATTATTATTGCCATAAATGTATCAATGTAATATTGTATCAATTGTCTGTCACTGTATTGTCAGAACCAATTAAGTGCCCAGCACTTCAGAGGTTTCCTAAATCTCTGTGTTTCCACTTTGAATTATATATTTGTAATAGGAACTCCAATTGTTATTCATTCACAAAGGCATTTTCTTTCATCACATTTCAAACTTTTTTCAACATGATATTACGCAGGAAGATCTGAGAATATTCCTTTCATTAATCCCTATTTCTAAAGGCAAGGACAAGGTTCCCAGATCTGTTTGGATCCAGCTGGGTCACCTCCAAGGTACCTTCAAACTATTGATTCCAGAGGCTTCTATTCACAAGAAAGAAACACTGAAGCCATCATGCAGCTGTATCCTAGGAGGTTGTCATGGTAACGCATGAGCATGACCCTACAAATGCAGATTCAAGTTTGGTCACATCCAGTACAGTCAACAAAAAGATAACATCCAATAGCCAGCTGTCAGTACGTAAGATTATCAATGTGTGCATCTAGAAGGTACATCAAAGGAGAGAAACATACATACCCGTACTATTGGTTCAGGGATTAGCTTCAAATCTCCCACCTTCAATATCCAATCTTTATCAACAATTGCTATATCTTTATGTGTCCTTGCACACACATACACACTATATATACATGTATGTATACATGTGGGTGCATGAGAGTGCATTTGTATGTCCTTTTGTCTCCATCTCTTCTTTTTCTTCACCTCAGATTCTACCACTGTGATCTTTCAACCAAATGACTGCAACAATTTCTGGTCAATTAACTTCTACCCTGAAATATTCCATACTTTTCACAGTGCCAAGGATGAGTCTAGATATAGTTTTCTTAAAAAAACCAATTTTCTTCTAAATTAACCAGGTTATGGCAGGGGAAACAATATATAAATAGAATATGTATGCCAAAAATTAAGGATGTGCTCAAAAACTGCTGGAAACATTTTGAAAATGCAAATGGCTACCTTGAAGGACCTCCCACTGGCCAAACATGAGATGATGCATGTTTTGAAATGAGTGATATAGGAACAGATTTTAAACCATTCATAAAACCAGAATTCATGAGTTCATATTGAGAGTGAAAAATAAATAGATAAAGAAGTAAGTTTTTTTAAAATAAATGGGAAAGAGAACTAACAAAAATGACATGGAAGGATTATTAACTTCTGCCCTGCAATATTCCATACTTTACACAGTGCCAAGAATGAATCTAGATATTGTTTTCTAAAAAAAAAAAAAAAAAAAAAAAACCACTTTGGGTTTTTTGGAATCAGTAAGGATTATAAAAAATAAACCAACCACTATAAAAATAATTTTCTTGGGTAGAATTATATTATCAATAGTACTAAATACTGTTGAATAAAAATTAAATAGAAAACGGGATACTTACAGGTTCTCAAAGTCTTCTCTGAGAAAGAAGAAGACTTGCAATGAAACCTCTCCATGGAAAAACTTCACAGATTTATCCACCTTAAATACATAGAGCGAGTATCACCAATTCAGGGACAAAGTGATGTCAAATATTTCTTGATGTGATATAGTGAGGTTATAATTTCTGTACTGTTCCTGTGAAAGAGAATCACTTTTGTGATATTCCTGCCAAAAATTCATTAGCTAATCTGATTATTATGAAGCATCAGTCAATGTAAAACTGAAGGGCTTTGGAGTTGGCACCTCAGCTGGTCTCTACTCTTCAAAATGTCAATGAAAGACGAAGGACAAGATCTCTTCCAAACCAAGGAGAGAAAGGATGAATGGCAACTACTGCAATTTCAGTGCACCTGGAATTGATTCTAGATCTGGAAAGTGCAGTAAAAAATGTTAGAGAGACCACTGGGAAATCTGAATATGTTCTATGTACTGGATGGTAATGTATCACCATTGTACTCCATAAACTTGATAATTTACATTGGAGTTGTATAAGAAAAACTCCCTTTTCTTTGGAAATACTGAAATATTTAGAGGTGGAGAGTCACACTGTATATAATTCACATGCTGATGATTTGGAATCAGTAACCATAGTAACACTAATTATAATAAAAATAGCTTTGCCTATACAGGAAAAAAAGGATAAAACCACCAATCTAGATCAAGAATATTAAGAAAGTCATTGTGCCATTCTTGCTAATATTAGATTTTCTGTTAAACTAAAATCCAGAATTTAAAAATCAGTTTTCTTGTGACATAAATTAGGTATTTTTTGCCCTAGATTCCTTCATTAGCTGTCTATTTCCATCAGAGTAAATTCAAATTTTTTAATTGTCCAAACTACCACTCTGGCTTTGTTCAGAGCCAATCTCATTTTCATAAGGATTTTCTTTCATCTTCAAGAACACATCGAGAGATCATGACTTTAGGTGCTCTTCCTTCTATTTGCATATCTGGTTTTCTTCCTTCCTTTCCTACATCCCTCCTTCCTTCCCTCCTTCCTTCCTTCTTTCCCTCCTTCCTTCCTTCCCTCCCTCCTTCTCTCCTTCCTTCCGTCTTTCCTTCCCTCCCTTCCTTCCCTCCTCCCTCCCTCCCTCCCTCCCTCCCTCCCTCCCTCCCTCCTTCCCTAGCTATCTATCATCTATCTACCTATCTTCTAGCTCTCCTTTTCCTTTATTTTATAAAGCTTCCACATTCATGATCAGCAGCTCCTTAGGGAAGTTTCAGAGAAAACTTTTCTTCTTTCATCACCTCTTGTCCCCATCACAGTCCCTCAACTGCTTTTCTTCACAGCACTTTCTAAACTGACAGTTTTTCTACTTAATCATCTTCATAAAGTTTGCTTGCTTATCAGTCATTTTTATTTCAACTTTCATGCTTCTAAAGGTCAAAAACCACAAATGACTTGTGCACTGCCCTACTCCCACTCCAGTGCCTTCAAAGCATGGAACCTCCTACAAGAAGGGGTGTGACTGGGTACTGCATGCCAATCACACATACACCACAGGGCAATCTCCTTTATATTCCACCTGGTTAACAGCTCAGGGCTTTATCTCCCTCTTCTTATTCTAATGGTCCCCAGAAAACCATTCAGGGAGTTTCCTGCTCTGCATTATAGGTAAACTTCAGAAATCCAGGTCTAAGGCAGGGTACCTTCACTGATTGAGTTCTTCATATAGCAAAGTGATTTTCCAGCCTCTGGGATTTGAAGCTGATGCATCCTGATGTAGTCCATTCCACCTGAGTGCCTTTCAGAGTTAGTAAACCTTTTCTCTCAATTCTCTTCCACCTGTCATTGTAGCAGCTGTAGTTCTGGGTCCCCTCAGAACTAATTTAGCTCTTCTTCTACATGACAGTGTCTTCTCACTGTTGATAGTTAGCTCTTCTGTAACTGAGGTTTTCTCTTATCTGAGCTTTTCTTCATTAGTCTTTTCTCCTTTGGTCTCATGGAAAATATTTCCCCCTCCTTTCCAGAAAATGAATCCATTTTCTTTTGTGCTGGAGTATTTTCTCTATGTCAAAGGGGGATGGCAGTTTTTTCTGTAGCCCTGCTCCCAAGCAAAAACGAAAAGGATATGATACCTAATCCTGCCTTTGTTAATCAGTTAAATGGGTCTTTTCCAAAGACTATATTCCCTTTATGAGCTCTTCAAAGATTTTCTTCAGCAAGGTACTTGCAAAGCATTCTTTCTTTTATTAGGATTGAGTGGACATAAAGGAAATGACTGACTGCAGCCACATGAGGGGTGCTCAGATTTTGAACGCTTACTTTATGTCACTTACAAGTTCCATGCCATTTCTTCCTATCAAACTTCCATTTGGTTAGAATTATCCCCATTTTCCAGATCATGAAATGAAGGTGTTAAAATAATTTACCCAAAGGCATGTAATAAATAAATGACAGTGTATGGATTTTCACCTTTATTTTTACATCATGGTGACTCTTTAATTTTTTGATTAATATGTAATAAATGCACATATTTATTGGATACAGAGTATATTTCAACATATGCATATAAATCAAATCAAGAAACTGATCAAATCAGGGCTATTAACATTTCCATGTCCTTCTCATTTCTTTATATTCAGAGACTTTGACTCTTCTAGTTCTTCATAAAATGTTATTGTAAGCTATAGTCACCCCACTGTGTTGTGGAACACTGGTCTTTCTATGCAACTGTTTTTTGATACCCATTATGGAATGCAAAAAAAGAAAATATAGATTTATATACACAATAGAATATTATTCAGTCATTAAAAGAATTAAATTCTGTCATTTGCAACAAAATGGATGAAACTGGAAGAAATATGTTAAATGAAATAAGTCAGACACATAAAGACAAATACTTCCTATTCTCTCTTATATATGAAAGCTAAAACTGTTGGTCAGGATGTAGAAGAGGGATTACCAGAGTTTAGGAAGGGTAAGGGGAATTGTGAATAGAAGGATATTGGATAACAGATATCAAACTGATTTTAACTAAATCAAAAGTGGAATTTAAAGAAAAAATATTATGAAAAAATTACTCAGATGCTGATACTGAGGTTGCAAAATAGGATGGACATACAACAAACCACTAAACAGATAACCAAATGTAATTAAGAGGAAAGAGATCTGGAGGCAGCATTGGGTCACAAGTGAAATATTAGCATCTACTTGTGTTGTGGTTGGCACATGGGTGATGTTTGCAAGTAGTATTAGAGTAATGAAGGTGAATAAAATTTTAGGAAGTAACAAAACATCAAAATAGAATAATTAGCATCTAATCCTCTCAATTAGTTAGATTCTTTGTATAGTAGTGTATAATATTGATCATCAGTCTTTAAAAGATGGACATCACTACCCTAAGAGCATGTATGAAGAAGACACTAATGGCGTGAATATACATTCTATGCAAGCAAAGATATGAAAAAATCATGCTTTTTATGTGTAATATGAATTGCAATGCATTCTGCTGTCATATATAACAAATTAGAATACATTTTTTCAAAAAAAAAAGATTCTAGTATACTTGGAGAGAGTCCAAGAAATACAACAGAAATAACGAAATTCACAAAAATACGCTAAAATTATTTGCTAAATGAATACACAAATTAATGAATAAAATTGGTCCTTTATACTGGAACAAAAATACAAAAGTGTGACCTAATTACAATCTTGAACAAAGTTGTTCTCTGCATCTGTGGAGACGTTAGAGGAGACCTTAAAAAGGGATCTTGTATTAGAGTTTAAGAATAACTTCCCTGTCCTCAAAATAACACAATATTGAGATAGTGGTGGGCACATGTTCATAAATGATGTAGAAAATGAACTTTTCTAAATAAATTGGACTTATCAGATCAGAATGCCTTGACCTAGACTGCAATTCACACTGGGACCTGTTCTAACTCTACTCTTCCAGCCACAATTACGAAATCCGATTTGGAATTGCAAGACAAAAATGAATGCTTAAGACACATTTATCTCAGAAGTTCTTGAATTTTTCCATTCTAGTGATTCAGTAAAAATCTAGGTTCCACCCACCACCCCCATGGAATCAGGTTAATGCTTTCATTGCTTACTTCCTAAAGTTAAAAAGAACTTGGTGTTAGTCTAAAAGGGAAAAGGAACATAATCAGAAGAAGATAAAAGGAACCCATACTGGAAATTGAACTTCTTTCCCTCGTTTCTTTTCTGCTAATCACATTCTGGAGCATGTCTGAAGTCTTTTGAACCACCTAATTCAAGAATACCTTTATATCATCCACCCATTGTCTTAAAAAAAGAATCCCTATTCTTTGAAATATCTCCATAGATGTCCCACTAGGTATATTCCTAAAATTAACAACTGTTGCCTGAAGAAACAGCATATTCATAACAATAATAGTAACAAGTGACTTCTGAATTAGTCAAGGTCCTCTGAAAAGAGGGAATGAAAGTGGGAGAGGCTGGAAAAACCAACAGACCACAAAGCATTTGTGATCCCAGGTGAAGGAGAAAAAGGAGGAAGGAAGCTTGGGGGAAGCATATCAGATTTAAGGAAAACTCAGCAAGACTGTGCAAGAGCCCCAGGGGCCAAAGCTCCTAATAGAAGGAGCCTGCTTATGACCAGGTCTACCAGAAAGCCCTGTCTTGGAGTCCCTGCCACACTGAGTCAATGGCACTAACAGAGCTGTGGATTTCAGAACGTCCAGCTGACACCCTGACTTAGTTTTACTCTCTTCAGCCTGAGAACCGGGAGCCACATTCCCACTTCCACCAAGTGGAAGTCTGTGCCAAGTCTTGACCCAAGTCTGTGCCACTCACTATGCTCAGTGCTCTGGATGAGTCGGTCTGCAGAGGACTTGCTCATTTTTCCACTGTGACAAAGTGGCAAAGAACACACTTCAGTTCTATCTCTCTGACTCTCTGCTCAAAACCCCCACTCCCTGCCTCCCACTGGAGTGTTCTACCTCGCTCCAGAGCACACCTTCCTGATTACCCTTTTAAAATATCCTAAGTGAATAATCTAGGCTATAATTTGGAGCTATTTCTGCTTGCTTTTTATTATAATGGAGAGGGAAGGAACAGTTCAAGCTAATCTTTGAAATTCTTAGAAGGGTACTTTGGTCATTCATTCTTTTTGATGAACAACATACATTCTCATAAAAGGTTTACACGAAACTTGTGATCCAGTGCTACCATTATCACTATGTACCTGTAGCTTCACAGGGAGCAACACCACCCAGTATCTGTTAGATTCCGGTGCTGACTCATCACCATACGTTGCTCCTATTTCTGGACATCTGGAGCACAACCTGTGTCTACCTCCTGTGGGTGTACCTCCCCCTCCCCCCATAATCCTGCAGTGTATTTTAGTGTCATCTTTTCCAATAATACTTCAGTTTCTCATTGTATATTTTTTAGTGATTGCTGCTGCTTTTATTACTTGAATATCAGCTTGATCTCATTTAGAGGTTTTACAAATATGCTTCCTCTGAGCATGTCAGCTGCAAATATTAGGTCCAAAACCCAAGTGTGCAAACAAAAGCTTCACCTGTCACGTACATTTCCTAACTGTCTCCGATTCCTTTCTGGACATTATTTTATCAGCTGCTTAATCAACAGTAAGTAGATTTTTTTTAATTTTGAAAATTATTTTAATTAAGGTACAGTTTACATACAATGAATCAGATATTTTAAAGTACAGCTCTGTGATCTGTCTCTGCCAATAAGGTATGTGACACACAACTATCAAGATAGAGAGTAGTTTCTCCCCCACACACCAATTCCCCTGTGTACTCTTAACACACCTCCCTCCAGCTTCTTTTTAAAACTTATCTTTCTCTAACTTTGTAGTTTTGGCCTGTCTGAGATACTATACAAATGGAATAATAAGTTTTGTGACCTTTGTGTCTGTACTCTTTCATGTTAATGAGATTTATCTCAAATGATAGCTAGTGATAGGAAAGAAGAAAATTATATTTGTTCCAGAAAGATTTAGATAAACATACTTTATATGGCATATAATTCTTATGAGTTGTTAAATTTCTACTGTATGTTGTACCATATACTTGCTATTTTGCATATATCATCTCCTTTTGTCATTATTACATATAATTAATTTATGTATTATGCCCACTTTGCAGATGATAAAATTGAGGATCTGTGAGCTTGTCTGGTATCATATCTAGTGCACAATTCAAATTCAAGACTGTCCAAATTCAGAGTCCATGGGTTTTCCCTTACCTATTGACTCACAGTTTAGAATATAATCCAAAATACCTTTCTTAATACTATTGTTCATGGGCTTTCATTTTTAAAGTCAAACAGCTATCTTTAATCTGAACTATTGAATTAGAAAATGTTTTCTATTGTAGATATTATAAAAACTGAAATGCTAAATGTTTTAACATTTTTTTCTGTTCTATACTACTTTGTTTCTTTATACTTTATGGCCTAATTTTTTATATTCAGTCTACATATAATCTTGTCATGATCAAAAGATCTGTTATTTGTTTACAATATGAAGTACAAATTGTCCCAGGCATTTTCACTTGTTTTATATCTATATAAGTATTTCAGCATAAAAACAATGAACAAATATTAGGATATTGCTTGCATATGTAAAGGTCTAATGCTTGCATTTTAACAACATATTAGTTTGAATTGTCAAGTATCATGTTTAAATCACACTGTAAAAAAAAAAAAGCTGATAGGTATATATCTCATCCAGAAGGCATTTTACAAACAATTTATATAAAATAAGCATTGATGATAAAATTCAACATGATTTTGCATAAGGAAACAGTCTTAAGGACTAGGGGATAGCTCAGTGGAAGAACACATGCTTTGAATGCCTTGGAATCAATTCCAGCAAAGGAATAAAAGGTGGAAGGAAGGAAGGAAAAGCCTTAAATTCAGAAAATAGGAAACCTTCACATCTACACAGTAATGGGCCTTATGAATTTATATAGATGCTCCAATTTTTCCACTCCACTTCATAATCTTTCATGCAGCAATAGCTTGAACAAACTACATCTATAATCCTCATTGATGTTATAGCTTGGACATTGAAGTTAGGCACCATTAATTTAAACCTAAGCCCAGCCTTTATTTTGTGACTTTATAGTTCGATAGAATACTTTATCTTTCTGAATCCAACTTTCTGTTTCAATTTTTTTCATTTTTATGACTCACAAATAATAGTAATAAAACCTCCCTACAATTAATAATTTTGTAATCCAGCAATTTGCAAAAAGCTGAAGAATTAAAAATGCATATATTTTAGGCAGTTCTATGCTGCCTGAATTTTCTTTAACTTGCAAGTGTTGGGGTATAAGTTATCAAAGAAGAGTTAAAAGCAAATTTTTCTAGTCCAGGATCACTTGTACCTCCTCATCCTCCAATTCCCAGGATCCTAAGGTCCTCTGCAGTAACTGAATCAATCCTTCAAGGCAGACTTTTCACACTTGTGGTTAAATGTGGCCTCTGCAATCTCCAGAACCTTTATACTCTATACCAACCCTTGAGCTCTGCTCTCTGTCCTTCTATGGCCACAGTTCTCTGTGCCTCCCTCCCCCATTTGAGCTCAAACCTCATGCCACTACAATAGCTTTGCAGTCCTGCTCAAAGCAAAAGGTTGAATAGCTCTCACTGTATATGAACGTACCTCTGTGGGGCCCTCAGAGTCCCATCATTGCTATAGAGTTAATTTTCTTGCACAGTATTCCTGTCATCAAGGATGTGGTGATGGGATGGACTGAGACATTAACCTCCCTAGGCTCATAATCACTATTTCCTCCCATCAATGAGTTCTTATTGCTGAATCTACTTTGCCCAGCACAGATTTCTTATTCACTCAAAGCAAGCACTCAGGTTGTGAAGCCTGACTTTCCCCATGCAGATTTCGTTTCAGTGTGTGCTGTCCCTCCTCTGCTACCACAGCCACCAATCTTTACTTGACACATATGCGTGCATGTGAACCCTCATTAAGCACACAATTTGAGAGATTTTGCTTGTTTGTTTGTTTTCTGTTTTATGTCTCACCTCCAATCACATCTCCATTTATGTGACTTAACAGAATCAGGTGTTTGGCCAGGATCTGAGGCATAGTTACTTATCTCCCCAAAATTGTGTACCTGAGACCCATACTAATGTAGATAACTTTGGCAAAAACAAGGGCTGAGAATTGATGTGGATGTAAAATACCAGACATTATGGTGAACATACAGGGCATTCTTTCTTTGCTCCTAGGAGGCAAAGATGTTTTAAGTCATAAAGCATTTTGTTCTGATTTTTCTTATCACGTCATTATGATTCAATTCAATTGTTGTTTACTGAGTGAATAAATAAATGTTTAAATAACATAATTAATACTTACTGGAAGGACAAATAAAATTATATCTACCTGAAAATCTCATATCTTACTTGCTTTGTGACTCATTTTCTAAGATACATAATGAAAACATCAATATAGGGGATACTTTTCTAGATTCCCTATTTTGCAAAAAAATGTTAGGTCAATGATATGAATATAGGTAAAAATCTAAAGATAATCTAAGTAATGACTTCCAAAGACTGATTAAAACTCAGAAAAAATTTAAAAAAAATTTGCAAATAATGATTTACATCATAATTAAAAAGGTAAAATTATCAGTTACATTAAAGCCACTATACAATATACTGATTTAAAAAAAAAAACAGTAAGTTTTATTTGACTGTAAAATGAATTTGGTTCTTCGGCATTCATCAAATGAAATATAATATTTGCTTTGAGATAGCCTGTTTTTTTCATTTCACATTATTCAGAAAGGCAAGATGTGTCTCTGGCATATTTTCATTTTAAATGTCCAAATAGCTTCATCTTATAAGAAATGTCATTTTCAAATTAGCACTTATAAAAGATGAAGGGATTTAATATTTCCACCTCAGAGATGTTTTAAATATGCTGTTTTTATGAAAACTTTGATATTATTATGTCAAGTTTCATAGGCGATCGTGGCCTCTTTACACAGGTTATCCCTACAATCACAGTAAAGCTCATCAGTCTTCTAGAGCAGGAGGGATGTATAAATATTATGAAAACAAAACAGCATCCTCATATTCTTAGTAACCAAATCCAGCCAAATCTTGGCTGACTTAGTTCTCAGGGTTTCTAATTTGTCTATAGTAGTATCTACAATTGATCCAATTTATTCTTCATCATGCCATGGTCAGGCAAATCTAAATGGTAAATAGCCCAAAATGGATCACTAGTTTTGACATTGTAAAGAAAACTTAGAGGAGTCACCTTATTAGGTTCAGAGAGCACCTGTGTGTTTTACAATGGTTATTGGTTTGAGGTACTTCATTTCACCTCAGCCAAGTGTTGCCAGTTATTTAAATAAAGGCAAATATTCTTGGAGGTATATTTCACATTGATTTATTCATGTCTTTAATCCTTCAAGAAATTGCATTGTTATGATAGCATTTTAGGTCTTTTTATATTAAGTCACTATTTCTAGTTATGTTCAATTTCAAATACTCTGAGTAATTAGTCCAAGATAGTTTAGCATAATTCCTAGTAGCAATTAACTACTGAAAGATGGCAGTGAGCTGATATATAGGCTCTATTGAATAAGTATTTCCTATGTGAACAAACAGGAATATAAGATTATTTTACTAAAAAAAAAAACAAACAAACAAACAAAAAAACCTTGTAACCTCTTTCTACAACTCTGCACCTTGGAATGAATGATCAGTTGGATGCCAAGTCTCTTATTTAATGGAAATCCAAATATGTGCCCATAATTCCTTTTAATATTTTCAAGATTTTGAATTAAGATAGCTAGCTGTAAGAATTATCTTCCTCTTTCTCTTTCATCACACAGAACTTTTGCCCAAGAGCCATTCTCATGGAACAGCCCCCCATATCTAAGTAATATACACTTGCCTCTAAAGGAGAGCATTAAATCATACTGTTTTTGGTGTGGTCTACATAGCATCCAGTAACCAATATCCATGAGAAGGAGGTAGGCTAGTAAAATTAAAGATTGCATATAACTAACTGCAAGCAGGGAGCCTGCTTTTAAACATTAAAAAAGCTGAGGAGACAGAGATAAGTCAATGAAAGAATGTCTTTATATAAGTTACACTTGCAAAATAATAAACTGTTTTCTAATTTAAAATAATTATTGCAAGCCTTAAAGTAAGTTGGTTTATAACTATAAATTATTTTTTACTTCAAACTAAAAATATCACATTTATTATACATAAACATAAAAGTATATTTAAGCCATTTAAAAAGAATGCCAGGACATATTAAAAGGGTACTAAGAACATACCAAAAAAAATTATGTCTAGCTTTATATCTGTTTTGGTAGAAAAAACATCTAATAACTGTTTTAGAGTTACTGATTACCTTTACTTGAGATATTAAAATGAGAGTTTCTAAAATTATCAGTGATCCTCTCACAGAAATGGATATTTTTAACATTTTGTTACTTTTAAAATATTTTAACACATTTTAAATATTGTATCTTTTGACTAAGAACTAATCTCAGGAGCCAGGATGATTCTGCTTTTTGAAATACAAATTTTGCCAGGTGGAGTGGCACACACCTGTAATCCCAGCCACTGGGAGGCTGAGTCAGGAGGATGACAGGTTCAAAGTTATTCTCTCAGCAATTTAAGAGAGGCACTTAGCAACTTAGAGAGACACTGTTTCAAAATAAAAATTTTTAAAAAATGCTTAAAAGGTCTGGGACTGCAGCTCAGTGGTAAAGCATCCCTGGATTCAATCCCTGGTACATTCTCAGACCAACCCTTATCAGACATTAGTTGGGTCATAAGATCTCCTCCTGCCAGAGGGGTCCTGCCCCAAACCCTGGAGGAAGGAAAACCACACAGAGAGGCCAAGCAGCATTTGAACAGACAGGACTTGTGGGCTTCCCCACCCAGGCTCTGAGCAATCAACAAATGCAGTGAAGTCTCAAAAAAAAAAAAAAAAAAAAAAAGGGCGGGCTCAGAGAGCTATTCCAGAGGCAGAAGGAAGAGGGAAGCCCCATGCCCCCTCTGATACACCTCACTCTTTGCATCTCCTCCTCTGTATCTTTTATAATATCATTTTTGATAAACCACAAACATAAGTAAATGTCTTCCTGAGCTCTGTGAGCCACTCAAGCAACTTAATCAAACCCAAGAAGGGGTTGTGGGAATCCTGATGTATAGTCAGTTAGTTAGAGCACAAGTAAAATGACCTGGGGCTGGCTACTGACATCTGAGTGGAAAAAGGGTCAGTCTTGGGGATGCGGCCTTCAACCTGTGGAATCTGAGGCTACCTCCAGGTATCTTCATGTTGGAACTGAATAGGATTAGAGGTCAGCTGATATCCACTGCAGAATGGATTGCTTGTTAGTGTGTGGGGACAATTGTTTACACAACTGGCGGTGGTATTGGTTGTGGTGTGAGCAGACTACAAACAAAACAGGTATTTGTTTTCCTTGGTCTGCAGTTGTCAAAGAAGCTGGGTAGTGTGAGGCTCGATTTTTGATCGGAGGTCTCAGGGTGAGCCCTCCCCCGATGCCAAAGGCTGTTTTATGCTGTACAGATGCATAAAATCATATCACACGTGTTGGGAACTGACATCTTACAGAGACAATAGCACAGTAATTACTGATAGTCGTTAGCACTCCAAGCTACTGAAAATGACCCATAAGACCAGCTGCAACGAACTGGGAAACATGAGGAGGTCTGCTGATCAGAGAAGGCAACAATTTTCTCAAAGCACCAAATAATGATGAATAGTCAGATTGTCTAATTAAGGTCACACACAATGATCCAGACTCTAAGGTCCCCCCAACTCTAAAATTCTGTGAGATAACAACGGCAGCTAACGGTTTTCCCGACAATGATTCTGCTGGACATCTCACCAGGATAATAAATTCTACCTCAGAGCCTTCTGTGAAATGACTTTGGCTACCTGTAAATAAGTAAATAAGCCCATTGGAAGTCAGAGTTTTTAAAAATAGTCCTTCTAATCTGTATGTCTTTGAAAGAAAACGGGAACAGTAGTTACAACGCTGATTCAGAGAATCATATAAAAATCCTAAAACCATACTGTTTTCCCATCCCTTTGACCAATGTGAATTGGTATCTTCCTAACAGCCCACAGCTGTGGAAAGGACTCATTCCATTTTTTTTAATAAAGTTCACACTTTATTTGCTAAATGGTTCACTGGGTAATAGTGACTACATTAGAGCAGAGAGTTCTCATCTTACCCTGTAGACTATTCTTCCCAATTACTCTAGCACAGATTTGTATTAAGGTGTTTAATGAACAGAAGCTGCTATTTATAGAATTAGTTATCAAGGAGTACACAGACTGCATCTAGAATTACCCAGCAGCCTCAATCTCAGTGCCCTCTAAGGAACTCTGTCAATCAAGTTTCTCAGTTTCCCCAGAATTCCTGCAATTGTGTTGAACAGACCATTTAAAACTTCTTCTGCTTTCTATTCTCTTTGGGTGTGTGGCTACACTTGCTTCCACAGCACTGGAGTGACAATTGCACTGACTTACACAGTCATATTGTCCCAGTACAATTATTAATAGTGCCAGGTTTTCATTCAAACAATTGATTTATAAGTTATATGCTTCTCCTGCCTATAGATGATCCTTCCAAATAGTTAGGGAGGAAATTCTGCAAGATGGTGAACTTTGAAATGTTGAGAACCACCACTGTCCACTCCCTGCATATAGAGAAACAAGAAAATATTTCACCTGTGAATACTCTCAGATTGCACCCTTGTAATTGAGAGTTTACTACAAAGATAGAACAATACATAAAAGATCAGGATGCAACTCTGCAGCCATAGGCACATCTATCTCATGGAGAGTTCAAATGCCTTTTAATATGCGATATAACTGGCACTCCAATTTTTCTTAATACTATTCCACCCCACTCTATTGCAATAAGCAGGCATCCCATGCTAGAATCCCCTCTAATGTTTTGCTATAAAGATGACCTAGTCTCTGGATTTTACTTCTGATGTTAATGACTGAATCCTGAATTGCTTATTAAGTCCTTCCGGGCCATCACCCATCCATGGCATGGCCTCTCAGGGAGGCTCAGGTTTATGTGTGTGTCCCGCTTTCCCTCTGGTCAGCCTCTGACATCAGCCCCCCTCTCTCTCTACAGCCAGGAGGAGTCTGAGTCCAGAGCCTGAATTACCAGACTTGAGGACAGGAACTTGACCATAATTTCTGTGAGTGAAATGTTCAAAGAACTAAACATTATCTTAATTTGATCTACCCCATAATCTTCGTCCATCCATGGAGACGAAGATATCATGACTAGCTTGCTCCCTTGGCATCTCTTTTCTGGGGATGGAAGCCTGAGCCTCAGGCATGCTAGGTAAGCACTCTACCACTGTGCTACATCCCCACCTTCTTCTCTCTCCCTCTTAATTTCCTCTTCTAGCTCTTTCTTTTTCTTTAATTTTTATTGGCTCTTTTTTGTTATACATAACATTAGGATTCATTTTGACATAATATAAAAGCATGGACTACAATTTGCTCTCATTCAGTCCCCAGTGCTTCCCTTTTCTCTCCCTTCCTCCCTGCCCCTGTTCCCTTCCCCCAACTCTCCTGATCTTTCTATTCTAGATCTTCTACCCCTGTGGCTAAGCTGTATGAGGCGTAGAATTGTTCTATAGGATCCATGCCATTTTTGAGGGCCTCTCTGCTACCATGTGACTGTAAGCTTGCAAGCAACTCTCTGTGAGAGTCTGGGTGACCTAGGCCACCTGAGGTATGTGGTAACATGCCCTTCCCCTCTACATTTCTAACACTATGGAGCTATCACTGTGTGGCAGGCATTAGAACCCCACGCTAAATATTTTACTGGCATCTTTTCTGTTGGTTTCATAGCAACCCCATGACGTAGAGGGTCTTATTATTCTCATGGCAGGGAAACAACTGATGCTTGGTTTGAAGCTACTTGAGTTTGCTTTAATGTGGGGAAAATTAAAACCTCCATGTTTTGCAGATATTTAGAATAAAATCTCTGGTGAATGACAAAAGCTGACTTTTCCTTTTCTTCGTGTGTTTGTGTTCCAGAACTTCCCAAGAGAATAAATGCTGAGGGATTGTATTTGCACAATTCTACGTATCATGCTCAGATACCTTATGATGCTGCCTTCGCAGTTATTTATCAGTTATTTATTTTAGTTTGCTATTTCTGGCAAATAAGATACTAATTGATGCTAAAAGGAACCAAATAAAAGCTAGGTTTCTGAGATGGACACAATAAGCTCATGTCCACCAGGGATCTAGTGGCCTCTCTGTTCTGCTTGACTCATCAAATAATAGAGATATTTTCCAGAGGTACCTGGAACAAACTTTCCACTTTGCATCTGATATATCTGTTTTGACCACAAAGCTATGAACATGCTGAGTTTGCATGAGTTAACAAAACCCATTACATAATCATGATTGTCTGAATTTAAAGGCAAGGAAACACATTTAGAAAGTTGACACATCAAATTTATTTCCACCTGGTAATTTCAAGTACTAATTATTAAAATCTCAAGTACATATTTCCATACCACAGCTAAGTTTGGACTACAAAAAGTCTCTGACATAGAATACAGGAGTAAGTACATACATCAAATCATTCTGAAAATAGTAAAATATCAGAGTGTCATTTTGATGGTACAGAACACAATGAGTCCTTATCTGTAAATAATTTTTTTAGCCATTTAGTTTTCCATCCATCTACATTAAACTTGTTATACTTATTCTAAGAGTCCTGAAATTCTATTTATTTCATTTACAAAGGAGGACATCAAAGCCTATAGATATGCATGATTGGCCAAATCATTTGCTATTTGATTACTATTATGACTAAGAATCATTTTACATTGACCTGTAACTTTTATTTATTTGATCACAATGTACTTTGCATTCAACTGCAGAACAAAAGTGCATGATAAACAATTCAAAAGAACTCCCATTTTCTCAAGCCACCAACCTTCTCTTTTGCCATTATATCACCCCGTTATTCCTTAGTCATTTTTTAAATGTCTGTGAATTCTCTTCTTATAATAGTGGACTGACAGTTCAGTGATTTTCTAGCAGTTCTCAACAATGAAGCATCAGGACAATCAAGGATTATTTAAATTCATAGAGGTGCAATGTATAGTACAAAATTCAAGTTCTCCTTTACCACCCAGGTTAATCATATCTCAATCTTCATTCAATCAGACTCTAGATAGCAGAGCCCAAAATTGCCCATAGATGACTTTCTTTTTCAAGGGATGAGCTACTAAAAAGAGCAAGTTAGAAAAATAGCAAGAAATCTGGGTAGTTGCTAAAATAAAGGCTGTTTTCATGTTACATATTGCTAGTCAAATCAGGGCAATGTCAGTTTGGTAGGTGTTTACACTTTCAGGACCATGGTGGACACTGAGTAGAGATGAGCAAGTTGGCAGCACTGACTACTGTGGAGTCACCATTCCATAGGACTGACAGAAGACAGCCCTCTAAATATAAACAAGCCAGATTCAGATAAATGGAACAACATAGAAAGGAGTATTAAAGCATTAAAATTAAAATAGTTTTACCAAGATAATAAGAACAAAGTGAAAGGCTTCTATTTTTAAAACTTCTATTTTTGGTTTCCTTTTAAAGAAAAATGATAAAGGCAGGGGATGTAGCTCAGTGGTGGAGCACTTGTTTAGCATGCATGAGGCCCTGGGTTCAGACCCCAGTATGGCAAAAAAAAAAAATAAAATAAAAAAAGAAAAAAGAAAAAGAAAAAAGGACACTAATAAAATTGATAAGAAAAGAGGAAATTAGGTACATACTACTAAAGAGAAAAAAGCTACTAAACCAACCTATATGGTTTGGTCTTCAGAAAGGGCTCCCAAGACATTTCAAAATGGAAAAGAAGAAAATTCACTGAGCAAAGACAAACCATGTATTCACAGGAAATGGCAGAAAGTCTCACCAGGCAATGTGAACATGAGTCCAAGGTGAAGAAGAGCTTTGTTTTGTAGAACTTCAGATTCAGAACTGATGCCACCTCTACATCTCTGCCTTCCCAGTTACTATCTGTGTTCACTTTGTGCAATGTAGTCTATATTGCCACTTTGTTTTTAAAATATTTTAAAAAGATATATGCCACTAAAATAAATTGAATAACAGATCTCTCAACATAACTGTAATAAAATTTTACATCAGCTCTGGATGGAAGAGAATGAATCCGAAGCTCTCTTGTCCTGGTCTCTGGGGATGCCCGAGGTCATGCCCTCCTCCCATTGCCCAACCCAATTCTCTGTTCTGTGTAAGCTGAAAGATTCCTTTGAAACTTCATTTCAGGTCAACTGCTGTTTCTTGCTTGCAAGCTTGCTAAAAACCAAACTCTCCTTCCCCTTACCCCTTGACAATGTAGTGAGGGGCCCCAAAGCATCTTCTTTACCTCAGTGATTTCATACCCAGGCAGCATTGCCCTGGATTATAGGGTATGTGGATCAGCACTAGGAATCCCCCAAATAAAGGGGGACCAAATTGTCCATAATGGTCAAATTCTTTTTAAGCATATGGCTATCAGGGCTTTGATTTAAGCATCTGAAAGTAATCTACACACTATTCATATATAATGTGCATGATACATTGTTTTTAACCACACACTATTTCCAAAAACTCCTACCTGCATTTGGGAGAAAACATCCTGTTTCTTTCAAATTTAAATCTAACTTTATATGCTTACATTTCTTGGGACCACTTAAATTTTTAGAGTTTGTCTAGTATCAGCCTAGATTTTAACACAAAATATGATTAAGTAAAGCAAATAAGAGGAGATTTATAAAGCATCTATTAAGTGAAAGGTTAGTCTCAATAGTTTATCTGTAAATGTGAGAACCTAATTATTATTTAGTAATTGCTGAGACTTGTTAGGTCACAGTTTTAATGAATCTTTGGGAAAAACCATCCTCAGATGCAACACAGAAAAACATTCTCTGTAAACTGATGTCACTGATTAAGGATCCTCATGTGAAAAATAAAAAAAAAAAAAAGTTTTACCCTATTTCTGTCCAAGAAGAGAACACCCCCAACCCCTTGAGTTGATTTGCAAAAATTTCTCTTATTTCTAAGTACAGCTCCTACAAATAAGGAGCAGAATCATAAAAGAAATAGGAAACTTGAGTTATTTTTTCTCTCTTTTAAGGTTTAGTGGATTTTTTAAATGACAAATGACTATATAATGCATAAATAGCACAATGTAATAAGGTTTCTTTAAGAAGTCATAATCAACCAAGTGTTTGCACATGAACTTTACAGCTGACTACACTCTGCAGTTCATAGAAATTTGGATCTTTAGTTTTATTCAAATTTCCTATGGAATGTTTAAATGATGGATGTGTCTGGGACATTTCAACCAGTCTTCCAAAGCTCCATCTGCCAGGCCATCTGGATTTGTATCCACAGAGAACTACTTGGTAAAGGATTATAGACTATGACTTAAAAAAAGAAGAAGAAAAAGGAAGGAAGGAAGGAAAAGAAAACAGCAAGTTGTTACATGCACACAAATGAAACTACAATTATTTTCATCCAATATTTTATAAGAGGAAAAAGTTCCAAAACAGAAATGCATTTTAGGGGTTTTTCACCCATAATTCACAAGACTTACGATGAGTACTTGGCCTTTTTCTGTAAGATGTTTAAATGGCAGCTGTTATGGGTGCAGGATATAATTTGAGCAAAAGCTTTTGAGGACAATAGTTTGTTTTGCAAAGGTCAGGTTTCTTATATACTTGTGAATGTGTTCAAAAGGATTTCTAGCTAAATGTACCACATTTCATTGAGAATAAATTATATAAAAGCTTTCGAATTAAACCAAATCTATAGAGAATACTTTGTAGGAAAACCCAACACATTGTTCACATTGGATATTCTTTTTGAAAAGGTTACTTGAAGTTGACAGAAAATTTATGAAAATTACTTATGTAGATACCAGATACTAGTTAAATCTTGTTTCATCACATATAACATATGTGAAAGTATTTGAAAAATGAATAGTATCTACTTCTATTAGAAAATAGGAAAAAAAAAGAAGTGTTAGGGTCTTTTTATCCCAGGCCTTTCTTCACTCCTTTGTTGATGAGGAAGCTCCAACACAAGTAGCTTTTGTCCCCATTAGAGAGCAAAGTCTAGAATAGATTGTGTAGGTATGTAGATACAACCCCCATTAAATAAAATTTATTACTTTGGAAAGTTTTGATGAATATACCTCCAGTTGTAGACCCACTACAACTATCAACATCCACACCACTCTTGTCAACCTGCTATGGTGTGGATATCAGTTGGATATTTGAATATCCGAATAGTTCATGAGTGGGAAGCTTAGTCCCCCAGGGAGGGGGTAATATAAAGAAGTGATGGAACTTATAAGAGGTGAGGCCTACTGATATGTGCTTAGATTGTCGGTAGCCTCACCTTCGGAAGGGATTAATGAAGTGTTCACAGGACACTTGTTAGTTCCCATTAGAAAAGGTTGTTATAAAAAGCAAGATTGTACCCCATCTGAACTCTGATTTTCTCTATTGCTATTCGGTCTTTGCCACATACATTGTCCCACCATGATGCCATTCACCATGAGGCTCTCACAAAAGCTGAGCAGGAACAAGCACCATGCTCTTGGATGTCCAGAAATAGGGGCTAAATAAACCTCTTGTATTTATACAGAACCCAGTTTCAGGCACTTTCATAGAACAGCAGAAAATAGCCTAAATTCAATACGTGAAGTTTTCTTCTGTCCACTGTGGTCAATCCTCTCTATCTCAGCCTTTTGGCTTCTTGTTTATGTGTCCTATAAATTTGCCATTCTTAAAAAATGTCATGTAAATGAAAACTTTCAATATATAATCATTTGGGTCTAGTTTCTTACAATTAGCATAATCCTTTTGAGATTTATGCATGTTGTTGCATATATCATAGTTGATTACTTTTTATTGCTGAATACTATTCTCCAAACTAGATGTTGCACAAATTATTTATCCATTCACCAGTTGATGGACATTTGGATCATTTCTACTTCTTTGTGATTATTTGTCATACACATTTTCATATGTCTTTGATTAATATCTGGTGATTAGGGTTGCGATGCCATATGTAAATTATGCATTGTAAAACATTGCCAGATTGCTTACAGCTGTACCATTGTGTATTCCTTCAATTCATGAAAGTTACAGTCATTTCCACAAGCTCATCAGTACTCGATATTCTACGCTAGTGGATGTATATTCTTAATCAAAATCCCAAGATTTTTTTGTGTAAATTGATCACATTTTGTTGTGAATTTTATGAACATGCAAAACACTAGAATTGCTGAAACAATTTTGAAAAACAAGAACAAATTCAAAGGACTTGAATTTCCTGACTTCAAAAGTTAATGAATTAATATTTTGTGGTTTGGGCAGAAGGAAAAAAACACATAGATTAAAGTAACAGAATAGAAGGGGAGAAACAAAGCTACATATGAACACTCTCAAATGATTTTTGACAAAGATGCCAAGGGAAGTCAATGGGAAGGATAGTCTGTTCATTGTTATATTGCTACAAGATTTTTTTAAAATCCTTAGCTACTACATTTAGATCTAAGATCCATATTACATTAACTAATATGTGGTTTAAGATAAGGATTTAAAAATATCTACATCATGGACATCCATAAGAGTAGGATTCTAATTAAAATAAGTCATACTTCAAGTATGTATAATATGTCAAAACACATTCTACTGTCATGAATATCTAAAGAGAACAAATAAAAAGAAAAAAATGTGGAAAAAATTATTAAGAAAATGAAAAGACAGTGATAAACCAGAAGATAATATTTGTAAAGCATCCAGATAATAACAACTTGTCTTTGGAATGTATAAAGAAATCTTATGACTCAATAAGGCAAAAAAATCAATAGAAAATATTACCAAAGAGGAGCACAGAAACTCTTGGAGAAAGGCAAATTGCGTATAAACACATGAAAAGATGTGTGATATCACAGCCATTAGGAAATGCAGGTAAAACCACAGAGAGATACCTTTCTAGATTATATGAAAATATTTTACAATGAGGTGAAATAATTAAAACATTTGGGGGAGAATTTGACTCAGTATATGGCTTTTATTCTGTCATAAATAAAATAGACAAAAATGATCTAGGAAAAAAGCTTTGTCCATTAACATATAACATAATCATCTTAAACACAACTGAGACACAAAAAAGACTAATCCAGATTTTAAATGGATGCTCTTATTTCTATTTTCACTTTTTAAATTTAATAAATTCCAAATTAGACTCTATATATTTCAAAATGATGAATTCTGGCTTGTTTCAAGTTCTATACTTAATTCTCATAAAGAAAAAAAATATTGGTTCTTAATTTTTTAAATAAGTAAATAAAACTTATGTTGTAAAATTTATATAAGAAAAACAAGTCAAAAGTAAATATATAATTAACTGGTTAACAGAAAACTTTAAAAATTAGCAGTCCTAATTTGCATTTTTCAACAGTGAAGCTAAATATTTTTCTCATGGATGTAGCACTTATTGATGTATTCTTCTCTCCTCCAAAGTGTCATCATTTTTTCTGTTAAAATTTTGGCAAATATTAATGCCAGTTTGTTCTTTTCCACAATTCTTTTTAACAGATTATTTCAAAGCAAAAGAGTCCTTATGTTCAGCATTATACACAGCAAATCTTCCTCCATAATTTTCAGCAGTCTGGAGCTTTGGCTATATGAAGTCAAAACATCTGACTGAAAAGTAAAAACTAAAAGCCGGCTTAAAGTTTTCTCTTCAGGACACTTGAATCGAGTGGAAAGCCAAACTGAGCACTCTTGGACTGTTTTAGTTTGCTTGAGGCTGACTTTACATCAAATTGACTTCTACTTTTTAATTCAACTTTTTGTTGCCAAATACATAGAGAATTTCATTCATTTATCTTGGTAACAAGAAAGTTTGTGCTTGAATATGTAGGAGTTTTAAAAAATATTTTGAAGATATGATGTTTGCAACCCAAAATAAAGTGTTTGCATGTGAGTGCTTAGACTGACAGAACATGAAATGGATTTCATGAATCTAGAGGATTCTGATTTCATCAAGGACATTAAATTACAAACTTTACTTCTGTTCTGCCACTTCAGCCAAGGTGGAGTAATAAGGGCTGAATTTATTCTCCTCTTTTTGGAAACACAAGTTGTTTGATTATATTCACATCAAATATACATAATAGGCAAATCCTCTACACAGTAGATGAATAGCTAGGGACACTGGGCAACTAGGAGTGCTAACCAGTACAGGTTTTCTTTTTTTCTTTTCTAGTGGTAGAAATGGTTTGAAATTAGATAGTACTGATGGCCCTACAGCTCTCTAGATATATTAAGTCAACACTAAAACTACTAATTTTACATGTATCAAAATAATATCAATAAAATTGTCATAAAATACATGAAGAAAAATATGATAAAAATGCAAAGAAGGCAAATTCAAAGCTTTTCCCAGGGATTTCAATATCACTCCATCAACAAATAATAAAACAACCATAAAATAACAAATAGAATTTATTAAAATTATCAATAAATTATATCTAACTAATATTTAATGTATATTTCACAAAACAATATCCACATGCACATTTTTAAAATATATTTTTAGACATTGATGGACCTTTATTTTGTTCATTTATTTATATGTGGTGCTGAGAATTGAACCCAGTGCCTCACACATGGTAGGCAAGTGCTCTACCACTGAGCTCCAACCCCAGCTCCCACATGCACAGTTTTTAAGGGCACTTTGAATAGTTTCCAAGACATTCCTGACCATAAACTAAATCTCAAAAATTTACTAGTATTCAAATGATATAAAGTATGTTCTAAGATCACAAAAGATTTAAAGTTCAAATCAATTTCATAAATATATCTGGATCATTCCAGAATATTTGAAAATTAAATGACATATTTCTTAAAAATTCAAGGGTCAAGGAAGAAATCAAAATAGAAACTAGAAATGAAAATGAAAATAAAATATATGGGATGTGGCTATAGTAGTACTCACAGGAGTGTTTCCAACACTAAATATGTACAGAAGAAAAGAAGTCTCAAATAAGAAATTCAGTTGTCACTTAAAAAATAAAACTAAAAAAAGAAGAGCAAATCAAACTCAGAGAAAGAAAAATACTAAAATAATCAGGAATAATTAATGTGGACACTAATAAAATTGAAACATAAAAAGGGGGAAGGGCAAAATCCCTGATGCTACGTGTTCCCTTGAGAGGATCAACACAATTGATGAATTTCTAGCCTGATTAAACAGGAAAAAAAAATTCAGAAAAAGTTGAGGAGGAGAGAAAACAAATAACAATGTTAGAAATGAGAGAAGTGCTATCAGCATAGCTTTATGCATATTCAAAGTGCAATTTGTCTATTTGAATCAAACTGACAAATTACTTGAAAAACAAACTAATAGACCTCACCTAAGAAGAATTAATAGCCCTATGTCTACCAAAGAAATTACAATTTTAGTTAAAATTCTTCCCACTACGGAACCCTTTTGACCTAAATGTCTGTGTTGAATTATACCAAGGATTTTAAAAGACCAATTTTATAAAGTTATTTAAAACTAATTCTTCACAAAATCTTCCAGAAATTTTAAGGAAATACTTAACAATTTATCACCTAAGACCATGTAACTTCTACAAAAACAAAATAAAGGTATCTTAAGAAAGGCAAACTATAAATGAAATTCCTTCAGGTATGCTAATGTAAAAAATTCTTAATAAATGTTTAATAAATTAAATCCAAACATATATTTTAAAAGGATTGAACATTTTGACCTGATGTTTTTATCCCAGAAATAAAAGATTAACTTAACTTTTGAATGTGTTTCAGCACATCAACAGAAGAAAAAAGACATAGATAGATAGATAGATAGATAGACACACACACACGTATATATATATATATATATATATATATATATATATATATATATATGACTGCATTAATAGAAAACATTTACTCAAAAGAAAATGTTTAAGAAATTTAAAATTATCTCAGTAATCTATAGTAAACTAAAATCTTCTTAGTTTATTAAAGTATAACTACAAAACAAATATAAACCACAGTAGAATCATAAATAATATCAAAAGAGTAGATGCTTTCCTGATAAGATCTGCTCTCATCATCTGTTCACCAGCCAAGAGGTAATTGCTGCCATATTATCCCAGATAAAAGATAGAAAAGGCCTGTGAGTTTCCAACCTATAGATTGGAAAGAAGTCAGACTAACTGTATTGATAGATGACATGAGAATCTATGAAGATGGTAAAATACAATCTACTAGAAAATTCAGAACTAATGGAAGAATCAAGCACAGTTATAGGACATAAGCCCAGGACAGAAAAAAACTTATTCTATAGCAGAAATTGCAATAAAATATATTACTATTTACCACAGTATCAAAATGTATGAAATCTATTGGAATTTTTTGACAAATGTAGGAAAAATCTCTTTATATTAGAAATATTTTGGTAGGGGCAATCAAAGAGCTACATAAATGAAGAGGTATAGTGTGCTCCTGTTGAAAACTCAATATTGCTTGGATTTTAAGATATTAATCCAAAGATATCATACTATCTCAATCAAAATCTTAAAGAAGCTTTTTCATAAAAAAATCAACAAAATGTTCCTAAAGTTCCCATGGAAATGAAAAAAAAATAACTGAAAATAAGCCAAATTTAGGTGGCATGGTGACACAGGCTGAAATTCCAACTGCTAGGGAAACAGAGACAGAAGTATTACAAGATTAAGGCCAGCCTCAGCAACTTAGCAAGATTCTGTGTAAAAACAAAATTAAAGAAAGAAGGGCTAGGGATGTAGCTCAGTGGTACAGCCCTTGACTAACATGTGCAAGGCACTGGGTTCAATCACCTGTACTGCAAAACAATAGAAAGTAGTCAGGATTCAACTGAGTGACCTCAACATTTACTACAAAGCTTCTTATTTTAAAGGTAGTTCTAAAGACAGTATAATTTAGGTGTAGAAGTAAAGCATTGATAGATTAACAGAGCAGGATAGAATGTTAAGAAATAGACCCATGATACATGGTCCATTAATTTTGCATAAAGGAACACTGACAATTTAATGTAGAAAAGACAGCCTTTTCAATAAATGATGCTGGAATTATATAGTATATTAGTTTCTGGGGATGTCATAACAAAATGTGACATTTATAATAAATCATGAGAGTGTCTTAAACACAGAAATTTTTCTCTTAATTCTGAAATTTAAATTTTTAACAGATCTCACTCAAACAAAAAATATTGTATTTCAAAATAGACTTTTAAAAGAAGAAAATGGCAATCCATTGAGGAAAATATTTGTAAACCAACTATTTGTATCTAAAATAGGTAGAGAATTCATACAACTCAAAAAGAAAAAGTCCAACATCCCAATTTTAAAATGTGGAATGTTGAATTGAACAAACATGTTACATAAGTTAGCATACAGATGGCAAATTATCACATCAAGATGTGAGCTGCACCATAGGTATTAGGGAAGTGCAAATTAAAACCATAGTGCAATGCTACCACACACCCAGTAAAAGGGTTGAAAATAAAGAGAAGGGGTGCACACACATTGGAAAACCTGTGAAGAAACTGGTCCCTGCCAGACACTGGGGGTGAGAACTTACCACGGTGCAAATGTGTGAGCCATTTTCTCAAGTGCTGAGTCTACAATCTTTGCATCCCACTCCCAGGTTTTCACCTGAGAGAAATGAAAGTATATGTGCACACATGAACATCTGTGTCAGCTTTATTAGTATTGGCCAAATTTTAGAAATAATTCACATGCCCATAAACTTATGCAAGGATAAATAAATGTGGTATATCTTTAAACTGGGAAACTACTCACCAACTAAAAGGAATGCATTATTGTTCCACTTAACTATAACTCTCAAATATATTTGAAAAAAAAAAAAAAAACGGAAAGAAAAACAAGACAGCCGTAGCTTGGGATTGCATTCGTAAAAACTTTTAGGGAATACAACCTAACCTCTAATGACAAAAAGTAGATCAATGCTTGTCTGAGGATGTTTGGGAGGGGAATAAGGAACAGCAGGGACGCAGTTACAGTTCCAGTGTAATTTAACATATGCATTTCCTTGGTGTTCCCATTATCTTACCTTTTCTAGTGTTTAATTTAAATATAAATATAAATCAATTGTGGTTAGCAATCATGATAGGAAGTCTGGGAGCTTCCAAGAAAGTTTTTCTCATAGATTAAATATGAACAACATATAAAGGACCAACAAGAATAAGAGCCCCTTTTTTGGTCTCTAAATGTTGTCATGTGTTTTAATTAGCTTTTTTGCTGCTGTGACCAAAATTCCTGACAAGAACAATCAGAGGAGGAAAAGTTTATCTTGGGGAATCATGTTTCAGAGTCTCAGTCCATAGATGACCATCTCCATTCCTCAGTGCTTGAGGTGAGGCAGAACATGATGGCGGAGGTGTGTGGTGGAAGAAAGCAACTTAGGCAGTGACTACCAGGAAGCAGATAGAGAGGTCTGATGAAAAAGGACAAAATATTTAACCCAAAATCATGGCCTCAGGAATCCACCTCCTCCAGTCACACCCTACGGGGCTACAGTGATCAGAGGATTTATGCACTGATTGGCTAAGGCTCTCATAACCCAGTTATTTCACCTCTAAACCTTCTTGCATTGTCTCACACATGAATCTTTGGGGGACACCGCATATCTAAACCATAACATTATGTGAAAATGAAATTGATCTATTATAATCATAAGAGAGAGAATTGCTTCCATATTCTAAAGATGGCAGAGCTGAAACACAAAAATAACTAGATTTCAGGTGAAATTGCCAAATGGCTGCATCCACCAAACATAGAAGCTCCCTTCCCCCACACCCTTTATTATAAGAGAATATAATTGCCTTAGCACTTATGTAGCTGATGGGGAGTTTTTTTGACACATTAAATATTCTGTATAAAATGCAATTGTAAAATGTCCAATATAGTTTGAAAACTATCTCATCACGGGTATTCATGTTGACCTAAACTACAAATTATATTAGGCATCACCATAATTCTTTCTTGAGGGTGTCTCCGGCATACAGGGAAGCACCCAGTCCTTGGCTGTCTGAGTGTGCAGAGTGGTTTGCCTAGACACATGTACAGTGTTTGTTCCTCACCCATCAAGAAAGAAAGGTGATATGGAACAACCAGTCCCATGATGACACATTCCTGAAGTTTTCATGATCCATTTTCCTTCTTTTCTCTGACTCCTCTCCTGAGACACATGCAAAGCTGTATGACTTCCCCTTTTATAACCATGGTGATTTACTTCTGGAGGGTACAGGAATAGGGGTTGGCATGGACCCATGGTCTGCTCACAGAATTAGAACTCTCCGTTAACTCAACAAGCTGTTTTTTTGAAGAGTTATTGTGCAGAACATCTTCACTCTGGCTTCTCTCCTTGCTGGTGGTCTGTCTCTGTTGCCACCTATCAACCTTGACTTCACTTTTGCTGTGACCCAAGATGATTGGTGTGTGTGTGTGTGTGTGTGTGTGTGTGTGTGTGTGTGTGTATGTGTGTGTGTGTGTGTGTGTAAGTGCATGCACATGCATGTGCACACATTTTCATGCACATGTGTGTGCATGTGCTAATGCTGGGGATTGAACAGCAGGGGAACATGATCTTTTTTGTTATTATTTTCATTCCCTATTCATATATGTCTGGTCCACTAGTCTAAAAGGAAAATATTTCATGACCCAAACAGTGGATTGTGGAACTATTTGATATTTACTCAAAAAAAAAAAAAGTAAATCATATTATGGGCAACGGGGAGGAATCAAAGCCCTCTGAACTGGTAGAAGCCAGTTGTATGAGAGATATGATGATTTTAGGTGGGCGGCAGGAGGCAAAATTTCATCATCAGAGCTATTACAAGTTCAACGTGTCAATTTTTAAAGCACGCACTGAATTAATGAAAATTCTGTTAACATGACTGTTAGCTGTTTCTGATTTATTGGAAAGGAATAGGGAAGAGAAAATCATCCAGAAAGAAGCCTAATGATTGTCAGTAGGAACAATGATGGCTCATTTGTGACCTTCCACATAATGACTGCTTTAATCATGCCTCCTGGTAGATTGGTTTGGTTTCAGCTATTAGGTTTGCAACAGGCACTGAATTCCCCTAAAGGTACTATGAACTGCTGATACAAAACCCCAGGAACTGAGCACTACAGATCAGTTTCTAGTAACATCTGATCTGTCTTATGTTTCTGCTGAAGTAGATTTAACAGCAACACAGAGAGAGCTGTCAAGAGTGCCCGTGGCACTGGAAGTGAATAATCATGTTTTGGTTGTCACAGAGTAAGCAAGCCAAATAATGTTCTTCCCTAAAATAACGCCTGAAATCTTGACCGAGATTAGACTTCTCATAGCCTGGCCTGAACATAATCCTTATATACATTTCCCTTTGGCAAACTCAACCTAATCAAATCTTAGACTAACTGGATGTTATTATTCAGTTCAGGAAGCACAACACCATGATAAAAAATACTTGATAATGTAATAAAATGCATTGCATAAAATAATTAAAATATTCTTAATAAAGTGTGATGATGTGTTATCTTCAGCATTCAGAGTCATTTTATCCATGGTGCTTATTAACCATGATCATATATACATGCATACATATGTATAAATGGGGAAAAATCAAAGATATATGTATATACACATAATCACGTATTAATATGTAAACACATGCACATATGAAAAACGTCAAAGATATATGCTTATATAATAAAACACAAGTTCACATGTATTCACATATGTAAGAGAAGCATCTTGGAACTGATTTCCTTCTAAAGTGACTTACATAAATTTAATAATGCATTTGGAACGATAGGTTCTCCTTGGGATTGAATGGCTCCTCTAATTATGTGGATTTAAAAAAATAGCCAAATAAGAAATATTTTAATTCAAATGTTTTAAAGGAAATTAGAAAAGTATATATTGACACTTACACTTAAATTGTGCTTTAAAATTTATTTTTCATACATAACCTTTTCAGTTCCATATCCAGTAGAAGGCCATCCTTTCATCAGAGAGGAAAACATGACCCACAGGGGTTAATGCATGGGTTTGATATCAAACAACTGCTTTTATAAAACCAGAGCAAATAGTAGTTGAGTAAAGTAATATCCATTTTTAAAGAAATGTCAGTGAGGCATTCAACTTAACCAAAAAGAGAATTTTATCCCAGTAAAAACAATCAAAAATATCTGCCCTTTAAGCTGTGGTTTTTATATACAACTTTTAGAGATAGAGACTAATAATGATGTTTCCACCTGTAGAATAGTACTTGATGACACCAAGTGTTTTAATTTTCAAAGTGTATACTGTTGAAAGTTCCCCACCAACATTATTTGTGAATAGTTGCAAAGCATTCTAATACATTGGGAAAGGATCCAGGAATTTCTTTTGTTATGCTTGGTTCATTCTTGTCCTGATTTATGCTACTGGAACTGGTTTCTAAAGTCAAAGCAGAGAATTACATGGACTTCCCAATTTTAGAACTGAGAATTCTTTCCATTTTAAATAGGTACCAAGTTATCTACCTAGATCATCTGGGCATATCATGCAGAATTCCTCCTTCTGAATCTTGCCATGTTGATTCTTTATCATGAATATAGTTCAGAATCTTTTAAAATAGTAGTGCTACGTTAATGTGCTTCCCAACATTTACCACATTCTGTAAAAAATGTGTCCAGTTAGGAAAAAGTACATGCATTTTGCTATACATTTCATTGTAGTCATCTGTGTAACTACTTAATTATTTTGAGGCTTTTTTTTTTTTACGTACTACCTACAATCTAAAATCCTAAACCTATTGTATCTCCAAAAGTCTATTTAACTTACAATCTTCTAGCAATTATTTAAAAATTGCACAAATAAATGCTCTTTTAATTCTTTTAAAATCTCTAGGAAAGGAAATTATGTACTTCTGCAATATGTTACTGTTTGATGTCTTCTACTCAGGGGTAATAATGGTATGAGGAGAAAGGGAAAATTAAAAACGATTAATAGGACCATTATTATACATTTTAAAATGCTAAATGTTAATTTTACCAAAAAGTATGTGTGCTACATTTTCAGAAAATATGAATGTTGTGATAGAAAAGAAAGACTATAATGAATCTTTTAAAATAATTTTAAAGTGCTTCAATGCACCAATACTTAATTTAAGGATTTATTTGTTTTTCTTTCCAAAATAAACTAATTAGAAGTAAAAATAAAATTGCTTTAAATTTCAAGTTCATATATCAAACCAAGGCTGTAACTGAACATTTAACAGGCAGCTCCAATATAATGTATCCCTAAACAGAATCCTTTTCCCCCACTCCTACTAAAAATGACCCACTTGCATGTATCCCCTGCATCAAAATATAAGTTTTGGGAGAAAAGAGACATCATCTGTTTTATCTATCACTTATTTTCAATTCCAAAATCAAAATCAGTGCTGGATGCATGGTAGTCATTAAATAAATATCTTTTCTTTCATTAAATAATAATAGAACATTAAACAATGACTCAAAGTGAGAGGCATTGAGTGTCAACCTATGATTTCCTGATCCCTTTATACTCTTAAATATAATTGAGCACCTCAAGTCTTTGTTTATGTGGGTTATATGTATAAATATTTTCATAATATAAATTAAATTTTTTTTAATATTGTTACCATCTAGGTGTGCTGGGTTTGTTGTCTGCATTCAGCAAAGAACTGAAGAACAGGACACAGAGATAGAAAGCAAGAAGTAGATTTATTGCAAAATCAACTTATCCAGAGAGAAGGAGCCCCAGAGCTGGGAATCTGGTGGGAGAATTTTGGCGTATTCTTTTTATGGTCTCTGGACTTTCTTCCATTCCTTACCTCCTCCCCTGTCCACGTGCTCCTCACTGTTATTGATTGGTGCCCCCTCTGTCCATGCATCTGCTTAGTTTTTCAAATGGATCCCCCACTTAGAAGCATCAGCATGGAATTATCCGATTGGGTCCCCACTTACGTCCAGAAGCACTTTTGTCAAGTGGGAAGTTAACTTCATTTGCAGAACCTCTCCATACTCCTTTGGTTTGGCCTGGCCCCTGATCTCCTCACTGGATATCTTTCCTTGGCAGCCTAAGCCCTTCTACATCTTCCTTAATATCTCCTAGTGAATTTCATAACAGAGTAAGAAAACATTTTGATTAAATTTTTTTTAAAACTCTACAATTGGGCATAGTGGCACATGCCTTAATCCAGGTGGCTCTGGAGGCTGAGGCAGGAGGATTGCAAGTTCAAAACCAGCCTCATCAATTTAGCCAGGCCCTAAGTAACTTAGTGACACTCTGTCTCAAAATTTTTTTAAAGTTTTTTTTTTTAAAGGGGGTAGAATGTGCCTCAGTAGTTCAGCACCCCTGTGTTCAATCCCTGGTTTAAAAAAAAAAAAAATTCTACATTTTCTAAGACCAAAAGGTAATGAGAAGAGTGGCATCATATTACATTTGTAAAATCCTCTGTAATGCTGTTTAAAGTAAGACAGCACAGCTGGGCTTCCATATCTAATTCTACAGTCAATTCATGTAATGGGACAGAGAGAAATGCTTTTATAGCCTTTTAAAATAATTGTGACAATTTTTCTTTGATCTTACACCAAAACCCAACAATTTCTAGTTAAAGGTTTGTTATAACGTAGAATCCAAATGGAAGTCCACATTTCACACAATAATATCCATGTGAATGTCTGTTGGTTTTGGGTGTACCTAAGTGGAACTGACACCCCCCAAATTTTGTGATATCACATATTAGTAACTTGTACATTATTAACCCACTGAACAAAGAATTTCTTCCAAATTTTGACACATTGGTTATATGATATGATTTTAGAGGTACATTTGATAATATCTTCATAAGACTCAGCAAAAAGCTGAAAATGCTAATTTCTGTGAAAGACTGAATTTTGTCATTAGCAACATGGAGTCAAATGTTTTCCTTTCAAAGTTAGCTCATTATATTCATGACAGAAGAAATGTGTCCCAAATTTACAAGTCCGAATGTGCAATGTGTTTATTTGGTTCTTTCATGTAAAGCAGTGTTTGTAGCATTTTTTAGTTCATCTTTGCATCATAAGTATGCATTATACATTTGGTAAACAACAGAAACACATCACACCTATTCCCTATGTTGTCACTCAGAGCATGAAACAATTTTTAATATAGTGAAGATTTAATCAAACTTATCATTTCTATTGCTTCTATAAAGATATTCTTAAGTGAACCTGCCTTTCATTTTTACAACCTTACTGGTACTACTTTGTTTATGCTAAATTACCAGAAGTTTCTCCCATGATAGATTTTGAACTATCCACAAAAGTCAACCCAGTGTATACAGCAGGTGATATCTTACTTTTTTTAATTAATTTAATTTAATTAATTTAATTTTTTTTTATTAAAACAATAGTTGGCTTCATGAATCCCTAAAGGAATACAATAGTCTGAGAAGTGCTGAGAACCACTGGCATAGAGAATAATTTTACTTAATATTATTATTTTCATATGATTCTAAAATTTTGGATTTATATGAAAGTAGATACATTATTTCATCCAATATTTTTATTATTCATTAAAAATATGCCTATGATTTTAAGATACACCATCCAATTTGACCTCTATGAGACACACATTATAGCAGTCTACATTAGTTACTATAATGTAGTAATATCTTATAAAAGGACACTTAGTGTAGGTACCATTTATCCAAAAGTGAGACTCCATCCTAATCAAAGACAGGGGTGTAATTAAAATTCAAATCAGCAGTTAACAGAAAGTTATTCCTGATAATTCAGTAGAAAGACTTGAAGCTGCCCAGTACAGTTTCAAAGCCAGCAGAGTGATTTATATGTAACTTAATACTAGTGGATTAAGAATCTCATATATATGATTGTCCATGGCAACCTGAAAATCACTTCATTTTTTTTTTTACAAATAGCAACATAAAACAGCCTTTTAAAAACTTTAGAGTCATCTACAATTAAGTTTTCCTCCTAAAAATGTCAAGCATGATACTATTACAGTAGAGCATGGGACACAAGATGGAGCCCAATGTCTTGGGGTCAAATCCCAATGAGGGCCACCTTTCAGAGTGACAGTATCTATAAAATGGGATAGTAATAGTATTTCCCACATAGTATTATCAGTTATCATTATTATTACTATTGCTTGCAGCAAAATAATGTTTGTGAAGGACAAATTAATTAATGCATGTGAAGTTCTCAGAACAATGCCAGGGTGGAAGTAATAAATATTTTTATTTCATGTTTTAAAAAAAGTGAAAAGATTAAAAATATTACTAGGTATCTCTTGTCTATTTTTTTAGGTCCTCTCAGCCTTAAATTGCCTGAGTTATTTTATAACTTAAAATTATATAAAACTAGTAGTAATGCAAAATGTTCCTGAGAGGTAGAAAACTGACTATTGCCCTTTGGGTATTGACTAATTTTATAAATATGCATAAATGGACTTTAGCCTCCCTGTCTACTTGTCTGTTCATTGAAATGTCTTCCTGATTCCCTAATTGACACCTTGCAAATTATTTGAGAAGAGTTCATTTTTTATTTGTATGATTGATGTGATTTG
The DNA here is from genome assembly GCF_045843805.1 of Urocitellus parryii. Classification (NCBI taxonomy): domain Eukaryota; kingdom Metazoa; phylum Chordata; class Mammalia; order Rodentia; family Sciuridae; genus Urocitellus; species Urocitellus parryii. Next base: position 2,815,752 of record NW_027551777.1, read on the forward strand.
AATGTTTTAAAATTGTATTTTAGCACATTACTATTACAGAAATATGATATTAATTAAAGAGGAAAACACTCTATGTGGCAAATTAATCTACCTTTGGAAGATGGCGGGAACAGGTGGTGTGGCTTATTGGCGACAGCCCTGGAAGTCCTCAGAGATCAACATGTTAATAATACTGAGCTTTCAAATCAAAAGTAATGGAGCTATTTTATCACCACTGAAAAAAGATAAAAAAGAAAATACATTATTTTTTAAATCAACTATGGCTAAATATTTTAGCTTAGTTATCCAAAATATTTACTTCCATAGAGTATCTCATTTCCTGACAAAACTACATATATAAAACGTTCTCTGCAAAATATCTAAAAAAATATTTATCTCCTCCTGCTCTGTCACAGTAATTTAAGTTGATTCCCTGAGTGTTCTGTCTCAGGTTATAATTATGGAACTGGAAGCAATAAGTCCTCAGTTGTTTCCCTCCCACTCTTTTTCTACAGTTGGCCTAAAAACTCACAGAACTACCATATTGAGTTTTTACTCCATTGTAATATGAAATCTCATTTTGCATTTAAAAAATGATGCTTCATTTCATACACAATTTAAAACCAAATTATTAAGAATGCTTAAATATTTTTGCTTTTGAGAGATACCTTTTATTGTTCCTTTTTAATATTGACCTATATTTAAAAATAGTAGCATGATAAAACTAGGAATTCATAGTTCAGCAATTTTGGGGTTGTCATGATTTAGGCAGAGAAGGACTAAATCCACATTACCTTTATGTAGATATTCACTTCGGAAAACGGCATATGGATTATGTTTAGCATGAAACAGACCAAAATTTCATGTCCATTTACACATGACCCTTGTGATAACAACAGTTTACTTATTTACTAATTTATGATAGCTACTTGAAAGTTTAAGATAGTTGGAGGTCCCAGTATATACTAAATGTAAAATCAAAATAGTCTTTCTCATAAGCAAATTAAACTATTGTGTGTTCCCATGAATGTATAGAATGGAAATAAATTTTTAATCCTAAAGTATCTGAATAATACTTAATTTGTGCAAATCCACTGAACACATCAAATTTTCTATTTTATAGCAAAGTTAGCATATGTTTTGTTTTTTGGTTACTGTTTTATTCCAAGAAGCTCTTCAATTATGCCTTCCCATCAACATGGTAGAATCAGGCTGCAAATTTAAGTGGGGAGTTTTGTCAACCACATTTCTCCAATACCATAAAACAGGAATCAGTAATATAGATTTGTATCTTCATGCCAAATTCCTGACATGCAGCTGTATAAAGAAAAGTACAAGTAAAACCTTCTGGAAAACTCTTGTTTAACATTCATAACATTTAGCATTTCCCAAATGACCAGTATCTTCATACATTATTATATACAGTAGATTAGCTCAATATATTCAAATCTTCTCTCATCTTGGATCACTTGGACTAGTCAAAAGACTATGAATTAAGCAAACTCAGTAACGTCTATTTAGTACCAAAACAAAGAAACAAATACACCCAAAAGTACAACAATAAGGATGCAGAGAGGAGAGAACAAGAAAGGAATCCTTATTTATAAAACACTAACAAAATAATGTGGGCCTTTTATTGAATTATAAAACCCTCCCCCAAACAAAACCTTGGTTTTGATCACACTCTAATCTAATCATAAATTATTCAGGCTTGTTGCCAGTTAAATGTCCATTTCCATGTGTGTTTATTACAGGGAAGAGTGACCTGTTTGAAGAAACAGGCAGAGGAGAGTAGCTATAGGCAGTATGAGGCAGAAAGAACCTCATAACATCCTGAGATGGAAATTCAAGGTCAAGAAGAGAACCCTGTGCTATTTCCACAAGGTCACTCATGTGGTTTTTGGTACTTGAACTCTTCTTCATTCATATCATCTTTTCTTTAATAATGCTTTAACCACTGGATTTATTTAAATTTGATGAGCTTTGGTGAATTTTTTTATGAGTAAGCAAAATGATGTCCCCTTCTTTTCCACTTTACACAAATAACATTTAGAACCTTTAAGAAGGAAAGAGTTGTCTTTTAAAATGTAAATTAGGGTCAGGTCCAGCAACCAGTGGAGTCACAGAACAGCTACAGGCGCCTGCAGGGAACGCAGGCAGGACCCACCAGTAGGACAGGGCCAGCGTCCCGCTGAGGGGGCAGGCCCGTCCCCTCCCCCAGTGTCTGCAAGGTAGGAGGGACTGTGACAACCGGCAGATCCGGCCCGAGCGGTCTGCTGAGGGGCGGAACCGGCCCCTCCCCCAGTGCCTGCAAGCTAGGCGAACCTGAGACACATTGGGAGGTTAGGCCCAGCAACCTGCGGAGTGACAGAGGTGCCCCTCGTGCCTGCTGGGTAGGCAGACCTTTGACCGACCAGCAGAGCAGACCTAGGGACTGCCAGCGTGGTAGACGGACCACACCAATTGGAGGAGGATCACAGCCACTACCTGCCCTGCAAGGGTGATTTTTCAACTATACAAGAGCAATATAAATAAATAGAGGGAAAATTTCAAAAACACAACAGTTTCACCAAGCAGAAAGAAACGCCAGCAGCATGAAAAGACAAGGAAAGAAAGGACCACAGGCAATGCAGGTCAACTCAACTTTAGAAGAGGCAATAGGTGCAACAGATGGAATGTCAGATAGAGAGGTCAGGATATACATGCTTCAGATGATCTGGAGTCTCAAGGAAGACATGAGACAGCAAAATCAGACAATGAAAGATCACATTGACAAACAAATCCAGGAAGTAAAAGATCAATTTCACAGGGAGATAGAGGTAATAAAAAACAAACAAATAGAAATCCTAGAAATGCAGGAAACAATAAACCAACTTAAAAACTCAATTGAGAATACTACCAGCAGAGTAGATCACTTAGAAGAGAGAACATCAGACAATGAAGACAAAGTATTTCAACTGGAAAAGAACATAGACAGCTCAGCAAGTCTGCTAAGAAACCATGAGCAGAACATCCAAGAATTATGGGACAACATCAAAAGACCAAATTTAAGAGTCATTGGGATACAGGAAGGCACAGAGCTCCATACCAAAGGAATAAACAGTCTATTCAGTGAAATAATACGAGAAAACTTCCCAGACTTGAAGAATGAGACAGAATCCCAAATCCTAGAAGCCTACAGGACGCCGAATGTGCAAAATCATAAGAGATCCACACCTAGACACATTATAATGAAGATGTCCAACATACAGAATAAGGAGAGAATTTTAAAAGCTGCAAGAGAAAGAAAGCAGATTACATTGAGGGGTAAACCAATCAGGATAACAGCTGATCTCTCAACACAGACTCTGAAAGCTAGAAGATCCTGGAATAACATATTTCAAACACTGAAAGAAAATAGGTTCCAACCAAGAATCGTGTATCCGGCAAAATTAAGCTTCAGGATAGAAGATGAAATTAAAACCTTCCACGATAAACAAAAGTTAAAAGAATTCGCAGCTAGAAAACCATCTCTTCAAAAAATCCTTGGCAAAACATTACAGGAAGAGGAAATGGAAAATAACATTGAAAACCAACAATGGGAGGTAGGACAGTAAAGGGGGGAAAGTAGTCAAAGAGGATACTACACTTGATCTTAGCCAAAAGGCCGAGAAGCGAAAGAGGATAACAAAGCAGGTTTAGTAACATCAATAAACAAATATGGCTAGAAGAACAAACCATATCTCAATAATAACCCTAAATGTTAATGGCTTAAACTCACCAATTAAGAGACACAGGCTAGTAGAATAGATCACAAAACAAGACCCAACAATACGCTGCCTGCAGGAGACACATCTGATAGGAAAAGATATTCATAGACTGAAGGTGAAAGGTTGGGAAAAAGCATACCACTCATATGGACTGCGGAAACAAGCAGGAGTGTCCATACTCATATCTAATAAAATAGATTTCAAGCCAAAGTTAATCAAAAGGGATAAAGAAGGACACTTCATACCGCTCAAGGGAACCATACACCAGCAAGACATAACAATCATAAATATATATGCCCCAAATAATGATGCAGCTGTGTTCATCAAGCAAACTCGTCTCAAGTTCAAGAGTCTAATAGACCACCATACAATAATCATGGGAGACTTCAACACACCTCTCTCACCACTGGACAGATCTACCAAACAAAAGTTAAATAAGGAAACTATAGAACTCAATAACACAATTAACAACCTAGACTTAATTGACATATATAGACTATACCACCCAACATCAAGTAGTTACACTTTTTTCTCAGCAGCACATGGAACCTTCTCAAAAATAGACCATATACTATGTCACAGGGCAACCCTTAAACAATATAAAGGGGTAGAGTTAATACCATGCATCTTATCTGATCATAATGGAATGAAACTGAAAATCAATGATAAAAGAAGGAAGGAAAAATCAAGCATCACTTGGAGAATGAACAATAGGTTGCTGAATGATCAATGGGTTTTAGAAGACATCAAGGAGGAAATTAAAAACTTCCTAGAGTTAAATGAAAACACAGACACAACATATCGGAATCTATGGGACACATTGAAAGCAGTTCTAAGAGGAAAATTCATTGCTTGGAGTTCATTCCTCAAAAAAAGAAAAAAAACCAACAAATAAATGATCTCATACTTCATCTCAAATTCCTAGAAAAAGAAGAGCAAAAGAACAGCAAAAGAAGTAGAAGGCAAGATAATTAAAATCAGAGCTGAAATTAATGAAATTGAAACAAAAGAAACAATTGAAAAAATTGACAAAACTGAAAGTTGGTTCTTTGAAAAAATAAATAAAATTGACAGACCCTTAGCCATGCTAACGAAAAGAAGAAGAGAGAGAACCCAAATTACTAGCATACGAGATGAAAAAGGCAATATCACAACAGGCACTTCAGAAATACAGAAGATAATCAGAAGTTATTTTGAATCCTTATACTCCAATAAAATAGAAGATAGTGAAGGCATAGATAAATTCCTTAAGTCTTATGATCTGCCCAGATTGAGTCAGGAGGATATAGACAACCTAAACAGACCAATAACAATAGAGGAAATAGAAGAAACCATCAAAAGATTACCAACTAAGAAAAGCCCAGGACTGGATGGGTATACAGCAGAGTTTTACAAAACCTTTAAAGAGGAACTAACACCAATACTTTTCAAGCTATTTCAGGAAATAGAAAAAGAGGGAGAACTTCCAAATTCATTCTACGAGGCCAACATCACCCTGATACCGAAACCAGAAAAAGACACTTCAAAGAAAGAAAACTACAGACCAATATCTCTAATGAAACTTGACGTAAAAATCCTCAATAAAATTCTGGCGAATCGGATTCAAATACATATCAAAAAAATTATACACCATGATCAAGTAGGATTCATCCACGGGATGCAAGACTGGTTCAATATACGGAAATCAATAAATGTTATTCACCATATCAATAGACTTAAAAATAAGAACCATATGATCATCTCGATAGATGCAGAAAAAGCATTCAACAAAGTACAGCATCCCTTTATGTTCAAAACTCTAGAAAAATTAGGGATAACTGGATCATACCTCAATATTGTAAAAGCAATCTATGATAAGCCACAGGCCAGCATCATTCTGAATGGAGAAAAATTGAAGGCATTCCCTCTAATATCTGGTACAAGACAGGGATGCCCTCTCTCACCACTTCTGTTCAACATAGTCCTCGAAACACTGGCCAGAGCAATTAGACAGACAAAAGAAATTAAAGGCATAAAAATAGGAAAAGAAGAACTTAAATTATCACTATTTGCAGATGATATGATTCTATACCTAGCAGACCCAAAAGGGTCTACAAAGAAGCTATTAGAGCTAATAAATGAATTCAGCAAAGTGGCAGGATATAAGATCAACACGCATAAATCAAAGGCATTTCTGTATATCAGCGACAAACCCTCTGAAATGGAAATAAGGACAACTACTCCATTCACAATATCCCCCCAAAAAATAAAATACTTGGGAGTCAACCTAACAAAAGAGGTGAAAGATTTATACAATGAAAATTACAGAACCCTAAAGAAAGATATAGAAGAAGACCTTAGAAGATGGAAAAATATACTCTGCTCATGGATAGGCAGAACTAACATCATCAAAATGGCGATATTACCAAAAGTTCTCTATAAGTTCAATGCAATGTCAATCAAAATCCCAACAGCATTTCTCGTAGAAATAGATAAAAGAATCATGAAATTCATATGGAATAATAAAAGACCCAGAATAGCAAAAACAATACTAAGCAGGAAGTGTGAATCAGGCGGTATAGCGATACCAGACTTCAAACTATACTACAGAGCAATAGTAACAAAAACAGCATGATACTGGTACCAAAACAGGCGGGTGGACCAATGGTACAGAATAGAGGACACAGTAACCAATCCACAAAACTACAACTATCTTATATTTGATAAAGGGGCTAAAAGCATGCAATGGAGGAAGGATAGCATCTTTAACAAATGGTGCTGGGAAAACTGGAAATCCACTTGCATCAAAATGAATCTGAATCCCTATCTCTCGCCATGCACAAAAGATAACTCAAAATGGATCAAGGAGCTTGATATTAAATCAGAGACACGGCATCTGATAGAAGAAAAAGTTGGTTATGATCTACATACTGTGGGATCTGGCTCCAAATTCCTCAATAGGACACCCATAGTGCAAGAGTTAACAACTAGAATCAACAAATGGGACTTACTCAAACTAAAAAGTTTTTTCTCAGCAAAAGAAACAAAAAGAGAGATAAACATGGAGCCTACATCATGGGAACAAATCTTTACTCCACACACTTCAGATAGAGCCCTAATAACCAGAATATATAAAGAACTCAAAAAATTAGACAATAAGATAACAAATAACCCAATCAATAAATGGGCAAAGGACCTGAACAGACACTTCTCAGAGGAAGACATACAATCAATCAATAAGTACATGAAAAAATGATGCTCACCATCACTAGCAGTCAGAGAAATGCAAATCAAAACTACCCTAAGATACCATCTCACTCCAGTAAGATTGGCAGCCATTAGGAAGTCAAACAACAATAAGTGCTGGAGAGGATGCGGGGAAAAGGGCACTCTTGTTCATTGCTGGTGGGACTGCAAACTGGTGCAGTCAATTTGCAAAGCAGTATGGAGATTTCTTGGAAAGCTGGGAATGGAAGGAACCACCATTTGACCCAGCTATCCCCCTTCTCAGTCTATTCCATAAAGACCTAATAAGAGCATGCTACAGGGACACTGCTACATCGATGTTCATAGCAGCACAATTCACGATAGCAAGACTGTGGAATCAGCCTAGATGCCCTTCAATAGATGAATGGATAAAAAAATGTGGCATTTATACACAATGGAGTATTACTCTGCACTAAAAAGTGACAAAATCATAGAATTTGGAGGGAAATGGATGGCATTAGAGCATATTATGCTAAGTGAAGCTAGTCAATCTTTAAAAAACAAATACCAAATGACTCCTTTGATATAAGGGGAGGAAACAAGGACAGGGCAGGGACGAAGAGCTTGAGAAGAAGATTTACATTAGCAGGGTTGAGAGGTGGGAGGGAATGGAAGTGAGAAGGGAAATCGCATGGAAATGGAAGGCGATCCTCAGGGTTATACAAAATGACATATAAGAGGAAAGGAGGGGTAAGACAAGATAATACAAATGGAAGAAATGATCTACAGTAGAAGGGGTAGAGAGAGAAAAGGGGAGGGGAGGGGAGGGGAGGGGAGGGGGGATAGTAGAGAATAGGACAGACAGCAGAATACATCAGACACTAGAAAGGCATTATGTCAATAAATGGAACGGTAACTGATGTGATACAGCAATCTGTATATGGGGTAAAATTGGGAGTTCATAACCCACTTGAATCAAACTGTGAAATATGATGTATTAAGAACTATGTAATGTTTTGAAGGACCAACAATAAAAAAAAAGAGAAAAAAAGAATATTTTAATGAAATATTAAAAAAAATTAAAAAATGAAAAAAAAGGGACTCTCATCATATTTGAGAATTTCATACTAATAAGAAAGCTCTTGGGATAATTTCAGCAACCAAGAGAGCCAATCCAGACAACTCCCAATAAGTAATGACAAATTGAAGAGCCTTAAAAGTAAAAGAAGCTGTGTTTTCCAGAGCTTGCCATATTTGATTTTAGCTGTGCCCTACAGTTATAAAACTGCATCCTCATCAATCCATTCTCCACACCACTAAACATCACTTCTTTTGGCTAAGGATTCAAGAGGATTCAACATGACAGAAAAACTACATGACAGAAAAACTTAAGACAACAAAAATTCTCACATGATAATATTCAAAATCTATAGGTCTTCACATTCAATTTGGAAGTTTTCCCTCTGATTTTCATCCCCTCACTAATCCCTTTGGTTCTGTTTCCTCCCTGCCTTAATTAGTTGATAAAATGTATAGAATAAACCTTATAAGAGAAGTCATGTTTCAAATGCACTTCAAATAAGTTACAATTTAATTCTCTGATGAATCCTGTTAAAGAAATAAATCCTTACTTGTGAACAATCATCCTCAAATATCTGATAACTTACATTTTCAAGCTCTGTTATTTTAAAATTGAATATATCTGTATTTTCATTGCTTGCATAAAAAAAATAATGTATCTAAGTCAAATACTCATGATGACTGCTCTTGATAGCTGTGATAAACTCTAACATTCATACAAGAAAATGTCCTCATAGGACCACTGTAAGGTTCTAATAATTGGTGATATCAATCATATTTTTGTCAGCCTGTCTGAAATGGAAATATTTAATTTTTCCAAAGGCAAAGCATTTATTTTTCTCTGAAAAGATGACTGGAAATAAAGGCATACCTGCATAGAATAAAAAAAAATGTAAATTAAAATTATTCCAAGACTAGGAACAATAGGGGGGGTCCTTATGTTTATTACTTTCAGTAATAACTTTGTACTATATTTAAAACCAAAACAAATCTCCTATGCCTTAGGTGCCTCAAGGAGGAAATATCATTTTCCCTAAATTCTCTCTGGTTTCTGATGAGCACAAAATGCATAATTTAGTTAAATGTAAATCTAACAATTTTATTTTAAAAAGTATAATTTATTTATAAGATTTGTACCTTCATGCCAAATTCCTGGCATTCAACTATATAAGGGAAAGTACAAGTAAAACCTTCTGAAAAAATCTTGTTTGACCTGCGTAACATTTAGCATTTCCAAAGTAATAATATTGGGGCTAGGATTGTGGCTCAGCAGTAGAGTGTTCACCTAGCATGTTCGAGGCCCTCGTCTCTATTCTTAGCACCATATAAAAATGAATAAAATAAAGGCATTGTGTCCAACTACAACTAAAAAACAAGTATTTTTTTAAAAGTAATATTATACTTGATTCTTATATGAAATTTTTATTTCATTAACCATATTCCTTATGTTTCTTTTGAAAATAGGAAAATGATCAGTGAGTAAAATGAGATCTTCTACAATGTTTTGAGGTTTGATTACACTAAGCCCCTCTCAATAAAGTTTTCATTAATGCTGTAAATTCTGTGTGACTTCCTTTAAGCCAAGTGCTATAGCTATGGCAGTAAGAAATACAAATAGCAGTAAGCAGGTTTTTTAAAATGTGATGTTAACTTTGGCAAGTTGCCTTTGACTTTTCCTGATCATGTCCCAGAAGCAGAAATCTCACTCTGCCCCAGCAAAATATTTTATTCATGAATTCAAAGATGGGAAGATCAAAGGGGGGTATAATTCAATTCAATGTGTTTAAGTGGACAGGAAGGATATTCTTTTATTCAAATAACAAGAACATTGAATCCAGAAAAGCTGTAGCACTTCCTTCTTAGGGAAGGGTACAATTTGGCTTTATAAATTGTTTTGAAATTGTCTTCACCAATTTATTAAAAGATCCAAAAATTAATCTAAAAATGAAGTAATTGGCCCAGCCTTTTGTCTAAAAAGGTAAAAAGGGGTATTTGATTAACTACAGCCAATGATCATAAAGAACCATCTTATAGGATTTTGTTTCGCTGAACACCTAGGGCAGGGTTGGTGAGATGCCACTTCTCAAGCTCTGTGAACTGACAGAAGAAAGACTTTTCATTCACACAGAGACAAAAAGTCCAATCAGCTTCCTTATCAAAGGCCAGTGGGACTATCTTCCTGAGCACCTCTTGGGTACCAAAGAAAAGAGATGGTAAGTTTTCTAGAAAAGTACCTGCATCACTGGTGTTTTGGCAAGACTGGGCCCAATCATAGGGTATTTCCTTGCTCACAAATGAAGTTTTTGTTTTAGTGGTATACATCAATGCCTGGTCATATGATGAGAAAATATTTTATAGTTTTTAGATATAGTTGGACACAATGCCTTTATTTTATTTATTTTATTTGTATGTGGTGTGGAGGATCAAACTCCATGCCTCACTTGTGCAAGGCAAGTTGCTCTTCCACTGAGCTCCAACCCCAGACCAACATGAATTACAATAAAAATCAAATGACAGAATATGGGAGAGTATAATTCTATTAGAGTGGGACATTCGGGATACATGGGAATCAAGACAAATATAGGACTCCAAGGAAAATGTGGATGCTCCACAGCAGCCTGCCTGATATTTAGTATACTGGCAATTCCCAGAAGAGTCCCTTAAACATCAACATCTGGCTTTCCAGCCTTAGTGAGTAGGGGGCTCTTTGAGACTCTCAGGGTTCTTAGCCTGCTCTGTGCAACAGTGTCAACTGGACAGTGTTTTTATGTCTGTCTCTTTCCTGAACCAATTAAATCTGTGTTCTTAGTGTAGGCCCAACACAGACATTGTTTAAATGTTGCCACAAGAGATTCTAACATCATAGTAAGGCCTGCCAGTCGCCAATCCAGGGAAAAATGAGGGATTTGCAAAGTAGAAAGGGAGATCTAGGATGCATCACATTTAGGGAATGAATATGAAAGTACATCCTTTCTCACTACCTCCTGGCCTGGCCTGCCTTCTAGATGGTTCTCACTGTGAAATGTTCTGACTGAAGGCAGGACGTGTGCATTATGACTGTGCATTCTTGTGCTTGTTGTCCTGTTTTCTGCTGATCAAATCCAGGATGTTACAGCACAAATCAACACCCACTTCCCTCTCACAATACAGGCCATTGGCTTACCAAGAGCAAACTTCACCTGAAGAAAGCAGGCTACAGTGGTATAAACCTGGACCCCAAGATCTTAAGTAAGCTTGACTTGGTAGATAGTTCTTTAGAGCTACTAAACCCAGGAAATTGGATTAACTGAATTCTTATATTTCAGCTTGCTGATCTCATCCTTAGAAATAGGAAGTTGAGTTTCAAGGTGGGTGGTGAGTGACAGGGATGCTTTAATGGTTTGTGCAAGCAAAAGATGAGGGCTTCTGGCACGTGTTTCCCTTTAGAGGGTAAGTATGTTGAAGAAAGAGGAAAAGACTGAGGATTGGTCCCTGGGTCAATGGATCAGAGTGGCCAAGACAAAAGTGTAACAGGTAATGGCTTTATTAAATTATTTGGTTTTAAATAACTACAGATTTCCATAAACTAAAAAAACAACACAGAGAGATCCTAAGTACCCTTTATAATTTCCTTAAAATATAATGTCTTGCAAAACAATATCCTGATCAGGATATTAACATATATTCAATCCACCTGCGACCTGGTGTGTGCGTGCTTGTGCATTTAGCTCTTTTAGCTTGTCACATCTGTGGATACCCTGCATCCCCCAACACGGTCAAAACACAGGACAGTTCTATTACTACAGGATCCTTTGTCCTGCCCCTTCATGACTACACTTAAACTCTCTCCTCTGCAAGTATACATTCCTAATTCCAGGAAACCACTAATCAAGCTATTCTCTGTTTCTAAAGTTGTGCAATTACAAGAATGTTATATTCTAAATTCATCTAATATAGAACCTCTTGGGAGTAGCTTTTTCCAGATTTCACAATTCTCTAGAAATTCATCCAAACCATTGCATGAGTTAATACTTTGCTTCCTGACACTTCTGAGTAGCATTCCATGGTGTGTAGGCCCTGCACATTGTTATACCTTTCAGCCATTGAAGGATCTCTAGGAGGACTTCAGATTTACACTGATCTATAGATTTGTGTGAGCAGAGTTTTCACTTATTTGGGATAAATGTTCAATAATGCAATTGTTGGATTAGACAGTTGCGTGTTCAGTCTTTAAGCAATTCCCACTTTTCAAGAGTGGCTCTAACATTTTATACTTACACCAACAATAATGTACGAGTGACCTGATTTCTCCACATCCTTATTGCTGTTTCCTGCTGTCACACTTTTTTTTCTTCTTGGTTTTGCCATTCTGATGGATATATAGTGATATCATGTTGGAGTATTTTGTAAGGCTTTTTGTTTTTGTTTTTGTTTTGTTCTGTTTGTACTGGGGATTGAACCTAGGGTGCTTAACCATGAGCCACATCTCCAGCCCTTTTTAAATATTTTATTTAAAGACAGGTTCTCACTGAGTTGCTCAGTACCTCACTAAGTTGCTGAGGCTGCCTTTGAACTTGTGATCCTCCTGCCTTATCCTCCCAAGTTTCTTGGATTAGAGGCATGCCCCCACTGCGCCTGGCTCCTGATGTAGTTTTAATTTGCATTTCTCTAATGCCTAAGGATGCTGAGCATCTTTTTATGTGCTTATTTCTCATCTACATGTCCTCTTTAGTGATATGATGGTTAATGACTTTTACCCATTTTTCTAATTGAATGGTTTCCTTTTACAGTTAAATTGCAATATATTTTAGACATTAATCTTTGATCAGATACATGGCTTGTAAACAGATTGTTTCCTGTATTTAAACTGTCTTTGTATCTTTTATAAGAACTTTCATGGGAAAAAAGTTTATATTTTTTATTTTGATGAGGTTCAACTTATTTTTTCCATTTATGAATCATTTATGAATCATCAAGTTTAAGATCTAAATTAGTCCTAAATATGATGATTTTATCCTATTTTTCCTAAAAGTTTTATAGTTTTATATTTTAAGTCAGTGAATCTTTTTGAGTTATTTTTGCAGCAGTTGTAAGATTTAGGTAAAGGCCAACATTTCTTCCTATGTAGGTCCAACTTACTACTCCAGTACTAATTATTTATCTCTTACATTAAATTGGTTTTACATCTTTGTCAAAAATCAGATGAGGGAAAGAGGTTGTGCCTCAGTAGTAGAGTTCTTGCTTAGCATGTGTGAGGCACTGGGTTTCGTCCTCAACACCACATTAAAAAAAAAAAAAAAGAAAAATAAGGGGCTGGGGTTATGGCTCAGCTGTATAGCACTCGCCTCGCACGTGCGAGGTCCTGAGTTTGATCCTCAGCACCACATATAAATAAATAAGATAAAGTTAAATAAATAAATAAATAAATAAATAAACAAAATAAAGTTATAAAAAATCAGATGAGCTTCTTTATCTTAATCTGCTTCTAGGTTCTCTATTCTGTTCTACAGAATATGGACTATGCTCATTCATAAACATGGCCTGAAGAAATATGCTTAACAACTTCACCTCCCATTGGAAACAAGAAATAAATATGAAAATATTAAGTCCATTTGAATACCACTAGCTGATAAAAAAACACGCTAGTAATTTCTTATTAAATATTCCATCAACATACAAATGTAACTAGGAAAATACAGCCCCTTTCCTCTTTTGATGTAAGCCGTATTAGTGCAAAATCAACAAATTGTGTTTTACACTTAAAATCACTTCCTACACAGACTCCTGCTCCCATGTAGCCACCAAGACTGTTCACTTCCTCTATGAATGTTTCTGGGAGTTTATGACTTGTGATGGATCAGAGCATATAATAATCTCTATTCTTGACCAGTTCTCTCTCATTTATTACAATGCTCAGCTATGTTATATAAGTTCAATAATAAACAACTTATATACTCTTAGAGGAATAACTGAAATGCCTTAAGCCCAGAAACACCAAATATCTATCTCAAAAAATTATAGATAGAAAATCCAGCAGTGATTCTAACTTCAGTGAAGCCCCCACCCCTACTTATTCCTTCCCCCTTTCTCCCTTACACTTTTGCTTTCACTTTTTCTTCAGTGTCAATATTTCAGATTAACAGTTTGATTAGCCTGTCTTGCTCCGATGCTCCCTCACCGGACCAATCTGTGCAACTAATACATGGTGTTCAATGATTAGCCAAATTGGGGATATAGATTGAGATGGTCAAGACCCACAGAATCAGAGGGGATTAGGGAGATAAAGCTTTTGAATTGGAAGATGGCTAAGTAGGCAAAAAATAAGAAGTAGCCACATTTCTGAGATGAATGAGAGGTCAATACCAGCTCTACATCACAATGCTACCCAGAGGAACCTCACTCATGTGTAGGTCTGTATGGAGTTATCTCTTGAGCTCTTATCCTCTGGTTGTCTTGTGTGGGGAATATTTCAACCTCCAGATTACCTCCAAAGGTAGATTCACCAAATGTGGAAGCACTCATGTCACCCATGTTTTCAAAGTCAATCTTGGAAGATTATATCATACAACCAAGACATACAGAATCAGAAAGCAGAAGCAAATTCCCAGATTTCAATGTAGTCATGGCAAATGAAACAATATTTTTCTCATAAAATCAATGTCCTAGTGGGCTGGGGATGTGGCTCAAGTGGTAGCGTGCTCGTCTGGCATGCGTGCGTCCCGGGTTTGATCCTCAGCACCACATACAAAACAAAGATGTTGTGTCCGCCAAAAACTAAAAAATAAATATTAAAATTCTCTCTCTCTCTCCCTCTCTCTCCCTCTCTCTGTCTTTAAAAAAAAAAATCAATGTCCTAGTGAAACCGGGGTTTGAGATGAAACTTGATTCTCCACTTTTGCTGGTGGGTGGGATCTGCCTAAGCTGCAGGCCTCTGAAGTCAAGAAAGACTGTTTTAGTGTTAGCAGCTAATCACAGCAGGGGCTGCTTGCCAGTGTCACTTCTGAGGGTCACAGTTGGCAAAACCAGATTCTTCTTCACTACTCTCCAGTGGCAGGCTGCTGCTGTTAAGAGGGACCAAGCACTCCAGTATCACAGCAGACTCCAGCAGCTCATTGCCAATTTCTTTGTTCTAGATTTTTATCTCAGGAATTCAAAGAATGAAATTCATATATGAGGAAGACTGTGTGTAAAATAATAGGATTTCTTCAAGTAAGAAGAAAAGAGCAGAGCCCTTATAGGGAGACCACGTGAATATGCTGGTCTAGGGGTTTATATAGCTCTTAGGTCAATACTATTGGTCTGAATTTATGGCAGTCAGGTTTTGGAAAAGTACTAATGCTGTTGGTTAGCCCTGCAATCTCCATTTAGGTATGCCCCCCACTTTCATTTTCTCTCTGCTTGTGGGCCCTGGCCAGCCGTCATAGGGTGACAGCTTGGCATGCCCTGGCTCACCTTGGTTCTGGCTCACTGGGCCGCAGGCTGTAGCCTATACTCACTGCCTATCCTTCAGCCTGCCCAGTCTGCCATTAGGCTGCCACTTCTTGGCTGCACTTCTTCTCAGGCATTGGTGGGCTGGCTGCATGGCTCAGCAATTGGGGAGCCATATTGTCCAGGCCAAGGGATTGGATTCACTAGCATTCCAGCCATACCACAGACACTCTCTGTGCTCATTCTGTCTACCTTGATAGATAGATTCTTATGGATTAAAGAGCACATCTCCAGATTTTGGTCTCTATATTATGGATGACTAGAAACTATTAAGCCATTTTTAACATAGACATCCTCACCTTTCCCCACTGTCATGGTAGCCATTCATCTGTTATTCTGAATGGTGGTTTGAAGGGAAGAATACAGGAGTGTGAAAGGCCAGGGGAAGTTAATAACAGAAGTCTTAGCCAAGAAGAAAGAAATTTTGAATGGAGCACTAACAGACTAGAATGGAAGAAATGACAATATCCAGATGATTTTATAAGACTAACCAATGGGAATTTATTGAACAACCCAAATATGGGTAAAAGTTATTCTTTCCCCTGAAATGTAAATAAAATCTACTCAAACCACTTATTTGCCAACCTGTGAAAGACCAGTGATTCCGTCAAGATGTTGGCTACTGCCAGAACTCCCTCTCATATTCTGTTCCTAATGAATTCTGAGCTCCTTCGCTCCTTGCATGTCAGCTCCTATTGCTTTCCATAGTACTTATCCTTGCTCTTACCCACATATGAAACAGTCCTATTTCTTACTGTCTCCAAAATGCCAATCTGCACAGGATCCATATTAGTAAATATTGAAACCCGAGGGGGATTCAAAGAGGGTACTGATGGATCTATGTATTATTTTAAAAATGGAACAGAACTATGCACATTCAAATGGAATATGCCTTCCTATGAGTCCTGCAGGAACTGGGAGTTTCTCATTGTCCAGTATTCCTCTCCACAGCTTCCTGATACTATGCTATTTGTCCCTTCATCTTTTCCCACAGCCATCCATATTATCTTATCTTCTTCAAAAGACCTGTTTGCTTTCTCACTGCTCTCTTCCATATATATCCAAATAACCACCAGAAAGCTTCATCTTTAAAGAAAAAAAAAATATGTCCACAAAGGTGATTTAAAAAAAAAAAACAACTCACATTTTCCTTGAGTGGAATTTTGTGGCCAAATCTCACAGTATATTCTTCTCCCTCTAGTATCACTGGAAATTATGGGGGGGGTGCAATTAAGGATCAAACTCAAGTTTTAACCCTATTGCAATGATACAAGTATGTAATAGATAGAGGGAATTATGACACTATGCTTACCATATACTGGGGAGAATCTACTTGCTTCTATCTTTGAAATAACCCTGGGTTCTCACAAATATACAAATTTATTATCACAGCACCTCAAGTCCACATGTTTTCTTTGACTTTCCTTCCTCTCCCTTGGTATCAATCCTGTGTATTAAAACAATTTTTTGTCCATTTTCCTTTGTCCATTTCCTTTTTAAATTATTTTGAATTTATGGATCCTGATGTGAGTATCTTATAGAAAACTCTACATGCAAAGTTCACAGTCAATATGTCTTTGGTCATATGCTACTCTTCCAAAATCTCACTTAAATTCAAAATTTGTCTTTTTCCGGGACTTGAATAAATCAAGACTGATTTCTTGGTAACAGAAACATTCTTTCCTACCATATATTTCCTGCAGCAGATGGATATGTCTCTATATCCTCCGGGTTTCTTGCTCTATTTCCCTTTCTGGTATTCCATTCTCCTTTCAAACAGATCTTAGCAGAGCTTGTAAAGTTCAAATTGCTTCTTCAATTAGATCCCATATCTCTTCTCCATTTGTAAAGCTAAATCTTTATTGGATAAGAGTACCATCTTTCTTTTTCAATTTTTACTGATTAAAAGAAAAAAAACTTTATTCTCTTAATTCAGGTAATTCAGTTAACATCATTACCTGTGCTTTTGGTATCCCCTTCCCAAAAGCTGAGCAGTCATTCATTCTTCACGTAGTGGTCAGTCAGTTCTAGTTGCTGCAACACAAACCCACAGTCTCAATGAAACAACACAACAAAACTTCATTGATTGTCCACATTATAGTCAGATTTGGGTAAACAACCCCTGTCCAGTTTATATTAGTGCCATAAGGACCTCGTGGCCTCTAGGTGACCACAGCAGGAAAAGAGCTACAGACTGCATAGGATTGTTCTAAGGGTCAGGCTTAAAACTGATATCTATAACTTCTCCCCATACCCTCTTGGTTGGAAAATAATCTCATCATTTTAATCTAACTCCAAGGGAGTTTGGGATAGATGGATTGATGCAAACATGTATAAACCACATACATGATTAACACTAATGGTCTCTGCTACAAATCCTCAGCAGTCCTCACCCTCACAGTTTCTTTTCTCTATCTCAGAGGAACTAAGATGGGGCACTTAAAATGTGGCCAGTCTAATTTGAGATGCGCTATACATATACAATACATTCTGAGTTTCAAAAACTTGATAAAATCATAAAATATCTTGTTAATAATATTCATATTGACACAAGTTGAAATAATAACATTTTGGACATATTTGGTTGAAGATAATATGCTACTAAAATTAATTCTTTTTATCTGTTACTTTGTATTCAGAAAATTTCAAATTAGATATGTGGCTATACTAAACCTCTATTGGATGACACTGCCCTATAGATAAAGCATTCCAGATCTAAAATTTTCTTGAACTGTGTTTATTTTTTTGGTATGGTAATGATTTTTTATCAAAACTAAAGAAAATGACACACTTTCTTATAGTAAATATCTGCATTCTTATTTACTCATTCATTAGTGATTTTCTTCTCTTTCTATATATAAGTTTACTGCCTGGAATCTTGAAATCTATATCCAAAATAAGGGCTTATCCAATGTATGTACAGGAGCCAACTCAAGAGCAAATTTCAGGGTTGATTCAGGGATATCAAAGAGTAACCACGTGAATCCCAAGAAACCACTAAATACTAGATACAGTTGAAATCAGTAAACCAAGTTGAAGCACTGGGTGTAATATCTTTATGCTGGTTTGGTGCTAAGAATCTGAGTAATTGTGAGACTCACACAGGATTAGAACTTAGCGTATGTTGAGAGATCCTACCCCTGAAGCATCAAGTACTCCAATGTTCTTGTTACTTGAGCAGAAGTCTACCCTGTCTCCAAAGATGAATCTTTTTCTCAAATTGCTATTAGGGTCTGCCTATAAGTAGACAGTCACTCACTTTCTGAGTTAAGATGATTGGCTAATCCTTGCTCTCTCCATGTGATATTGCTCCTCAGCTGCTTGGAAAATTCATTGGACCTGATAAAACTAGGGAAAATATGAGAAACCAGAGTGAGATTTTGATAGTAAGATATTATTATATCCAGAGCATATGGAGATAACCAATTCCTGTCCCAGATTGTAGCCAGTATTATAAAGGACCCTGAAAGAGATACACATCAAAAATAATGGAGAGGAATGAAAAAAAGTTTCAATTCCCATGTTCTGAATCTGTATATTGCAATAAGGAACTCTGGAAAGCTAGATTGCACTTATGTTTTTAAAGCTGAAAGCGTGAGAGGTCTATCCCCATAACTAATTCCAAACTCTAATCTTACAGTTTCAGAAGTACAGGTAAGTATTGGCAAATGCATGGGACCTATTTTAAATAATTTAGACTTTGCAAACTAAGTCTCTGCTGCAATTACATAACTCTGCTTCTGTCATATGAAAGAAGCTATGAACATTACATATTCCAATAAAACTTTATTTATGTAAGTAGAATCTGGGAATTGTGCTCTAGTTTGCCAATGCCTGAACTATAGGAGGTGGGTGGAAAAGGTTAGAGAGGCAGGCAGGAATCAGAGCAGATAGAAACTAGGTCACAATATATCAGCTATCTCTTGCTATACAACAAACCACCCAACTCTCCCTGCCTCAAATCACAACTATTTATTTTCCCATAATTTTGAAAATTGAACAGTGCTTAGCAGACAAGCGTGAGGTAATTTCTGTCCCATTTTGTAGATCAAAGCAAGTCACAGAATAGTCCAGATTCCCTGCCTACACCATACACCGTTCACCAGGGTGGTTCAACTGGACCTGGAGATTCAAAATGGCATCACACTCACTCTTGTTGGCTAAGTGCAGAAGGATGCAGGGGACAGGACTAGCAGGGCTTCCCTGTCCCTCCCTTCACAGTCTCTTTGCCACCAACACTCTCTCTCTCCTCATGGCCTTTCTATGCAGTGATGGAGTTGGACTTCTTTGATAGCAGGCTTTTCATGGCACAGAGTCTTCCAATGCCCAAGCATGAGGTAATTTCTGTCCCATTTTTATAGATCAAAGCAAGTCACAGGATAGTTCAGATTCAAGAATAAGAATAATACATGCTACTGTTTAGGGAAAGAATGTTTTGGCAATCTTATTTGTAGCTCATTTTCCTCACACAATAAGTAGTTGAGATTTTTTCCTTAAATAAAATAGAAAGCCATTTTATCTAACAAGGAAATTACATGTTCTGATTTCAGTTTTGGAAAAAAAAATATATATATATATGGAAAGAGAAATGTCTCAGTTATATCTTCCTGTAGTTATCTTTCTGCTGCACCTGGGAGAGCTTGGTGGTAAGATGGATAGGAACTTATGAGAACACAAAGGCTAATAAAGACGTAAGGAGTCTCAAAGAATGAGGGCTGAAATTCACCTGAGAGAGGCTCAGCTCTTCCTGATGTCGTGACAAGCCTCAGTGATTTAAAATGGCTTCATGCTCATGCCCAGTGGCTCAGTGGAGGTGGATGGAGGATCCAGGGCTAGCCTGGCTTCTCTGTCTCATGTGTGCTCAGTTCTATCCTGCAATTATGAGTTTATAATAATTATGGCTAGTTACCTCACAGCCTTGCTAATGTAATCCCAAGGTGAATGAATTTGGTATGAAATAGTAGCCATTTGACTTGAAACCATCCTAACAATTAGGAAAACTGAAAGCTCACATCCTACTGGCAGCAGATTATTAAGAACAAAATAATTTTCATAAGTTTAGTAAGTTCTTAAATTAGCAATTTATCACTAACATTTTCCAAAAAAAGGCATATCAAAAACCAAAATGTTAATTATAATGCTTATAAAATCCCCATAAATGCAAAAATCAGTTACATACAGTATTCACTCTTGGTTATCATTTTTGTTTTCGTTTTGGTTTTATTTTCTTTTGTTTGAAACAGAGTCTCACTATTTACCCAGGTTAGCCTTGAACTCCTGGTCTCAAGTAATCCTTCCACCTCAGCCAAGGAGCTGGCAGGTGTGCCTTCAATTATTATCTATATAAACTCATTATATTATATTATATTATATTATCTATATCACTCATTGATTTTATATAGTCATTTTTATTTTATCATCATCATCAGTAGTAGTAGTAGTAGTAGTAGTAGTAGTAGTAGTAATACTGGCAATTGAACCCAGAGGCTCTTTATTACTGAACCGTATCCCCACTCCTTTTTTTTTTAATTCTGAGACAAGGCCTCACTAAGTTGCTGAGGCTGGCTTTGAACTTGTGATTCTCCTGCCTCAGCCTGCCAAGTCACTAAGATTGCAGGCATATGCCAACCAGCTACATGTTTTAAGTAGTTTTCTAATTATTGATATTGCATTATACAGTAATTCATTTATACATATTCATTTATACATTTTCATTCATACATATTCATTTATTGTATTCCTCTGCTGGAGACCTATCAATTTAGCATCAGTTCACTTTAACTGTAAAGAATGAACTTTATTTATTTATTTTCTTATTTATGTGTTTTTTAAAAAAAAACACATCTCAGGGGAAATTTAGAGTGAACAATAAAGAGAGTTAGTCTCAGTAGTAGCTGTGTTTTCTAAAACAAAAATCAAAAGCATCAGGCATGGAATCATTACAACAGTCATTAACGATAATGGAAATCGGTGGCCTTATTTCTCTGTCACTGAAAATAAGGCAAAGGAATGCACTTTAAGAGCATGATTTGAGAATATTCTGAAAGTTAAAACTAGTAATCAGCTATTTTTCCCTAGGTATTTGAAGTAATAATACAATTTCTTTCCTGTCATAGTATCAGGAGAATAGAATAAATGTGTTTCAAGCATCACCTGAAAGAGGAAATAGGAACAATTTAAAAGCATTCTCATTAAATTTAGCATGATTTCATTGTCCTTCAGCAAAACACATTTCCTTTCAGGATGCTCTATTTCACTACCCTCTTGATACTAGTTTGAAGAGGGAGACATGAACCGCTTGAATAATTTTCTGCCAACCATCTACTATTTTCTTACCATTGAGTTTCAGCTTATTCCATAAAAATAGACTAGATCTTACCTAAAATGTCGAGTTACAGATATTATGTTTATGGATTCAAACACAATCAGCAATGAAGAACTTTTAAGACCCCTGTCAAACTTTCTTTTACAAGAAAGGATATTTTTGTAATCTGAATAAGTGGCACTTGATGTACTTGCCTTGGCCTTGGTGGAAGAAAGGACTACAAGTCTTTGGTAACAGAAACTGATTAAGGTCTACTGGGGAGAAAGCAGTGACAATAAAAGAGAGAAGGAGATGGCCAAAGGAGTACAGGGATTGGGGAAAGCCTGCAATGTGTGAGAGAGTTTATTACAGACCTTTGGGTCCTAGTACACCCTGAGGACCTCCATAGTCCCTCAAAGAGCGCTCTTAGCACAAACCAATAGAGTTATTTTTGCTGTCACAAATAGCATCCCTTCAGTGTCCAGGTTCAAGATTTTTTGTTTTTAAATCTGCTCCAAGAGAAACAAGATTTTTAAACAATAGGAAAAATTTCTTTGGTAAGGAAGAATTTTGGCATGGATTGTTGGGAATTTTGGTTTAATGAGGACATCACATAATGTGGCCATCAGAAGCCCTGAAACCCATTAGCATCAGAGACAACTGCAGGCATGCCCAGCATAAACCAGCTTTGCCCCCGATGGCAGTGAGAGGTTGGCCACCAGAGGCAATGAGGAAGCAGTCTCTTTGCCCAATCTCCATGCAGCAGATGGGAAAGAAGATGGTGTCTGAGTAAGGTTTTTTCATCAATATATCCAGAACACAAATTGTACATTGACCAAAATAAATGAAAAAAAAAGAAAAAAATATATATACACTAGTTAAATGTGTATCAGAGGGAAATTATTTTTTTTCTAGTCATATGGTGGCCACTTCTCCCTTGACTAATAGCAGCATGGTTTCCTTTAAGTAGTTCCCCTTGCCTCATTGTGTGCTATCATGTTTACATGGTAAATAAGAGTGCCCTCCCACTATGAAGACCAAGAGAATTCCAGGGACTTTGGTAGATCAGACCTCTTCATGCTTATCAAAGGGCATGATGTAAAAATACAAAGTAAGCAATAGTAATTGGTATCTCTACCCAGCTACTTTGATATTTGAACACAATGAATCAAGATAAGGAGAAATACAGGGAGTTGATTCCTCTGTGAAGATATCAGAACTCTGGTATTAAATGGTTTATATGTTAAGTTTACCATTACTAGTTCCTATTCATTATGCTACTGAAATTATTATTGCTACTACATTTTGCTGCTAATATCTAGGTAGTTTCAGGTAAAATTGTACAAAGACTTTGTAGCACATTGTCCCTGGAATAAAGAGAAGGGAATCACAAGCCATTATACAGAATGTGGGTCTCTTTGAGAAAGGAGCAAATATCCTTGTTCTGCCATCAGATGTTATGAAAGCTACATATATCTGAATTTACCTCTTTGGCCCTGGGCTTCACCTTCCAAGGAGGTAACTGGAATCTATAAATCTCAAATTTCTAACATTTTGTTATTGAAAAGCTTTAATTTTTAAGGAAAACATATGTGCTCTCAGCACATATTTATTACACCCACACAGAAGCTCAGGCTTGTTGGGACTACTCTCCCCATTGTACAGTATGGAAAAAAGCCCAGAGATGTTAAAACAGAACACCCAAGGTCATTCAGGAGATGCGTGACGAAGCTAGGATTCCAACCTAGATGCTCTGGCTCCAGAGCCTGTGACCTTACGAAAAAATCAATACACAGAACGTGGTGACTCATGGGAAATGGGAAGGCGAGAAACCCAAACCCAAACCAAACCAGGACAACAGGACCCAAATTGGAAGGTGAAAGCTGGAGGGAGAAGATAATGAGCAACCCAGAGGAAATGTTCAAGTGCACAATGACTCTGATGAGCCTACTTTACTCCAGGTGTCCAAGATTTTCTTGTAAAAGCCAGTTTATCTGTTTAACCTTATTTCCTTTGAGACGTGAACAGAGTGGAGAATAGACTGGCTCTGGGAATCTTTGCTCCAAGTGTGATGTGGGGTGCTGGAATTGGGTATGTGATGTTAAGATATTCAACCTTTCTGAATCTCTGCTTTCTTTCAGAAATCACAGAAAAGAAGAATTTCTGCACATTCCTTTAAACGGATTTAAACTCTCTAATTGACACATTAAAAATTGTACACACTTATGTGGTTCCCTGTGAAGTTTCAATATATGTACATGTTGCATAATGTTCAAATCAAGGTAAGCATGTTTCTCTCAAACACTTACCATTCCTTTGTAGTGGGGATATTAAAAAATCCTGTCTTCTACATTTTTGAAATATATAGGACATTATCATTATCTATAGAAAATTCTTCATCACTCCAATTAATGTCAATGAATTGTATAAATCAGAAGGTTCCTTGAAAAACTATTAAGTCATTAAAAGATTCTTAGTTATTTTGAATTACATCTTTTGCATATTTCTAGCTATAAAGTTCTATAGCCTAACTAGTAAAATTAGAAAAAAATGATGGCTATAATAAATGAGCATGTCCACATGAGCAGTTCACATAGCAATAGTATGTGAATGTTACTAACAAGTTACATTTATAAGACAAGTTCTCTTTGACCTTAAAACTACTTCACATCTTTTAAAAATTGAACTTATGAAAACTTAAAGGAGAAATGAGTATGGCATCATTTCTACTTAGTGTTTTTGCTTAGAGATAATCATAGCCCCAAATTCAAAAGCAACAGTGCTTTTGGAAAATCAATATTGATTTGCTGACAGGAATTGACATAAAGTGTTTCAGTTTGGTAACAGAGGCAGAGTCCACGCAAAATGAGTTTCATTTAAACACTGTTAGTGTAACAGATATTTTTTTATTTGTTATTTACTACAACCTTGATATTGGAACATTGAAATCTAAGAGAAAAAATTTGATTGTGCTGAAATCACCTGGATGTCAACACCTTTCCAACTTTGCAAACTTAAGCACACCACCTATGTCCTAACAGGATTTAAGTGACTAAGCAAATCTCTTCCTAAACCCAAAGTAAGGAAGGGCTCTATCCTCTACTCCATTCCTGCTGACCCAGCAGATGCACCATCAGGAGCAACATGTCTGCTACAATTAAAGCATAGGCAAAAATGTAATTTGACAAGTGGCAAGAAGCAGCTTTCTAATTAAAACACCACACATTCCACAAAGCTCTCAAGACTTCACCCTGATTTTATGCCTCAGTTAAGCATTTTGAAAAGGCATCTCCACTGTAGAATCAGAAATAAAATCCCCAGCTCTCCTGAAGTTAGAGATCTAACTACCTGCATCTACAAATCTTGATTGGTTCTATGGTACTGAAAATCTATTCTGGGCTCTTCTTTCAAATTAAGAGTTACAAAAATAAAATCCACTTAATTAAACCAAACTCAAACTCATAATTTTTTTTTTCCTGCAGAAAAGTTAACAGATAAAATGTTAGGTAGGAAAGAATTTCTAATAGACTTACAAACTTCACATGTTTATGACAGATTTAAGAGAAAGAAATCAGCTTTTTGAATGGTAGATATAGTTCTAGGACAAATTCCCCTAATCAGTACAGCAAAGTAGCAAACTCTAGGATATGGTTATCTTGGTCTAAAGCTGAACACCACCTCAAAAACAAAACAAAACAAACAAACAAACAAAAAAAAACCACAAGATCTTAAATTGCAATGTGTCCATAATAATAGTTCAACGAACAGATTCTGCTTTGCAGGGATACCATATCATTATGATGAGGGTTCTGGGTCTACTCATTTCATCGTCACTTTCCTGAGGCACAGTTTTGTGGGATGTTTCCTCCTGGCGTAGTCTACAAATGTGTGGACAGCTCCTCTGGACCACAGAGCGAAAAGCTTGAAGCAGAACAATGCTGGCAGTGCAGCCTACCGCTGCATCCTGGAGCCTACAGAATAAGTTCTATGTGGATGCTATGTTTGAAAAACAGTGGCTCCTTGTCCCTGCAAACAGCCTACACTTCAGCTGCAGCCAGCTCACCCTCCAATCACTTCCTCCAGCTCTGATCATCTGATCATGGCCAAATAGCTTGGATGCAGAGATGGGAAAGATTTGATCCACGGAAACTGAGCACACTCAAGAATATCGGAGCTCGTTGCCCAGAGTGTATTTCTCAATTCATTTTGAGACCAGGTTTTATGTTCATTGCAATGACGCTCTTCGATTCCTGTCTCAGAGGTTTGCACAGATGTGTCTTTCCCACCCAGACATGCAAATAATAAATCACTCCTTCAAACAAAACAACTGAAAACCCGGCTTCATCCTGACATCCCTCCCCTCTTCCCCAAGGCAGATAAGCATCATATAAAGAATTGAAAGGATTTTTTTGTTTTTAATGTAAACACTTCCTGGAGGAGATTTTGCTGGACACCTCATTAAGTGATTGGAGTTTGACTTTTCATAGTTCGTAAGTTCTAGAAACGAAATCGGCTCATCTGGAATGTAGAGTACACTGAATGGATCAAGATGATTTTTAGAAAGTATGCACGCGTTAACTAAGCCCACGTGGGAGACACCAGTGTCACTGTGATTTCCTTTCAATAGCACAGTTGTTCTGTTCCCATACATGCAGTTCTGCAGCCTAATACATTTTTATATTTACATAGGCGGCTTGCAGGGCTGAAAATATCTCTATTACTGAGGTCACTGGGAGTGTTCCGCCAGGCTGGCCTCTTAGAAAAGGCAGCTGTGAAGCATTTTAACATCCTATCAATAAGAATTCAAGCCTTGGGGAAGGACTTTGAGGTCTTTGATAGTTAAGATTCTAGTATTCCCTGACTTCTGCAAGACTAGTCACTTAGGAGGGAACCAAAGAGGGATGCTCAGAAATCATGTGACCCATCTGGAATGGCCTCAAGATCTAATGGTACACTGAAAGAGAATAGGACAGCAGGGGATACTCACACTAAAAATATCTCATGGAAAATGGATTTTGCTTACAAATGAGGAAAATATGAAATCCCCAGTAGGATTTTCAGTGTTGGAATCTTTTCTGCCAAGATAATTCTTTCAGTGTAACTCTTAGAGATTTAAAGGAAAAAAAAAAAAAAAGGTTTTCTTTGGTCTCTGTGCTCCTGGATATGGGGGGTCCTGTAGGAAGTTAGGGCGAGGTTTGTTTTGCTGTAAGGTGTGGCCACCCAGTCCCCAGGAAAATTGCTTTCACAGAAGCATCTAGCAAAATGATCAATTAGGCATTAATTGCTCAGTAATCTGTCACAACACAGCGTCCTTTAAACTGGTGTGTTTGCCAAAGAAGTAAAACATGTTTCTACCGCTCCCACTTTTAAGAAGTACTAGATGTTCAAGAGTTTTTCATCTTTTTCTGTTTTGAGCAAACAAATTTGAGTGCTATTGGAAAAAGAAGAAAAAAATGCTAATGGTGCTGGCAAGTCCTTGACTTCCTCCGGACCTTTGTCAGAGTGTCCGGAGGCTAATCTAAACCATTTTTACTCCAAACAACTGGAGCATTTACTGCAGAGAGGCTACAATTTAGCCGGTCCAGCTAGTATGTATTGAATATCTGTATATAATGGTGTCCACCAGAGACAAAGTAAAGAATGGGATTCCATGTTCATACTCACTTCAAGTAGAACTGTTCCTCCAGACTCTCCATATGTACGTCAGTGTCCAGCCTGTCCACCCAGTCCCATACCTGGTGACAGATCACTCTCCAATCACTTTCGCAGGTTCTGATCATCTGCTCCTGACCACTTGGCTCGGATGAGCAAGGGGTGTCAGAAATGCTCAGACATGTCACCCCTCCAGGTGGAAGTGGAGAGGGAAGGCAGACACGCAGCATGGCCTGTCAGGGAAGACATGCCCTGCATCTTATAACTCCTTCCCAGCCACCACTTCTCTCTAAATCCGGCCAACTCTCCAGGGTAGCTTTTGGAGTCAGATGTTTTGGCAGATGTCAAAGTCTTTAGGGAAACAAATGAGATGCTTTCTAGCTATTAGAGGCTGGCCCTCATCGATCCCCTCTTGTTCTCTGAGGAATTCACCCCTATTACTCATGGGTTGCCGAGAGACTCCATACTCTTTTTCTTTCTCCTTCTCCCTGTCTCTTAACCTGTATTATCAAGTGAAGGGAGTCTTCAAGGATGAGTTTTTTGGAATTCAGAGCACACCCATTACCCAACAGACAAGACACAAAAAGGATGGAAAGCAGGAAATAAGAGTTGGACAATGTTCTCCCACATTTTGCAAAGGTACAAGAAAGGGGCTGGGTTCTAAGGCTAAAGTTTCCAAAGTAAATTAAGCTGCAGGTGGGCGAGGGTGAGGAAGAAGGTAGAAATCTAACCAAAGAGATGTTCCCCTCATATTTAGTGTGTGTGTTAATACACAAAAAATATTAGAAGATTTGGTATAAACGATTCAGAAAGAGTGCTGGTTTTGTCAGAACAATCAATGAATGGATCATTAATTTGGCCTATGGCTTTACGAAGAGGTAACTTTGTGAGACCCTCCTTCACCCGCATCTGCCTCCTTTCCTAGCTAGGTCTTATTTCATGATTCAGCCAGACACTGATTATTTGTAAAATGCTAGAGATAGGATTTTGAACTTATTATTCTAGATGAGAAAATATTATCATTAACAAGTATGAATGCAAAATTTTCCAAGGAAGTGTTGGATAAGAGATTTTACTTTGGGCTATTAAA
This sequence comes from Urocitellus parryii, assembly GCF_045843805.1. Taxonomy (NCBI): domain Eukaryota; kingdom Metazoa; phylum Chordata; class Mammalia; order Rodentia; family Sciuridae; genus Urocitellus; species Urocitellus parryii. Next base: position 2,844,259 of record NW_027551777.1, read on the forward strand.
TATGTATTATTATGTGTTATTTCATATACATGAATTCAGTAGACACTCATGAAGTCTTCAACCCACACACACAGTGAAAACCTTTCATGTTGGAAATAGAATTGGCCACATTGTGTAGACACGGAGGAATCCTGGTGTACACAGGAATGAAGGAAAGCTGTCGGGGAGAAGCTATTGATAAGGGACATCAGGGAGAAAGGGAAAAGTGTAGCATTTCAGATAATAAAGAGAGGGAAGAGAGAAGAAAAAGGGAGAAATAATGAAAGGACTGAGATTTCTAAAATCTTCAAAACAGCCCTGAACACCAGGAAGGAGGGCTCTTGCTCTGTTTCAGTGCTGTACACACCTAGATGAAGGCTGCTTATCTCTTGCCAACAAACCCTGACCAAGGAATGTCACTTTTAGAGTAGTTGTCTATTATTTTTTTGGCCTGTGAATTACTTAACTCCAAATGTAGATCTTTCCACCACTGGGGCAGTGCATCCAAAGATCTTTACACAATGGGCCAGGAACCCATCTTTAATTTCAATAAATAATGCCTATTGAAAGTGTTGGACTTTCCCAGCTTTGTTAAATTATGTAAGAGATGTATATCTCCATCTATCTATTTAATCTATCTTGTAATCTATCTAAATCTACCCTGATCATCTTGAATTGGACTATGGCTGGGCAAGATGGAGGCAAAGCCCTTTTCCTCCCCTCTCCGAAGACCTGGTGTCTTTGAGTCTCCCCTGACCTGTGGCAGGAAGTCCTCAGCCACATGTATAAGGTGTCAAGGATACTAAACCCTGTGCTGATAAGGAAAGTTTGTCTTGAAAGAAAAAAGATGACCGTGTGTGTGTGTGTGTGTGTGTGTGTGTGTGTGTGTATATATATTTTTTTTTTTTTTGCTGTACTGGGGATTGAACCCAGGGGTCCTTTACTACTGAGTCATGTCCCAAGCCCTTTTTATATTTTATCTTGAGACAGGGTCTCACTAAGTTGCTGAGGGTCTTGCTAAGTTGCTGAGGCTGGCCTTAAATTGCAGTTATCCTGTCTCAGCTCCCATGCACCACCTTGTCATAAAGTATCTTTTTGAGAAATAAAGCCCAATAACAGCAGCCAGAAGTGCTTCTTGTACACCCCAATACTGGATGCTTCATTGCTTCACACACTGCAAGGTGCAGGTTACTATTTCAAAACTTTAATAAAACTTCTTATGAAGAGAAATTGGTGGAAAGGCTGAGATTTTGAGAATGGAAGACTTTATGGATTGAACTGTGTGCACTGGAAGGTCTAGTCCCCAACATGATTGCATTTGGAGATAGGGTTTTAAAAGTACTAATATGAAGTCAAATGAGGTCATAATAATGGGGCCCTAATCCTCTGACATTGCTGTTCTTAGAGGAAACAGGCAGGTAGCTCAGTGGTACAGTGCTTGCCTTGCTCATGTGAGGCATTGGGTTTGATCCTCAGCACCATATAAAAATAGATAAATATATAAAATAAAGATATTGTGTCCATCTACAATGAAGAAGAAGACGGGAGAGGAGGAGGAGGAGGAGGAGGAGGAGAAGGAGGAGGAGGAGGATGTAAGGGAACACTAGGTCTCTCTCTCTGTCTCCACATGCACACAACGAAGGGACCACAGGAGACCCAGGGAGAAGGTGGCTGCACACAACACAAGAATTGTCACCAGAGCCAAGAACCCCAAAGCCCTCTTAATCTTGAACTTCCAGCCTCTAGAATCCTGAGAATATTAATTTCTGTTGCTTAAACCACCCAGTGTGTAGTGTTTTGTCACAACGGACTGATACTAAGACATTTCCAGGGAAACCATATTCCAACCACGAAGCCTCCAGTGAGCGAACCTTGAACCTCCACTTCTCAAGAAAGCTTCCCAGGGGCCGTGGGAGCTGTCCTCCCTTTCCCCAAACACAGAGGGTGGGAGCCTCCGGAAAAGTGCCTCCTCCTGAAGCCGACTCCCTTGGACCCACCTGCAGTCTCTGGAAGCCACAGCTTCTAGTTCAGGCAGTGGACGGAGCACATCTGTTTACCTCCCTCCTCCCCAAGACCAAGTGGAATGACCACAGAGCAGAATGAAAGCACTTGGGCCCCATCAGTGGATGAATTTCCAGGTGTTTCTGAAAGATGAAAAGTGAAGAGGATCACAATGTTCAATAACAAAACTGAAGGAGTCAGGTCCAGCTCCTGCACGCAGCAGGAAGAGAGGTCAGAGGAGTGGCCTCTTCTCAGCCAGCGGGACCAAGCCCATGCTGGATGTGGAAAAGCTAAAGGAGAACCTCCTGCCCCCTCCGTGGCGCAGACAGGACACTGGAGCCCCTGACTACTGCTAGCCACAGCAGACGAGTGCCTTCAGAGACCAGCACAGGGAGCACTGCAGCAAGAAATCCTATGACTCTGGCCTTGGCCAGTGGGGTCAGGAGCCTGGATCGGGCCTGTCTGTCAATCTGGCTTCCACATCCTGAAATTAAGACTGCAGCAGGCACGCTGTCATCCCCGGAGCTCATCCATCAGTGCCAGTCTGACCAAGCAAAGGAGGGGCCTGCAAATGTCCATCTTCTCTCTTCCCAGAGCTGGCTACCCCATCTAAGGAGATCCCTCCCTATATTTTGGCTATTTTATAGAGAAAGAAACAGTGTTTCCCATCAGCATTTACTGAGAAACATGGTTCAAGTCCAACTAGCCCCTTGTCCCTATGGCAACAGAGTGGAAAAAACAGCCAGCAGAGCTCAGCTGAAAAGCCCACAGTGAGCCTCTGAGTCCAGTATGCTACCATTACAACCACTGTGCAGTGAAGGCTCTAACCTGTATAAGCTGAGTGTTTTTAAGCAAGTCACTTAACTTCTCTGAGTTTCAACAGCAAATAATATAAAATAGGGATAAATCCTTTATATCTGCAGGGTTTTGATGGGAGGAGAGCAACTGAAAAGGTCCATAATAATCAAATTCAATGAACAAATGTGATATTTGTTCATAGGAATGACAGATGCTTGGTCCCCTCACTCTTAGCCTCTGGGCTTAGTTTGAAAATGATATTGCCCTGGAGAAGCTTCTCTGACAGGCCCTTGCCACACAGCCCTTAACTCAGTCCTTATCAGGGCACCCCAGGGGTTTCCTTCCTAACACACAAGCTGTGACATTCAAATTGATTTGATTTTTAAAGACCCAAGATTGTGCTAACATTGTTCATCATATACCTTGTGCCTACCTTGTAGTGGGTTTTCAATGTAATAATAATGGTGATGAAAATACGTATGAAGAAAGCAAGACCTGGGCATTGTTCTAGTTAATATTAATACAGAGATTCACTTACACATCCTTCTGTTCGGTAGTGCTATGATCACCCCCATTTTACAACTAGAGACATGGAGGCACAGAGAAGTGAAGGGCTTCCTTATAGAACCACAGCTACAGTTAAATAGCAGAGTCAGAATTTGAAGTTAGTCTGGCTCCAAGAGTCTGGGCTTACAACATTCATGTTAAATTTGCATCACACAAGCCTTCTATCTTCCAGTGATAGGTTTATACTAGAAAAATCTTTGGTGTCTAGCAAGGTGCAGAGGTGAGCCTGGAAACCACCCCTTGAACATTGATCTGACGCTCACAGGAAAAGCTGTGGTGTTTCCTTGGATGATAATTTCTGAAAGCAGTTAGCAATCTTAAGACTGTTTGGAGGTGACCATTTAAGTTGCATTTTAATGGGGATTTAAGATATCTTTAAATGAACTGAATGTGAAGAGAGAATTTTTGAAAAGTGCATAACGTTGACTGTGCAAAAACACTCAGGGGCAGAAACGACTCCAGTGTTCTAATTGACTACGGAAGCAAACATTTGGAATACAGAAACCTGAATGGCTCCCTTTGTAATGCCTTGTTTATCTTGCATGATAGAAAGTGTTGGTTAATGCCAAAATGCCCCCTGAAAAGAGGCCCTGGAGAGTTGGCTGACACCTTGGACATGTCACTGCTTCAGAAAGCGCCAGCCACTTGCTTTCTAGGGACAGTGTGAAGGTCTGGCCATGACCGTCACCCTGGTGGGTGCTCTGTGGCCTCCCAAGCTCTGCTGCACCTGCCTTCTCCACCAGGTGCAGTATTCTCTGCTGAGTCCTGTGCTAAGACCTAGGCAGAGGGTCAGAAACCTCCATCTGCCTATTTAGGCCATAGCCCAGGCATTACAGGGAGCTGTAATGTGGGACACATGAATCAATTAGTAGGTAATTAAGTTCAGAATTATTGTCATCACTATCATCCGCCATCATCCCCTCAACCATGTTGGGCTTCTCTGTAAATTTCCCAGAAGTACAGCAATTGTTGCTCCCAAAGAGTGGCCCAAAGGAGGAGAGACCCCCATAGATTAAAGACAACTGGGAATTTCGTCCCAAGTCAAGTAAAACCAGGTCACAGAATTTGCCATTTTCCAGGGCAGGGATTAGTGAGAATCTTCTTCCTTGTCCGCTTCCAGATAGGTATGTCCCCTCAGGTAGGAACTAGAAGGGATGTCTAGGGAAAAGTCCTCCAGGGCCTTCTAGCTGAAAAGTGGAAAACAACCCAGCCAAGGGATGAAGGCACAGTTACCCTCTCATCCCGCCTCTTCGCCTCCCCAGCAGCCACTTCTACTCAAGACTTGGGGTACAAGTCTTTATCAATAATAATCCTTGACCTCTTTTTCCGTATCTGTGACTGGCAGTTCTCTTCCCTCACTTTCTCTCTATCCATTTTCACTTAACTGCAGTGGCCTCCTCTTTACATGGGTCCTTCCCACACGCTGACATTTATTGACTGTACAATAAATTATGTTGGAAACAAGCTCACTGTTCCTTTGTTTTAAAAGTATGGGTGTGCTACCGAGCCCTCCTTTATCTTCATTTCCCTACCTTTGGCATGGGAGCAGCTCAAAGATAGATTATTCTTTTGTTGGTACATTTAGATGCATCAGGAAATTATTCTTCATTGCTTTCTAATTGCGCTTCCTGCCAAGTGCATGGATAATTTAAATGTTCCATTAAGATCCTGTCTTACATTTCTCAGGTGTCTCTGTTTGACTGAGCTCTCCTCAGCTCATAATAAATCTTATTCATAGTAGAAGTTTGCAATCGTATAGCAAGTAGGCAAGAAAATCAGGAAGCGGATGCCTAAAGTCAATATCTGTGGAGCTCTTATTGCGCTTGTCACTCTGAGCAAAAAGTTCAGCCTCAGTTTTCACATCTGTCAAATGAATGAGTGTTCACAGGACCTAATCCCCATCCCACAGGCTCAGTCCAGTTCCAGAAGCAGGATAAGTGCTCAATACATGTAGTGACACTGAAAAAGAGAATGAAGAATTTTCAAACTCTGCTTGTCTTCTCCCCACTTCCCCTACAAGTGGTAATTCTTATTTCCTGTCTCTGCCTTACTCAGGGACACACAAAGCTCCCTGGATGATGAGGGGACTGGGGGTGTTGGGCACAGCTCCCTGGGCTTTGAACTTAGCTCCCATGGCAGTGTGACATGAGTTCCATAACCCCCTTGGCAGTCCTTTCCCATGGTAAACAAATTTGAAATAACATACCAATCCCTCACTTATCCCCAGGTCTCTCATTTTGCAACCTCAACTATTCTGATCACAGCCAAGTCTGGGAAGGAACATAAGCAACTTTTGCAGAGCCAGAAAGACATGGCACATGATTTGTTCCATGAAGCTGGTGGGAGTGATGGGGAAGAGGTGCTCAGAGTGCCACCAATAGCATCACCTCCTTGCACAGGGTTCTAAAGAGCTTGCCAGCCAAACATGCAGCAGCTTTGGATCAGAAGCAATGTAATGTTGACCTACCCAGGTCTGGGGAACAGGAAACAGGGACTTAGAATGGGCATCCCTGCTGAAGGCAAGTGTGCCCACAGCCTCTTCAAGAGGTTGTGGCAGGCTGGGCCATTAAGTCACTGGAAAGAGCGTGGAACTGCTCCTGAGAGTGGGATTGAGAGCACCTTATTCCAACTTGGTATCTAAGAAGTGATTCAGAGCAGTGAACCCGGGCTTTGGAAATAGAGGTCTGAGATTGAACCCTAGCTGTATTTCATGACTTTAATTCTCTGAGTCTATTTTTCTCAATGGTCTAATGAGAGTAACATGAACTCCTTTGCAGAGCTGTAACAAAGACACTTAGTATAAAACACTGGCATAAAGAGCAGATGCTATCACTCCTTCACTAGTTATTACTAATGCCACTATTGTTTATTAATGTCACTATTATTCTAAGTAAATGCTAAGGAGGGCAAATAAAAGTCCTTTAGGTCAAGGCTCAAAGCCAGTGCAGTTATATGCAAGTAGTATCTCTAGCAAGGGGCAGCCTTGGCATTAGGATGAATGGCAAGGTCTGGGGGTGGGGTGGGGTGGGCAGGAAACATTATGGGCTCCTTTTCACCAGGCGGCAGGTCTCAGTACACTTACAGGTATGAGCGACCACAAAAGGAAGGCACCCATGATCAACAGTCCAATCAATGAGAGAGAAGAAATCAATACCCCCAGTATCTGGGACTCATCCGTGATGGGAGCCATAAATGAGGTGAAGGTCAATGTGAGTGACAATGTCACAGCTCTATACGATAATGAGCACTTGCAGCCGTGACATGGATGCATCCAGAAAGTCATATGATGTCTGGTGACCATAGTTTAGGGACAGAGAAATCTGTGAAACAGTCTAGATAAGTTTCTACCAATGACTGTTTTTAATTTTTAAAAGTTTAGTGATGAAATTGGATAAACAATGTTATTTTCAAAAGTTATAACATCATGTGAAAATTGTTCTCAGATGACACTAGATAAATGCACTATTGACTGTACTTTAAGTACTTGTTCTGCCTTATTTCTCATGTTTGCTTTTTTTCCACTTTGAATCGTGGCAGGAACTTACCACCCACCTCCTAAATATTCCAACTCAAATCTAGTTTACTATAATTATGAGTTGCTTTCCAAACACAAAAACAGCAGTCTTTAAAGTCATTTACAACTGTTCTCTCCAAATCAACTGAAGAGATGAAAAGGAGGATGTCAGTCAGCCCCACATGCTTTGCCAGAACCCAGGGGAGCAGCCCACCCATCTTTGGAGGGTTGGCACAAAGCGCCCAGCTCTGAGCTTTTGAAAGGAAATGAAGGCAAACCAAGGTTTAAATCCAACGGGAACAAGAAGAACGGGTGATATTAAAAAAATTAACTTGATAAGATAATGTTCAGCTTTCCTTTGAAACCTAAGCTGCAGGATGAGAATACTTAAAGATTTGTTGCTCTTAATTTTCAGTTTCTTCTACTGACAATGGAAGTCTTGCAGTTCTTCAGGAGGACGTCTCCACATGGTGGGAACAGCAGTGAACAGGGTGGGCTCTGACATCAGGTCTTCCAGCAAGGTCTGCCACCTCTTTCTCTGGGTCTAAGTTTGCTCATAAAACTGAAGGTTAGAACAGATGGTCTCGGGTTCTTTCTAGATCTAGGTTCCTTTAGCTTTATCAAACCTGGAGATTCAGAGAGATGTCCAGACTTGAGAGTAGAGAAGATAGGAGGAGCTCCTGTGTGACCACAGTTCCCTGTGTATACACGTGGCTACAGGACGTGGAGAGCATGATACCAAACCATTATGTGTCTTACGTTTGTTAAAACATTTTAAAAAATGTGAACTACAATTTTATATTGAGGATGAGGGTGCTCCTGATATAATTTGGCCTTCTTTGCATTTTTATTTTAAATTGACATGGAGTAATTGCTATGGTTTAGATATGGGGTGTCCTCCAAAGGCTCATGTGTGAGAAGATGCAAAATCATTCAGAGGTGAAATTATTAGACTATGAGTGTAGCCTAATCAGTAGATTAACCCCTGGATGTGGATTAACTGAGTGGTAACTGTAGGCAGGTGGGGTGTGGCTGGAGGGTCATTCATGGCATGCCTTTGGTGTTTACATTTTGTCCCTGGTGAGTGAAATTCTCTCTGTGTTTCCTGATGGCCATGTTTCTGGGCTGCTTTCCTTGTCCACACCCTTATGTTATGATGTTCTGTCTCACCTTGGGCCCAGAACTATGGAGTTGGTCATCTAAGAACTGAGACCTCTGAAACTGTGAGCCCCAAATAAACTTTTCTTTCTCTATGCTGTTCTTATTAGAGCTTTTGCTCAAAATATGCATAACAGGAATTATACATATTTGTAGGATACAGAGTGACATTTCAATATATGTATACAATGTGTAGGATTAGGGTAACTGGCATAGTCATCCCCTCTGACGTGTATCGTTCCTTATAACATTCAAAATCCTCTCTGCTAGGTATTTTGAAATCTGTGATCAATTGTTAGCAACTATTATACACAGGACATTAAAAGGTATCTCTCCTGTCCAAATGCATCCTGTCCCCAACCTCACTCCACATCCCTGCTGTCCTACCTCCCACCAATTTTTAAAAGGCTGCAGTGAATAACCAACAGCATGTGCACAGAGGCCAGAGCATCAGGTGTACTAAGAGCTGGGCAAGAGCTGGGTACGTAGTGAACACCTATAATCCCACAGCTCAGGAGGCTGTGGCAAGAGGATTGTGAGTTCAAAGCCAGCCTTGGCAACTTAGCAAGGCCCTAAGCAACTCAGTGAGATCCTGTCTCTAAATAAAATATAAAAAAGGGCTGGAGAAGTGGCTCAGTGGTTAATCACCCCTGGGTTCAATCCCCAGTACCAAAAAAAAAAAAAAAAAAGAAGGAAAAAAAGAGCTGGGGAAGACATGATTAGATATGAGGTAGCAGAAGAAGGTTCCATGAAACCCATTTCTTCAACTTGGAGATGGAATAATTATCAAGTCAGAAACCAGCAGATCTTTATTCTATCTGCTTCTCCTCTTATCAGGAAGTGTCCAGAACGTCTGCCCAGTTAACTCCCTTGGAAAGACCACAATGCCCTGTTGAGCAGGTTGATGGAGGGGATAATGAGAGGACTCTTCCAAAGCAAGGAAAGTGACCATGTAATGGACCATTCAAACCATAACCCTTTGAAAGTGAGAGAAGGTCCCATTAAAAATCATGCTAAGGCATAAAGAGGGTTATTCATAAATAAAATGGGACCCATGGTCACCTTAGCAATGTCTATCCCCTATAATTGCTGTGAAAATCAAACAAAGCATTCATGTGAAATAACTTATCCAGATGTTGGCACAATAGTGTCAATAAATATTAGCAACATGATCAGGGCTTAACAGTCAAGGATTCCAATCTCCAGGTGATAGATAAGAAGCCCTGAGAAGCTTGTGAACTTGTCTCCCCACGAGGGTTGGTGGCTTGCAGGAAGGCTGCATTTCAGGATGAGAGGGGACATAGTCATCAGACATCAGAGGAGACAATAAGGCAAATTCCCAGCACAGATGGGGTGAGCAAGAAGAAGCAGAGGAGGGTCAGGCTACAGTTTTGGAAAGATGCTGGCATGAGGACCAGGAACTGTATCTGAAGCTCTTCTAGCCATGCTGGCTTCCAATCAAGGAAAGGAGAAGGAAAAGACAAGTCTCCCAGCTCAGGTTCATGTGGTCTCCCAAGAAAGTAGCTGCCCTACCCCTGGTACCTCCAGAGCCTCAGATCCAGCTTCAAAGTCCACCCTATCCTTCAAATGCCTATTTCTGTATTTCCATCCAAATACTCTGCACTGCCAAATCCATATGGCCTCTGGGCCTTGTTTCATCAACCAGTTCTGCCTCTCCACCGTCCTGCTGCTTTTAAAAGCTGCGCCATGTTCCCTCAGCTGTTACTTGATCCTGGCTGCTTTCCTCTTCGTGGCCATCACCTAACATGCAAGGAGCACAGCTCACCTGATCTGCAGTAACAGAAGGGGAAGATCAGAACAGTCTGTGTTGGGTCCATATGCAAAAGCCAGTGTTGGATGCTGTAGTTGGGTAATTGGAGGAATGCCAAGCACAAGATCTGAGGTCCAGAGCTATAACAAGCTGAGGAGGCCCTAAGCAGAATCCAGTAAGATAGCCACCGCCAGACACGCAATGGGATCCAAAGCCACAGAGGATGCCAGGTCTGAAGACAGATTCCAGAGGGGAGATTGGTGGCCACAATGGAGTGAAGAACCCACGGGGAAAGCAAGCAGGATGTGGTGTGTGAGCACAGAGATAGAAACACATGCTGTCAAACAAAGATGTGCCATCCCAGCTGCCTCTTGTCTGCTTTTTCCGCAGTGCAGGATTCAAAAGCTGTGAAGTTCTGTACCTGCCGATGATCTCCTAGTGATTGTCAAATGTGTTCCAATTCCTGAGGCCACCACCCTGTTTTAGTTGATTACCTTCAATCTCAAGGGAGCCTGGGGTTTTGGGAGCTAGAGAAATGGAAATCTATTTCCAATTTCCACTTAGAATTATGCCAACTACAAGTTTTTCATGTATTTCCTGCAGAGTATGCCTCTCCCGCCGCTGGTCTGTGAATCAGCTGTTGCAGCTACAGAAAAATGAGTGAACAAGTAGCAAAGGAACACGACCGAAACGTCTTAGAAGCATCTGGGTTTTCTTGGCTCAACACCTTGGTGTTGTTTGTATGAGTGCTGCTCTTTCAAAATATTTACCTACATCCCCCCACGCACTCCTCAGTGTCAGATGTAAGGGAAGTTCTCCCGGATAGCCTAGCCCTGGGCTCTCATCTTGCCAGGGCCTTGCCCCAGCAGACACCGCTTTCCTCTTGACCACTATTCCCTCCAGCAGCACCAAAGCATCTCCCATATATAAATACTAGGTACACATATGATTGCGTGAATGGTGTGGCCCTACCTTGTGTACAACCGGAGAAGTGAAAAACTGTGCTCCACTGTGTACAATGAATCAAAGTGCATTCTGCTGTCAGGTATAACTGATTTGAACAAATTAATTAATTAATTAAAAAAAAATAAAACCTCTTCCAACCTTGAAAATCTCCATGGCCTCAGTATTCTCTTGCAAGGTTCAGCTCAATATCCTTTTTTCCCCTTCTCCTCTCCTGTTCTCTGTTAACCCCAGTCCTCCATCAGAGGGGGCCCTGTTGACCCCTTCTTTGCAACTTCTTATGTGGAAAAAGGACAGCCATAGTTCTTAGATGTGTTCTTTCATCTTATAAAAGTGTTGCTCTAGAAATCCCCACTCACAGTATTAAGCTTCTTTTGAATACCTTCCTTAGGGCGGATTTGTCCCTGTTATCCCAGGGAACAAAGATCTGCTGAATGGGATGTCAATGTGCCAGCTTTCCTTCCTCTCTCGCTCTCATCCTTTCTCTCTTCACTTGTTGACTATTAGCCAAATACTGGCCTCTCTCAGGCACTACCCAAGGGGATGGATATAAAGCCATGAGCTGAGAGAGAGAGACCTTTAATTCCTTGACACTTATATTTTGCTTTAAATAGCAAATAAAATATTAAGCTCTCTTGGGGAATTATTATCCATAAACACTGTAATGGTGGTGGTGTGTGTCTGTATCCTTTAGTCTAAACTGAGCATTGACTGTTGGAATGCCTGTCACTTCAGATAAGAAACATTAAGCCTAAAGAAGCAACTTTTCCAAGTCCCTAACCTGAGAGTTGCAACCCAGCAGTCCACAACAGGAAATCCAAGTGCTTGGCAAAGCTCAGCTATGAATTCAAAGTTTTATTATGTGTAATGCAGAGGGGTCCCTCTGAAGGTTATTCAAACTGCAGCCTGTTGACATCACAAAGCACTAAAGCAATCACTGTTGGGTAGGCAAGTGACCTTTAGTTGGAAGAGTACAGTGTATTAAAGAGGAAAAGAATGTGACTTTCATACAACTTTTATGTAAAACTATAGCTGGCCCCAAGGATTCATGATGAGTTTTCCAAAGCCATACTGGTTGTATCCAGTCATCTGTAAAACAGAATTGCGGCCACTCTTCTGTCTCTCTCTCATATACACACACTAGCTTTACACACCATGGAAAATCAACTTCAGTCCACTGCTTACTTTCGAACAGCTTGTTTGCTCATTTCTAAAAGCACAAGAAAAGAATATGTGCATTTTGTTGATAAGAGTCTTTTGTGGAATTGTGTGTTCCATGTGAGGAAGACCCAATGGAGACTGTTTTAACAAGGGAAGGTGTAACTATTGTCCTGAGCACTTCCAGCCAACAGCCCCTGGAAAGCAAAGTATCCTGTTACAAGGCCAAGAGAAGTTCAGCACGTTCCACAGTGCCTTGTGTACCTTCCCCTCAGAGAAAGGCCCAGGTGCTCAAGCTATGGACAGAAAGAAGACTGGTCACTAGAAGGTGTTGTATTAATCTGGCCTAATAACGTGTTCACTAGAGAGTTAACCTACTAAGGAGGTTTATTGCTAATGAATGTCAACAATGGGCAGTCGAGGACTGTTAGAGTTAATGGTCTCTTGTCAGTAACTTAAATTTGTTAGTTAGCTAATAGTAATAAGAGTAACAAAGTAATCCAGTATTTCAGGGTGTCCCTACTTACCAAGAAGTATAATGGAGTTGGGAGTAGTTGCAAGGGGTTTAGTGAAATACGGTTGGAAAAAGGAACACCATGGTCTACAACAGAGTCCTGACAAGAGTTTTTCTCAAAGTAGCATGGAAGGACAATATCTGCTGTGGTGTCCCCCTAAAGCTCACGTGTGAGACAATGCTATAAGGTTCAGAGGAGAAATGATTAGGTTCTAAGAGTCTTAACCCAATCAGTGAATTAATCCCCTGATAGGGATTAATGAGTGGTAACTGAAGTGGTGGGGTGTGGCTGGAGGAGGTGGGAATTGGGTGTGGCTTGGGAGTAGGTATTTATATTTGTCTAGTGGAGTCTCTTTCTGATCACCATGTGAGCTGCTTCCCTCTGCCATAGTCTTCTACCATAATGTCCTGACTCACCGCCAGCCCCAAGGAATGGAGCCAACCTTCTATGGACAAGAACCTCTGAAACTGTGAGCCCTCAAATAAACTTCTCCTCCTTTAAAATTGTTCTGATCAGATCTTATAGTCACAACTGCGAAAAAGCTGACTAAAAGAGTGTCTTAGTTCATTTGGGCTGATGTAGCAAACACCAAAAAATGGGTGACTTACAAACAATACAAAAAAGTTATTTCTTATGATTCTGGAGGCAAGAAGTTCAAAGCCAGACAGATTTGGTGTCTGGGGAGGGACTTGCTTTCTGGTTCACAGATGTTGCCTTGTGGAGACACGTGGCAGAGGGCCCAATGAGTTCCCATGGACCTACTTTTTAAGGGCACTAATGTCCCTCATGAGGACTCTGCATTCATGAACAAATCATGTCCTGAGCCTCACTTCCTGATATCATCCCCTAAGCCTAGAATTTCAACCTGTGAATTTTGAGGGGGTATAAACATTCAGACCACAGCAGATCCAAGGGGGCAGTAATTTAGGCAAGAGCTGCAGTCTTTTACAGGATAAGATATCTGAGCTAGTGACGAAGGAGGACACAATGGGAGAAGTGAGGAAGAGTACTTCCTACACTAGATGCTATTTGGTCTAGGAAGGCATCTGACCTTCTTGACCAGTTGCTGATATTTCTCCACATAGACAGCGCCCCCTGCTGTCCACTGTGAGAAGACGCTGCATAAACAAACATTTAGCCATTTAGCCCCATAAGAAGGAACCAGCTGCCATCCTCAATATCATTTAATCAAACTGTCTCTTCTCCATGTTTCCATTCCTAAAGTGCGTGTTCAATAGAAGGGGGCACATACCAGTAGAAATGCAAAACCTTTTCTGAGAATTTGAAGGATAAGGAAGCTGCTTCTGCTTCTTGGGGTCCCTTATGGACAGACATGTCATTAATATTCCAGCATTGGTGGCTGGGGTTTGTCCAAATGTTCAGCTCTCTTTACCTGATGAAAGTACTGAGTGTCTGCTCACTGCAGGGTGACACAGCCAAGCCAAGCCTCAAGGAGCTGGTCACACACTCAGGTGGACAGACACTCACACCCAAATATACAGAAGGAAGAAAACCAGTAGGTAGCCTCTGGTGACCACAGCTCCAAGGAGGGCCTGCAGTGTCACTTGATGCTCCCAACCTACTGCAGAAAAGGTGTGACCTTATCAGTGTAGTCTGTCCTGGGCTGGAAAGGTATGGACAAGTGGCCCAGAAAAGTGGTTAGAAGGACAAATCCCATCTCTCTTTGAGAATGGGAAGGAGTTGAAGAAGGTTTCAGTTTTGAGTCCCCATTTGGGGTAAATATACCCAAAGACATGCCCGGCTCCCCGGTGGTGTGTGGGAGGGGTCTGTCTCATCATTCCACCAGCAGGGTGGATCTTGGGAGCAGAATCGTCCCTAGCAATGTGGCTGACTCAAAGAGGACCAGAGAAAAGATCCAAAATCCTAAAAAAGCTCATTGCTAAGTTTACTGACTTCATGTTTAAACAAGTGAAATTTTGTGTTCAAAACAGACAAGTCTAAAACACAGAAATACACTTCATTTCTTTTAGTTTTAAAGGTAGCATCTAATCATAGTCTTTGTTTTAAATATTCCAGAGTGGTATGGTTGGTACTTCATTAACAACCTTGATCTCTAATGGCCTGCCTGTCTGCTGAAATTACAAAACACACCGTCTTCCTAAAGTTCTATAATATATGTTTACACTAACAAAATAAGGTCAATGACTCCCAAACCACTCTGGAAGAGAGAACTTTTCTCTGCTGGAAGGGTTTAAAGAAATTGGAGTCTCATTTATGCCCATGAGCTTCAATCATGACAGAGCTCAGTGTTATTTGCAACTAGGTCTTCCATGGTAAACAGCAAGGTGACAAAACCAAGAAGATATTTAACCATCAACAAAAGACGATGACTAATATTTCTTGAGCACATTCTTGGCATTTTCTCATTTAGTCTATGCTATAATCAAAATTGTCCCTGGGTTGAATGCTGGCCTCTCAAAAGATATACCTGCATCCCAATCTCTAGAACACATGAATGTGACTTAATTTGAGAGAAAAAAAAAGAGGTCTTTGGAGATGAGTTAAGGATCTCAAGATGAGATCATCTTGACTTTTCCAGTGGCAAAGGGGGAGGGGGACACAGAATGAAGAGGAAGAGATGCAGAGATGTCATGAGGATGGAGACCAAGATTCGAGCCATGCTGCTACGAACCAAGAAATTCTGCTGGAAGAGGCAGGAAAGAGAGGACTACTGACTTGATTTCAGACTCTTGGCTGAAAGAGTAAATTTCCCCCATGAGAGAGGAAATATCTATTGCTGTAAGCTACCTGGTTATGATCATTTGGTGCAGTAGCTCTAGGAAACTTATGCATTCTTATTTTAAAGTGCAGAAAGCTGAAGTTCAGAGAGGTTAAGTAACCTGCCAGGGCTGCACAGTTATCATTAGTCTCTTTCTGACCTCTGGACCTGTGCTCCGAGCATAAGGCCACATGCTGGCTTGGCAGTCTAGAAAGCACCTGTTCTCTGCAGACAGAATCAAGAGTGCTGAGCATGTGCTGATACAGGTTCAGAGCAGCCTCTTCCAGCAGCTTCCTGCCAACAAAATCAATTTTTTTCATTAAAAGAGCCATTAAAGTCTGTCCATCAGCAATTTAGTTCATGTGTAGCCTCGTTTTCCAGCCCAGGGATAAGGTAGTTCTGTCCTTGGCGCCCAAAGGCTTTGCTTTATTTCCCCAATCATAAGTATAATCATTTTTACTCATGCTGGGCAATAATACAATGGAGAATGAGCACTAAATTAAATGTATAAAGCATCTGAAATCAATCAAGCCCTTCATGAAACTAATTTTAGAAAAGAGGTCATTAGATATATTACAGTCGATTGGAAAGTGAATTGAGAAAGCAGACCTTCCTTGTGTTCTTTTTCTAAAAAATACCCTTTTCTTCATGAGATAGAGTTTTTATTACCTTTCATCAGAGTCCTTCAGCTGCCACAAACACCCCTATAATCTCTAGAAGTTAAAATAGTGATTTTTATGCTCCAAGTAGAAGAGGTTACCACTGCAATTTCACTCATCTTCTCCATGTTCATGATCAGTACTAGAAAAGGGTAAAGGGAGCCATCAAAGTCCCCAGTTTTAAGAGAGCAAGAGTAGCCCTAGGTTGAGCCCAGGAGTCACACTGTGTTTTGAGAGAACTCACCTGCCTGCAGGCATGGCTCTGAGGCTGTGTGGGGATGGGCTAGGAGACTCAGGTATGTTCCAAGTCCCAGAATTTATAAGAGGAGTGTAAGTGGGTTCTGCAATGTGTTTTCTTGCTTTATGTTTGTCTCTGGCAGAGTGAAGATGAATAGGAGGTTTGTTTACTCTGGGAAAGGAAATGGAAGTCAGCAGATACCAGTGGAGATCACTGAGACCAAATCCCGTCATAGTCATTGTGCCGTCTTTTTCCTTGTTCTGAGACAGAAAGATTTTCTGAATTTCATGAAGGCATCTGATAAGACCTCCAAGCTGTTTCTGTGGACACTCTTGGAGGGTGGTTTCCAACACTGAGCAGCAAGGCTCTCTGATCTGCTAAACACTTGCATGAATGAGTCAAGTGACCAGGCCATGGGGTCATATGGTTGTAAATAACGTGAAGTTAGACACAGAATTAGAAGGTTGGCACAACAGAGCCCATGCTATCCCCACAGGCAAGCTAAGTCTAAGAAGGTGAACTTCAAGTAAAAATAAATCACAAGGCATAAAGGAAAGGTGTGATTTAATAGAGTTTTGGTGGAAAAGATGTGAGTTGCAACGGAAACCAGCATGTGGCAAGGAATCCAATGTTATGTTGTACTAGCAGGAAAATAGTGTTCAGAACAGAGGAGAAGGTGATTCTTCTATCTTGCCATTGATGACATTGAACATATACTGTGTTGAGTTCTTGGTGACAGAGTAGGAAGGAAAGAGAAAAATAAAGGCCTGTTATGAGGGAAATAATGACATTGAAAAATCTGCATAAGGAAGTTCTGAAAAAAAAGGAAGATTAGCTTTATAAAGCCTGTACAGGTATAACAATTGTTTTCAAACATGTACAAATTGTATGTAAAAAGAATTATGCCTATCCAGGTGTGGTGGCCCACAACTGGGGAGGCTGCAGCAGGAGGATCAAAAGTTCAAGGCCAGCCTTGCAATTTATCAAGACCCTGTCTAAAAAAAGGGGGGAGGGGGCTAAAGTTGCGGCTCAGTCATAGAGTGCCCCCGAGCTTAATCCCTGGTATCAAAAGGAAAAAAAAAAGAATGATGCCTAATTATGTACATGCTTGGTGATAGGCACCCTGTTCTTTGAGAGACTCTACTATTAACTATTTTTTATAATAGAGTGGGAAACATAACAAAGTAAAAAAAAAGTTTATTCATAGCAAATACAATGTTCTCAATATCACCCAAAGGAGTGGACGTGACTGCTGGAAGTAAATAGGGATCAATTCTGACTCAATATAATAAAGAATTTTCTAGAAATACAAGCCACACCCCAAAAGGCATTATTCACTTGGCATTCACTCAACACACCTTTGAGTGGAGACTCTTTACATTTTTCTGGATCTTGGGTAGTTAACACATTTTCCCCTGAGCAAGTATTATGCCAACATTTATGGGGACTCTGACAATATTCACATTTTAAGATAATACATCAAGGCATGTTTATTTCTTCTTTGAGAATGTATGTATGTATGATTTTCAAAAGTCAATTTTCTTTTCCTTTCAAAATTTAAGACATCTCTTGTGGGCTGGCCAAAATTTCACAGGGTTAACTACCTAAATTTCCTTTGAATGAGCAGTTGGGAGCACTAGTCCTACTTCCTCTCCCAGACTGCAGAACTTCTCGTATATACCAGGGATCATGAATCCCTGAGTTGGTGGAAGTGTGACAGGAGTCAAGACTGGCTTTCTAACCTTACAAATCAGAAAAGCGAAGTCAAATGGGCCACAGAGGTGACATGTTCTACCACAGAGCACAGGTCCATTGAATTGCTGAGGGTGCTCCCAGCACTCCACTGCCTGCTGGTACTATTCCTCAGGCTGCTCTGAATCGATGCCATCAAGGACTTGAACTGAACAACTAACCACAACCACTGGACCACATCATCTCATTTGCTATAAATCTTAAACAAAGTGCACCTATTAAGTTACACATTTATCATGCTCTAATGAAGCCTCCACTACTGATGGATTTACCAAAATACTCCCCTCTTGCACTCTAACCCCTTCAGCCTCCCAACACTTAAAGACCATCAAGAAGTGAGGATATGGTGCCCTCTAGGGATAAATGCACTAAACCAGGTCAACTCATAAATGAGGGGTCAAGGATGACAAGTTGTGAAAACTTTATATCCATAGGAAGTGTTCAACCAAAACAAGGTATTAGAGTTTTAGCTAAGACATACTATTCTATATGCCAAAAGCAAAACACCAGTCGCTGAATCAAAATATTAAAAGTAGCTGATATTAAGCTCTATGAAAGTAAAAATTAGGGAACTCGTCTTACTACTTCAAGACTTTCAGGTGAATTTCTAAAAGAGAAAAAAATGCTCCTTCTTTGAGATTTTGAACAAGAGTATAAAATATCCCATCTACTTATTTGCTTCAACCCAATAAGAGACTACTTTTGCAATTATCCTTCAAGTGAAAGGCCTGTTTGCTCTTCCCTAGTGTCTCTCTGAAAATCTTAATTCCCCTGGATGGCTCTTAGAGAGGTTAACAGAACATCTAAAGAGAATAAATAGAGGTGAAGGGGATGAGGAAACAAGCCCTGAGGCTTTCTGTTTTGTATGTTTGTTTTAAACTTTCCAACAGGCAACAAACTTGTCCTGCTCACCCAGAAGACTTGCTGCAAATTTTCATTCTGACCCAATACTGTGCTTACTCCAACCACACTCAGGGACATGCTTAGCTACTTTCTGGTCTGTGAATATGATTTCATAGACACTGAGAAGTGCTTTGAATTGCCCTCCTGTTTGGTTGAGTCACTAGATTCCTCTAACAGTTATATCAGTTAACTGTCGCTGAGTAACAAACCACCTTAAACACTCAGTGGCTTAGGAAAAAAGCAAAAAATTAATTGCTAAGGAGTTTATTTTCTGGCCAGGCAGCTGTGGTAGTGGGTAGAGATTTCCTCATGCATTTGAAGTCAGTTGCAGGTCAGTCGGGCAGCTGTGAGGGACTCTGGTGCCTTGGATAGATGAGCCAGGCAGACTCAATTCTTCCCCCTAAGTCTCATTCTCCTGTACGAGTCCAGACATTTTGTCATGAAAATAGCAAAAGATCAAGAGAGAGAGCTAAGGCATCATACGGGCCCAGACTCAGCATGGAAAGCCACCAGCCTGGTACAGGGAAGCATGAAGGCTGGGAAGGTTAATGCCATTGTTCTACCAGGCCAGGAGACAGAATCTTATATTGTCTAAGATGCACCTAGAGAATACCCAGATAAAGCTACTTACTGCTCACTGGTATGCAATCCTGACATCAGTTTCTTTGAAGAGAGAAAACTGAAGAATGGAAGGGGTTTGGGGATAGCAAAAGAAAGATGAGTTTTGGAAGCTCCAGCACTTCATTTTTTTGATTAAGTCGGACACTTCATACCAGTTGGGAAGTTAGATTTTAAAAGAATGAATTAGAGTTGGGAATATTGATTAAAATTTGTGAAAAAAAAGAAAGAAAACAGATGTGCTTTTAAAGAGAGACGTCAACTGGTGCAGAATCAGAAACAGAACATCCACAGCACTAGATCCTGCAACACTTTTCTTCCAAAGAAGCATTTAGCCTGTTAAAGGGAAGAAGCCACCCAGCACAGTGAACACACCTGACCCCACCACCCTAAGTCCTCCAAATCAAACCAAGCACAAGGAACAGGACTGTTGAGTCAACTACGTTGAAGGGAAAATGGTGAATTATTTTGAGTTTTAGAAGCAAGGCTGAGTTTAACATCCTCTGACTCACCCAGCAGGGCACACGTTTTCTGACAAAGCAAAAGTAGTGATGGAAAATATTGATGTGGTATCTATCACAGCATAGGTACCTAGTCAAAGGTCCTTCACAGCAAGGATGTCTTGACAAATGATCAGTTCAAAGACAGTTTTGCTCCAATGACGATTATTACAAAATGAAAAAATAAAAATAAAAAAGGAATACTACAGTAGCTGCCAGAAAAATCTTATGGCTTTACATATAAGTGGAAAGTATTTGAATCATATTTCTTCTCTTGCTCCTGGGAGGAAAAATGAAATAGGAAGCGTATGTCCATCACACAAACCAACCTGCTGGAGGTATTCCCACCCCAGAAGTAGCACTTTCTTAAAGTGACTCCCTTTAAGCCAGAGAGAAAAGAGGCTGTAAATTCAAGTTACCTAAAAGAACAAACAAAAACCAAACTAACAATTCTTAAAGGGTGTTGCATATTGAGATCAATGACACCCACCAACCCTGTAGGCCTGTGGTTGTGACTCTAGGTGATGCCTGGCCTTTTCAAATAATAATAAAATTTTTGTGTTAAAGATCTCATTGCAGTTACAACCTTTAAAATGGAAGCGCATTCACTTTGTTCATATTTTTAAGAATTAAAGAGAAGACTCTGAACACTAGCAAAAAACTCAACCAAGTCAAGTCCAGAGCTAGGTGCAGTGAAATAAAAGGAAGAATTTGTGCACCAAAAGTTGTAAGAGGACTTGTGCGCACAGATAGCAATTGGCAGAGAGGCCATGTCATATGCAAACAGCCACAGGCACCTAAATGTTCTGAAAGAAAGGTCAAGCTGCTCTCGGCTATAGAGTGAGCAGAGTTAGATGGCACAGCTGGGTTGGCAGAGTTAGATGGCAGAGTTGGGTTGTTCAATGGTAGAGTGTTTGCCCAGCATGCATGAGGCCCCAGGATCCATCCCCAATAAAGGACCTGAGCTGCTCTTTTGGACCTGACCACTGAGACTGGTTCAGTAGAGTAAGGTCAGTGCAGACATGTACTGAGTGAAAACTAGCTCAGGAACACTGAGAAAGGGAAAACAAACTGCCTCCTAAGTCCATTCACTGAGGAGAAGGCCTTGAAAATGGCGTTGCATGATACTATTGCTATCAGTAATAATTCACTCTCATGCATAGCATGGCTCTAGATTTTTCAAAATGAGGCCTCATTCATTTAGCATTTGAAGCACATAAGCAACAGGAAAAGAGAGGCCCAGACTCGGACTTGCCAGGGGTTACACTGAGAGCCAGGTGCTGCAGGCTTTTTGCCTGGGTTTCTTAACTTTAGGCTCTGGACCAGACTGCAATGGAGTGTAATCAGATATAGCCCCTTCCCATGAACCAAAGGTTCAAAGTATCCTGAGTTATTTCTTTGTTAAAAAAGGAGATTTAGAAAAACATTTGCAGGCATGCACAACAATTAGTCAGGGAGAATAGATAAGTCATTCAAAATATGCTTTAAATTTCATTTTATTTCACTAATAATTTCATAAGAAATGCCATCTGCTTCCACTTTATTTTCAAAATAAGAATGCGTAAGACAATTCCCAATCCTTTAATCTATGTGTATAATAACATCTGTTTTTTCAGTTTTATACTCAGCCTTCAAAAAAATTATAATGCCAACAGAAGTTGGCTTTTCCATCAGAGAGAAGAAGGAGATGTTTACATCTGCTGAGAGTTGATAGGGTACTTATACTTTATGAAGCATTTATCTCATTTTATGCTTATAACTCTAATACTACTACTAATGTTTAACAACGATGAACAATGTATAACAAGTAAAATGCTAAACATTACTTGTTTTAAAAAATCATCAGAAAAACTCTATAAATAATAATAATATGATTATTATCCCCATTTGTGGAGAGAAAAAATGAAAGCTTGCTAAGTTTGATACTTCAGGTCACGTGTAAGCTTTGCTTATATTTCAAAACATTCAGAAATTTGTTTTCCTGACTAGCTGCAGCAGAGTGAAATCATAATTCAGTCTTAGTCAATACTCTAACTCACACATCAAGAAGACTGCATGGGTTGTTTCTTCATTAAAACCAAACCAAATCTATTTATTTCAAATGTATGAAGTTTCCATTGCCCTATACCTATAGGAAAATAATGACTTACCAGTTGGAAAACAAGCATCCTCAAAATCCCTAAATATAAATGTGCTTCAGCACTCCAAAGTGTGTTCATTGGTACTTGAATATTTAAATGTCCTGCTGTGAAGGCATGCTGAAGTTTAAAGTATTCTAATGTATTATGTCTCATAAATGGCTCCTCAAATTGAATTAAACCCCACCTTTATTCTGCATTTCTTTTAATTGGTAAGGTCATGAGCAGAAAAGCTCATGATTCTGATATGAATGAAGCAGTGTAGTCAGATCATTGCAGTAAAGGCAAAGGGGAGACTTGGGGTTTGTTCGTTTATCAAGCTGGATTCTCAAATGCCCTAGTTAAGAAACCGTCTGGGGTGACTTAATCTGTCTGCATCTTGGCACTACTGAACAAGAGGTGGGAACGATAGCAGGTAGCATCCTACCCATCCTGGTATTTACAGTTTGCTAGTTCTGATCAGTTGCAACATCAGCTCTCCCAAATCAATGGCAATGTAATAGAACAGAGATAGAAAATTCAGCTCAGGTTGCAGGCTGTGTGTGTGTGTGTGTGTGTGTGTGTGTGTGTGTGTGTGTGTGTGTGTGCTGGTGCATGGAAGAGGGAGAAAAACATGTAATAGTAAATGATGAAAAACAGATAAGTAGTTCAAGAAATGTAGAACTTTCCAAATCTTTTTAAGGGCCTTACATATTTTTTCTTCTTTCTCTTTTCTGTGTATTCTAGTATACTATCACTTAAACAATAGTCACAATTTCAAAAATCAAAATTTCCCAGAAGTCTGAATAGAAATGTTATTTTTTTAAAAAAGAAAAAGATAAAGAAATACATCTTAAAAACTCACTGGAAAGAAAATACCTAGGGCTATATCAAAAATTCCCAAACTGAATGTAGATTTTTAAACTGACACTTTGCCCCTGGGAATTTTGATGATATCATTTACTTCCTTGGGTATTGGACATCATGGAAACCTAATACATTTTCTTTTGTATATCTTTTGGAGATAATGAAAGTTTTTTGAAAGAATATTTTAGATTTTTTTGTGTTGTGAAAAATCTTAGTTGCTTAAATGATATCCAATTTAAGTCGAAGGAAATTTTCTTACAAAAAGTTGGAATATTTTAAAAGTAAAAAATGTTATAATACACTAAGCTATGGCAGTATCACTATACACTGAGTATTCTCTGTTTTGTAACAGATATAATTAATCAGCTTAAATTTATTGTGGTTAAGTATTGATGTATTTGGATTGGTTTCCAAGATTTTATTTTTAGATGACTATTACCATACCTTTTCTTTTATAGACACTATTTTTTCCTTTACCTCTTCAAGATTCTAACACACACTCCAACATGAGGAGCCCCAAACTCTGTATACGGCCACCATGTCATCTGTGACTGCCCTCCATCATCAGCCTGTACTCATAAAGGCTGAATAAAATCTTATTTAAAAGATGTGGAAAGAGGACATAGGGGTGCAGTTTGGGAGTGACCATTTTATGATCATTTGTGATTTGCTGAATTTAATACTTGATACAAAGTTTGTAATAGTGGTCTTTGAAAAAACTTTCTAATATATCCAATGAATTTTTTAAAAACCATAAAATATTTTCATTATATTATCCCCATAGACAGGGAAATAGCCAAAATATGGTTCATTATACTTAGAATAACGTAACATTGTAGTTTGTATATCTAAACTTTTATGGGCTCACATTACCATGTTCTGTGATGCTAGGGTTTTGCTGTGCTTTCAAGGAACCTTTCCCAGATTGTTTTACTATTCCACATAATCAAGACAAAATTCATCTTTTGAATATTGATTTATTTTGTAACTTTTCCATAACATTCCTTTTTCCTCATATGTTCTGGAACTTCAGTCAGTAGACTGATCTTTTTTAATTTCATTTTAATTAGCTTATAATAATTGCATACATTATGGGGTACCCTGTGATAATCCAATATACATGTACAGTGTAAAATGATCAAATCAGGGTAATTAGCATCTCTATCTCCTTAATGTTTGGATCCCTGGAGCTTCTCTCATCCAGTTCTTCAAAACATATATAATAGTTTATTGAAACCTACAGACACCTGACTGTGCTGCACATCACCAGAATTTATTCTTCCTAACTGTTTCTATCCCTGTTCTCACAATTCAGTCTATTCCCCCTCCTGTTCCCTTCATAGCCTCTTCTGCTTTAAGATCAACTTTTTTTCCACTGCTATATATGAGAGAGAACACATGCTATTTGTCTTTCTATGCCTGGCTTATTTCATTTTACACAATCTGTGGGCTAATCTTGAGGTAGAACATTCTCCATCCCACTATCTACCCGCCCTGTGGCTTTAGGGCTTCCAGAGCCAGTTCAGAGGTAGCCTGTGCAGAGAGGCTGGGTTTCAGGATGAGGCTTGAGGAATGGGGCAGGGGGCAGCTTTTTCCAGGCCTTTTCCAGAGCACTGAAGCCCCATTACAAATTGCATCTAGCTGGCCTCTGGATTCCTATATGAACTATTTCTTGTTTACAGGCCTCCTTGTTGCTTTGCCTTTCTATTTTATTCCTTGAACTCTGTGAAGAGGTTCATCCTAATTACAGCAACTGTGTTTTCTTTCAAAGATTTCACATTTGATAGATATGGGAAAGTAGAGGAGAAGTCTCAAAATGTCAATGAAATGAAATGAAATTCCATTAATCCAAAAAAAAAGTCAGCTAAAGTAAGAACTAGAAATTTCACTTCAACTTCAGTTTTTTTTTTTTTTCTTTTAATCACAGTCTTTCCAAGGCTTGAATGAGGTAACATGTGAATGTCTAGAGTGTTCGGGTCCCTGGGTAAGGGTTGCGAAATCACCGGGACACAGGGGATGCAGAGCCAAGGCAGCAATTGCAACTGCATGCTGAGGTTTATTTGTAAGTTTCTTTTATATTCTTCTTCTAACAAAGCAAGTGATTCTTCAGTAACACTTTGCCCACATTGCCCAAATATCATGCCTCAGCAGGTACACAGAGCTAAATTCAGATTGTTCCTGTCTATTTGATAAGTACCCTCTTAAAGTTCTTGGTAGACATTATCTAATCCTCTGAGGATGTATTTGTTTCATTAGAATGTACTGTTCCAAGGACAAGTATGCAGGAATCTTCTTCCTCTTGGCCAAACCATGCAGAACTTGTGGCTTGCGATAAGGGGAAGAGAACTTTTCCTCCTCCTAGCTGAGGTTTGCCTCAGCTGACCTAAATCACAGCCACAGCTCTTGCAAACTGTCAGGCCTGAGGGAGCTAAACTCTGCACACTTAAATCCCAACAGTAACATGTGCTAAAATTCTTGGCAAATTATTTCTGCATTATTTCATTGGTGTTTTTAGGTCAATTATGGTTTCTTCATCTAGAGTCAGTTGGTTTTAAGAGGTCTGGTTAACAGGTTTGTCACTAGCATATAATTTGCTTCTTAAATGCCTTACTATGATCGCTTCTATATCAAATATGCAAGTAAATGGGAATAATTAAATATCTGGTAGAACCTGGGGTTGTGGCTCAGTGGTAGAGCACAGGCCTAGCAAGTGTGGGGCCCTGGGTTCGATCCTCAGGACCACATAAAAATAAATAAATGAATGTAATAAATAAATAAATAAATAAATATCAGGTAGATATAAAAGTCTTCTGTTTTTATCTGGACTTTTACATCATATATAAAACTAAAATTTTATGCTCAAAATAAGGGTTAATCTTAATAATATATTATAATTTGTATTTTAACAATATGTCTTGTTAAAAATCTAGGGCATGATATTACCTAAATGTAAAGTCTTTTCCAAATAGCAAATCCTTTTACCATAAAATTTCCAAGCTCAAGTTCAAATAAGACTGCCCAAAATAAAATCAAGAGAAACTTTTGAAAGGATTTCTTTTTCAGTATAGTATGCAATAATTTCTTCTCCTCCTCCTCTTTTTCCCCCTCCCTCCTTCCTCCTTCTCCTCCTCTTCCTTCTTCTTCTTTGGAAATGGCAAGGGTGTAGGGGAGTTATTCTGTCTTACTCAGGGTCCTCTAAATGCACTCTCAAAGGTTGTACACTACCAATAATTCAAAAGATTGGTTTAGGATGAAATACATAATCTGACTTTTATTTTATTTTATTTAAAAAATATTTTTCTTAGTTGTTGATGGACTTTATTTTATTTACTTATTTATATGTGGTGCTGAGAATCAAATCCAGCACCTCACGCATGCTAGGCAAGTTTTCTACCTCTGAGCCACAACCCCAGCCCATCAGACTTTTATTTTTGAAGAGAGCATCACTGCAGGAAGAAATCCCGTGATCCATAGAAGGAATTACACGTTCTATGGAACAAAATGAAAGCAAAAGTGATGAGAGACTGATTGATCAACTGACCTGGCATGCCATTTGGGTAAACATCTCAGATAATTTAATTATTCAGCACAAATACCTCTCCAACTTGTCCATTTTCTTTTGATTAATCTTTTCTGCTCTGACAGTGGATGGAACTGTCTAGCCAAAAAAGCCAATAACTGGAGATATGCCTACTATTAAGAAAAAATGAAAATAAGCAAAAAAGGAAATGTTGGGCTGGCTTTTCTGTTTAAGCTGGCTCCCCTTTTAGCCCTTCACTAATGAAGTTAGGTTAATCACTGATGAAATCATCTAGAAACTTCAATCAAACAAAACCTGTGTTGACTGAGTTATCCAAGTAATCCTGGTTTGGGCTATAATTCTATTTATAATTGCATCTGTTCTTCATTATCCCTGCTGAGAGAGAACAGAGGCCACCCTCTGATTGCCAAGCCCTGTTCCCTGCCCCTCCATATCAGTTTTTCTGTTGGAATAGAATGAATTCAGTCATGGCAGGTTGGCCCCCAGGTGTCCCATAACTCCTGTTTGACTGAATCTTTTCCATAACAAAAGGTAAGCTTTCAGAACATGACAACTTGCTTTCAAATGCAGTATTCATATGTTTTAAAAGAAAAATACAGTGCATTAGAAAACATTTTTATAATGGTTATTCTCAACAAAGCATTTAGTCTCCTCTATTTGGTTCAGGCTTGTTTCTCAACAGCTGGAAAGGAGAAACACTTTCCCAGGGTTGGTATGGAGAGAGTTGCTATTCCTTGCAGGACTAGGAGGGTGCTGGCTGAGGAGAACATAACATCACACTCTCTCCAGGACACAGCAAGCAGGGAGTTTTGTAAAAGGGCAACAAGTTGCAACTGAAAGTGGGAAAATTCTAGGCCTTTTCAAGATGTCTACAGAGCTCTGAAGCCCACAAGCAACCATCTTTTTGAAAGGATGTAGGTTTTCTAAGGCTTTCTTTTAGAATTGCTTAGAATAGAACACTTTGGCAATTCAGTGGGGGAGAAAACAGCCCCATGGTTAGGCTGCAGTAGAGATTAATCCCCTAACTTTTGGTCATCAGCTTCTCTAGACCTTCAGGACCCCAGCTAGTATATGTGGGATTTTGAATGAATCAAGGCTCTTACTCCAACCATAAGCTGTGACTGTCTCCTGAACAGATATGGAGAAATACCATGTTCCCAACTAATATGGGCTCTGGATTCCCAAGATATGAAACAGACTCTCATGGCCAGCTAAAAGAAGACAACTGTAAATTTGGGGAATGGCAACTTCAAAGCTCAAGAGAGTGTGGTTGATCCCCCCAGACACCTTGGCTAAGGTACAAATTCTCAAGCCAATCCCACTTCACAGTCCTATGTTCTTGCCTTCTTCTCTTTTTATACCCATGTTTTCAATAGTCCAGGCATCTGCTTCCTTTTGGCTTCCGTTAGGTTCTAGCTGTTCAATGCCTACTATTTTTCTGTCAAACACCACTTCTCATTTCCCCCAGACACCAAATCTTCCACTCCAAAGCAGAATGTTTACTCCCTCACCAATGGAAGTTTCTTTGCAAATATTTGCCCTTAGCTCTGGATTTGGTTCCAGGCTTGAATACAAACGTGATGAAAGAGACTGAAAGTTTTTAATGTTCAGTTCCCCTTCTACAAAGCATGGCCTAATAATTTCATGATTATTAAGCAAAAGATCAGCAGCCAAAGTCTGAGAATAAGCTAGGCAAGTTCCCATGCTTTCTGACAAGCTATGTGACCAACTGACAAAGCTGAATCCCTTGATACATGGGTGTCAATTACAAATATATTTGTGGTCCAGATGTTGTTCATGACATTCATTCCTTATGAAGCCGGCTCAGAGTCAGAGAAGCAGACCCAACACACATCTCCTTGGCAACACAGAGCATTTGCCTTCATGACATTTTGTGATTTGAAAACTGCCCCCAGCTTAATGCCAGGTTCCTATCTCATTCTAGAACATTCACATTAATGATTCATAAGTGGATCTTCTTGAAACAGATATTCAAGTCTATAACATTTTTAAAAGGGGAATCATAACAATTTCTACTGTATGTCCTTGACATTTTGATGAGAATGATGTACACATTAATATTCATCTGTTGTCAATACAGTCCACAGAGCAGAACAGATGAGTCACAGAAAAGACCAACATGAAATATGGTGAAGGACAGACAGCAGAATACATCAGACACTAGAAAGGCAATATGTCAATCAATGGAAGGGAAACTGATGTGATACAGCAATTTGTATACGGGGTAAAAGCGGGAGTTCATAATCCACGTGAATCAACCATGTAATATGATGTATTAAGAACTATGTAATGTTATGAACGACCAATAAAAAAAAAAAAGAAATATGGTGAACATATTGGTGATGCAGTAGAGAAACACTGAGCTAAGTGTGAAGCAAAGAATCTGCTGCCAAACAACTCAACCTAGAAACTTATAATATTCAAAAAGCAAATTTCCCTACAATTTTTAAATGATTGCTCCCTAAGAAACATCACACTTTCTTATATTCCTTGAGAGAACAAAATCTATACTGATTGCTGTGATGTATTCTGGGGGATACATATTCTCTTCTCTGAGTAGAGGTAGATTTTAAGATTCTAAGAGGCAATTTATCAACTTAATGGCAATCATGAGATGATACAATTTTTCTAAAACTATATTGCAAGCATCTCAACTTGAAATAAATGAAACAATACTTGCCACCATTTAGAACAATCTTCACCTTTGGAAATCTAATTACTGGCATATGTTAGAGCATTTAATCATAGTAAGGAAAATGGAATTGGTTTAGATTCCCAAGAATCTTGAATTTCCTACCCACGCATACACATCACTTGCACTTGTGTGAAAGTAACTGTTCAAATGTGATGGAATGCGTGTGTGACATAGAATATTGTTTATGTCCACTGGTTTTCTGAACATCTGCAGGGATATAAAAATTCAGTATTTGGTTTCAGGAACTACACTCTGGGGGAGATCTGGGAGATGATCAGGGAGTTTGCTGAAGGCAGGGGGAGTTGGAGAGCTCTGCCTCAGGCAGAGGCACCAATGTGATAGGGGCAGTCATTGTCTGGTTCAACAGAAAGTCCCTTAACTACCATGCCCCTTGTCAAAACACATCACCATGTAAATGATGTGATAAGTTGGACCCACATCCCAGCAGCATTCCAATAATCTGTTTGATTATAAAGCAAACAAAATTCAATGTGTCCTGTGTTCATGAGAGAACCTGGCAGGTAACAGGCACTTGGTTTAACAGTGGGAAAGTAATCAGTTCATGAAATCTTCCTTTTTCAAGAGCCAAGCAGGTACTTCTCACCCAAACTGTGGGGCTACTCACTGCAGGATTCCTCATTTATGACTGTTTCCTCCTAAAAAAAAATGTTCTTACTGTTTATTTAAACCTAATTTTTATTTAATAAAATGTGGGAGAAATCTGGGAAAAAGAAATCCAGAGAAGGATTTGTCCACAAAGACTTCACCCCTGTTCAGGGCTGGGGCTTTATTCTCTTTGTGGGGAGAACTGCCCATGAAATATTTGCAGTATGCCCTAGAACCATCACCTGTATTCAGGATTTTTGCTTTTATAAATTTGAACTTTTATTTCTAACTCAGTTTGAGATAGAAGATAGAAGAAAGGGTCATGGGGTTTTTGATGTTATAATTGTTGCTGCTTGATTGTTTATTTCTTTCCCAGTTCTTCTGTAAGACATACAAATTTGAGTGTCGCTATTCCTCAGTATTCCTGGTGCTCCTATAGATAGATGGTTATGTTTGTGTAACAAAGCTCATACCAGTGAGTCTGTTTGCAGTTTATCACATAATACAAAAACAGGACCCACACATTAAATAATTTGAGCTATTATACAAAGTCTTAAATATTTTCACTTCAATAAGTTATATATTATAGTCTTTAGGAGAAATCACATTTCTTCTATTTATTTTCATAATTTCATTATGAAAATTTTATATGGGACATTTAAGTACTGAAAAATGAAGCTCACAAACTCAATGGCAGAAAGACACTGTTCAAACCCAGGGTTCCCACATGCTAAGCTTTTCCATTTAGTGAGTGAGAAAAGAAAGCAAATCAAGTTGGATTTTATACTTAATATATATTTCATTTTCCCAATTATGCATTTTCCCCATTATGCCCTAAAATTCATATTGTTCTAATGTCCAGGCACACACACAAACACACCTACATACACACAAACATTCACAGCTTCTTACAACATAGAGGCTAAGACAGTGAGTTCAGAGTGTCAGCCATCACACTTCCATTTAACAAGGGCTATCTTGAGCCAATTACTCAGTGGCTCCATTTCTCTTATTGGACCACATATGAGCTGCCTGTTCTGCCTTGTTGGTGCCCTTTTACCTCTTCTGGGAAGATTCAGCTTTGCCACCCAGAACCCACACAATTGGGTCCCCAAACCAGCTCCAAGTCATAATCTTTTTCCATAGCAAACCTGTGATAAAGTTAAAGTGACACTTTTTTTTTTTCATTAGTCTCAGGCCTCTTATCAAGCCTGCTGAGTCTTTGTATTTCAATGTTAGCTTCAGTGTGTTCTTGGCTGCCTATGGATTTTTAACCGTCTTTTTTTCCAGTTGGCAAATCGGCTGGGTTTGAATGTAGAAAATCATGAAACATGATTAGTGGAGCTAAGGAAGAGTGGTACCATTAGGAGAGTTGGGGGGGGTGCTGTTGAAGTTGTCAGGTGAGGTCCATGAAAGTGAATATGAGGAGAAAAGAAAGAGGGGAAGGAGAGGTGGGAGTAGGCTATGTGATGTTGAGGTCAGAAGAAAGGAAGACTCCCTATGTAGTGAAGGTGCATCTGAGCAAGGTGATGAAAGTGTGGCTGGGTGGTGGCACAGCAATATAGGGTGGAGGTCAAGAAAGTGAAACCTTATGGGTTAAAAAGGGGAAACCTGGTGGGATTGGGAGTGGTAAAAGGTTTATGGAGAGTAAGCAAGGAGTACCTGTGTAGGGTAGGATTGACACAGAGTAAGAACAAAGGGAATGTTTCAAATGGAGAAAAGAGAAAGATTGCATGTAAGGGATTTCCTTCCATTTATCCAAGCACTCCCAAAAGTTGTAAAGATTCCACAAAATGTTGGGATTGAAGGTGCCATTATGTAGCCATTTGAATCCATTATCCAGGTCATAGAAAGGCCATGACTTTGTGGAAAATTGAATCAGTTGATGGGCCTTTAGATCTGGAGTCAAATGGAGCAGAGGTGAGGAGGCAGCTGATAGGAGAGTCAGATGGGGTTTTGGATTGAGAGTTCCTCAATGCAAGTTGGAGTGCTAAAGTGGCTAGAGGCAGGCATACCTGGCTCTAGGAAAAATCAGAGTATAATGAGAAGGGACAACAGTGAAGGGGGGGGTTGTCACCACATGACTCACTGGCCCAGGGATAAAGCCATTCTGGGACTGAGAGAAGAGGGTCATCAACCACTACTTCACTAGTCCAAGGCTTGTGAAGCCTGTCAAGAGTCTTAGTGCCTGGTACCAGAGCTCTTGTAGCTCTCCCAGAGAGCCACGTAGACCCCAATGGCACAGAGCCAAGACTATAGTAGAAAATCACCAAAGGGGATGGGATGAGAAAGTAGTGTCACTTGTAGTGAGTCTTGGTGCTGAGCCAGGACTTAAGGTTAGTGAGTCTCCAGAGTGGAAATTTGTGAGGAGGAGGGCAGGTGAAGGGAAAGCTCACCTACCCATATAAGACCAGTGTGGAGAGGTAGAAAGAGCCCTCAGTGAATGGAAGGAAGTGTCCTGTGACCATCCTGAGCCTTCAGGCCAGGATCTTGAAGGAGCTCAAATCCCTAGAGGACAAAGAAAGGTTGAGGGGAGAGCCTGTATCAGAGCTTGTATCCAAGTCACTGGCATCAATGAAAGAAAAGTGGTGCAGGACTGACCACAGGAACACCAACTACAGAGGCATGAGCAGACTTATTGTCAGGCACCTGAAAAGACTGTCTCACACAGAGATATCAACAAGAGAGGGAAAGCAGCAGAAGCAGGAGAGAGCAAAGGAGAGGGAAAGCAGCAGCAACTCCCCTTGAGCATTACCTTTTATAGGACAGAATCATAGCTGCCTGTTAGGGGCAGATTTAGCCTTTGTGACTGGCATAGCAAGTATCACCTTATTTTGCAAAAGGCAAGATATTGTTTCTTTTCTTTTCTTTTAATAGCATTTATTTATTTATTAAAATTTTATTTATTTATTTATTGTGCCAGGGATTGAACTCAGGGGCACTTGACCACTGAGCCAAATCCCAAGGCCTTTTCTGTATTTTATTTTACAGACAGGGTCTGAATTGCTTATCACGTCAATTTTGCTGAGGCTGGCTTTGAACTCCCAATCCTCCTGCCTCAGCCTCTCAAGCTGCTGGGATTACAGGCATGTGTCACCACCCCTAGCTAAGTTACTGTTTCTTAAGCACTGAGGAGAGCAACTTTTGATCTCTCAAGGAGAGAACAGAGACCCTCAAGTTTTTCTTTCTTGAGAATAAGAACAGTATTCATAAAGAGGGCAAGGGGTAAGGAAGATGGCTGTAGTTATGCCAACAGGGGTCCTCTCCCAAGGCTGCCCCACCTGGCAGATTGCCTAGTTTCAGAGGCCATAGCAGGGGATGGGGGGAGCAGCTGCCCTGTGGGATATGGCCAGTCCCAGGGGGGTCAGGTGTGGGCAGCATAAGGTCCTTAGAGGCTGCCTGGGTACCACTGCCTCCCCTGTCCTGCTTCCTGAGTAGGCTGGTTCTGCCAGGAGCAAGACCAAGGGCCTGGAGCAGCCACAATGGAAGCCATCCCAGCTACGGGTTACATCTGACTCAGACGCTTAATGCCCCAAGCTCTCACCACTGCTGCCAGCCTGGAGCTCCTCACCACAGCCACTGGACTCCCCACATGGCTGCCAGATGCTGCCTTCACCGCCACTGCAGTTGGATTCCTGTCACTGCTGCAGGATGAAGATGCTCAGGGCTGGATGCTCTATTGCTGCTGCACCAGCTTCCAGACTCTCTGGTGCCACCACTTCTGCACAGCAACAAAACTCCCAGGCCCTAGCTGGACACCAACACTGCCCCCTATGCCCCAATGTCAATGCATTGCACCCCATGCCCACACCTGCAAAGGTCTTAAACCTGACACTGGACTCTGATGCAGCTGCATGTTGTTGCTGCCACATTAGACCCTGGAGCTTCACACTTCTGACACCAGACTCCAACATAGACACCAGAGACAATCAGCACTGGATGCCAACTTTATTGCAACTGAAGCTGGACTCCTGTCAGCACTGCAGGACAAAAATGCCCATGGTTGGAAGACTTTGTTGCCCCTAGCTCCGCAACCAAACTCCCAAACTGTCCAGCTGATGCCTCCACAGATGCCCCAATGCCAATGCTCAACTCCCTACTCAGGAAGCAGCTGCTTGTTGCTGTCACCAGAGGCTACCATTCCATGCTGTTGCTCCTGCTGTAGCAACTCAACCCCAAGGCTGCTGCTATGTTGCCCAAGACCACAGAAGCTGGGGAAGCTGGGCATTCTACATGACAGTGGCCTCACTAGCATCCACCACATGCCATCATCTGGTTTTCCTCCCCTAGGGTGAGCCCCCAGTTCTTCTGGACCCTTGAGGAATTGTGACACTGAGGGAAATCGTCCTAGGGAAACAAGTGAGTACATTAAATAAAGGCTGCAATCCTCACAGCAGGAAGTAGGCTGGGCTAGGTGGGTCCAGCCAGCTGGTGAGGGACCACGTGAAGCCTGGGGACTGCTGGCCAGGTCTGGACCTTGACCCTGTGAGGCAAGCTGGAGAGAGATCTCTGGCTGCTCTGGGAGCACCTTCTGGTCTTTTCTCCTGAGTTTACTACCCTGGCACATTCCCCCACCCCTCACTCCTCCCTGAACAGGACTCTGGGTCCTGGAGACAGTGCTGATGGGCATTGAGCCTCTGGACAGTGGGGTGGAACTGGGTACACTGCAGCTCTGTGGACAGCCAGACTGGCCAGACTCCATAAACCTGAAGTGGGGAAAAGCAGTCTCTTGGGAAAATACCCTCCTAGACCTACAAAATTTAGCCTGGCATAGGTTTATTCCAAGAGATTATCAAGAAAGGAAAAATATAAGTTAGTGAGTTTCGTCTTGATAAAGGATAGTGTGAGCAGAGTCCAAGTCTTCAGAGGTGGTAGAGCTGGATTCAAATCCCTCTTAACCGGGTGACTTTGACCAGGGTACAGAACTAGGTACAACCTTGGTTTTACATTTTGTAAAATAAAGATGGTGAGGATGCTAAGCCAGGGGTAAATTAAGCTGCTGAGCACTATCTTGATTTGGGAGCCAGGGAGGCATTCAGCATTATTTCCCCACAGAAATATATTCTGAGATTAAATATGACACACTTAGAAATGTACCTTTTGAAGAAAGCTGACGTCTGGAGGTAGGAAATTAAAATTTACTTCATGTTTTTAGATTAAATAAATAATAATATATGAAAGATCATAAGCCAAAGCATGAAAAGTTGGATCAGGCTTATAAAAGTGTAGGCCTATTTACAAATTTGTTTAAAGTTACATTGAATTTTTAATGGCATTTCTTTGATGATTAATGGCATTGAGTCATTTTTTTTAACCTATTCTACTGCAGGTACCAAATCTAGCCTGCACCTGCAACTGGTAATGCCACCTTATTAATTTGATATTAGAACACCATAATCTGCCATTACCTGTTTTCTTCAGGGGTTAAAATAATGAATTATATGAAAAGATTACTGAGAAAACATTTTCTAAATCACTGAATATCATAAGTATCACTAATATCTATCCTTCCTTTATACCCCCAGTTTGTTTCTGATTTACAATTTTCTGTAGAATGAAGAATGTGATTTCAGGGTTTTCACTTGGCAACCTGAACTTTCAACCATTATGGATTTTACTAAATACAGGCTAACAAATTAAGGTGATTATTAGACCAGCAGATAAACTATCTGTACAGATCACATATTCAGAAACTGGGGAAATATCTGAGTATGTAAAATATATGAGAAGACAATATTCTGCAGACTCATTGGATCCACTGGTCTGCAACTTGCTGTTTTAAATGTTTGTATCCCTAAAGGGTACTTCATGATTAAAAACATGGTCCCCATGGTGGCACTGTTAGGAAGTGGCTGAATAGTTGGGAAGTGGGCCCCAGTTGGGAGGTCCTAAGATCATTTGGGGCATGAAACAATATGAAATCCATCTTTAGTGGTTTTAATAAGAACCCTAAATTCTCTCTGAGTATTGTTATAAAAGGAGCAATCCTGGCCCTACCCATTTCTCTCCATTCATGGGTGAAGATGTGACCACTTACTCCAACATGAACTTTTATCATTGCAATCTGTCACTTGTCATGAAGTCATAGAGTCAACAACCAGCCTTTGCTGAGATTGTGATAAACAGGACTTAGAGACTCCAAAATTGTGAGTAAAATAAACATTTTTTTCTTTATAAAAAAAAGTTACATTGAGATAAATCTATGTAGTTTAAGCCTCCTGGGATATCCACCACCTCTACCACACATACATGGAGCACTGACCACAATTCCATATTCTTCTTTACAGTGTCACCAAATATATCAACACATGTATATACATATACACAGATATACATTTTGTAATATTTTGTTTCTTTTGGCATGTTTTGGGACCTTCTGAAAATATAATCTTATATTGTTATATATATTCTTTTGCAGCTTTCCCCATTAATTTGTATCCCTTCAGCTGACCATCAGGAAGAAGGAAACAACAGACAATTGAGGATCAGAAGGACACCATCCCTGCTCTAGTCACTCTGGAAGCTGAAAAGCCTGCACACACCCAAAGCTTGAGGAAACATCAGCCCTGCTTCAGCCACTTGGGGGCTGGCTGATCACTGCAAGGTGGAAGATAAACCAACCAACAGGACAAATGGACTGTTTCATCTGCTGAGATGGCTCTTATGCTATGATTTATTACTTCTGGCATGCACATGGTCCTTTCCTTGGTGCTTACTACAGGACTGATAACAATCAAACACACAAATGACAGTACATGTACCAGTTCAAACCTCAGAGGGCATTAAGGATTAGGATCCAAGCTCATGATTTGGAGAATGGTTTTCTAGGTGGATTCAAAAGCATAATTGACATAGTAGAGATTATGTTATTAACTTGTTCATTGCTTCCATGTTTGTCTTCCCTTTACATTAAAACTATTAGGTGTACTCTAGAATCAGATGGAGAGAGAGAGAGAGAGAGAGAGAGAGAGAGAGAGAGAGAGAGAGAGAGAGAGAAACTAAGATATAACATCACATGAAGCTTTAAACCAAGAAAATAATGATGGCCTTTGATTTAAAAGATTAAATAATGAACATCAAAGAGAGAGTAATGGTGTAGTCCCCAAAAGACTCCAAATGATGTGGTCCCCAAAAGACCCTCACCAATTGTAACATATAAGCCTCCTTTCTAGCCAAGAAGATTTTTTTTTAAGTCAACAGGATTTCTAGAGTGTTCATGTGGTATGAGCTCCACTTTGTTTTAAATGTCAGGTTTCTCTTTCTTGTAAAAATTAGGTCAGCAGGGTTGGGGTTGTACCTCAGTAGTAAAGCACTTGCCTAACATATGTGAGACACTGGTTTTGATTCTCAGTACCATATAAAAATAAATAATAAAATAAAGGTATTGTGCCCATCTACAACCAAAAAAACAAACAAAAAAAAAAACAGTCTGCAATCAAGTTTTTTGATGTGCAAAATTTACTGTTTCTGTTTTCTTAGTAAAAACTTGTGAAATCTCTGTCTAACCTAAGATAAGAACATGGAAGAAACAGTAACTGTTATGTTAACCACCCTATTGTGTAACCACTGACTATAAATCTCAGAGAACTTCCTCACCTAGGGTCCAGAGATTTCTTGGAATTAATCCCTCTGGATTGCTGCAACATAAATAAAACTGCATCCCCAAAATTCCACAGGTGATCAGCCACATCTGCCCTGCATCAATGCCTGTTTGAAGTGCTCTAATGTCTCCATTCTTGAAGGGTACAAAGAGACAGTTTCTCTGACTCTGCCACAGTATAAATTCTATGCAAAGTCGTTAGTTACAACAACACCAAAAAAAAAAAAAAAAAAAAAAAAAAAAAAAAAAAAAAAAAAAAAAAACTAAAGAGAGATTACACTCTAGTGACTTCCTGGGAGTAAAGTTAATGTTGCATGATAAAACTTGTATACATATATTGAATTGCTGTGTTATACCCCATAAAGATATACAAATTATACATCTGAATAAAATGTTTTTAATCTGGAGAAAAATGTGTTTTATGAGAAATCCGAATGCCTTATTTGCATTTTTGTTGTTTCTAATATTATGCTGTAACAATATTTAATGATGTCATTACATTTTTTAAATCTGAAAAATTATTCAAATTTTATATTGTAATATTGTTAGTAAAGGGAATGTTACAATGATTAGAATTTATGGCTTCCTGTTTTTAATGCTAATATGTTGAATTAGAGGTTTGCGGCAGACACCAACTCCATCAGAACCTCAGTCTGGTGAAGCCACAACTTGGAGCCTGCCCAGGCCCAAGTGTGCCAGGCTCTTGCCACCCAGTAGAGAGGTGCCCTGACCCGGGACCTGCATTCCAGTCCCCTCACTTGCCTGGGGCAACCTTGACTTCTGTGCTCTGCTTTAATTCCTCATCTCTAAGGATTTTGCCCAATTTGCCCATGGAGCTGTTGAAGATCAGTGAGAAAATTCATCATGTTTAACAAAGTCTGGCTGGTTCAGTGTGAAGAGGGGCATTCTGCCAAAGCTGGCTCTGTGACTAACCCCACCCTCTACCTGCTTTCCTGTTGGTCCATCCCTGAGAGTGGACCATTATGGATTTTACTAAATACAGGCTAACAAATTAAGGTGATTATTAGACCAGCAGATAAACTATCTGTACAGATCACATATTCAGAAACTGGGGAAATATCTGAGTATGTGAAATATATGAGAAGACAATATTCTGCAGACTCATTGGATCCACTGGTCTGCAACTTGCTGTTTTAAATGTTTGTATCCCTAAAGGGTACTTCATGATTAAAAACATGGTCCCCATGGTGGCACTGTTAGGAAGTGGCTGAATAGTTGGGAAGTGGGCCCCAGTTGGGAGGTCCTAAGATCATTTGGGGCATGAAACAATATGAAATCCATCTTTAGTGGTTTTAATAAGAACCCTAAATTCTCTCTGAGTATTGTTATAAAAGGAGCAATCCTGGCCCTACCCATTTCTCTCCATTCATGGGTGAAGATGTGACCACTTACTCCAACATGAACTTTTATCATTGCAATCTGTCACTTGTCATGAAGTCATAGAGTCAACAACCAGCCTTTGCTGAGATTGTGATAAACAGGACTTAGAGACTCCAAAATTGTGAGTAAAATAAACATTTTTTTCTTTATAAAAAAAAGTTACATTGAGATAAATCTATGTAGTTTAAGCCTCCTGGGATATCCACCACCTCTACCACACATACATGGAGCACTGACCACAATTCCATATTCTTCTTTACAGTGTCACCAAATATATCAACACATGTATATACATATACACAGATATACATTTTGTAATATTTTGTTTCTTTTGGCATGTTTTGGGACCTTCTGAAAATATAATCTTATATTGTTATATATATTCTTTTGCAGCTTTCCCCATTAATTTGTATCCCTTCAGCTGACCATCAGGAAGAAGGAAACAACAGACAATTGAGGATCAGAAGGACACCATCCCTGCTCTAGTCACTCTGGAAGCTGAAAAGCCTGCACACACCCAAAGCTTGAGGAAACATCAGCCCTGCTTCAGCCACTTGGGGGCTGGCTGATCACTGCAAGGTGGAAGATAAACCAACCAACAGGACAAATGGACTGTTTCATCTGCTGAGATGGCTCTTATGCTATGATTTATTACTTCTGGCATGCACATGGTCCTTTCCTTGGTGCTTACTACAGGACTGATAACAATCAAACACACAAATGACAGTACATGTACCAGTTCAAACCTCAGAGGGCATTAAGGATTAGGATCCAAGCTCATGATTTGGAGAATGGTTTTCTAGGTGGATTCAAAAGCATAATTGACATAGTAGAGATTATGTTATTAACTTGTTCATTGCTTCCATGTTTGTCTTCCCTTTACATTAAAACTATTAGGTGTACTCTAGAATCAGATGGAGAGAGAGAGAGAGAGAGAGAGAGAGAGAGAGAGAGAGAGAGAGAGAGAGAGAGAAACTAAGATATAACATCACATGAAGCTTTAAACCAAGAAAATAATGATGGCCTTTGATTTAAAAGATTAAATAATGAACATCAAAGAGAGAGTAATGGTGTAGTCCCCAAAAGACTCCAAATGATGTGGTCCCCAAAAGACCCTCACCAATTGTAACATATAAGCCTCCTTTCTAGCCAAGAAGATTTTTTTTTAAGTCAACAGGATTTCTAGAGTGTTCATGTGGTATGAGCTCCACTTTGTTTTAAATGTCAGGTTTCTCTTTCTTGTAAAAATTAGGTCA
Source organism: Urocitellus parryii (assembly GCF_045843805.1). Lineage (NCBI taxonomy): Eukaryota > Metazoa > Chordata > Mammalia > Rodentia > Sciuridae > Urocitellus > Urocitellus parryii. The sequence goes on from NW_027551777.1 coordinate 2,884,197, forward strand.
GCAGGGTTGGGGTTGTACCTCAGTAGTAAAGCACTTGCCTAACATATGTGAGACACTGGTTTTGATTCTCAGTACCATATAAAAATAAATAATAAAATAAAGGTATTGTGCCCATCTACAACCAAAAAAACAAACAAAAAAAAAAACAGTCTGCAATCAAGTTTTTTGATGTGCAAAATTTACTGTTTCTGTTTTCTTAGTAAAAACTTGTGAAATCTCTGTCTAACCTAAGATAAGAACATGGAAGAAACAGTAACTGTTATGTTAACCACCCTATTGTGTAACCACTGACTATAAATCTCAGAGAACTTCCTCACCTAGGGTCCAGAGATTTCTTGGAATTAATCCCTCTGGATTGCTGCAACATAAATAAAACTGCATCCCCAAAATTCCACAGGTGATCAGCCACATCTGCCCTGCATCAATGCCTGTTTGAAGTGCTCTAATGTCTCCATTCTTGAAGGGTACAAAGAGACAGTTTCTCTGACTCTGCCACAGTATAAATTCTATGCAAAGTCGTTAGTTACAACAACACCAAAAAAAAAAAAAAAAAAAAAAAAAAAACTAAAGAGAGATTACACTCTAGTGACTTCCTGGGAGTAAAGTTAATGTTGCATGATAAAACTTGTATACATATATTGAATTGCTGTGTTATACCCCATAAAGATATACAAATTATACATCTGAATAAAATGTTTTTAATCTGGAGAAAAATGTGTTTTATGAGAAATCCGAATGCCTTATTTGCATTTTTGTTGTTTCTAATATTATGCTGTAACAATATTTAATGATGTCATTACATTTTTTAAATCTGAAAAATTATTCAAATTTTATATTGTAATATTGTTAGTAAAGGGAATGTTACAATGATTAGAATTTATGGCTTCCTGTTTTTAATGCTAATATGTTGAATTAGAGGTTTGCGGCAGACACCAACTCCATCAGAACCTCAGTCTGGTGAAGCCACAACTTGGAGCCTGCCCAGGCCCAAGTGTGCCAGGCTCTTGCCACCCAGTAGAGAGGTGCCCTGACCCGGGACCTGCATTCCAGTCCCCTCACTTGCCTGGGGCAACCTTGACTTCTGTGCTCTGCTTTAATTCCTCATCTCTAAGGATTTTGCCCAATTTGCCCATGGAGCTGTTGAAGATCAGTGAGAAAATTCATCATGTTTAACAAAGTCTGGCTGGTTCAGTGTGAAGAGGGGCATTCTGCCAAAGCTGGCTCTGTGACTAACCCCACCCTCTACCTGCTTTCCTGTTGGTCCATCCCTGAGAGTGGACCATTATGGATTTTACTAAATACAGGCTAACAAATTAAGGTGATTATTAGACCAGCAGATAAACTATCTGTACAGATCACATATTCAGAAACTGGGGAAATATCTGAGTATGTGAAATATATGAGAAGACAATATTCTGCAGACTCATTGGATCCACTGGTCTGCAACTTGCTGTTTTAAATGTTTGTATCCCTAAAGGGTACTTCATGATTAAAAACATGGTCCCCATGGTGGCACTGTTAGGAAGTGGCTGAATAGTTGGGAAGTGGGCCCCAGTTGGGAGGTCCTAAGATCATTTGGGGCATGAAACAATATGAAATCCATCTTTAGTGGTTTTAATAAGAACCCTAAATTCTCTCTGAGTATTGTTATAAAAGGAGCAATCCTGGCCCTACCCATTTCTCTCCATTCATGGGTGAAGATGTGACCACTTACTCCAACATGAACTTTTATCATTGCAATCTGTCACTTGTCATGAAGTCATAGAGTCAACAACCAGCCTTTGCTGAGATTGTGATAAACAGGACTTAGAGACTCCAAAATTGTGAGTAAAATAAACATTTTTTTCTTTATAAAAAAAAGTTACATTGAGATAAATCTATGTAGTTTAAGCCTCCTGGGATATCCACCACCTCTACCACACATACATGGAGCACTGACCACAATTCCATATTCTTCTTTACAGTGTCACCAAATATATCAACACATGTATATACATATACACAGATATACATTTTGTAATATTTTGTTTCTTTTGGCATGTTTTGGGACCTTCTGAAAATATAATCTTATATTGTTATATATATTCTTTTGCAGCTTTCCCCATTAATTTGTATCCCTTCAGCTGACCATCAGGAAGAAGGAAACAACAGACAATTGAGGATCAGAAGGACACCATCCCTGCTCTAGTCACTCTGGAAGCTGAAAAGCCTGCACACACCCAAAGCTTGAGGAAACATCAGCCCTGCTTCAGCCACTTGGGGGCTGGCTGATCACTGCAAGGTGGAAGATAAACCAACCAACAGGACAAATGGACTGTTTCATCTGCTGAGATGGCTCTTATGCTATGATTTATTACTTCTGGCATGCACATGGTCCTTTCCTTGGTGCTTACTACAGGACTGATAACAATCAAACACACAAATGACAGTACATGTACCAGTTCAAACCTCAGAGGGCATTAAGGATTAGGATCCAAGCTCATGATTTGGAGAATGGTTTTCTAGGTGGATTCAAAAGCATAATTGACATAGTAGAGATTATGTTATTAACTTGTTCATTGCTTCCATGTTTGTCTTCCCTTTACATTAAAACTATTAGGTGTACTCTAGAATCAGATGGAGAGAGAGAGAGAGAGAGAGAGAGAGAGAGAGAGAGAGAGAGAGAGAGAGAGAGAGAAACTAAGATATAACATCACATGAAGCTTTAAACCAAGAAAATAATGATGGCCTTTGATTTAAAAGATTAAATAATGAACATCAAAGAGAGAGTAATGGTGTAGTCCCCAAAAGACTCCAAATGATGTGGTCCCCAAAAGACCCTCACCAATTGTAACATATAAGCCTCCTTTCTAGCCAAGAAGATTTTTTTTTAAGTCAACAGGATTTCTAGAGTGTTCATGTGGTATGAGCTCCACTTTGTTTTAAATGTCAGGTTTCTCTTTCTTGTAAAAATTAGGTCAGCAGGGTTGGGGTTGTACCTCAGTAGTAAAGCACTTGCCTAACATATGTGAGACACTGGTTTTGATTCTCAGTACCATATAAAAATAAATAATAAAATAAAGGTATTGTGCCCATCTACAACCAAAAAAACAAACAAAAAAAAAAACAGTCTGCAATCAAGTTTTTTGATGTGCAAAATTTACTGTTTCTGTTTTCTTAGTAAAAACTTGTGAAATCTCTGTCTAACCTAAGATAAGAACATGGAAGAAACAGTAACTGTTATGTTAACCACCCTATTGTGTAACCACTGACTATAAATCTCAGAGAACTTCCTCACCTAGGGTCCAGAGATTTCTTGGAATTAATCCCTCTGGATTGCTGCAACATAAATAAAACTGCATCCCCAAAATTCCACAGGTGATCAGCCACATCTGCCCTGCATCAATGCCTGTTTGAAGTGCTCTAATGTCTCCATTCTTGAAGGGTACAAAGAGACAGTTTCTCTGACTCTGCCACAGTATAAATTCTATGCAAAGTCGTTAGTTACAACAACACCAAAAAAAAAAAAAAAAAAAAAAAAAAAACTAAAGAGAGATTACACTCTAGTGACTTCCTGGGAGTAAAGTTAATGTTGCATGATAAAACTTGTATACATATATTGAATTGCTGTGTTATACCCCATAAAGATATACAAATTATACATCTGAATAAAATGTTTTTAATCTGGAGAAAAATGTGTTTTATGAGAAATCCGAATGCCTTATTTGCATTTTTGTTGTTTCTAATATTATGCTGTAACAATATTTAATGATGTCATTACATTTTTTAAATCTGAAAAATTATTCAAATTTTATATTGTAATATTGTTAGTAAAGGGAATGTTACAATGATTAGAATTTATGGCTTCCTGTTTTTAATGCTAATATGTTGAATTAGAGGTTTGCGGCAGACACCAACTCCATCAGAACCTCAGTCTGGTGAAGCCACAACTTGGAGCCTGCCCAGGCCCAAGTGTGCCAGGCTCTTGCCACCCAGTAGAGAGGTGCCCTGACCCGGGACCTGCATTCCAGTCCCCTCACTTGCCTGGGGCAACCTTGACTTCTGTGCTCTGCTTTAATTCCTCATCTCTAAGGATTTTGCCCAATTTGCCCATGGAGCTGTTGAAATCAGTGAGAAAATTCATCATGTTTAACAAAGTCTGGCTGGTTCAGTGTGAAGAGGGGCATTCTGCCAAAGCTGGCTCTGTGACTAACCCCACCCTCTACCTGCTTTCCTGTTGGTCCATCCCTGAGAGTGGACCATTATGGATTTTACTAAATACAGGCTAACAAATTAAGGTGATTATTAGACCAGCAGATAAACTATCTGTACAGATCACATATTCAGAAACTGGGGAAATATCTGAGTATGTAAAATATATGAGAAGACAATATTCTGCAGACTCATTGGATCCACTGGTCTGCAACTTGCTGTTTTAAATGTTTGTATCCCTAAAGGGTACTTCATGATTAAAAACATGGTCCCCATGGTGGCACTGTTAGGAAGTGGCTGAATAGTTGGGAAGTGGGCCCCAGTTGGGAGGTCCTAAGATCATTTGGGGCATGAAACAATATGAAATCCATCTTTAGTGGTTTTAATAAGAACCCTAAATTCTCTCTGAGTATTGTTATAAAAGGAGCAATCCTGGCCCTACCCATTTCTCTCCATTCATGGGTGAAGATGTGACCACTTACTCCAACATGAACTTTTATCATTGCAATCTGTCACTTGTCATGAAGTCATAGAGTCAACAACCAGCCTTTGCTGAGATTGTGATAAACAGGACTTAGAGACTCCAAAATTGTGAGTAAAATAAACATTTTTTTCTTTATAAAAAAAAGTTACATTGAGATAAATCTATGTAGTTTAAGCCTCCTGGGATATCCACCACCTCTACCACACATACATGGAGCACTGACCACAATTCCATATTCTTCTTTACAGTGTCACCAAATATATCAACATATGTATATACATATACACAGATATACATTTTGTAATATTTTGTTTCTTTTGGCATGTTTTGGGACCTTCTGAAAATATAATCTTATATTGTTATATATATTCTTTTGCAGCTTTCCCCATTAATTTGTATCCCTTCAGCTGACCATCAGGAAGAAGGAAACAACAGACAATTGAGGATCAGAAGGACACCATCCCTGCTCTAGTCACTCTGGAAGCTGAAAAGCCTGCACACACCCAAAGCTTGAGGAAACATCAGCCCTGCTTCAGCCACTTGGGGGCTGGCTGATCACTGCAAGGTGGAAGATAAACCAACCAACAGGACAAATGGACTGTTTCATCTGCTGAGATGGCTCTTATGCTATGATTTATTACTTCTGGCATGCACATGGTCCTTTCCTTGGTGCTTACTACAGGACTGATAACAATCAAACACACAAATGACAGTACATGTACCAGTTCAAACCTCAGAGGGCATTAAGGATTAGGATCCAAGCTCATGATTTGGAGAATGGTTTTCTAGGTGGATTCAAAAGCATAATTGACATAGTAGAGATTATGTTATTAACTTGTTCATTGCTTCCATGTTTGTCTTCCCTTTACATTAAAACTATTAGGTGTACTCTAGAATCAGATGGAGAGAGAGAGAGAGAGAGAGAGAGAGAGAGAGAGAGAGAGAGAGAGAAACTAAGATATAACATCACATGAAGCTTTAAACCAAGAAAATAATGATGGCCTTTGATTTAAAAGATTAAATAATGAACATCAAAGAGAGAGTAATGGTGTAGTCCCCAAAAGACTCCAAATGATGTGGTCCCCAAAAGACCCTCACCAATTGTAACATATAAGCCTCCTTTCTAGCCAAGAAGATTTTTTTTTAAGTCAACAGGATTTCTAGAGTGTTCATGTGGTATGAGCTCCACTTTGTTTTAAATGTCAGGTTTCTCTTTCTTGTAAAAATTAGGTCAGCAGGGTTGGGGTTGTACCTCAGTAGTAAAGCACTTGCCTAACATATGTGAGACACTGGTTTTGATTCTCAGTACCATATAAAAATAAATAATAAAATAAAGGTATTGTGCCCATCTACAACCAAAAAAACAAACAAAAAAAAAAACAGTCTGCAATCAAGTTTTTTGATGTGCAAAATTTACTGTTTCTGTTTTCTTAGTAAAAACTTGTGAAATCTCTGTCTAACCTAAGATAAGAACATGGAAGAAACAGTAACTGTTATGTTAACCACCCTATTGTGTAACCACTGACTATAAATCTCAGAGAACTTCCTCACCTAGGGTCCAGAGATTTCTTGGAATTAATCCCTCTGGATTGCTGCAACATAAATAAAACTGCATCCCCAAAATTCCACAGGTGATCAGCCACATCTGCCCTGCATCAATGCCTGTTTGAAGTGCTCTAATGTCTCCATTCTTGAAGGGTACAAAGAGACAGTTTCTCTGACTCTGCCACAGTATAAATTCTATGCAAAGTCGTTAGTTACAACAACACCAAAAAAAAAAAAAAAAACTAAAGAGAGATTACACTCTAGTGACTTCCTGGGAGTAAAGTTAATGTTGCATGATAAAACTTGTATACATATATTGAATTGCTGTGTTATACCCCATAAAGATATACAAATTATACATCTGAATAAAATGTTTTTAATCTGGAGAAAAATGTGTTTTATGAGAAATCCGAATGCCTTATTTGCATTTTTGTTGTTTCTAATATTATGCTGTAACAATATTTAATGATGTCATTACATTTTTTAAATCTGAAAAATTATTCAAATTTTATATTGTAATATTGTTAGTAAAGGGAATGTTACAATGATTAGAATTTATGGCTTCCTGTTTTTAATGCTAATATGTTGAATTAGAGGTTTGCGGCAGACACCAACTCCATCAGAACCTCAGTCTGGTGAAGCCACAACTTGGAGCCTGCCCAGGCCCAAGTGTGCCAGGCTCTTGCCACCCAGTAGAGAGGTGCCCTGACCCGGGACCTGCATTCCAGTCCCCTCACTTGCCTGGGGCAACCTTGACTTCTGTGCTCTGCTTTAATTCCTCATCTCTAAGGATTTTGCCCAATTTGCCCATGGAGCTGTTGAAGATCAGTGAGAAAATTCATCATGTTTAACAAAGTCTGGCTGGTTCAGTGTGAAGAGGGGCATTCTGCCAAAGCTGGCTCTGTGACTAACCCCACCCTCTACCTGCTTTCCTGTTGGTCCATCCCTGAGAGTGGACCATTATGGATTTTACTAAATACAGGCTAACAAATTAAGGTGATTATTAGACCAGCAGATAAACTATCTGTACAGATCACATATTCAGAAACTGGGGAAATATCTGAGTATGTAAAATATATGAGAAGACAATATTCTGCAGACTCATTGGATCCACTGGTCTGCAACTTGCTGTTTTAAATGTTTGTATCCCTAAAGGGTACTTCATGATTAAAAACATGGTCCCCATGGTGGCACTGTTAGGAAGTGGCTGAATAGTTGGGAAGTGGGCCCCAGTTGGGAGGTCCTAAGATCATTTGGGGCATGAAACAATATGAAATCCATCTTTAGTGGTTTTAATAAGAACCCTAAATTCTCTCTGAGTATTGTTATAAAAGGAGCAATCCTGGCCCTACCCATTTCTCTCCATTCATGGGTGAAGATGTGACCACTTACTCCAACATGAACTTTTATCATTGCAATCTGTCACTTGTCATGAAGTCATAGAGTCAACAACCAGCCTTTGCTGAGATTGTGATAAACAGGACTTAGAGACTCCAAAATTGTGAGTAAAATAAACATTTTTTTCTTTATAAAAAAAAGTTACATTGAGATAAATCTATGTAGTTTAAGCCTCCTGGGATATCCACCACCTCTACCACACATACATGGAGCACTGACCACAATTCCATATTCTTCTTTACAGTGTCACCAAATATATCAACATATGTATATACATATACACAGATATACATTTTGTAATATTTTGTTTCTTTTGGCATGTTTTGGGACCTTCTGAAAATATAATCTTATATTGTTATATATATTCTTTTGCAGCTTTCCCCATTAATTTGTATCCCTTCAGCTGACCATCAGGAAGAAGGAAACAACAGACAATTGAGGATCAGAAGGACACCATCCCTGCTCTAGTCACTCTGGAAGCTGAAAAGCCTGCACACACCCAAAGCTTGAGGAAACATCAGCCCTGCTTCAGCCACTTGGGGGCTGGCTGATCACTGCAAGGTGGAAGATAAACCAACCAACAGGACAAATGGACTGTTTCATCTGCTGAGATGGCTCTTATGCTATGATTTATTACTTCTGGCATGCACATGGTCCTTTCCTTGGTGCTTACTACAGGACTGATAACAATCAAACACACAAATGACAGTACATGTACCAGTTCAAACCTCAGAGGGCATTAAGGATTAGGATCCAAGCTCATGATTTGGAGAATGGTTTTCTAGGTGGATTCAAAAGCATAATTGACATAGTAGAGATTATGTTATTAACTTGTTCATTGCTTCCATGTTTGTCTTCCCTTTACATTAAAACTATTAGGTGTACTCTAGAATCAGATGGAGAGAGAGAGAGAGAGAGAGAGAGAGAGAGAGAGAGAGAGAGAGAGAGAGAAACTAAGATATAACATCACATGAAGCTTTAAACCAAGAAAATAATGATGGCCTTTGATTTAAAAGATTAAATAATGAACATCAAAGAGAGAGTAATGGTGTAGTCCCCAAAAGACTCCAAATGATGTGGTCCCCAAAAGACCCTCACCAATTGTAACATATAAGCCTCCTTTCTAGCCAAGAAGATTTTTTTTTAAGTCAACAGGATTTCTAGAGTGTTCATGTGGTATGAGCTCCACTTTGTTTTAAATGTCAGGTTTCTCTTTCTTGTAAAAATTAGGTCAGCAGGGTTGGGGTTGTACCTCAGTAGTAAAGCACTTGCCTAACATATGTGAGACACTGGTTTTGATTCTCAGTACCATATAAAAATAAATAATAAAATAAAGGTATTGTGCCCATCTACAACCAAAAAAACAAACAAAAAAAAAAACAGTCTGCAATCAAGTTTTTTGATGTGCAAAATTTACTGTTTCTGTTTTCTTAGTAAAAACTTGTGAAATCTCTGTCTAACCTAAGATAAGAACATGGAAGAAACAGTAACTGTTATGTTAACCACCCTATTGTGTAACCACTGACTATAAATCTCAGAGAACTTCCTCACCTAGGGTCCAGAGATTTCTTGGAATTAATCCCTCTGGATTGCTGCAACATAAATAAAACTGCATCCCCAAAATTCCACAGGTGATCAGCCACATCTGCCCTGCATCAATGCCTGTTTGAAGTGCTCTAATGTCTCCATTCTTGAAGGGTACAAAGAGACAGTTTCTCTGACTCTGCCACAGTATAAATTCTATGCAAAGTCGTTAGTTACAACAACACCAAAAAAAAAAAAAAAAAAAAAAAAAAAACTAAAGAGAGATTACACTCTAGTGACTTCCTGGGAGTAAAGTTAATGTTGCATGATAAAACTTGTATACATATATTGAATTGCTGTGTTATACCCCATAAAGATATACAAATTATACATCTGAATAAAATGTTTTTAATCTGGAGAAAAATGTGTTTTATGAGAAATCCGAATGCCTTATTTGCATTTTTGTTGTTTCTAATATTATGCTGTAACAATATTTAATGATGTCATTACATTTTTTAAATCTGAAAAATTATTCAAATTTTATATTGTAATATTGTTAGTAAAGGGAATGTTACAATGATTAGAATTTATGGCTTCCTGTTTTTAATGCTAATATGTTGAATTAGAGGTTTGCGGCAGACACCAACTCCATCAGAACCTCAGTCTGGTGAAGCCACAACTTGGAGCCTGCCCAGGCCCAAGTGTGCCAGGCTCTTGCCACCCAGTAGAGAGGTGCCCTGACCCGGGACCTGCATTCCAGTCCCCTCACTTGCCTGGGGCAACCTTGACTTCTGTGCTCTGCTTTAATTCCTCATCTCTAAGGATTTTGCCCAATTTGCCCATGGAGCTGTTGAAGATCAGTGAGAAAATTCATCATGTTTAACAAAGTCTGGCTGGTTCAGTGTGAAGAGGGGCATTCTGCCAAAGCTGGCTCTGTGACTAACCCCACCCTCTACCTGCTTTCCTGTTGGTCCATCCCTGAGAGTGGACCATTATGGATTTTACTAAATACAGGCTAACAAATTAAGGTGATTATTAGACCAGCAGATAAACTATCTGTACAGATCACATATTCAGAAACTGGGGAAATATCTGAGTATGTAAAATATATGAGAAGACAATATTCTGCAGACTCATTGGATCCACTGGTCTGCAACTTGCTGTTTTAAATGTTTGTATCCCTAAAGGGTACTTCATGATTAAAAACATGGTCCCCATGGTGGCACTGTTAGGAAGTGGCTGAATAGTTGGGAAGTGGGCCCCAGTTGGGAGGTCCTAAGATCATTTGGGGCATGAAACAATATGAAATCCATCTTTAGTGGTTTTAATAAGAACCCTAAATTCTCTCTGAGTATTGTTATAAAAGGAGCAATCCTGGCCCTACCCATTTCTCTCCATTCATGGGTGAAGATGTGACCACTTACTCCAACATGAACTTTTATCATTGCAATCTGTCACTTGTCATGAAGTCATAGAGTCAACAACCAGCCTTTGCTGAGATTGTGATAAACAGGACTTAGAGACTCCAAAATTGTGAGTAAAATAAACATTTTTTTCTTTATAAAAAAAAGTTACATTGAGATAAATCTATGTAGTTTAAGCCTCCTGGGATATCCACCACCTCTACCACACATACATGGAGCACTGACCACAATTCCATATTCTTCTTTACAGTGTCACCAAATATATCAACATATGTATATACATATACACAGATATACATTTTGTAATATTTTGTTTCTTTTGGCATGTTTTGGGACCTTCTGAAAATATAATCTTATATTGTTATATATATTCTTTTGCAGCTTTCCCCATTAATTTGTATCCCTTCAGCTGACCATCAGGAAGAAGGAAACAACAGACAATTGAGGATCAGAAGGACACCATCCCTGCTCTAGTCACTCTGGAAGCTGAAAAGCCTGCACACACCCAAAGCTTGAGGAAACATCAGCCCTGCTTCAGCCACTTGGGGGCTGGCTGATCACTGCAAGGTGGAAGATAAACCAACCAACAGGACAAATGGACTGTTTCATCTGCTGAGATGGCTCTTATGCTATGATTTATTACTTCTGGCATGCACATGGTCCTTTCCTTGGTGCTTACTACAGGACTGATAACAATCAAACACACAAATGACAGTACATGTACCAGTTCAAACCTCAGAGGGCATTAAGGATTAGGATCCAAGCTCATGATTTGGAGAATGGTTTTCTAGGTGGATTCAAAAGCATAATTGACATAGTAGAGATTATGTTATTAACTTGTTCATTGCTTCCATGTTTGTCTTCCCTTTACATTAAAACTATTAGGTGTACTCTAGAATCAGATGGAGAGAGAGAGAGAGAGAGAGAGAGAGAGAGAGAGAGAGAGAGAGAGAGAGAGAAACTAAGATATAACATCACATGAAGCTTTAAACCAAGAAAATAATGATGGCCTTTGATTTAAAAGATTAAATAATGAACATCAAAGAGAGAGTAATGGTGTAGTCCCCAAAAGACTCCAAATGATGTGGTCCCCAAAAGACCCTCACCAATTGTAACATATAAGCCTCCTTTCTAGCCAAGAAGATTTTTTTTTAAGTCAACAGGATTTCTAGAGTGTTCATGTGGTATGAGCTCCACTTTGTTTTAAATGTCAGGTTTCTCTTTCTTGTAAAAATTAGGTCAGCAGGGTTGGGGTTGTACCTCAGTAGTAAAGCACTTGCCTAACATATGTGAGACACTGGTTTTGATTCTCAGTACCATATAAAAATAAATAATAAAATAAAGGTATTGTGCCCATCTACAACCAAAAAAACAAACAAAAAAAAAACAGTCTGCAATCAAGTTTTTTGATGTGCAAAATTTACTGTTTCTGTTTTCTTAGTAAAAACTTGTGAAATCTCTGTCTAACCTAAGATAAGAACATGGAAGAAACAGTAACTGTTATGTTAACCACCCTATTGTGTAACCACTGACTATAAATCTCAGAGAACTTCCTCACCTAGGGTCCAGAGATTTCTTGGAATTAATCCCTCTGGATTGCTGCAACATAAATAAAACTGCATCCCCAAAATTCCACAGGTGATCAGCCACATCTGCCCTGCATCAATGCCTGTTTGAAGTGCTCTAATGTCTCCATTCTTGAAGGGTACAAAGAGACAGTTTCTCTGACTCTGCCACAGTATAAATTCTATGCAAAGTCGTTAGTTACAACAACACCAAAGAAAAAAAAAAAAAAAAAAAAAAAAAAAAAAAAAAAAACCTAAAGAGAGATTACACTCTAGTGACTTCCTGGGAGTAAAGTTAATGTTGCATGATAAAACTTGTATACATATATTGAATTGCTGTGTTATACCCCATAAAGATATACAAATTATACATCTGAATAAAATGTTTTTAATCTGGAGAAAAATGTGTTTTATGAGAAATCCGAATGCCTTATTTGCATTTTTGTTGTTTCTAATATTATGCTGTAACAATATTTAATGATGTCATTACATTTTTTAAATCTGAAAAATTATTCAAATTTTATATTGTAATATTGTTAGTAAAGGGAATGTTACAATGATTAGAATTTATGGCTTCCTGTTTTTAATGCTAATATGTTGAATTAGAGGTTTGCGGCAGACACCAACTCCATCAGAACCTCAGTCTGGTGAAGCCACAACTTGGAGCCTGCCCAGGCCCAAGTGTGCCAGGCTCTTGCCACCCAGTAGAGAGGTGCCCTGACCCGGGACCTGCATTCCAGTCCCCTCACTTGCCTGGGGCAACCTTGACTTCTGTGCTCTGCTTTAATTCCTCATCTCTAAGGATTTTGCCCAATTTGCCCATGGAGCTGTTGAAGATCAGTGAGAAAATTCATCATGTTTAACAAAGTCTGGCTGGTTCAGTGTGAAGAGGGGCATTCTGCCAAAGCTGGCTCTGTGACTAACCCCACCCTCTACCTGCTTTCCTGTTGGTCCATCCCTGAGAGTGGACCATTATGGATTTTACTAAATACAGGCTAACAAATTAAGGTGATTATTAGACCAGCAGATAAACTATCTGTACAGATCACATATTCAGAAACTGGGGAAATATCTGAGTATGTAAAATATATGAGAAGACAATATTCTGCAGACTCATTGGATCCACTGGTCTGCAACTTGCTGTTTTAAATGTTTGTATCCCTAAAGGGTACTTCATGATTAAAAACATGGTCCCCATGGTGGCACTGTTAGGAAGTGGCTGAATAGTTGGGAAGTGGGCCCCAGTTGGGAGGTCCTAAGATCATTTGGGGCATGAAACAATATGAAATCCATCTTTAGTGGTTTTAATAAGAACCCTAAATTCTCTCTGAGTATTGTTATAAAAGGAGCAATCCTGGCCCTACCCATTTCTCTCCATTCATGGGTGAAGATGTGACCACTTACTCCAACATGAACTTTTATCATTGCAATCTGTCACTTGTCATGAAGTCATAGAGTCAACAACCAGCCTTTGCTGAGATTGTGATAAACAGGACTTAGAGACTCCAAAATTGTGAGTAAAATAAACATTTTTTTCTTTATAAAAAAAAGTTACATTGAGATAAATCTATGTAGTTTAAGCCTCCTGGGATATCCACCACCTCTACCACACATACATGGAGCACTGACCACAATTCCATATTCTTCTTTACAGTGTCACCAAATATATCAACATATGTATATACATATACACAGATATACATTTTGTAATATTTTGTTTCTTTTGGCATGTTTTGGGACCTTCTGAAAATATAATCTTATATTGTTATATATATTCTTTTGCAGCTTTCCCCATTAATTTGTATCCCTTCAGCTGACCATCAGGAAGAAGGAAACAACAGACAATTGAGGATCAGAAGGACACCATCCCTGCTCTAGTCACTCTGGAAGCTGAAAAGCCTGCACACACCCAAAGCTTGAGGAAACATCAGCCCTGCTTCAGCCACTTGGGGGCTGGCTGATCACTGCAAGGTGGAAGATAAACCAACCAACAGGACAAATGGACTGTTTCATCTGCTGAGATGGCTCTTATGCTATGATTTATTACTTCTGGCATGCACATGGTCCTTTCCTTGGTGCTTACTACAGGACTGATAACAATCAAACACACAAATGACAGTACATGTACCAGTTCAAACCTCAGAGGGCATTAAGGATTAGGATCCAAGCTCATGATTTGGAGAATGGTTTTCTAGGTGGATTCAAAAGCATAATTGACATAGTAGAGATTATGTTATTAACTTGTTCATTGCTTCCATGTTTGTCTTCCCTTTACATTAAAACTATTAGGTGTACTCTAGAATCAGATGGAGAGAGAGAGAGAGAGAGAGAGAGAGAGAGAGAGAGAGAGAGAGAGAGAAACTAAGATATAACATCACATGAAGCTTTAAACCAAGAAAATAATGATGGCCTTTGATTTAAAAGATTAAATAATGAACATCAAAGAGAGAGTAATGGTGTAGTCCCCAAAAGACTCCAAATGATGTGGTCCCCAAAAGACCCTCACCAATTGTAACATATAAGCCTCCTTTCTAGCCAAGAAGATTTTTTTTTTAAGTCAACAGGATTTCTAGAGTGTTCATGTGGTATGAGCTCCACTTTGTTTTAAATGTCAGGTTTCTCTTTCTTGTAAAAATTAGGTCAGCAGGGTTGGGGTTGTACCTCAGTAGTAAAGCACTTGCCTAACATATGTGAGACACTGGTTTTGATTCTCAGTACCATATAAAAATAAATAATAAAATAAAGGTATTGTGCCCATCTACAACCAAAAAAACAAACAAACAAAAAAAAAAAAACAGTCTGCAATCAAGTTTTTTGATGTGCAAAATTTACTGTTTCTGTTTTCTTAGTAAAAACTTGTGAAATCTCTGTCTAACCTAAGATAAGAACATGGAAGAAACAGTAACTGTTATGTTAACCACCCTATTGTGTAACCACTGACTATAAATCTCAGAGAACTTCCTCACCTAGGGTCCAGAGATTTCTTGGAATTAATCCCTCTGGATTGCTGCAACATAAATAAAACTGCATCCCCAAAATTCCACAGGTGATCAGCCACATCTGCCCTGCATCAATGCCTGTTTGAAGTGCTCTAATGTCTCCATTCTTGAAGGGTACAAAGAGACAGTTTCTCTGACTCTGCCACAGTATAAATTCTATGCAAAGTCGTTAGTTACAACAACACCAAAAAAAAAAAAAAAAAAAAAAAAAAAAAACTAAAGAGAGATTACACTCTAGTGACTTCCTGGGAGTAAAGTTAATGTTGCATGATAAAACTTGTATACATATATTGAATTGCTGTGTTATACCCCATAAAGATATACAAATTATACATCTGAATAAAATGTTTTTAATCTGGAGAAAAATGTGTTTTATGAGAAATCCGAATGCCTTATTTGCATTTTTGTTGTTTCTAATATTATGCTGTAACAATATTTAATGATGTCATTACATTTTTTAAATCTGAAAAATTATTCAAATTTTATATTGTAATATTGTTAGTAAAGGGAATGTTACAATGATTAGAATTTATGGCTTCCTGTTTTTAATGCTAATATGTTGAATTAGAGGTTTGCGGCAGACACCAACTCCATCAGAACCTCAGTCTGGTGAAGCCACAACTTGGAGCCTGCCCAGGCCCAAGTGTGCCAGGCTCTTGCCACCCAGTAGAGAGGTGCCCTGACCCGGGACCTGCATTCCAGTCCCCTCACTTGCCTGGGGCAACCTTGACTTCTGTGCTCTGCTTTAATTCCTCATCTCTAAGGATTTTGCCCAATTTGCCCATGGAGCTGTTGAAGATCAGTGAGAAAATTCATCATGTTTAACAAAGTCTGGCTGGTTCAGTGTGAAGAGGGGCATTCTGCCAAAGCTGGCTCTGTGACTAACCCCACCCTCTACCTGCTTTCCTGTTGGTCCATCCCTGAGAGTGGACCATTATGGATTTTACTAAATACAGGCTAACAAATTAAGGTGATTATTAGACCAGCAGATAAACTATCTGTACAGATCACATATTCAGAAACTGGGGAAATATCTGAGTATGTAAAATATATGAGAAGACAATATTCTGCAGACTCATTGGATCCACTGGTCTGCAACTTGCTGTTTTAAATGTTTGTATCCCTAAAGGGTACTTCATGATTAAAAACATGGTCCCCATGGTGGCACTGTTAGGAAGTGGCTGAATAGTTGGGAAGTGGGCCCCAGTTGGGAGGTCCTAAGATCATTTGGGGCATGAAACAATATGAAATCCATCTTTAGTGGTTTTAATAAGAACCCTAAATTCTCTCTGAGTATTGTTATAAAAGGAGCAATCCTGGCCCTACCCATTTCTCTCCATTCATGGGTGAAGATGTGACCACTTACTCCAACATGAACTTTTATCATTGCAATCTGTCACTTGTCATGAAGTCATAGAGTCAACAACCAGCCTTTGCTGAGATTGTGATAAACAGGACTTAGAGACTCCAAAATTGTGAGTAAAATAAACATTTTTTTCTTTATAAAAAAAAGTTACATTGAGATAAATCTATGTAGTTTAAGCCTCCTGGGATATCCACCACCTCTACCACACATACATGGAGCACTGACCACAATTCCATATTCTTCTTTACAGTGTCACCAAATATATCAACATATGTATATACATATACACAGATATACATTTTGTAATATTTTGTTTCTTTTGGCATGTTTTGGGACCTTCTGAAAATATAATCTTATATTGTTATATATATTCTTTTGCAGCTTTCCCCATTAATTTGTATCCCTTCAGCTGACCATCAGGAAGAAGGAAACAACAGACAATTGAGGATCAGAAGGACACCATCCCTGCTCTAGTCACTCTGGAAGCTGAAAAGCCTGCACACACCCAAAGCTTGAGGAAACATCAGCCCTGCTTCAGCCACTTGGGGGCTGGCTGATCACTGCAAGGTGGAAGATAAACCAACCAACAGGACAAATGGACTGTTTCATCTGCTGAGATGGCTCTTATGCTATGATTTATTACTTCTGGCATGCACATGGTCCTTTCCTTGGTGCTTACTACAGGACTGATAACAATCAAACACACAAATGACAGTACATGTACCAGTTCAAACCTCAGAGGGCATTAAGGATTAGGATCCAAGCTCATGATTTGGAGAATGGTTTTCTAGGTGGATTCAAAAGCATAATTGACATAGTAGAGATTATGTTATTAACTTGTTCATTGCTTCCATGTTTGTCTTCCCTTTACATTAAAACTATTAGGTGTACTCTAGAATCAGATGGAGAGAGAGAGAGAGAGAGAGAGAGAGAGAGAGAGAGAGAGAGAGAGAGAGAGAGAACTAAGATATAACATCACATGAAGCTTTAAACCAAGAAAATAATGATGGCCTTTGATTTAAAAGATTAAATAATGAACATCAAAGAGAGAGTAATGGTGTAGTCCCCAAAAGACTCCAAATGATGTGGTCCCCAAAAGACCCTCACCAATTGTAACATATAAGCCTCCTTTCTAGCCAAGAAGATTTTTTTTTTAAGTCAACAGGATTTCTAGAGTGTTCATGTGGTATGAGCTCCACTTTGTTTTAAATGTCAGGTTTCTCTTTCTTGTAAAAATTAGGTCAGCAGGGTTGGGGTTGTACCTCAGTAGTAAAGCACTTGCCTAACATATGTGAGACACTGGTTTTGATTCTCAGTACCATATAAAAATAAATAATAAAATAAAGGTATTGTGCCCATCTACAACCAAAAAAACAAACAAACAAAAAAAAAAAAAAACAGTCTGCAATCAAGTTTTTTGATGTGCAAAATTTACTGTTTCTGTTTTCTTAGTAAAAACTTGTGAAATCTCTGTCTAACCTAAGATAAGAACATGGAAGAAACAGTAACTGTTATGTTAACCACCCTATTGTGTAACCACTGACTATAAATCTCAGAGAACTTCCTCACCTAGGGTCCAGAGATTTCTTGGAATTAATCCCTCTGGATTGCTGCAACATAAATAAAACTGCATCCCCAAAATTCCACAGGTGATCAGCCACATCTGCCCTGCATCAATGCCTGTTTGAAGTGCTCTAATGTCTCCATTCTTGAAGGGTACAAAGAGACAGTTTCTCTGACTCTGCCACAGTATAAATTCTATGCAAAGTCGTTAGTTACAACAACACCAAAAAAAAAAAAAAAAAAAAAAAAAAAAAAAACTAAAGAGAGATTACACTCTAGTGACTTCCTGGGAGTAAAGTTAATGTTGCATGATAAAACTTGTATACATATATTGAATTGCTGTGTTATACCCCATAAAGATATACAAATTATACATCTGAATAAAATGTTTTTAATCTGGAGAAAAATGTGTTTTATGAGAAATCCGAATGCCTTATTTGCATTTTTGTTGTTTCTAATATTATGCTGTAACAATATTTAATGATGTCATTACATTTTTTAAATCTGAAAAATTATTCAAATTTTATATTGTAATATTGTTAGTAAAGGGAATGTTACAATGATTAGAATTTATGGCTTCCTGTTTTTAATGCTAATATGTTGAATTAGAGGTTTGCGGCAGACACCAACTCCATCAGAACCTCAGTCTGGTGAAGCCACAACTTGGAGCCTGCCCAGGCCCAAGTGTGCCAGGCTCTTGCCACCCAGTAGAGAGGTGCCCTGACCCGGGACCTGCATTCCAGTCCCCTCACTTGCCTGGGGCAACCTTGACTTCTGTGCTCTGCTTTAATTCCTCATCTCTAAGGATTTTGCCCAATTTGCCCATGGAGCTGTTGAAGATCAGTGAGAAAATTCATCATGTTTAACAAAGTCTGGCTGGTTCAGTGTGAAGAGGGGCATTCTGCCAAAGCTGGCTCTGTGACTAACCCCACCCTCTACCTGCTTTCCTGTTGGTCCATCCCTGAGAGTGGCAGGTGGAATCCTATTCATCTGCCATTTAGCCTGCCAGCCCCAATGCAAAGGTCCTTCGACCTGTACAAACCAAAGGTTGTCATTGTCAGTTCTCTCAGGGGGTGGGAGACATTAAATAGTAGTGAGTAGTGAACTGCAATGCAATGAAATGCAGACCAATAACAGGGAAAGATCATAGATTTTCTCTAAGTTACTTTAAGGTTTTCTTTATTTTTTAAGGCAAATGTGTAATCAGAAAATGCAGAAAAACAACAGTTATACAAATAAACAGAACAAAGGGAGCCAATTAGAAATACATCAAATAAGATTAGTGGAGCGATTACTAACTCTTGACAGGGTCAGCTGGTGTCATTGTAAAGTTAGACAATGGGATCTCCTGAAAATAGGATCTTATATTCACAAATACATTCTTATGGCCATAGGTGTCTCAAAATATTCCTGAAGATAAATTTTCTTAGAAATCCAGGAGCACAAAGGTAAATTCTGTCTAGTCACTGATCCCAAAACTCACATTAACATAGGATTGACTTGTAAATAAATCCCCCCTTTAATAGGATGGCCACCATTACAGTTCTGGGGAGAACCAACTAGGATCAAAAACTCTACCACCTGATGTGAAGGAGTTGAACACCCGATTGGCAAAGAGTGATGAAGATGAACCCCAGTTCTCAAGGCAACCATAAAACAGCAGTACATTTACAAACAGCACTATTTCATTTCTCATTCTCTGATGAGAGATGACCCACTCTCATGAGAGGGCTCTTTGAGCCTTACTTTACTTTCTACTTATAATAAAATTCTCTTGCATGGCTTTCAGCGTCTGGCTTTCTTTCCTTGGAACATAAGAACTGAAGTTTGGAGCTTCAACTTTCCACTTTCCTGTGACTTCTAACCTGGTGCCTCCATTCAGATCAACAGTCATCTACAGGACAGGTATATGAACTTCACCTTGTTCCTCTCACAGCTTTGGTTGAGATGATATGTAACTTAATCCCTGATATCTTGCCTTTTGCTTTGCGCTTCTCTGTGTACACTTTCCTCTGCCAAAATCTGTTCCATATGTCACACCAGTGCCATCTTTTCTTACAGTAAATAACTACAGCAGCACCTTTTTTTATCCTCCTGACATGCAAATGTACACTCTCTCTTGCTTTTTGTGGCATCTTTTTGAGCAAGGCCACCAGAGAGGCAATGAGACTCCACTGTTTGGCTGTTGCTTTATAGTAACCTCTGACTCTCTTCAGTAATGAGCATCATACCACCTTCTATTAGAGGCTATGTTCAGAAATAGGAGGACAATGAGTTCACCATCTTTACCTACTTGTAAATCACCTCATGGGGCACTAGTTAGTTTAAGGTATCTAATAGCTAAGAAACCTTTTCTCAGCTGGTATCTTCACCAAAATGGTACTTTTTTGTCCTTACTGTATAATGACTCTGCATGGACATTATGTCCCCTCACAGTGTATATTCCAAGGGAAAAAAACAGCCATACAATGATCCTTCCTCTTTTCTATGACACTTATTGTTACTTTTGGCCTTGCTATGTTTCCAACAGGGTGACAGAAAAACCTCTGGCTCCCTCCACTTTTCAACATCAAGTTCATAATATTCTTCAAATTATCTGCAAAAGGGTTAAGGGTCACTCCCCAAGTCATATCAATTGTCTGGCATAAGGTTATTAAACATGTTTAATAAATAAGATTAAAGGCTTGAGAAACAGAGTTGAGCAGACAAGGCATGAGTTGCTTAACTTGGACACACATGCTACACTACATTCTAGGGAACTACACAGGGATGGCTCCTGATTCTGGGTTTAAATTGCAATGTATGTGAGGGATATCTTCATACAGTCATCTGTCTTGCAGGTCAGTGCTACTGAGGAACTCCTGGGGTATCAACAGGCTGTTAATTCTTTAATTAATTATTTTGTGTGTGTGTGTGTGTGTGTGTGTGTGTGTATGTGTGTGTGTGTGTGTGTGTGTGTGTGTGTGTTGTAACAGGGATTGAACCCAGGAGCACTTAACCACTGAGCCACATCCGCAGCCCTTTTTATTGTTTTATTTTGAGGCAGTCTTGCTAAGTTGCTTAGGGCCTTGCTGTGTTGCTGAGCTGGCCTTGAACTTGCACTCCTCCTGCCTTATCCTCCCTTGTCCCGGAGATTATAGGAGTATGCCATCACACCTGGCTGGCTTTATTTCACAGACAGGAAATCAACCATTGATACAAGCTACCACCTCCTTGGGGTACATCCTATGAAACTAGGATCATTTTTTTGCCTGGAGACCCTCAAGAAGAGATTAATTTTATTTTATAATATTGATTGGCCTCAGTATGAATTAGCGGATAAAAAGAAATGGTCCATTAATGGAAGTCTAAACTATAATACTCTTATGAGATTCATGTTGCAGAAAGGAAGTAAGATTGCAGAAGTTCCCTATCTACAGGCTTTCTTTTTACTAAAGTACCAAAAAAATTGATGTGGTAACTGCAGCATTGATGAGGCCCTTCTAGCAATGATGAGTCAAAACATTACTGCCCTACTGGACCCCCCCAAACTACCTCTTCCTCTCTCTCAACAATGTACTTCATACAAAGCTGTCAAAATCTAATTCTTCCACTTTCCTCTGTACCCACCATTACCTACTGCTCCCATTCCTCCCATTGTGGTTTCCTTCACCATGAGCCTATTTGTGCCAAGCCCGTTGCCAGTTTACACCTGTTACAAGAGACAAATGGAGGATCTGGACCAGTCAGAATGCAGGTGTCTTTTTCTATGCAAGATATAAAGGAAATCAAGAGGATTTCAGAAGGTTTCCTGATGACCAACATTTAACCCAGGCTTTGAGAGGTGTACCTGTAATTTTGAATCAATCACTAACAGATACAGAGAGATGTCAGGGCACAGAAGCTTCTAGGGCTTGGGGGAATGATTTACATATTACTAACATTTTATACCCTGTGGTCCTTCCACTGTTGCAACTTAGCATCATCAATGGAATTATGATGAATCACCCAGAAGGTGGAACAGCAATCACTCGGTTATTTGTCTCAAGGCAGAACTTAAAAACAGTAGGATGAAACTTATTAGTTGTATGAAACTGGCAACAATTGAGCAGGGGTTGGAGTGAAATCCCAGGGCTTTTGTAGAAAGATTGAAGAAGGCTTAGTAAAATATACACCCTTAGATCCAACATCTCTTGAAGGACAACTTATTTTAAAAGATAATTTCTTTCTTCAATTTGCTCCAAAATTTAGATAGAAATTAGAAAATTGGTATTTCGTATGCCCTGGAATTTCCCTTGAAGGTGGCCACAAAGGTCTTTTCTGATTAGACCAGGAGGAACATTTAAGGGATAGATTAAAGAAGAAATGAGGGACAAGAGATCAGTGCAATTATTGACTGCATTTCTTAATGTCCACCCCTTTCTTCCTCCACAGGACCCTTGAGCCTCTGAAAATGTCTGTCATTGTTACAGAAAGTAAGGACATTAGAAGAAAGATCACTCAATTAAGGGCAGGTTTCAAAGACTCCTTGCTCTATATGTGGCAAAAGAGGCCACTGGAAAGTTCACTCCCCTAAGGCTGAAGAAACCTCAGGTCAGACACTCTCAAAATGATGGCCCAAGAATGAGGAAGCCTTTGAAATCAGCCAGTACCCCAGACAGTCACCGTCACTGGAGCTGTACTGAGGGTAACCTGAGGTAGGAAATAGGGTCATTCATTTCCTTTAGGATACTGGCACCACATATAGTGTCCTAACCTTGTTCCCTGGACACTTTTCTGCTGATTCCTGCAGAATACGCAATATAAGACATTTTATTTCTTTTCCATGTTGCAATTGGGAATATACAATATTTACTTATTCTCTTTTGGTAATGGTTAAATATCCAACTCCATTATTGGGTCATGGTATCTTAAACTTAGGTGCTTGCCTGTTTTACACTCAAGGCAGTAGTTGATGTCAGTAGTTGAACAATCAGAACATGGATTGACCCTAGCTTGTTGGTATGACTAGGCAAAATTATGGTCTCTAATGCTAGATCAAAGGGGAAAGATGGACTCATTATGAACCACTTCTTGTGCAGATGTTAAATTATGTCCTATAAATGAGACTCTGTCACATCCAGGTCATGGAAAAAGCTTCACTGTAGAGTGAACCAATTTCCAAACTTTTGCAGTCATTAAGCCACATTAGAGTCCATCTTCCCTTTATCTTCCATTATAAATGCCAGAATAGCAGAGATATAAGGAATATTACTATCAAATTTGGGGTGAATGGGGTTGGGGTTATGATAAAGAGCTTGCCTCACATGTATGAGGCCCTGGGTTTAATCCTCAGTACCACATTAAAAGAACTAAATAAATAAAGGTATTGTGTCCATCTACAACTAAAAATATATTTTTTTTAATTTGGGATAAATATATATGGCTTATGCCCACCACAGGACATCTCAATCAGAAGACCACAATGTGTTGTGAATAACATAACAACACTTAGGATATGTGGCCTAGTTTCATTTGGGAGTCAGGATAGACCTCAAAATCTCAATGTCAACATATTGTGATTTCACAGGCTTATGATCAGTTTGGGACTAGATGGTACTACAGACCTGGAATTAGATGATAAGCACCCAATGGGACCTAGTGGATATGTGGGACTAACTTATGGCCCTGGCTTCCTCTAGGCTGCATGGAAAGATGTACTGTTGTATACCCATGGATGCAAGGGAAGTAGACACAAAAAATAAGTCAACCTGCAAACAGCCCCAGTCTCAAGCACAGATGGGGACAATCTGTTTTTCACTGGTATAATCATTTAGGCTTTACTGTTTATCTCAAAAATTAGTCTAGAGGATGTAAATGTGGTACATAGAAGCTGTAGACAATTATATTCAAAAAGCTCTCAATGACACTGAGAAAGGTAGTTCTTTCCTTAAGGCAGAGATGGTACTCATCAAAAAGGCTGTTTTACAACACTAAATGACCTTGGATGTTCTTACAGTAGCTTAGGGTGGCACTTGTGCCATCATTCAAACTGAGTGTTGCATCTACATTTTTGACAACTCAAAGATCTACATTCCTGGCTGGGTGCAATGGGGCATGTCTGTAATCCCATCAGTTGGGGAGGCTGAGGGAGGAGGATTGCAAGTTCAAAGACAGCCTCAGCAAATTTGTTTCTGTTGTTTTATGCCATCCAGATTGTGGTGTTTTATTACATCAGTTTTACGATACAAATACACCCAGAGGGTCTGGGTGCACTTTGTCTTTCTCTAGTGCAAAATTAATATCATATTCTAAAAAATCTACCAGGGAACTTTTAGAAAAGTTTAAATAAGACCAGGGTCATGCTAAGTTAAGTGTAGCCTGAGAATCTAGAATCATCCATACAGGAGCCTATCTGGGAAGTAATAATGCCAACATCAGACCTGAAAGTCCCCCTCACATGGTCCCCAAGGCCTGAAGTGAACATCTGGGGTAAAAATAGGGAATCAGAAAGACAGACACTTCTACAAGTTCTACACCCACAATAGAAGCCATAGGAAAATATGCTGGCTTCAGGTCAGTGTAGTGAGTGTGGCAGGGCTATCCACCATGGAGACTGAGAATGACTATAGGTGATGAAGCAGAACACCACCACTGAGAATGCTTAGGTATTTAACAGCATGAATTCCTGCAGAGCTGAGAACAAGATAGCATGGGCCAATCCATGGATGAAGGCTGCCTGCAGGTCCACCAAGGCAGAGGTTGCCCAAGAAAAAGCAGAAGAGTCACCTTTAGACTTCCTTCCCTGCAAACTCAAGAGCCTGGCTCCCCTCAGGCCCTGAAATACTCATTTCCTTCTCTTTTGCAGCATTGGGCTGGCTCCCTGAAGCTGGATGCCAAAGGAAATTATCCAACAGCCCGGGACTGTATGCTCAAGACCCACTGAAGGGAAAAGAAGATACTGACCCAGTAAGTAAAGGGTTCTGTGGGGTAATACTCACACTGCAAGCAAAAAGGGAAAAGGGGACAGCACTGGGCAGAGCCATCACCAGTATACCTAGATTTGAGGGACTGCTACCCATTAGCATTTACTAAGTGCTCCACTGAAGCCAGCACAAGCCACAGACCTCACAGGAAGCATGGAGTAATCTCCAGGAAAGTGTTGCCTCAGCAAACAACACTGATGTGCAAGATCAGCTCCTATCTAATGTGCTGTGATCTGGACACACCACTTATTACATGTTGCAAAAAATCTCTGGAGTAAGTGTAGTTATGATCACATTTTACATGAGAAAATATAGGTGAGTCAGAGACCAGAAAACAAGGCTGGGGAGAATCCAGCAAGGTCTGGCCCCAAACCCTGTATTTTCCCCCACAGGATATATGGTCTTCAATTTGAGATGAAGAAAAAATAAATTAATAAGATATCCTAGGGATGAGTAAGGGCATGCTTGGAGTTACCTGAGACACTTAAAAACAAATTTATAAAATGACTTAATTAGAAAAGAAGCAACACATAGGTGCATACACCTAGGTCTTAGATTTCCCCCTGACCCTGAGTGCTGGGAATACGTGGGTCTTTTCATCCTAAAGTGTTTGATGGGCAGTGTTAAACCACAGTGATAGTCTCTATCTAGACTCTTCAAGGGGCTGGTTTTGTTTCCAGAAGCTCAACTCCTTCAGGGGGCATTTGGAGTCCAGCACTTCAAAATGGCTTGCCAAGAAGAATCATGACCTGCAGGAAAATAAAAACTTCACTCCCATGACAAGGCACACGCTGAGCAGAAACAGGGAGTACTGTGAGAGGCTGGGCAGCAGGAAAAGAAGGCCCACATCTCCTGGCTCACAGGACTCCAGGTGGCTTCAGTGGTCCCTAGGAGGTAAGGGGCTGCCATCATGAAGTACCTTGAACTGAGTGGCGCACAGCAGAAAGCTCCACTAACATTGGAGGACAGAGACTGAAATCAAGTCTTCAGCTGGGATGTGGTCCCCCTGGGACTCTGGGTAGAAGGGTTCCTTGCCACTCCCTGGCTTTTGGTGGCAGCTGCTGACCCACAGTGCCCCCTAGTTGTGGCTGCCTCACTCCAACCTCTGTCCCTTTTGTCACATGGTGTTCTTCCCTTGGACCTTCACACTGTCTTTTTATGAGAACACCTTTCAGATTAGATTAAGGGTTCACCCTGCTCCAGTGTGAACTCATGTTGACTAATGACATCTGCAGCAACCCTAATTCCAAATAAGGCCACCTTCTGAGATACCCAGAGCCAGGACTTTGACATGTGCAGGGAGACAGAATTTACCCCACTGCAGAGAGATTCTGACTTCCAAATTGTTAAAGAAGAATAAGAAGCGGGAAGCAGCTTCTGAGTGGCAGAGCCAGAATCGTGAACCAGGTGGCCTGATCCAGACCCCCTGCTTTGCCTGCTGCTCTGGGCTGTTCTATTCGTGAAGAGTTTAGCTCAGCAAAAGCTATGTAGAAAGTGCTCGGTCAACATCAGCAAGTATCATTAAATGTCTTAATAAGTCTTACCAGGTAGTAAAATAGTAAGTTTATTCATTTGATCACTACTTTATTGTGGGATTTTTATTTTTTACCCCTAAGACCTTCCTTGATGTGTTCTAAGTTTAAGCCCCACCAATCAGGAAATTCAGAGTGAATATAGGTACAGTATCCTCTATCTAAAATGCCTGGGACCAGCAGCACTTTAGATTTTGGATTTTTTTTTCAGATTTTGGAATATCTGCATAGACATAATAAGATATCCTAGGGATGAGACTGAAGTCTAATCATAAAATTTCTTCATTTTTATATGTGCCTTAAACATATAGACTGAAGGCAATTTTATATCATATATTTAATAATTTTATGCATGAAACAGAATTTTATGGTGTGAAATTTTCCACTAGGGGCATTGTGTTGGCACCCCAAACATGTTGGATTTAGGAGCTTTTCCAATTTTAGAGTTTCAGATTAGGAAAGCTCAACCTGTCCTAACGGCTAACACACACAAAGGTAATGCCTGCCTTAGACACTCCAGTGAAAACTACATAGGCTACCTTGATTAACCCCCTACCGGCCATAATAGATTGTATCACCCATTTTATAGATGAAGAAATTGAGGCAGTGAAGAAGCTGGACTTTGATCCTTTCCCAAAGCCACAGAGCTAGAAAGTGGCAGAGCTGGGATTTGAACCCACACATATAGGTCTTACCTCCCACTCTCTAATCCATGGTGGGTGTAGACATGGCCCTCAGATGGTGGGGAGGGGCAGAGGGATTTTTTAATTTAACCACACAAAAACTCTCTCTGAATCTGGTGTTTCCTAGGTATACTTAGTGATTTCCACTGCAACACTGCCCTGAGCAGCTTCTTGTCTCTCCCAAGTTCCCAGCTGGGGCCTTCCTTCCTGTTTTAAGGAGTGAAAGTATAGGGACACCAGTCATATCCCATACAATTTCAGATCTAAAATTAACAACAATGACCTAGCTCCAGCCTGACCCTGAAAAGAAGAAAGGGAAGAAGGGAAGGGGGGGGGGCAACAACCAGTTCTTTACAATTTAGGATAATAATAAAGGTTCTTTCAAGTGTTGGGGCATATTCTTAGCAAGGCTTTAACATCTAAATCAAGTCCAGGCTATAAAAATGGCACAATAGCCAGAAGCCAGGATATAGGCCTGAATTCCGTTAGGGAGACAGGGGATTTGCTGGGTGGCAGGAGACTGGGTGGCAGGGATGGAGTCAGGCAGTGCTTAACTCCCTGGCAGGCACATACTTCTGTCTGGCCCCCACTGAGTTCCATCTGGGGCTGCTCATGCACCCCTGGGTGGGGCTCTAGAGCTGGAACCTTCTGTGGTCATCATTGTGCCTCTTGCTCACCTTCCCAGATAATCTTGAAATAGCCCAAGTGCATGTCTACAATGCCAGCTAGGTGGGCAATATGAGAACGCCTTTTGCAGACCAGCAACCTGGGTGCCCAATGGACTGAGGGCTATGGCTGTCTGGATCTGAAAGCCCCCCGCATTTACAAGAGGCCATGTGTCCCAGGGGCCACCCCTAGCCAGTGTCTGAAAGAGGCAGGACACTAAGGCAGGCCCATTTCTGCAGGACACAGAATCACCTGGACAGTTCACAGATGCTCCAAGGCTTTGCAGAATCTTCCCTCAGACTGCATGGCCACCTTGGACCACCCAATTTTCCCGCTCTCTCTCCTTCACTAGGAATCAGATCTCATCTTGTCCAGCTCCATTTTATCTCAATAAAGCACTCCTCCTAATAAAACCCTTACATATTTAATCCCCTCTTGGTGTCTGCTTCTTGAAAACCCAGACTAGCCCCATGTCTCTTCTTAGTGTTACCCTCTTCTAGAAGCTTCTTATCTTAGCAAAAGCAAATGCAAATTCCTTGCACTGGCCTCCAAGGCCAAGGACCTCTCTACCCTCAACTACTATGTTAGTTGGCTTTTTTGTCACCGTGACCCAAATACCTGATGAGAACAAGGTAGAGGAAGGAAAGTTGATTTTGACTCCTAGCTTCAGAGGTTCTGTGGTTGGCTGAATGTTGCTCTGGGCCTGAGATGAGGCAGAAGTTGATAGGAGAAGAATGTAGCAAAGAAAAGCCTTTCACGTCATGGTGATGCAGAAAAAGCACAAGGAGCCAGGGACATAATATACAGCCTCCAAGCACACCCCTGGTGACCCACCTCCTCCAACCATACAGGATGTGCCTGCAGTTGCCACTCAATAATCCTGATTAGGCTACAGCTCTCAAACTGTAATCCAGCACCTCCTGTGTCAGCACCTGACCTTTTGGATGACACCTCATATTCAAACATAACAACTACTAACCTTGTCCTCAGCTTAATGCTGTTCTGGAGGTTCTTTGAACACTCTAAGTTGATTCTGCCTTAGGGCATTTGCATCTGCTCTTCCCCAGAGTCACTTAACTGGGTCAAAGTTGCACCTGACCCCTCCTTTCCTGCCCCCTTCTCCTCTCTGGGACAGGAATTTTCACAGTGCTCCTGGCCTCTGAAGGCCATCCCTGCTGAGAGGCCTTGAGAGGGACAGTGTGAAGAACAAATGCCCTTGTTGAGAGGCAGCTGGTGCCTCCAGGCCCCAGGCCTGAGGGGTGAGGTCTGGCTGGAAGACACAAAGACGAAAGTCATTAGGACCAGGAACAAACAGTGATGGAATCCCATCTATTTACCTGAACCTGAGGGGGCTGCCAAGTGTGGAACACTGAGGTCCACTGCTGGGCCTAGCGGGTGGGGAGGAGCAGCTGCCCAGTCCTTCCTCTTCCTGGCTCAGCTCTGCAAGAGCCAGTTCCCCAGAGGTGCAGGCGGCGCTGGCCAATGGGGGCCAAGTGGCGCCAAGGAGGCGGGGCCGGACCGGTTAAGGGAATCCCGCTCTGAGCCTAATAGCTCAGTGGCGCTGGGGTCTCCTCCGAGTGCATCGCTCCTTCCTCGAGGCCTGACGTTCGCTCTCGCCAGCCGAGCCAAGGCCCTCAGGAGCAGCTACCGGACGAGGCCAGCTGTCCCCAATGGCCCCAAGACCTAGGCATCTTCTGCCTTCTCTCAGCTTCCCGCGTCCGCCCAGCAGTCCCAGCCTCGTGGGGAACCTTGGGCGCCGCCGGTGGCTGAAGAGCAATCGCTCTTGCTGCTGAAGTGAGCCCATCTTCGCGGCTGGGAGATCTGGGGCGGTGAACCCAAGGCGCGCTGGGCACCAGGTAGTGGGGGTCATGAGCAACTAATAAAAAAAAAAAAAAAAAAAAAAAAAAAAAAAAAAAAAAAAAAAAAAAAAAAAAAAAAAAAAAAAAAAAAAACCTACAGCCCCGAGAGTCGCGGGCGCGCGGGGGTGGGGGAGGGGGGCGCGGGGCTGAGGGGGAGCGCGCGGGACTGAGGGAGGGGGGCGCGCGGGACTGAGGGGGGTGCGCGCGGGGCTGGGGGGCGGCGCGCGGGGCTTGTGGGGTGGGGGGCACGCGGGAGCGGCTGCGAGCGCCTGCGCCTTGTCTACCATTTTAAATCCCTGAAATTGTGGTTAGGTTTATTGTCCTTTAAGATTTTAAACTACTGGGGCTGCTGCAGGGGTCGCTGTGACTAAGTACTTTTGTTACACCCAGTTTGCCAGGTGTCTCTCTGCTACTTTGATCGCCCAGTAAGCTTAGAAATATCTGTCAACATACATTTTAGATTTGCCTTATCAGATATATAAGTGATTAGCACATGGTTAATTGTTCTAGATAGTGTTAGATACCACATTAGGAAATAACTCAAAGCATTAGGACAAAAGAGTTTTAAAACCATTATTTTGTGTCTCAGTTACCAATAAAATTTTCTCTACTCCATTTTGCCTGAGGAGAAGCTTCCAAGAAATATAATTTTGGTGGTTTAAAGCTGCGGCTGTCAAAGTATGGACACCAGCTCAAGCACAGGGACACCAGGAAGGAATTTGTTTGAAATGCAGATTCTCAGCTTCTACCTCAGACCTGTTCAGTGGGAAATTTAGGGCCCCATTTCAGCAATCTGTGTGCAGCAAATGCTCCAGAAGATTCTGATGCTTTAATCATTTAACTATTGCAGAACCATAGTGGCAACAGGGAGGATGAGGGTAAAATCCTTTTGACCAAAATAATCTTGGCAAAATCATGTATAGAACAAACATGTCCTTGTTGGCTAACTGCAAGGTAAGCCTTAGTTATTCTTAATGCCATCAATGACATACTTAGGAATATGTACTGCTAAAATGGGAAATCGTTTAATTCTTCATTATCAGGGTTTCATTACTATATTGCTATTCAATAAGCTAGAGAACTTCATTTGAATTTGACTAGTTATATTCTTACTTTTGTTCACCACTTTGTTATATTCACCACTTTGTTCAGTAGTTGCCAGCTGGACTGTTGTCACATATCCTTTCCATGGTGCCCTCAGCCTTAGACTGCAGAAGCAGTGACATCATCAGTGTTAGCCAATTCCTTAGCTTGTCTGACCAGCATCCTAAGGAGCAATTGCCCTGATGTACATGTAAGAAAGTAGCTTTCTACAGGTAGCACCAACTAGCTCTGGTTTCCATTGTGCGTAAGAGGAAGCCCAGGTCCTTTAAGATAATGCATATGTGGACTTTCCAGTCCAGGCTTGCTCTCAGTGTTTCCTTAACTTGGCAAGGTTTTTGGGAACAGAAAGGGGGCAATCAGGGCTGGGGCTGGGGCTCAGTGGCAGTGCACTTGCCTAGCATGTGTGAGGCACTGGGTTTGATCCTTAGCTCCACATACAAAAATAAATAAAATAAAGGCATGCTGTGCATCTACAGCTACAAAAAATAATTAAAAAAAGAAAGGGGGCATTCAGGGACATGGAGTTTTACTGTTCTCCTTTTCTTTAGCAATGATACACTGGATAAGCTATTATACAGATCACCATGGAAATAATGATACAATATTCTCATCTAAATATTAGAAGACTCATATGTCTAGAAATTGTAATAAGGGGATTGAGTCTCTCTTTAATGAATAAAATTATAAATCTGCATCTTAAAACTTCATTTGGCATTAATATGACAATATAATATGCAAAGCAAATTTGAAGACACTTATCATAGTATCTATATATCATTAATATTTGGGGCAGATAATCAGAAAATAATTAAACAATATTATTTATATCTTTTTTTTCTTTTTTATATCAGCTTTGGAGGGATTCTTGGACATGGAGTATCAATGGTGTTGCCACATAAGAGTGTCCACTGGGTGTTTTGAAAATCTCTTTTATAATGGAGTGGATATCATTGATTTGTCCAAGAAACACAAACCAGAGATAACTCTTCATGGTAAAAAAGTAATGTGTGGTTAATAGAGAAGAGAGATTCAATTTGTTTCATTGATTCAGTTTTAAAATATACTTCTTCTAAAGGTAAAAATCATACAAACTTTTTTATGTTTGGTATAATTTTTTGTTTATGTTTGATATAATTTTTATGTGTGAATTTAATATTTATGTGTGAAATGGATGCAAGTTACAAAATCACGAAGTATTATCATATAACAGCTTTTAATAGACTTTTTTGTGGTGATAAGAACACTCAACATGAGTATACTTTCTTAAAAAATTGTGAGTGTGCAATAACATTAACTAGGCCCAATGTTGCAAAGCAGATCTCTAGAACTTATTTATCTTTAGTAACTGAAATTTTACATGAGTTACATGGCAACCCTCCATTTTTGTTTGCTCTCAGACCCTAGTAACTACCATTCTATTCCCTGCTTCTATGAGTTTGACTGTTTAAATACCCGATGTAAGTGAAATCATGCAATATTTGTCATTCTGCAAATGGCTTAATTCACTTAGCATATGGTTCCCCTGGTTCATCTATGTTTCTGCAAATAGCAGGATTTCCTTTTTAAAGGTTGAATGATATTTCATTGTGTGGGTGTATGTGTGTATTTTATATCCACTAATCCACCAATGGATGTTTATATTGTTTATGCATTTTGGCTAATGTGAGTAACGGTACAATAAACGTGGGAGTCTTTGCTTCCCAGCTGCCATCAGGTGAACAGATCTCCTTCATCATGTGCTTCAACCATGACATACTTTCTCACTATAGGCCCAAAACAACAGAGCCAAGCAACCACATACTGAAACCTCTGCAACTGTGAGCCAAAATAAATCATTCTTTCTTATGAGTTGATTATCTCTGGTATTTTGTCACAGTGTCAGAAAGCTGACTAATGCAATTTCCTTAGAAACACAACAGAATTTTGTGTCGTTTTTTTTATCCTGCAACTTTACTGATTTTTTTCATTAATTCCAATTTTTAAAATATTAATGTTTTTGTTTCTAAAATGTCATCTGCAAAAGAAATAATTTTACTTCTTCCTTTCCAACTTGGATGCATTTTATTTCTTTATCTTGCCTAATTGCTGTCTATTGTTTTTATTAAGATGTTGACTACAAATAGTAAGAGTGGGCAGCTGGCTTTATTCTTTTCTTTCCAGTTCCCAAAATTTTATTATTTTTATTATCAATTATGTCAGTAGTTTGATTACTCTTGTTACACTAATTAAAAAAAAAAAAAAAAAAGCCCAGGCAGCAGAGCAATTTACCTCACTAAAGTGAGGTTCCCCTTCAGAATATTGTTGAAAACAGATTAAACATGGAGATATCACAGATCCCTGTTCTTAAATGTTAAAAATATTTTATATTAGTACATAGAATTTTCTTTATTCTTAGATGTATTTTGTTATGTTCTAAAGAGCTCTTGTTCCCCCTTTTTGATAATAAAGTCTTCTGAGACCTTTCCTTTATAGTTATTTGGTTCTATTGCCTTTTTTTGGGGGGGGGTGGATACTGGGGATTTAACTCAGGAGCACTTAACTTGAGCCACATCCCCAGCCCTATTTTGTATTTTTTAATTTACAGAGAGGGTCTCACTGAGTTGCTTAGTGCCTTGCATTTGCTGAGGCTGGCTTTGAACTTGCCATCAGTCTCCAGAGCCACTGGGATTACCAGCATGTGCCACTACACCTGGTTGTTTCTGTTTCTTTTAGGCTCTCTTAATACTCCAGTGGCAAGCTGTTTTCTTTTGTACCCATGCAAATAACCTTTTTATATAGTTGGGATGGGGAAGTGTGGTCATAATTTGTCATTAGATAGTTCTGATAGGTTCTTTCCTTTCTTGAGTTGAAACTTTCACTTCTGTTAAAACATACATTCCACTTTTAATGCCTTCTTGCCTCCATGCCACCTCTGACTGGTTTTGCCTTGGAAATTGCCAAAGTCAACCTTGAAATTCTGCAGGCGGGCCAAGAACGTGGCCAAGGAGTTTTAGAGGTAGATCATTTCCATCATTAAGTTGCTGCCATAGGTGAAGTACAAAAACCCTCTCCTCCTTGCCTGTGCCTTCCTCACAACAGGAGTTATCCATATCTCCCCAGATGCCTGCACCATCCTGAGGGTTGGGAAGCAGAAGTGCAAGAAACCCATAGTAACCTGGTGCTGCTGCCAAGAGACCAGGACTGGTATCTGCAGCACTGCCCCCTAGGGGCTGGGGAAAACTCCCTTTATTTGTTCTTGATCTTCAAGGAAAAACTTTTTATTTTTTCACCATTGAACATATTAGCTTTCCATAGATGGCTTTTATTATGTGGAGGTAATATCCTTTTATTCTTAGTTGTTGGAGTTTTTATCTTGAAATGGTGTTGAATTTTCTCAGATTCCTTCTCTGCATCTATTAGGATAATCAAGTGATTTTTAGTCCTTTGTTCTGTTTATTTAGTTAATCACATTAATTGATTTTCATATATTGACCCACTCTTGTATTCCAAGAATAAATCCCACTTAGTTATGATGTATTATCCCTTTAATTGTGTTGTTGAATTCAGTTCTCTGGTATTTTGATATAGATTTTTGCTTCTATGTTCATCACAAATATTGTTTTGTGGTTTTGCTTTTTAAATCTTCTTTAATTTTGATAGTCTCAGCATGAGTTTGGAAATGTTCTATTTTTTTTAGAAGAGTTTGATAAGGGTTGGCTTCAATTCTTTAAATATTTTTAAATTCTTTAAATATTCTTCTTTTAATATTTATTTTTTAGTTGTACATGGACACAATAGCTTTATTTTATTTATTTATTTTTACGAGGGGCTGAGGATTGAACTCCAGGCCTTGCACATGCTAAGCGAGAGCTCTACTGCTGAGCCACAATCCCAGCCCCAAATTCTTTAAATATTCTTTAGTAGGAGATTTTTTGGTCACCAATTCAGCATTTTTATTATTCTAGCTACAAGTCTATTAAGATTGTCTTTTTCTTCATTACTTTATATTAATAGGTTATATCTTTGTGAGAATTTATACATTTCTTTTATGCTCTCCAATTGGTTGGCATTGAATTGGTCTTATCAGTCTCTTAGGATCCTTTTTATTTGTGTGTCATTAGTTGTAATATCTTTTTTTCATATCTGATTTTATTTATTTCAATCTCCTTTTGCTCGTGTGTGGCTAAAACTTTGTGAATTCCTCAATTTTTCCAAAAATCCAACTCAATTTTATTAATTTTTTTCTTCTCTATTTCATTAAATACTCTTCTAATCTTTATGATTTTCTTTCTTTGATGAGGTGGGTGGGCTTTGTTCCTTTGTCTAGATCTTTGAGGTATAAAGTTAGATTTTTGTTTCAGATCTTTCTTTATCTTCAGAGTGGGCACATATTGTTATGCTCTATTCCATAAGTTTTGGCACAGAGTGTTCTCCTTTTCATTTGTCCCATGATATTTTCTAATTCCCCTAAATGTCTTCTTTGACACACCAGATTGTTCCAGAGAGTGTTGATTACAGCCAGGAGTGGCAGCATGGTCTTTTAATTCTTGTTCCTCAGGCTGAAGCAGGAGGATCAGAAGATCAAGGCCAGCTTGGGAAACTTAGCAAGGCCCTGTCTCAAAATTAAAATTAAAAAAAAAATTCTGGGGATGTAGCTTAGTAGTGAAGTGTTTGCCTTACATAAATGGTGCCTTGAATTCTAACAATAGCACCAATAAATAAATAAACAAAAAATAGAAAAAAAGCATATTGTTTAATTTTTACATATTTGTGAATTTTTCAGTCTTCCTTCACCTATTGAATTCCAGGTTCCATGGTGATCAGAAAAGAACTTTTGTGAGTTCAGTCTTCTTAAATTGGTTATGACTTGTTTTGTGACCTGGCATGTGATCTACCTTGGAGAAAGTTTCATGTGTGCTTGAGTAGAATGTTCTGTTTATATCTATTTGGTCTACCTTGTTGTTCAACTATGCTGTTTATTTATTGATTTTCTATGTGGATGTTCTATTCTTTATTGGAAGTTGGGCATTGAAGTATCCTACTATCATTGAATTGCTTCAGTTCTGCAATGTTTGCTTTATATATTTAGGTTCTTTGATGTTAGTTCATTTGTTTTTATCATTATGGTATTTTTCTGGTGAATTGATCCTTTTATTATCCTTTGATGTTATTAAAATTTTGTCTCTTGTAATAGTTTTTGACTCAAAATTCATTTTTTCTGACATGTTTAGCCATCCTTGCTGTATTTTGGTTATAATTTGCATGGACTATTTTGTTGAATTACTTAACTCAGTCTGTATTTGTCCTTATATGTAAACCTGAAACTCTTGTAGACAACACATAGGTGGATCTTGATTTTTTCATCTGTTCAACCACTCCTGTGTCTTTTGGTTGAGGAATTTAATTTTTTCATAGTAAAGTAATCATTAATGAGGATGGTGAATATTTTTGCTACAACATTTCTGACTCCAATCATGTGTGGTATTTTTCTTTCTGATGCCAAATTTATGTTGCCTTTTCTAACACCATTTCTCCAACTTTTGGACACCAGTTGTGTGTCCTACAATTCAGAGCAATTCTGGTACTCAGTACCCTGAATTAGTGTCATACTCCACACTCTTAAGGAATAGTCTTACAAGATTGTCCTTTCTTAAGATGACATTTGCGAGTATCAGGTCTCTGGGTTACCCACACTTTTGTCAAGAGTTGCCTACAGAGTTATCACAATACTCCCAGGTCAGGTTCACTAATTTGCTACAATAGCTTACAAAACTCTGGAAAACCCTTTACTTGCTATAACCAGCTTATTTTAAAAGCTTCTAATAAGTAGCCAAATGAGGTAAAAGGACAAATTAGGGAAGAGTCCTAAACATCATGGTTTGGGACATACCACACTCCTAACACATGGATGCTTGCATGTTCTCCAAACCCTTTTGTTTAGTGATTTTTATGAATACTTTGTGACACAGATAGATAGAGTAATCCATTAGCCCTTGGTGATTAAGTTCAATCTTCATCCTTTCTTGCCTTCTGGGACTTGTAATGCAGTGAAAATTTCCATGCCTCTAATGATTCTTTGGTCTTTCTGGCAACAGCTCCCATTTAAAAAGTATATAGAGGTAGCATTCAGTCATCAGTCTTCTCTTGAGCATACAGAAAGCACTTTGACCTTTGGAGATTTAGAGTTATGGGAGCTATGTGTCAGGAATCAGGTACAAATACCAAATATTTATTTTTTATTGTGCCACAGAAATACATTACTAGCATTTTGTTAAAGGTTTGCTGCCAATTTTATAAATCTTTTGTTCCTGTTTTTTATACTATTTTCTTTTATATTTTGTTGATTTTTATAGTGATATGCTTTGATTTATTTCTTTATTTTACATATCTTCATTGTGATTACAATCAAACTTACCTAAAACATTATATAGTTATAACTGTCTGTTTCAAGATAATAATAACCCCATTTGCATATAAAAACTACATTATTGCTGGGCATTGCGGTGCATGCCTGTAATCCTAGCATTTCAGGAGGCTGAGGCAGGAGGATCATGAGTTCAAAGCCAATCTCAGCAAAAAGCAAGGTGCTAAGCAACTCAGTGAGACCTTCTCTCTAAATAAAATACAGAAAAGGGCTGGAGATGTGGCTCAGTGGTTGAGTGCCCCTGAGTTCAATCACCCCCCAAAAACAAACAAAAGAAAAAAAAACTACATTATTACCCCTCTCCATGGAACTTTATATTATTAACATCATAATTTACATCATTTTGTACTGGGTAACCATACACATATTTTATAAAATTGTTTTAAAATTTTGTCTTTAACTTTTATACTAGCATTGAAAAGCAATTTCCACAGTACTGTCACAGTGTTACATTATTCTGTATTTTTCTATACATTTACCTCTAACAGCAAGTTTTATACTTATGTATGCATAGATAGTGTTAGATAGCTTTGGTTTGTTTCAACTTGAAGAATTCTCTTTAATGTTTCTTGTAAGACTGGTCTCTTTATGTCCTCTTCAATTTTAAAGGACAATTTTGTCAGGTATTATATTCTTGGTTGGCAGGTTTACCTTTCTGCATTTGGAAAATATTCCACTGCCTTTTTGTATGCAAAGTTTCTGCTGAAAAATTCATTGACTGTCTCAGGGAAGTTCCCCTGTAATGTGATCTGTCACTTTTCCCTGGCTGCTCTCACAGTTCTCTTTATGTCTGATATTTCACAATTCAGTTCAATTATAGTGTCTCTCACTGTGGAATTCTTTGGGTTCTTCTTATTTGGATTCCTAAATATAGATATTTCTTCCTTTTTTTCAAATTTCAGAAGTTTTTTCCCATTATTTTTTTGAGTAAGCTTTTGGCTCTGTCTTTTCTTTCTTGGACATTCAAAATTATTTATACTGGTCTACTCAATAGTGTCCTATAAGTTACCAAGTTTCTTCATTTTTTTCACTTTTTGTTTTCTTTTTATGCCATTGAGTGGCTAATTTCAAATGATTTATCTTTAAATTCAGTGATTCTTCTGCTTGATCTAGTATGATATTTTGATATAGACTGATTTCTATATTAAATTTTTCATTTTAGTTACTGTTTTCTTTATGGTCAAGACTTCTTTTGGCTCTTTTTATGTATCTGCTAAATTTTTCATTTTGTTCATGTTTTTTTCTCCCAAGTTTATTTTGAGTACTTTGCCAGGTAATTCATATATTACATGTTAGTAAAATTGGGGTCTAAAAGTCTCTTCTTATTCTTTTGGAGAGGCATGTTTTTCTATTTGTTCATTTTCCTTGTCTCTTAGTGTTAGTACCTGCACATTAGGAAAAAAAAAAAATACACGTTTTCCAGTCTTTAGGAACAGGATTTGTATAGAATAAGACCCTCAATGGGAAGCGCTGCCGCGTACCTTTCAAACTCTCTGTGTATGTGTCTTGGATGGATTTAGTTGTGTAAATTCCCAGTTAGGGGATTTGCCTGTTTCTTTTGATCTTTGCGCTCTCTCTCTCTCTCTCCCTCCCTCCCTCCCTCCCTCCCTCCCTCCCTCCCTCCCTCCCTCCCTCCTTCCTTCCTTCCTTCCTTCCTTCCTTCCTTCCTTCCTTCTTTTTTCCTTCTTTCTTTCTTTCATGAATTCACAGATTTCTGCTGCTTTTGGTTCCGGTCTGCGGTACCACTGGTTTTCTGATGCAGCAGCACACCAGGATTCCTTTGAGGTCTCAGAGGCACACAGACATTTAGATTATACCAGGTCTCATTCATCCTCTGAAAATGGTGAGATTGAAGCCAGTTATGACTGTTTGGCATATGTTTCTTTCTTTTCTCTTCATCACAGAGATGAGCCAGGTTCTGGGATTCTCATTGATTAATTTGTGCTGACCAGGAGAGGGGCTCTGGCAGATGACTACAAAATAGTCCATCCTTTGGCTATACTCTGAGTGGCCCTCATGCATCTAGAATATGCTGGGTCCCATCAGTGCTCTAAGAGAGGTGAGATAAAAGCCAGTTCCTCAGAAAATGTTGGAACACTGCACACTTGATCCAGCTCTCCCCTTCCAGAGAAAAATTGAGATTTGGTGATTACTTTATTCACTTTATTGAACCACAAAGATAGACTATATAAGTAATGACATGATAGTTCAAACTGCCACCATTTTCCCCAGTGGCTCACAGGTATCTAAAATGTTCCAGGTCCCATCAGTACACCAAGACAAACGTGACATAAGCCAGTCTTTCTGGCAGCCCCTGAAAAAGCTGGAAACTTGTATATACAGTCCAATCCTTTTCTTCCTCAGGAACTGAAATTTGGTGGTTTCCACCTTCTTGCTTTTCTGCTCTAGTTGAGGGGCTTAGCAGGTGCTTGCTTCCTAGTCTAAACTGCTGTCTTTGTTCTCATATCTCCTAGATGTCCACAGCATGCCAGCTTCTTACTTGCTTCAAGATAGGAAAGAAGGAACCAGTCCTGTGGGTAGAAGCCAGTCACTGGAAAATTTGGAATGTTGGATACACAGTCCATCTCTTCCCCTCCCCATGAGGAACCTAGGATTTGGGGGTTTCAGCAGTACACTCTGTGTTGAGCCTTGGGGAGGGGCTACAGGGCGTACTTGCTTGTTAGATATCCTCCACACTGCTCTTTTTGTTCTCAGGGACTCCCACACAGGGTCCCTTCCAGTTAAGACTCAGATTCAGGTAAGAAGTAAATCAGACCAGACCGATGGGCAGCCCTCAGAACATTGGACTTGGATGTACAGTTCAGACCTTTCCTTCCCTCCCCTGGAAGAAGCTGGTACTGCAGTTTCATAGTTCTCTGACACTGTGCTGGGAAAGGGGTTAGGATTTCATAGGTTTTGCTACCAGCTTCAATGTGGCTAGTTTTGTGCTTCTTATGAAATAGGGTCTTCATTTTTCATAAAAGACTTGATCTGTGTTTCTTTGAATCTGTGTGTCCATGAGGGAAGGAAAGGCCAGAACTTACCGTAGAATTTCTCTGAGGTCACCTCCCAGTTTTTCTTTCTGCTTGGCTTTCTTTGATTTCCTTCTGCTTTTTCCCTGCAGAACTGCATTTCCTCCCAACACTGTCATGTTCCTGGACTAGTTTGCCTACCTTATTGTATCCAGCATAATCAAATCTCACTTAGATCTATCACTGGCTCATATTCATGTACATGTTTATAAATACTTACCTATCTGAATTTTGCAGTTTTTACAAATATGCTTTTCTGACTCAGTAACACATTGTGGGATTCTTTTTTTTTTAACCAGGTATAGTTCTATTTTAATGGCTATTAACATTTCATTATGAAAGTGCACCAGTATTTTCTTCTTTTTCCTACTGAAGGTGGGTATCCTATCTCTAGTTTTTCCCCACTACAAACATTGGCATTGGCACATGTGGTTTCAGATATTGAGGCTTTTATTTTGATGATAATTTTCAGGAGTGGAATTTCTTAACCAAAAGATTTTTCACCACCACACTTTCCTAATATTTTCCGTTACTGCTTATTGGTTGAAAAGCCGGGAGTGAAAATAAATTTTTTCTTTCTTTTATAAACCCAAAATTCTTGAAAACCAGCATGCTGAGTTTCCTTGTGAGCTGAACTGTGGTAACTAATTTGGCCAGTGTTTTGCCTGAATTTTGGTTTGTTTAGCATTACAATCTATATGCAGTTGTAGCTAGAAGTATTTACAGTTGTTTTCATGTGGATACAGGTTAATATATATATATATATATATATATATATATATATATATATATATATACACGCACACACACATGTATATATGTGTGTTTATATATATATACACACACATGTATATAATCATACACACTTATACACATGAATATATATGTATATACATATATATGTATATATCCTTATTGAGTTTTTTTGTTAGTCAACACTATTATAGAATGCTGTTTTTTCTTTGTTTTTTTGGGGGAGGGGTGATGGTGCTAGAGACTGGGAACCCAGGACCTTGCATATGCCAACCAAGTGCTCTGTACTGAGCTATACTTCCATCCAGGTTGAATGGCTTTTTAAACTTTTAAAGTGCAATATGTACCATTTTTCCCTTGAAAACAAAGTAAAGATAAATTTTTCCTGATATTTGATGCTTAAATTTTAAATAGATGAAAAAAATATAGATTACAAATTTTTTTGTCACAATGTTTAAATTAGAAGGGTTACATGGAAAGACCACAGGAGATATTTTTTTCTTTTCATTTCACATTGTTTTGGCTCTACAATTAGAGAATTTCTTCCTGAATTCTAGTTCAGAGTTAACTTCATCAAATATGTTTTAAGCATCTAACCTAAATCCTCTTGTTTTTGTTTTTAGCTGTTTTTACTCTGTAGAGCAGGATCTATGACTTTTGGGGTCACATTAGAAACGTGACCCACATAAGACTCTTATGAGTCCCCAAAACCAAGTCACTAGTGAGAGATCAAGCAGAAAGGAGAAAGCTGGTTTGAAGATCATTTGCAGGACTTGGATTTATGTGCTCATTTGCATAAGAAATACTAAAATATGATATTTAATTAGATGTAAACTGAACTCAACAGGAAGTAAGACCACATTTTATTTGGAGATTACATCTCCACTGGGCTATAAAATGACTTCTGGCTAGGCATGGTGGTGCTTGCCTATAATCCTAGCAGTTTAGGAGTTTGAGGCAGGAGAACGTGAGTTCAAAGCCAGCCTCAGCAAAAGCGAGGTGCTAAGCAACTCAGTGAGACCATGTGTTTAACTAAAAATAATACAAAATAGAGCTGGGATGTGACTCAGTGGTTGAGTACCCCTGAGTTCAATCTCCAGCCTTCCCACCCAAAAATAAAAAAATAAAAGATAAATGACATCTGTTTCTATCCTTACAAAGCTGTAATCCAGGAGTGGGATAGCTGGGTTAAACAGTGGTTTCATTCCAAATTTTCTAAGCATCTTTATATTGCTCTCCAGAGTGGTTGCACCCATTTGCAGTCTCACCAGCAATGTATGAGTGTACCTTTTTCCCCACATCCTCACCAACACTTATTGTTGCTTGTACTCTTGATAACTGCCATTCTGACTGGAGTGAGATGAAATCTTAGTTTTGATTTGCATTTATCTAGTAATTGAGGTATTAAACATTTTTTTCATATGTTTGTTGATCAACTGTCTTATCTTCTTCTGAAAAGTGTCTGTTCAGTTCCTTAGCCAATTATTGATTGGGTTATTTATTTTTTTGGTGTTAAGTTTTTTTGAGTTCTTTATATATCCTGGAGATTAGTGCTCTGATGTATATGTAAAGATTTTCTCCTGCTCTGTAGGCTCTTTCCTCACATAATTGTTTACTTTGCCAAGAAGAAGCTTATTAGTTTGACTCCATACCATTTATTGATTCTTGATTTATATTGTTGTGCTTTTAGGCAAAAAAAAACCCACTTCATTCTTCATATGTACCAGAAACATATTTGAGGTTTACAAAAGAGAACTGTCCTTTTTGTGCCTGATAACTAATTACTGTGTGTTGTTAAAATGT
Organism: Urocitellus parryii; assembly: GCF_045843805.1. Lineage (NCBI taxonomy): Eukaryota > Metazoa > Chordata > Mammalia > Rodentia > Sciuridae > Urocitellus > Urocitellus parryii. The sequence goes on from NW_027551777.1 coordinate 2,927,035, forward strand.
CCTTTGGTCAAAGTTGGTCACATGCCCACCTCAGATTCAAGGTGGAAATGCAGGCTTTGCCTATGTATGGAAAGATCTGCAGTGTCACATCACAAGGGTGTGGAAGGATGGAGGGGAAATGTATATCTGCCTATGGTCATTGCAAGCAGTTTATATCCTGGTCAGGGGCTGGGGATGTGGCTCAAGTGGTAGCCCGCTCGCCTGGCATGCGTGCGGCCCGGGTTCGATCCTCAGCACCACATACAAACAAAGATGTTATGTCCGCCGAGAACTAATAAATAAATAAATAAATATATATATATATATATATATATATATAAAAGAAATTTATCCTGGTCAGGTATGAAATCAACATTATGTTTTTATGAGAAGGAAAACCGTTTTTATGATAAATAGAAAATTTGCCTGTCATAAATGCATGAGAATCAGTAGCATGTACTGCACTTACTAACCTGAGTGATTTAGTGAAACCCTGTCTCAAAATAAAAATTATAAAGGACTGGGGATATAGCTTAGTGGTGGAACACTTTCTTAGCATGTGCAAGGCCCTGGTTTTAATACCTAGGACTGGGGAAAAAAACAACTATTCCATGTGAATTAATTTTATTCCCACATAAATGGTGAGACATAATGTAGAGAATGGATTGTCATAAATCTAGCTTTGTAGGAACTGAATCCCAGGGAGCTAGTATGTCAGTTTGGAATGAGACCCCTGGGTTTCCAGATGTTGGAGTTCCACAGAGAAGCAAAAGAAGGTGACTCACCCTCTGCATATCCAGTGATCAGTTCCATTTGTATGTTCACTTATGTTTACTCTGCTAGGTAAGAATTTGCTAAGGAACTTCCCATTTAAATGGGGCTGGACATCTGATCTCGGAAACCTTGGGTTAAGGATGTGGCCACAGGTGCAGAGTTAGGACTGAGATGGTTTCTTTTACTTACAGCCTCTCCTATCACACTAGAAAAATTTCTTAGACAAAGCAGATACCCACTAAATGTGTTTGGTATCAGTAGCTGTTATCTAAACATAAATCCAAGTAACCCTGAGAAGAAAAACTTGACTGATAAATGTAAAGGGTTTTCCTCCTGTGGCCCATGATTTGTTTTATTAACTGATTTTATTTTATTGTGATTCTTCTATGGGTATATCAAAGGAAAGTTGAATATTGCCAAATCAAAACCAAGTGATCGTGGGGCCATTATTTTTTGGTGAAGTACACAACAGGGATTGAAGTTCCAAGTACAAAATTAATGCATATATACATTCCCATTTAGATTAAAATTTTCCTAATCATTCTTCCTCTTCCTTTGTTCTTATAGGCAGTTTGAGCCCCAGCCCAAATGTGTGTATGCGTCACTCTGGGCTATTTTCCTAGGTGGTTATTAGCATGTTTGTTTATAGAAATGTGAATGTAAGGGCTGGGGATGTGGCTCAAGTGGTAGCACGCTCGCCTGGCATGCGTGCAGCCCGGCTTCAAACCTCGGCACCACATACAAACAAAGATGTTGTGTCCGCCGAGAACTAAAAAATAAATATTAAAAAAAAAAACTCTCTTTCTCTCTCAAACTCTCTCTCTCACTCTTTCTTTAAAAAAAAAAAAGAAATGTGAATGTAAGTGGCCAAAATCCAAGCATGATGGGAAAACAATCCATGTTATCTGTACTTTTATCAGTTGGAGATGGTACTAGTTGGACTCTTGATTTGGAGGCCTCTGATTTTACACACTGGACCCTTGATCATATTTAAAAAAAATATCTTTTGTAATATCCTTGAACTAAACAGACATTTTTGTGTCCTTTTATTCTGTGAGATGAGAGAAAAATAATATTTATACACATCCCTGGGTCATTCTTAACTATTTGAAATGAGGGGAATACACACATATATAATATACACCCATACCTATAGAAACACATATGTAGATACACAGTGGTATATAAATGCATACTATGTATGTGTGTGTGTATATGTGTGTATATATACACACTCACATATACATAGAGAGAGGGAGAGCAGTCATTGTGAAATGGCCTAAGTTTGTATCCTCAGTTCTACTAGGATCTCTTTGTCTTGGTGTCACTTGCATAACCACTGCCCAAGTCTGTCTGTATGGACACCTCATCTGATGCTTTTGCATTTCTTTTATGGTAGCTGTGGCCTGTATTTGGGGCTTTCTGAAGGGTTTTCCCATCAACACAATGTGTGATTCACACAGGAGATGTCACAGATTGACTATTCATTTAAAATTATGCTAAATATCAATTAGGTTCAACATGTGGAGATTTTAATCACTTGCCTTTTATATAGCAAAGCATTTGTTGTACAAATTTAAAAATTTTGAATTAGGATAAATTAAAATTAAAAAGAGACATAAAATATTTTTGTTTAATTTTTTGATAATCATTTGCAAAGCATTTAAGAAAGTGTCTTTTAAAAATGAACTTAAAAATGGCATGAAGAACTTTTCTCCCCTGTAGGGCTGTTGGGCCTGCAGGTCTGTGTGGATCTGCAGACCCGGGCTCTGTTCCGCAGGATGGGGTTTCGTTTTTTTTTTTTTAGAAAGAGAGAGAGAGAATTTTAATATTTATTTTTTAGTTTTCGGTGGACACAACATCTTTGTTTGTATGTGGTGCTGAGAATTGAGCCCGGGCCGCACGCATGCCAGGCGAGCGTGCTACCGCTTGAGCCACATCCCCAGCCACAGGATGGGGTTTCTGAAAGTTGTCAAGAAGAGGGAAAAACTGATTACTATGCTTGGAAACACTTGGTGATCCAGGACAAAAATAAGTACAACACACCCAAATACAGGATGATAGTTTGTGTAACTAACAGAGATATTATTTGCCAGATTGCTTATGCCCGTATAGAAGGGGATATGATAGTCTGCGCAGCATATGCACATGAACTTCCAAAATATGGTGTGAAAGTTGGCCTAACAAATTATGCTGCAGCATATTGTACTGGCCTGTAGGCTTCTCAATAGATTTGGTATGGACAAGATTTATGAAGGCTAAGTGGAGGTGACTGGAAATGAATACAGTGTGGAAAGCATTGATGATCAACCTGGTGCTTTCACCTGCTATTTGGATGCAGGCCTTGCTAGAACTACAAGTTAAAAAGAAGAGGTGGAACAGTCCTAAAATGTTCCTTGCCCAGAAGAAATATCGGGTAGCTCAAAATAAGGCAAGCTTCCTCAGAGCTCAGGATAGGGCTGCAGAGAGCTAAACCAAACAACAGTTTTTCTATGAAGTTTTTTCAGATACAGATAATAAACTTATTGAACCAGAAAATAAATGGCATGAAGAGTTGCTGATGTGAATAATTCAACTATTGGAAAAATGTGTTTTAACATATAAATTGTTTTAAGTTAACAAAAGGTATAATTACTAAGTAAAGTGTTAAAAAAATTAATCGTCATTAGATAATAACAGCATTTAGGCAGATTAAGCCAATGCACTTGAGATCCTTGGACTAGACTAGAATAAATCTAATTTGTTTGATTTTGAAAATAAGGATGTGTAGGATTCTGATTCAGAGTAGATATCCCCAAATTTTTCACTCTGTGCCTCTGAATCTACCTTTTGCAGAGTTGAGATGGAAGGACACTCTCTGAGAGAAGACATGACCAAGATGAGCCTCATGGGAGAAAAGTCTCACTCCATGGGCAATACGGAGAGTTCCATTCCCTCAAAGCCCCTCTGTAACACTGTGACTTCTTTGCAGTTCTATATGAGTGGTCACCTGAAGCCTACATGTAAGCACAGTGGAAACTCTTTAGGCCTCTACTACATTGACTTGGATGGAAGTACCCCTCTTGGATCAGCTCTTGTGTACTGTAACATGACAGGTATGCTAAGCTCTTCTGTAAAAGTTAAATTCCTATGGGTGTTTGCTCTGTGCAAAACCGAAATTAAGAAAGTCAAGGATTTACTGAGTTGACATGCTTATTTAGATGTGCATTGTGATTGTAATGTAGTAGCCAAGAAGTATTTTTAAAAAGTTAGAAAACAGGTAAAATGTGAGGGTTAATGGTTGTGTCCTTATTTTCTGGAAAAGTTCTTTCCTTGTGAAATAATACCAATAAGTCTTTGCTTATTAGTTTAAAAGAAAAAAGGATAAATGATTTTTTACATCAATAGATGTCAAACACTTCAGAGAATCTTTACTCTTTTTTCCTATGATGATGAAGATGGAGCTTGTGGCCTCACATGTGCTAGCAAATGCTCTACAGCTGAGCTTCATTCCCAGTTCTCTATTCACTTTCTAAATTTATGAAAATGTCCTTTACTTTCTTTTGAATCTTTCAAAAATATTTTATTTTATTCTCTGGATTTATTGAGATGTAATTGAGGTGTAATTGACAAATAAAAAGATATATATTTAAAACAGATAACCAGATGTTTTGAAATATGTATACATGGTGAAATGCTTGCCCTTGTTAAGCTAATTAGCATAGCCATCACCTTATGGCATGTATAATTCTTTCATTCTTTCTTTGATGAGACAGTTGAGATCTACTCTCCTAGTAAATAGTAAGTAAACACTACAGTATTGTTATTATAGTCACCATACCTCATATTATATTATAGGAGCTTTTTTATTCTCCATATTTGAAACTTTGTACCCGTTGACCAAAATCTCTCCATTTCTTCCTTGCCCAAGCCCAGACACGGCCATTCTACTCTGTACTTCTAAGGGTGTCTTGTTTACATCTATATAAGCACATGAATTTTTCTGGAAGTTAATAAATGTTCCTAAATCATACATACAGTATGTAAGCATATATTTATGTGCAACAATGTGTTACCTAGAAAATAATTGTGTGGTAGATAGCAATAATACATGTTGTACACGAATCCTTGACTCTTCCTATTTGATGTCTGCTTCTCAGAAGGACTAAATTATCAAGTCTAGTGAATGACAATTACCCTAACTTAATTGATGTGAGCCACAGCCTCTTTGAATATATAGCTCCTATCCATTTCTCTGTAACTGTGTCTGTGTGTACCTCTCCTCCTCAACATTGTTTCACCAACCAAAAAGGAATGTCCCTCCTTTGGGAAACTGTTTCTGTATTACCTTGGTGGTATAGAAACAGGTACTTTAACCTCTGCAGAATTTGAACCTGCACATTCTGAGATAATGTTAAGAAAAATATCAACTCTAGATGATACTAAGGTAATTATGAGTTAGCTATAATTCGGTATCCCTATTATTACTACTATATACTGCCCTGATAGTGTTGCAGTGTCTACAAGGAGGGAATTATGCATGGGTTAACTTATGAGGGTTTGCAAGAAGCTTTAAAAAAGAAGCCTGATATAGTTTATATGCCTACTACCTCTTCATAGGTAAAACAAAGTCTGAACATTTTGGCAGTGGTTAATCATGTGATGTGATCAGCATTAGATTAGATACATCTTCCTGTTTGAGAATGTACTAGCAAAATGTGGGAGCTCTTGGGACATTGCTGTAGATGTCGGTTCAGCTGTTTTAGGATTTGGGGCAAGCATTTTATTATCAATACTGACTGAAACATTGCAGTGTGATTGCAGAGAGAAATGCACTGGCTTAATTTTACCAAAAGATGAGTGATCAATAAAATGTGGGGAAACAAACAAGGAGATCTTCCTAGATGTTGTCAATGTCAGTGGTGATACTAGGCTTCCAAGTTACTCAGTGTCTTCCTTGTTTTGCCTTCATTATTGTAGATAAGGTGGGAACAACTAAAACTTTAAAAAGATGGTGGCATCCCAATTATACATTTCTCTTTTATTAGTTAGGTGCTTAACTATCACTGAAGTCTAGAGCATGCTAAAGATTTTCATTATTTTGTCTTGTGTTAACCCTGTGAGCAGAGTCCATGTCCTCTGAAAAATCCCAAGATTCATAGAAAAGTAGAGAAGATCCCAAGAACACATTCCATGATCAGTAATGTTTTGGTGTCCAAATTTAATTTGTTAATGAATTGTTAGCAGGTGCTATGGTTTGGGTCGTGAATGACCTCCCAAAGGCCCATGTATGAAAGGCTTAGTCCCCAGGCTGGCAGTGTCAGGAGCCAAAAGAACATTATGAAAGTGGTCCCTAGTGAAGACCTTCTTGTCACTGCAGACATACTCTTGGAGAAGATTGTGGGACCCTGGTCTCTTCTTCTTCCTCTTTTGATTCTTGGCTTGATTACAGCAGTTTGCTCTGCCAGGCATTCCCCAGCATTGCCATCTGGCACACCCACTCGGACCCAAAGCGTGAGGTTCTCCTGTTTGTTAAGTTGGAAACCCCTAAACTGTGAGCTCAAGTGGATCTTTTCTCTTTATAAGTTAATTATCTTCAGTGTTTTACTGTGGTGACAGAAAGATGACTAACACCATAGGCTTAGTGAGGAATTAAAAAAAAAGAAATAAAGAAAGAATAGCTATTCTTTGATGATTGTCCTACCATGACCCCACATCTTTTTTATACTTGCATTTGCCTGGAAAGAGCCCTTCCTTCTCCCACTTGGGGGCAGCTTACTCTGGCTGGTTTTTTTGTAGCTTCCAATAGTAGTTCCTAAACAGGCATGCTAGTGCCTCTGCCAATGTGAAATGCAACAGCATGTCCCTTAAACTATGCCAGAGGGGGAAATGCAGATGCTGCAGAGAAGTTTATTTTGCTGTTCTTTCTTCCAACAAACAAAATTCCACAGCCTTACCATGAAATGAGACTTGGTGAACAATAAAAATACAAATACTCAGAACGTGGCTAGGTCTACAGCCTGCCTGACAGTTGCCTTAATAGTCTCACATGTCTAGAGTGATAACTTTGGGTCTTTAGATGCTTCTTGATCCAGTTTCTTTATTTACTAAACATAGAAATTGAGGCTCAGAGAAATTCATTTTTTTCACTTTTCCAAGATTATAGATAATAAGCCATACATTCAATTGAAAATGACATGGTGTTCTGTTCATATCTCATTTTATAAGTGTATGCATAGTGTTCTCCATCGACAAATGATTTTGCTAAAATGGCATGTAGTAGGTTGTATGGAGATTCCTAGGAAAGCTGGGAATGGAACCATCATTTGACCCAGCTATTGCCCTTCTCGGTCTATTCCCTGAGGACCTTAAAAGAGCATACTATAGGGATACTGCCACATCAATGATCATAGCAGCACAATTCACAATAGCTAGACTTTGGAATCAACCTAGATGCCCTTCAATAGATGAATGGATTAAGAAACTGTGGCATTTATACACAATGGAGTATTATGCAGCACTAAAAAATGACAAAATCATGGATTTTGCAGGGAAATAGATGGCATTAGAGCACATTATGCTAAGTGAAGCTAGTCAATCCTTAAAAAACAAATGCCAAATGTCTTCTTTGATATAAAGAGAGCAACTAAGATCAGAACAGGGAAGAAGAGCATGAGGAAAAGATTAACATTAAACAGAGACAAGTGGGGGGAGAGAAAAGGAGAGAGAAGGGAAACTGTATGGAAATGGAAGGAGACCCTCATTGTTACACAAAATTACATATAAGAGTTTGTGAGGGGAAAGGGGGAAAAAAACAAGGGAGAGAATTAAACAATAGCAGATGGGGTAGAGAGGGAAGATGAGAGGGAAGGGGAGGGGGGATAGTAGGGGATAGGAAAGGTAGCCGAATACAACAGTCATTAATAAGGTATTATGTAAAAATGTGGATGTGTAACTGATGTGATTCTGCAACTTGTATTTGGGATATAAAATGGGAGTTCATAACCCACTTGAATCAAATGTATGGAAGATGATATAGCATGAGCTTTGTAATGTTTTGAACAACCAATAAAAAAAAGAAATTCAGAGGTAGACACTAATAATAATAACGTCTTATGTGAACTAAACATTTGGGTTATGTCAGGCCTGGAAAGAGATCAAGCACACATGAGATTACCTCAAGAGAACAGAAGTCCTTCCAGGTGAGATAGTAGAAGCCCTCATGTATGAATGAGCAGACCCCCATAATTTTGTTCAATGTGATTTACTAAGTGAAATGACCACCCTGTGAATGTCCATGGAAATGAGCCTGTGCAGAACAGAAAGCATTTATATTGGCCTTGCAGAAGAGAGCTGTTGATGCTGATGAGTGATAGGGATATCTACATGCATCTCATAGCATCTTCCTGTGCTGAAAATATTCAGGTAAATCATGGAAAATCCCAAGATTCTAGAACTATTGCAAGAAGGACAGTCTTTGAAGGGTCCTAATGTAAATACTGATTTAGAAGGACCCGTACTTGTGGGGTCATGACGGGTGCCACTGCTGGGCTTTCCCATGGATCTGGGGTCAGAGCTGAGATCTGAAGGTGGCCATTTAGAACCTGAAAGCTATCATTTAGAGCTGACACACCTTCACCTCAGTAAGGCACAGATACCAAATCATTCTTTAAATTGACCTTGCAGAAGAGAGCTATTGATGACAACAGACAAATGGACAACATGGTAAGTCTCAGTAACTCTGAGATTTAGGATAGAGACAGTAGTGGGTTGACCAATGTCTTTATGTGCCCTTGAATGTCCATGATCTAGTTCTATTCCTCCTGGAGTTTTGTCATATGAAATATAGGTTAGGGCTTAGTTGCAGAAGGTACCCAGGAAGCCCTCAGACCTCTGCCATCTTTGAACCACTTAACTAATTCAGAAAGCTCAATGACTAGCACTAGGTTACCCAGAAATGTGTGGTGGAGTTGAAATATTTTGTTAAGTTGGGCAGGAACATTTTTCTAGGCCTCCTTTGCCTCATCTATAAGAGAGTTGGGCTGAATAAAGGATATCACCCAACTCTAACCTGTGTTTCTCCCTGAATAGGAACATGGTGGAAGAACTTCTGAGAAAGCTCTCATGGGGCTGTACTTCTCAGAGGCACAATACAGTGACCAACTTTTCCTTGTAGATGCAGGACAGCTGCTAGTGATTTTTGTCAGTGAGTCCCTATTCATGATACTGAGCATAGGTTTCTTGACCAGTTCTTCATCTGAAGATAGAATATGACAATTTACATCATCTGGACACATTGCTCTCCTAGTGTTCTCTGAACTTATACCCACCTTCCCCATCAGAGGAAATGTAGGCAGGTGTCTTCATCTCTAGAGAGGTACTGTACTGTGTAGAAATGTATTGGACTTCTATTTTATGAACATTTTCTTGAATCAATTTCCAAAAATGCCCTTCATTTTGAATGAAGGTCTGTGACCCAGAAAAGTTGGTTTCTCCCTGAGTGTTTTATATGGATCTGATTAAATGGATGTTTTTAGGAAGACAAAAGAAAGGAAAAATGGCTCTTTTTCAAAATTTACATGTTTTTACAAGCTGCTATTCTGCCTGTTCTTTTTGCAATATGAGAAGAGACTAACTTGGTTTCATCTTTACTCTTCTAGTGAGGGGCAGGGAGGACATGCTTAGTATAGGACAGGGAGGAGGGGAGTCAGAACAACCAGGCACTTACACCCCCACCTACCGCTGTGTTTGCAGGAGAGGCCCCTTTCCCAGATCTCTGCCTTCTGTAGCCCTCACTGGGATGCCGCTGGCCACAAGGACAGTGTGGCCAGGAGCTTTGAGAAGTGTGTCATCGAAGCTGTGAGCTTTGCCTGCCAGGTGACCAATCTCTTCTTGGGAAACATGCTTAGGTTCACAGATACTTGCTGATATGGCCAGCTCCAGGCCTTAAGTGCCTGCCAGTTCCAAGGCCTGTGCTGACCAGGATTGGGTCCTTGGTGCCCCCTCCCTGGCTTGGGCCTCATGCTGCAATCCAGTGCTCTCTACCCACTCCTTGACATGCAACTTGGCTTCCTGCTGCAGAACCCTGTGCAAAACCACAAGCCATCGTGCAGCTGATCTGGTGGGCTGTGCCTCCAATTGCCATTGTGATGGTTCCCACTGGTTGGTTTGTGGTCTGTTAACTCTTGCTCAACAGATATACAGGAAATGACCCCAAAGGTTGACAAAACATCTATGGAAGGAAGCTTCTGAAGTCAAATAGACTCCATCCTTGTTGGGGTAGAACACTTGCCCAGCATGGCCCTGGGTTCTATTCCCAACACTGCAAAAAAAGAGGGGAAAGATTCTATCATTTCACTTAGCTTTTTTCTGCAAAGTGGGAGGAGGTTCTGCCCCGGCACATTCCCCACACAGTACCCTGAGGCTCCCAGGGTCCTTCTGTATTTCCTGCTGGACACTTCAAGCCCTGCACACTGCTGGCCAGTGGAGTTGTGAGAAGCAGAGCTCACTTTTTCTAGGGAAACAGGCTCTAGTCTTTTTACATAACTAATACTTCTAAGGCTTTCATTTGTTCTTTGCTCAGTGTTTTAGTAACATGGCAGCCACATCTCCTGTCACTCACCCTTGGAAGCCAAACTTGGGGGGAGTGGTGTGTTTCAGGTGTGAGTGCCACCAGCACAGTCTACTTGGCAACTTTCTCATCCGCTCAGAAAGAAAATGCAGCCCTTCACCATGCTGGCCCCAAGGCCTTCCCCAGCAGCACCTAATTTTCCTTCCTCCTCCACAGACTACTCAGGTGTCTCAGGAATGAAATCACACAGGCTGTGGCCTTGGGTGCCTTGCTTCGTTGAGCATGTATTCAAGGTCATTCACTCTGGAGTACCTATCAGTCATTTGTCCCTTTTCATGACTACATGTTGCTCATCATATGGACTCAGGGGGCTTTTATGTTCCATTTGTCCTCTGGTGGACATCCGGGCTCTCCCTGACTGATGGCTGTTATCAGTCTGCTGCTGTGGACCTCCACACATGGGTTTGTGTGGATGTGCTGTTCACACTCTCTGCACCTATGGTGGAATGGCTGGATCACTTGGTACCTGTGTGATGGAAGGACTATCTGGACCATTCCCACAGTGGCTGGGCCATTTCCATGTCAGCTGCCAGCCTAGGAGGGACCTGACTTCTCCACACCCCCATAGCCTGTGCTCTCAGACCTGTCACTGTGCAGTTTGGGGGTGTGGAGTGGTTTCACTGGTGACTTTGATAGATATGACCTCAGGTACCTTCTCATATGTTTTTTGGCTATTTCTGTTTTCTATGTCTTTGGACAAATGTCTACTAGAAAGAAATGCCAGTGGAGACATGGACAGATGTGAGGTGAACCCTCACAGCTGTGGTCAACAGACTTTGTGACAAGTGTGCCAAGATCAATTAAGGGGTGAAGTTCAGTGCCTTCCTCAAATGGCTAATTGAGCTCTATGTTTTTCTTTTATTGTGGCTTATGAGAGTTCTTTGGATAATCAGGTGCAAATCTCTGGTCAGATATATGATCTGCCAGCATTTTCTTCCATTCTCTGGATTGTTTTCACTCTTGGTGTTTTCTTTAGAAGCACAGAAGTTTTTAATTTCTTTTTCTCTCTCTCTTTTTTGTAGTAGTAGGGATTGAAACCAGGGGTGCTCTAACACTGAGCTACATCTCTACCCCTTTTTATTTTTTATTTTGTGAAACAGTCTCACAAAGTTGCCCTCAAACTTGCAATATTCCTGCCTCAGCTTCCTGAGTAGCTGAGATTACAGGTGTGCCCCACCACTCCTGGGAAGGTTTTTACTTTTGGAAAAATTCAATGTGTCTTTTTTTTTTCTCTTGTTGCTAGTAATTTTGACATCTTGTGCTAAATCCTGGGTCATGAAGATTTACCTGTGTCTTCCTCTAAAAGGTTTTTATTTTGTTTTTGGCACTGAGTGTTAACCTAGGATTATATGCTAATAAGTGCTCTGTCATGGAGCAACCCCCTCTGAAAGCTCTAGAGTGTTAGCTCTTAACATTAGTTTCTTTTTCTATGTGGTATGAGGTAAGGGTCCAGGTACATTCTCTTGCATGTGGAGATCCATCTGTTCCAGACCATTTGAGGAAGGCACTGTACTTCACCCCTTGAGTGATCTTGGCACTCTTGTCAAAAAGTCTGTTGGCCGCAGCTGTGAGGGTTCACCTCACATCTGTCCATGTCTCCACTGCCCTTTCTTTCCAGTAGGTCGTAAAATCAAGAAGCATGAATTCTCCTGATTTGTTCTCCTCTTTTTGTATTGTTTGCTATTCTGGATCTCTTGGGATTCCATATGAATTTTAGAATCAGTTTGTCAGTTTTTGCAAGGAAAGCAGCTGTGACTTTGACAGGGGTGGCTTTGAATCTGTAAGTCATTTTGGGGAGTGTTGACCTCTTAACAATGTCACATCTCATGGCTTCTGAACCTGGAATGTCTCCCCATTTATTTTGGTCTTTAAGTTTTTTTCTTTTTTTTTTTTTGTTGGTTGTTCAAAACATTACAAAGCTCTTGACATATCATATTTCATACATTAGATTCAAGTGGGTCAACAGTAGTTTGCAGTTTGCAAGTGGTGAGGTCTGCATTTCTTTTATGAAATTTACTCCTAAGTACTTTATTTCTTTGCTATTGTAACAAATTATTTTTTCAGGGCTGGGGTTGAGGCACAATGGTAGAGCACCTGCCTAGCACTTGTGAGGCACTGGGTTTGATCCTCAGCACCACATAAAAATTAAATAAAATAAAGGTATTGTGTCCATCTACAACTAAAAAAAAAATTTAAGAGAGAGAGAGAGAGAGAGAGAGAGAGAGAGAGAGAGAGAGAGAAAGAATTGTTTTTTAATATTTATTTTTTAGTATTCGGCGGACACAACATCTTTGTTTGTATGTGGTGCTGAGGATCGAACCTGGGCACGCATGCCAGGCTAGCGCGCTACCACTTGAGCCACATCTCCAGCACAAAAAATATTTTTAAAAATTGTTTTCTCAAATATTTTTTTGGATTGTTTATCACTAGCACTTGGAAACAGGGCAGCACCTCATCTCTGTGGCCTACAGCTTTGCAGGCTCATTTCTTTTCTCTAGCGGGGTATCCGTGGGAGAGTACCTTCTTTGAAGTTTTGGCATAGATGACCATGTTATCTGCCTGTAAGTTAGTACTTCCTTTACAATCCCAATACTTTTTTTTTTCCTTTTCCCTACCTAATTGCCCTGGATAGCAACTCTGGCACTGTGAAAGGAGTGAAATTGGCTATCCTGGTCTTGTTCTTAGAGTTTTGCCTGATACTTCTTCTGTATCTATTACAATGGTTGTGTAACTTTTTTCTATCAGTATGATGTATTCATGTTTTTGTGTCGGTGTATGTGGACTGGAGATGGAACCCAGGGGTGCTTTATCACTGAGCCACATTGCCAGCTCTTTTTGTTTTTCATTTTGAGACAGAGCCTCACTAAGTTGCTGAATCTAGCCTCCAACTTGTGATCCTCCTGCCTCAGCCTAGTGAGCTGCTGGGATTACAGGCATGTGCCCCTACACCAGGCTTATTAACTGATTTTTGATGTAAAAACATGGTTTTATTCCTAGGATAAATCTCACTTCCCTATGGTCTATAACTTTTTATTCATTGCTAATTAATGTTTTCTTTTATCCTGTTGAGTGTCAAAAGTACCTGTTATTAGTTCACCCTCTGTTTTTTATTGATCACTGAAACTTTTTCATTTTTTTTTTTGCAAAAATGTGAATGCAAAGAAGAAAACTGTTTTGTTTCTTAGTGAAGCATCAGAAGGAGAATTGGAGTGTCTGTGGTGTTTGTGGGCAGCTTGTGATGTAGTAAAGTTTTCCTCATCTTGTTTTTGGCATTTTTTCATGACAGGCAAGTCTAAGAGAAATACAGAAGCTGACAATGAGCTGGGAGGGTGTGTGACTTGGGGTTATAGCGGTGTGTTTGTGCATGTGTATGCATCTTCAAACCTCTGGCACCTCACATAAGGAGCCAGGCCAGGACAATGGAAATTCCCTAGGAAATATTTAGTATTTTATGTTTCTTTTCTTTTTGCAATACAGGGGATGAAACCCAGGGCCTCCAATAGGCCAAGCTACCAGGGGGTAGCCCAACCTCTCTTCTGTATTACTATTTTTTTGAGGCACTATAAAACTAGCTTCAGTAGATTTATGAAATGCTCTTGGGTGCTAACTTGTGTCATTAAAAATCAAATCAGTAAAATCTTCTCAACTCTCTCTTTTAATTCATTTTCTTTTAGTCTCAGATCAGTGTCCTAGAGGGAGTCTCTTGTCATGATTTGCAGAAATTTGGCAGCCTTGTGTCTGCTGTGATCACCAAGTCCTGGCCCAGGAACAACTGAAAGGCTGTGGAAGGCCTGGATGAGATTCTTGAACACCTGCTCACGGGGCCAGATGTGAAGCAGCTCTTCAAGTTGTACGGTGTGTGTAGGACTGGTTGGAGTTGCTGTCCTTCCTTGGGCAAATGAACAGGCAAGGTACTTGACCTGGTCCTCAGCCTGCATGTGCTGAGGTTTGGTAAAGGCAGGATGCATGGAGGTGCCCAGGCAGGTGTTAGGCATAAAGAGCTTCTAACACTAGAACCATTGTCTGCTGAGTGCCTGCTGAATATGTGCTCCTGGGAGGACACACGTTCCTTGAAGCAACCCCTCTGAAAGTCCCCAAGCCCCTTGATTTCCAGATGAGAGAATGGAAATGCCCAGGGCACATTGCTTAACCAGGATGTTGGAGACTCACTGTGTCCAAGACAACAAATGATTAGAAATCAGTCCAAACCCAGCTTGCCTCCCTGTGAAGCTCATGTGTCACATTTTGAGACCAATATTGATAACTAACAAAACATGAAGTGACTCTTCAGCCATCACCTTTCCAAGTGTCATGCATTGCCCTGGAAATGATGGTGCAGGTTTATGTGTAAATTGCTAGATTCAGATCCTGTACTGGGAAAGCACTTGTGTGGTAATAAAAACCCAGGGCCAATGATTGTTTCAGCCAAACCAGCTGCTCTGTTCTACACCAGGACATAGACAGGAGTAGTGTGTGTTCCTGAAGGTGGCTGCTGTGTGCACGGGCCATAGCAGCCTGCTGGGGAAGAGTACACTGTATTACACTCTGCATACTTGGCAGCACTCAGTTAAGGCTCCTCCTTGTCTTTTCCTGGTTCATGGCTCTGTTCCTTTTATCACTGAGCAAAGCCCCCTTGTCTGGATGTTCTTGGGTTGGTCAATTCTCCCACTGAAGGTCATCTCAGCTGCACTGTGTGTGTGTGTGTGTGTGTGTGTGTGTGTGTGTGATGCTGGGGATGAACCAGGGTCTCGTGCTTGCTAGCCTAGCACACTACCACCAAGATGCACCCCAGCCCCCTGCTATCTTTGTTTTTAATGGTAAAGATAAACTTGGTCTTCTTATAATACTATACAAGCCTCATATTATTGTGAGATAAATAATCTGGCAGTTAAAATAGTCATGTTTTAAAATGTTGCCCTCTAGTTGCTCCAAAAGCTCATGTTCCAGGTTTTGATCCACAGACAAGATAGGCAAAGCATGAAGCTGCAGCATGGATCTGCCTCCTTCCTGGGTGCTGTGCAGATGCTTCCCTACACCCGTGGAGTGGCCTCTGATGTGAGCTTGTCCTGTTGCAGTTTATTTTCCTACTACTGCAGGGATTCTCAAGACAGATGTGCCGGGTTTCTGTACTTGTGACTAAAAGGCTCAGGGGTCACTCCAGTTGAACTGGGGTACACCAAATAAAACAAAAGAGACACAAATATCTTTTTTGTTTGGGGTCGCAGTGACGGCTCCTCTGACTTTAAGGGTCCTCAGGAAGAGAGAGAGAGCAAGAGCACATACTGACCCCTTTTATTGAGGAGAAGCTATTGAAATGAGGCAAGGGGTCAGGTTTCAGGGGGCTGAGTCTATCTTTATGATGTCTGCTGTCAGCATGTTGACTGACATCTGAGTAGGCCACATCCAAGGGCATAGTAAGAGAAGGGGACACACACAGGCACTTCCATGAAAGATTCTATCCTAAACAGGGCAAGGGGTTATATTACAAAGAAACAGGTGAGCATAACTTCACCTATGCACAAGGCACAGTCCCTCAAACCCAAGAAGGATGGGGAAAGCTTTGCCACATTTCTGTGACTGAGTGCCTCAGCACCCAGCCGGGGAGTATGACTCAGTCACTTTCAAGGTTGGTCTCCCACAAGGTGAATTTCCAAGAATATCATATGTAGTTCAAGAAATACGTTCACTGTAGCATGGGCTCAGGACTTCAACCCCGAGCACTGTGGTTCTCCTTGCTGACTTTGGCCATCTCCTCCTCCCAGTCAGGAGATGCACTAGGTTAAGACTTGAACCTCACAGGTACAGGCATAGCTGAGTGAGGCATCAGCGCATCTGGAAACACCACTGACTGCTGCCAGCGCCATGTTGGCAGGGGGCTGGTGAGAGGTTCTAATGGCAAGGAGAGGGGAGGGCCGCATGCTCATTGTGCTCATTATCTTCTCAGGGACAGATGAGAAGCTCTTAGCCAACATCACAGAGGATGCCAAGAGGTTGATGGCTGCCGCCAGCTCTGTCTTCGTAGAGGTTGCTGGTGATGTCCTGGATGGGTCCATATTGGTCAGACGTTTGGAGCTGATCCTGAAGCACAAAAGTCAGTTTCTGGACCTGTGGCAGTTAGGTGAGCTGAGGCCAGGCTGGTAAGAAGCCCATGTTCACATGTGTGCTGGCTGTCCTCCTCTATGCCACCAACTGGAGGCCTCCTTGTCCTTCTGATGGTGACTGTGGGGCACTCCCAGGGAAAGAAAGGAATATCATGAAGTTTGTTTCCTTTGGCTGACTTTGTCATTATTTTCCAGAGACAGAAAGTTCTTCATTCCAACAGAAAAATTGTGACATAGAAGAGACACTGGACTGGAGGATGGGCGAAGTCATGTTTCTGAAGAGAGAGAAGAGACAGGTGGACAGCCTCCTGAGGCTGTGTGGGAAGGTGAAGCATCTCATCCAAGGTACTGCTCCCACAGTTGTGCTGGGAACCCTTGAGAGCTGTCACGGGGATGAAGCAGGCCACAAATAGTGGGGCCTTATTTTTCTGGGAGAAGCTTTTAAAAAACATTCTTGACCCAGTTTTCAATGCATTTGCCCAGGGAAGCAGCTTCCCCTTGTACATTCTTGTTTGTGTGCCTCCACACCCATCCATGTCCCCGATTTCCCAGTGTCAGTGTCCTATGCTGGCTTCCCAAGGAGGAAGCCCTGAACATGAGGCTGCTTGCTGCTCTGTCACTCCCAGTGGTGTCCTGAATTACTGGTACCTTCTTCAGGGTCAGGCCTTCACCATGGTGTGAACACAGGATTCACAGGATTCACAGGCAAGCCGTGCTGTGGACCACGGCCACTCCACGGATCTGGAACAAACTTTCTGTAGCTGGTGGAATTGCATTTCTTGCCTTGGTACTTTCTTTTCCCCTTTTTCATTATGTTTATTTCAAATTCAGCCCCAAACTGGACCAGCTATCTGAGTGGATGTCTCTGAAGCATCTCCCAGGACAGAGGGCTTATTTTCCCTAGCGGGAGTTGGCCCTTAATCTCCTCTGTCTCCCTGGGTTGCCTTGGCCTCTGGGCTGGTAGAGCAGTTCCTGCATCTCTGGCCTGTGCTTGACTCCTGTTTGACAGAGGGTGGCATTTACTGCTTGATGGGACAGGGATACAGGATGCCAGATACAGAACTGTGCCCCTGCTGTAGGTTGATCATTTGACCAGGGGCAGAATTTCCTTCAGAGTGCTGCATGAGTGCTGCATTGGGATGTCAGATGCATTCTCGCTATTGATCCTCTGTATGGAGCTTGTTGTCCTTCTCTGGATGCTCTTGAGAACTCTCTGGCCCTAGTATTCTGAAGTTGACATTAATCTGTGCCTGGCCTTGGGTCTCTTTTCCATCTCTAGATGGGCACTGGCAGGTCTCAGCCAGAGATCTAGTCTTAGAGCTCTAGGGCGTTCTCCTGAATTGGTTAATTATGCTTTCCCTGTTGCAGGGTACACATCAGCAGCTGCTGGGCCTCCTGGCATGGTTGCCTGACTCCCGTGACATCTCTCCTGCTTGGGCTTCACTTCCTGAGCCTTCTCTTCAATCTCCTCCTGTAACCTGGGCATTGAATTCTTCATTTCAGCTCTTATATATAGTTAATTTGAAGGCACTCCCTTTTTTCTTTTCTTTTTTGGCACTGGAGTTGAACTCAGGGGCACTAGAACACTGAGCTACATCCTCAGCCCTATTTTTGTATTTTATTTAGAGACATGATCTCACTGAGTTGCTTATTATTTTTCTTTTGCTGAGGCTGGCTTTGAACTCGTGATCCTACTACCTCAGCCTTGCCAGCCACTGGGATTACAGGTGTGTACCATCACGCCCAAAACTTTTTTTTTAAAGATTTTTTTTTTAGTTGTAGATGGACATAATACCTTTATTTATTTATCTTTATGTGGTGCTGAGGATAGAACCCAGTGCCTCACATGTGCTAGGTGCATGCTCTACCACTGAGCCACAATCCCAGCCCCTCCCTTTTCTCTTGAAATATTTATTTATATACTATGTTCTTATGGTTCGTGGTTGCAGCATGTTTTCCCGTTTTTTTCCCGTTTCATCCAAGTTGCTTTTATCTGTTGGCTTCCTTTCTTTCTTTCCAAAAAGCATGTTGGGGATGGACGCTAGGCTTTTTTTTTTTTTTTTTTTTTTTTTTTTTTAATGGCACTGAGAATTGAACGCATGCTAGGCAAGCATTCTACCAATCCCTATTGGCTTTTTTGGATATATTTCCCACATTAAAACTTTTTTTGTTCTGATTGGAGATTTTCGTTTGTCTGTATGAAGACAGTCCCCACAGGTGGATGAACAGGCTAAGGGCTTCTGGGCTGTGACCTGTGGGGCTCTGTGGCTGCCCTTAAATTGACCTAGTCCTTGAGGGCTTCTCTTGTGAGCTGGTCATATTTGCACCCCCTGCCTGCTGCCAGATTTCTGGAGCCAAGAGGGAGAGGAGGAGAGTGAGCCCCACTTTTATTCCAGTTTTCCTGCCCTGGTGACTGTGTCATCCTCTTTGTCCTTAGATTGAATACTCCCTGTCCTCTGTAGCTGCCCAAGATAGGTGTGTGTCTAGAAGTAGCCTCCAGGCCAGAGATCCCTGCAGTTGGTCCTTCCTGCCTCTTGACAGGGGGCGGGCAGCCCCCATCTGCCTCCATGGTGGAGGTGGACTCTCACCAACTGCTTCTTAAACAGACTTTGAACCCAATTACAGTTCCCTCTCTGCCTACTCCAGTCTAGGGTGACCTTAACATCTAGTGTCCTTAAGTGCCAGAAACTTGTGCTGGGCCTGACTGAGCTCACCTCTGCTGTGTCCTTAGGGTCTCTGTTCTCAGGCCCCAAGTGTCATTTGCCACTGGTGTGGCCATCTTTCTACTTCTCAGGTTGTGTTGTTATTGGGCTTCTTTTCTACTGTCCTTGTTCCTGCTGGTTATGATGTTTTAAAAGCATTTTCTAATCTGTCACTGGAATGGAATTTGGGAGGGAGATGGATTTGTGTTTCCAACTGTTCTCTCCACACAAGAGCTTCCAGTCTGTTCTTTATCATGAAAACTGATAAACAATCCCATGGCAGGGTGGAAGGGAGGAGGGATGAATTCTTCTTAAGAAAAAAAAATCCCATAAATAATATTAATTTGTGTTTTCTCAAAGAAGTTATTAGAAATACTAGGAAAGTAAAACAAGATGCTACTGTGTCTAGCAGTTTAACTTCCATGTTTCCTTGTGGTTTCCAAAGTGGATTTTGGAGAGATTGAAGCAAGACACTCAGAAGACTTGAACTGCAAAAGACTGAATGAAGCCATGAGGGTGAAACAGCCGCTGTCCTCATCCTGCAAGCTGATGACGCACTACAACCTGGACCATGAGGTCAAAAGAATGGCTACAAGGATAGACTTGCTGATGGACAGCCACATCTTCCAGATCTTCTGGGAGGAAGCTGCAGAGTCATTAAGCCATCCCCAAGGAGAGTCTGAAAGACAAACCCTTGCGCTTTTAGAGGCCTATGAGTACTTGTAGTCACCTTGTTACCAGAGGTTCATGAAACTGTATCAGGATCTGAAGTCAGGAGAGATCACCTTTGGAGAAATTAATGTCTTCTTCAAGGATTTTGTAGATAAATACAATGACCTGACTTTAGACCTCCAGATCATGTGTAAAGTAGACCCCCAGGCCCAGAGGGCCTGGATCTCAGAGCGTGTTGAACAGATCAAGGAGTACCATAGCCTGCACCAGGCAATCAGCTCGGCCAAGGTCATCTTGCAGTTCAAAAAGGATTTTGGATTGACTGGTGACTTCAGTGTTATTTACACTTTAATAAACTTTGTAAGTTATTTGCTGGGGACTCCTGGGAGGTGGGGGCCTACCTCAGACTCCTTAGAAGCCCCAGGTTTTCTGGGAAAGTCAGTGAGGCAGCCCCCTCCAAGGACTCTCATCTTGGCTGCACTAAGTCTGGAACATTCCAAGCCCTGGTTTTTACCTTTGCTTGAGACAGTGTGACTGTTCCTTAGCTAGTGAGTTTTCTTGGGTCTATATGAGAGCCAAAAATTCAGGGTAGAAAAAACCTACCCCTTTCCAGAGGAATCTCATCTCTTTAGGTTATGAAAACACAAAGGGAAGTATTTTGTCATCTGTCCAGGTACCTCTCCTTGTTGCAGTGGGAATGCCAAATGGTACATTGCTCCTGTTGTAGCTCAGGACTGAATCTCTTCCTGTTTCTTAGTCTCACATTTCTAAGGTATGTGGATTTTCAGTAGAGGCAGGTATGTTAATGCTTAAAATTTAACACAGAGTGTGGAATTGTCTATACCTAGACTTGAACCCTTCGGTAAGTCTATGAGTAACTCCCCCAGAGAAGCTAACAACATGGACCTGGCTGGGCTGCTCTGAGTAGCAGGTTTCGAAGTCTATGAAAGCTTCCTCACAGGACCTGGGTACTGGGGACAGTAGCAACTGCAGCTTAGCAAGGAGGGCTGTGGAGGTCATGCTATCCTTGGTGCAAGAATGTGTCAGGCTCTGCTATAGCAGCTGCTTGTCCAGGCATACTGGAGGGCAGGTGTGGGTGGTTGCTGGAACAGCCCACAGCAAAGCTTCATCTTGCAGATTGATGATTTCAAGGCCACCCACCATGAGAGACTGAACCAGATTAGCCCACAGCTCATCCAGGCCAAGAAGCTGTTGCAGGACATCAGTGAGCCCCGCCGCCAGTGTCTGGAGGAGCTGGCCCTGCAGAAGGAGCTGATCAGCTGGCTACACGACGAGCTGAAAGGTATGGTGGGAGCTCAGCTTCAGGTGTTTGCCAAATGGGGTTCCTGACCTTAAGGATGTCCTGCCTCAATAATGTGCATGTGTTGGGTTGGGGGGGCAGTGTCTGCTTCTAGGCCCACAGTGGAGTTTGCATCAGGACAGCTTTTCAGGCTTCTGGTTAAAACTGTTTCCTTTGTTGCTCTTTCCATCTGTGGACACTGGCATCATTTTCATAAGCATCCTGACTTCTTTTTCTCCTTCAAGCTCATTCTTCCAGAGGCCTAGGCATGCTCTTGCCCACAGAGGGGTGTTGCTGCTGTAAGCTTGTGTAACCTGTATACTTCTCTTCCAGCATAGGGCTGGGCAGCCTGTGTGGTTGTGTGGACTAGATAGAGTCAGGGGAGGAGAAGTAAGAAAGAAAGTTCAAGGAGGTGGAGCGGGGTCAGCACTCACACACCACAGAGGCCTAGAAGGCCACCTCCTGCTGGCACTGAGGCGTCATTGACTCCGGCTCTCATCCAGAGCTTTGCTGCTTCCACCTTGTACTCCTGAGTCTGCTTTGACTTACATTCTTTGATTAGTAATTAACCCTAGGGGAATTATCTCAGTTTTTTAAATAATTGATTGCCCAATATTATTATTATTTTTTTATTAGTTGCTCAAAACATTACAATGATCTTGACATATCATACATTTGATTCAAAATATTTACCAATGGAACGTGTTTTTGTTCAGGTGATAATATTTGTAGATTAAAGGAAATAAGATACACACAAGCCTAGAACAGTGCCTGGGACATTGTTTGGTAAAGATTAGATGCTGTTCAGTGGTGTCATCATATGCTACAAAAGAAAAGGTATTCTGGTGTCCTAACGGAAGGCAGGAAGTGCCACACATGCTAGGTGTTTACTTAGTGTCTATTGATGACCTCATGAAGGATCTTGCCCCAGGTGAGAGTTGTGCAGCATCATGGAGTGGTCCTGTGCTGACTCCCTCTCTGCCCCAGGCTTCACCGAGCTCAAGGTATTTGTGGACCTGGCCTCCATCTCAGCTGGAGAAAGCGACATTGACGTGGACCAGGTGGCCTGCTTCCATGATGCTGTGCAGGGCTATGCGTCCCTGCTGTATAAGCTGGACAAGAAGGCAGGCTTCAGCAAGTTCATGGAAATTTTAAGAGAACTCTGGAAGGCTCTGCAAAATGACCCCCATCTGCCCAGTAAGCTGGTGAGTTTTGTTCCTGATTCCAAGGTGTGGAGGTCTTGCAGCTTTGGGAAGCAGCTGTGCTTTGAGGGCATATGGGCATGGAGGCGTGTAGGCAGCCATTTAAACTGATGTTTAAAGCCAGATTTTCTTCACTATGGAAATGCTTTCTTTGTCTTGGGTTGGAAGAGAACTACAGAGCTGCTTGTCAAGAGCAGTCTCCACCCTACAGGACAAGTGTAGAAAGAGAAAGGTAGGAAGCAGCAGTTTTCTCTGAATTTAGTAACTGTGCTTTTATTTAGTTACTTTTTGGTATTTTTCACAATTGATGTTGATTATTTTTTTTATCAGAAAAAAAAAAAAAACATTTAAGTAAATTACTTGTACCAGCGTCTGAGTAAACTTACACTCATAACTCACCCAATGAGAAGAGATGTCCAGAGGCCTGCACCAGCCTTGGGACAGTCCTGTATGTGGTTGGAGGGTGGGGAGATGGACAGAGAGAGCAGTTTGCAGTTTTTCTGTTAGAAGCTCATTTTCTGTTGTGATTTTTCCTGTTCTTCTGGTCATGCTCAGGGACCATGACAAGACATTAAGAACTTACGGCTCCTGTTCAGTCAACCATCTCTCCTCAGAGGGTCTTTGTTCTGGGAACCCAGGAGGATGGTGGCCTGCCACCAGAGAGCACGGCCTGTGGCTATCTTACCAATCAACCATAAGTGCAGGCCAAGTGCATTCTAAGTGTCAGCTAGAAACCTGGCACCAGTGCAGCCACAATGAGTGGTCAGGGTCCTGAGGAACAGGCAGGGTCCTGAGGGAACAGCCAGGGGTACCTGAGGCAGCCTCAGGCAAGAAGTTATGCCTGGAGCCCTAGAGGAGGGTGGCTGGAGTTTGCCCAGCAAGGGCAGAGGCAGGAGGAGGACATCCAGGAAGATAGTCATTTGAACACTGGCCCATATTCTCTGCTTTTGTTCCAACAGCAAGATTCTGCCAGGAACTTGGAGTGGCTGAAGACAGTGAAGAAAAGCCATGGGTCCATTGAGCTCTCGTCCCTGTCCCTGGCCACAGCAATCAACAGCAGAGGCATCTATGAGATCAGGGCACCCACAGGTGACCAGAAGGTGAGCCCGCCCAGATTCCAGGTGCAGTGTTGGTAGCATGCACTGGCCTGCTGCAGAGTCAGCATTTTAGACACGAGAAAATGGCTTCTAATCATGGTTTGCCTCCCAGATCTCCCCAGATGCCATCCTGCACCTGATCCTCCCTGGGGGTCACAGTGGCCTGGAGCCAGAGCGCTCCTACACTTTGGAAGAGCTGAAGGATCTTTTAAACAAGCTGATACTGATGTCTGGCAAGAAAGACCACAAGAATATGGAAGTGGAGAGGTTTTCTGAGGTGAGCAGGTGCCCTGTTGCCTCAGGCTGGGCATGCTCACTGCCCTGCTTCCTGCAAAGGGGAAGGGGCAGGGGTTAGCTTCTGGTGGACAGAGTGGCTCCAGAGAGTGGAGCTGGTGGGTCTGCAGGGTACACCTTGCCTGGAGCCACATATGAGGTGGGACAGGCCCTGGAGGCCCTGGAGGCATCCTTAAGATTTGTCACCACTGGTGGTTAATCAGCTGCATTTAGCAGGAGGTGACCAAGTAGATAGTTCTGAGAAGAAGTATGAATGGCTTAATTTACTCTGTAAATTGGCAAAGTCAAACACCTCAATATTCTAATGGGCACTCTTCATCAAAACTAAAGTAACTGAGCCAGGTGTGGTGGGGCACATGCCTGTAATACCAGTGGCTCAGGACGGAGTCAGGAAGAGTGTCAGCAACTTAGTGAGATCCTGTCACAAAATGAAAAAGGGCTGGGGACATAACTCAATGGTATAACACCCTGGGTTCAATCCCTGGTAACAACCACCCCTCAAAAAAATAAACCAAAAAAACCCTAAAATAATTGTAGATATAGGTTGTTGGTTTTTATAATAGTCTCTCTCTCTTTCTCTTCCCCCCTTTCTCTCTCTCTCTCTCTCTCTCTCTCTCTCTCTCTCTCTCTCTCTCTCTCTCTCTCTCCTGTTATAGGTTCTTTCCTTACAGTTTATTTGCACTTCACAGTAGACAATTTTTCCTCCAGTGCAGCCATAGAGCCAGATTCTGGCACATACTAGGCAAGTGCTCTACCACTGAGACCAGCCCAGCCCACAGTCAACATTCTTATCTGCCACATGATCTCTTCCTGAAGGTAGCTGCCCTCTTCCTAGGCTTTTCGTGTTTCCCAGTGACCCTGAAGGAGAAGTGAACCCCAAACCCTTGACTTAGAACCCATGTGTGTCTAGATTAGCATGTCCCCCTGCAGTAGCTCACTGTGACATCTGCCTTATGCCCTTGTTTCCCCCAGTTATTCTGCCATGTGCAGCGGCTCATGCAAGCCTTCCTGAACCTATACTCTGCGGGAAACATGCTGTTCCGGGCATGGACTGCCAAGGTCTCCTGCTGCCCCAGGAATGGTGTCTTCATCTGCATGGACTTCCACTTGGAGTTGGTAAGCCAGTTGACAGAGAGTGGGGACGTCACCCGGCTCCTGGAAGCCCTCTGCAGGCAGATCAAGCACTTCCTGAATGACTGGAAGGAGCTGGTGAGCAGAAAGCGCAGGGAGCATTTCTACCTCAACTTCTACACGGCCGAGCAGCTGGTCCTCCTGAGCACCGAGCTCAGGAAGCAGAGTCCCAGTGAAGCTGCCCTCATGATGCTGTCCTTCATCAAAGTCAACTGCACCCCAGCTGACGTCTTAAGGGCCACCGAGGGGTTCAATGAGGCCCCCAGACACCACGTGAGGACAGTGATGGAAAAATTACCTCCATTGCAATCCGCTGAGATCAGCCTGGTGACCAAGCTGAGGGCCATCATGGAACAGTCCCTGGAGAGCATGAGTGTCTTTCTGCCTGGCTGCCTGGACCTGGAGGCCCTGGGCCATTGTCTGGCTCGCCTGGCCAGGATGAGTGGGCCTCCTGTGGAACGGTCTCTCCCCATGGGCCTGCAGGCTGGCCAGCCCAACCTGGTCTTGTGTGGCCATTCTGAGGTGCTGTTGGCTACCTTGGCCATCTACATGCAAGCCCCAGGCCAGCCCCTGCCCACTTTCGATGAGGTGCTACTTTGCACCCCAGGGACCACATTTGAGGAGGTTGCCCTGTTCCTGCACTGCTGCCTGGCCCCAGTTTCCCAGGGGCACCAGGTCTACAGCCTGCTGTTTGCAGATCAGCTGAGCTACGAGGTGGCCTGCCAGGCAGAGGCCCTTTTCCACAGCCTGTGCACACAGTGTCCCCGGGAGGACTACCAGCTGGTGGTGGTCTGCGACGCGGCACAGGAATGCTGCTACCTGCCCTCAGCCTTCAGCCAGTACAAAGACTACCTCATCCCCCAGGCACCCCTCCATGCCATCCAGGCCTACTTGGCACATCACTACCAGGTCCCAGCACAGACCCTGTCGGCAGCAGCTGTGTTCAGAGACCGCATGTGTGTGGGGTTCGTGGCCTCAGAGAGAGCCGGAGTTGGTAATGAGAGCGCTGGGGTGGGCAGGCAGTCTCTCAGGGCTTCTCAATGACCCCTGCCTCTGAAACAGTGGGCACCTCAGATGACACCCCTCTGCAGGTGGGAAAGTGAGTCTCAGGAGGGTCTGACTCCCAGCAGTCAGTACTTCCTCTAGAAGGGGCCCCCTTTCCACCCAGGTTGTAGTTCCCGGGAGCCCAGCTCCTCCTTGGATGGACTTCTCTGCAGGTCACTTTTTTCTTGTGTAAACTCTTGACCTCTTCTGGGTCACATTGATGTGATCAGAGGAGGCATAGCTGCTCTGGCTCCAGAAGAAGAGTGCTTTGCACCCTCCCTTCAGTCACTGTCATGTGTCCTTAATAAGAGGTGGTGACTTCCATTCTGTTGATTTCATCCCATGAGCATCACTGTGCCCTGTCAGGACAAAACCTGCCCTCCCCTCCCTGCTCGGGACATACCTCTGCTTTTACATTATTTCACTTCCACTGCCGTCATCATGGAGAATGCCAGGATGCTGAGTGGGTGACAGCTAGGGACTCTGGCTTCATGGTGCAATTGTGCTCTAATCTGATGTTCCATTGCATCAGTTTTGATTTTTACATAGAGAAGTAACTGTTTTTTTTTTTTTTTTTAATGGGGATTTACCTCAGGGGTGCCCTATCACTGAGCCATATCCTCAGCCTTTTTTATTTTTTATTTTGAGACATGGTCTCACTAAGTTGTTTAGGGCCTCACTAAGTTGCTGAGGCTGGCCTTGAATTTGCAATCTTCCTACCTCAGCCTCCCAAGCTCCTGGGATTACAAGAGTATGCCACTGCTCTTGCCTAAGAAGTAACTTCTAATCTCTCTGGATTCTGTTCCTCTTGGTCCATGGGCTTGGGATCTAATTTCCTTATTTTAACATTACAGGGAAGTTTCTCTATGTGAACAGATTGCATGAAAAACTGAAAAAGAAGTTAAACAGTGAAAAGGTGCCTTTAAAGATTGTTCGGTTGACTGACACTCAGGTGGATGAGGGCCGCATCCTGGGCTCCCTCCTATCTTTCTGGGATGCTCAGTTTTGGAAAACACCTATGATATTCCACTTTGATGTGACTGCTTCGGTAAGTACCTATATGGCAGCTGAATGGCCACATCAGAAGTTGTAATTCCAAGGGCCCCACTTGCTTCTCCCTGTATGAAGAGTCCCTTCTTTTTACACCTACCTGTCGTCAGTACCCTTCTCTTCAGGAACAAGACAGGATTGTCCTGGGCGTTGGAAGAAATGGTTGGCATTTGTGTATTTTCAACCCACGCTTCTCTGTCTTTAGGTACAGACTGGAACTTGGGTTTTTCTTTTCAAACTCCTCATTTTACAATACCTAATGGATATAAGTGGGAAAATGTGGCTTCGGAACCCATGCCATTTATATATCATTGAAATCCCAGTAGGAAATTCAGTACTGCCAAAGAGGTCTGTAAAGCTGGTAAGCACACAGGGCATTTGCAGGTGATCACAGCACACCTTTGCTGCTGTGGCATATGGCCTGAGTTGACACATCTTAATTGTTTTCCCACTTTCATGTTCAGGGAGCAGCGAGTATATGTAAGGCGAAATGCATGCTTAGACTTAGATCTTAATGATGTCTGGAATGAGAATGCTCTCGTATTTATTGATTGGCAGCGTCTTGCATTTGTCTGGATCTGTCAGATCCATGCTGTGTCTGGGTTGAGTCTCACCCATGCTGAGTGTTCAGGAGATTCCTCTGTTGATGGCCATTGTCTCTTTTACTGCCAGTTAAGATAGCAGGGTGACTTTGCACACAGAAAGCCATTAGCTGGTGGGAGTTCTATGGTCGCACATGTGTTCGTGCTTGGAGGAGAGATCATGCCACAGGAGGCTGGGTTGGAAATGGATTCCTGGTTAATAATACAGCTACTGTAGTTGAGCTTCTTTAATACTCTAAGGTGCAGATGCCAGCCTCTGTGAATGAGAGGCTGCAGAATGCAAACAATCACTGTGTATTTAAGTGATTGTTTTCATAAAGGCCGATCCTGAGTAGATCGCGTGGAGGGTTAATATATATGGGCATCTTTCAGGAAATCAAGTTCTAACTTATATTTATGTCTCTCCTTTGCAGAATCCACATGCCCCCCAGTTTAGTTTTCTTGACATCTTCCCCAGAGTCACCTGCAGACCTCCCAAAGAAGTGATAGCCTTGGAGCTGAGCCCTGAGAGAAGCTTCAGAGAGCTTGGAATGGACGAGAGAGAATTCCGCAGTGCCACTTTCCAAAGATCTTACCAATATTTAAAAAGATTCCATCAAAAACAAAACCTAGACACATTTCAATACCAAGCAGGCTCTGTTGAAGGTACCCCAGAGGAGAGCATCCAGCACCTCCTCATATATTGTGGGGTCATCAACCCCTCCTGGTCAGAGCTCCAGAACTTTGCTCGGTTCCTCAACTGTCAGCTCAAGGACTGTGAGGCCTGTATGTTCTGTAATCCAGGCTTTACTGGATTTACACTACTAGGCTTCAAGAATTTTTGGTCACCTTCATGATCTTCATGGCAAGAGACTTTGCCACACCAACGCTTCATATCTCTGACCAGAGCCCAGGGAAGCACATGGTCACCATGGATGGGGTTGATGAGGAAGAGCTCACCCCCTTCACTTCAGGTGGGAGTCAGAGCCTCACCCATATGTATTCTTCAATGGTGACCGTGAGACCATGACATTCATAGGCTTCCGTCTTCAGCCCAATGAGAATGGCAGTGTTGACGCCATCAACCATCTCAATGGGAAGATAATCAAGAAAGATGTCATGACAGAAGAACTGTACAAGGGGCTGTTGCTTCAAGGCGTGCCCTTCAATGTTGACTTTGATAACCTGCCCAGACACGAGAAACTCTTGAGACTCTGCCGGCCACTAGGAATTCCTCAGGCCTTTGACCCTGATGAAACATATGAGCTTACAATGGACAACATGCTCAAGATTCTGGCCATTGAGATGCGATTCCACTGTGGGATCCCAGTTATCATCATGGGAGAAACAGGCTGTGGGAAAACCAGGCTCATTAAGTTCCTTAGTGATCTGCGGCGTGCAGGTACTCAGGCTGAGACCATGATGTTAGTCAAGGTTCATGGAGGAACAACTGCAGCCATGATCCACTCCAAAGTCTTGGAGGCTGAGAAAACTGCCTTATCCAATAAGGACCAACACCAGTTGGACACCATCTTGTTCTTTGATGAAGCCAACACAACAGAAGCCATAAGCTGTATCAAGGAAGTCTTGTGTGACCAGACCATGGATGGCCAGCCCCTGGAGAAGGACTCAGGCTTGCACATCATAGCTGCCTGCAACCCTTACAGGAAGCACTCCCAGGAAACCATCTGCTGTCTGGAGTCAGCTGGTTTGGGGTACAGGGTCAGTGCAGAGGAGACAGCAGACAGGCTGGGCTCCATTCCCCTCAGGCAGCTGGTGTACCGTGTCCACGCCCTGCCCCCGAGCCTAATTCCTCTAGTGTGGGACTTTGGGCAACTGAATGACACTACTGAAAAGCTCTACATCCAACAGATTGTGCAGAGACTGGTGGACCACGTCAGGATCAGCGAGGACGAGACTCATGTAATCACGGAAGTGCTCTCTGCCTCTCAGAGGTTCATGAGAAACACTGAAAGTGAGTGCAGTTTCGTCAGCCTCTGGGATGTGGAGCGCTGTGTGAAGGTGTTCACATGGTTTCATGGCCGCAGTGAGATGCTCTTGGTGAAGCTGAACACCTTTCTCTGTGAGAAAAGTGTCAGCAAAAATAACTTCAGGAGAGACCCCATCCTCTGGTCCCTGGTGATGGCTGTGGGGGTCTGTTACCATGCCTCCCTAAAGGAGAAGGAGTCCTACCGCAGAGCCATTTGCAGGTATTTTCCAGGACCATATGACGACGGCAGGGTCATCCTGGACGAGATCACACATGCACAGGATCTTTTCCTGAGTGGGGTGCCTCTGAGGAAAACCATAGCAGGGAACTTGGCTCTGAAGGAGAATGTCTTCATGATGATCATCTGCATTGAGCTAAAGATACCCCTCTTCCTGGTGGGAAAGCCTGGCAGCTCCAAATCTCTTGCCAAGACCATCGTGGCAGATGCCATGCAAGGCCAGGCCGCACACTCCGCTCTGTTCCGCAGCCTGAAGCAGGTCCATCTGGTGTCGTTCCAGTGTAGCCCCCAGTGCACCCCACAGGGCATCATAAACACCTTCAAGCAGTGTGCTCGCTTCCAGCAGGGGAAGGACCTGCAGCAGTACGTGCCTGTGGTGGTGTTGGATGAGGTCGGCTTGGCAGAAGATTCCCCCAAAATGCCCCTGAAGGCTCTGCACCCACTGCTGGAAGACGGGTGCATTGAAGGTGATCCTTCCCCCCACCAAAAATTCGGCTTCATAGGTATTTCCAACTGGGCCCTCGACCCTGCCAAGATGAACCGGGGCATCTTTGTGTCCCGCGGCAGCCCCAGTGAGAAGGAGCTCATAGAGAGTGCCAGAGGGATCTGCTCTTCAGACAGCCTGGTGCAGGACAGGGTCCGAGGGTACTTTGCTCCTTTTGCCAAGGCCTATGAAACAGTGTGCATCAGGCAGAACAAGGAATTCTTTGGGCTTCGTGACTACTATAGCCTCATCAAGATGGTCTTCGCCACCACCAGAGCATCTAACAAGAAGCCTTCTCCACAGGATATTGCACATGCAGTCCTTCAGAACTTCAGTGGCAAAGATGACATCCCCGCTTTGGACATCTTCATGGCCAGTTTATCTGAGGCCGGGTATGTGGAAGAGGTCAGCACCCTGGAGCTCATCAAGCAGAACATTTGTGGGAGTATGCAGAACATACTCCCAGCAGTAGGGGAACTGGAAGAAGCTGAATCCCGCTACTTGCTCATACTGACCAAAAACTATGTGGCCCTGCAGATCCTGCAGCAGTTATTCTTCAGTGAGGACCAGCACCCCGAGATCATCTTTGGTTCCAGTTTTCCCTGGGACCAGGAGTACACCCAGATCTGCAGAAACATCAATCGGGTGAAGATCTGCATGGAGACTGGCAAGATGGTGGTGCTGCTGAACCTGCAGCACCTCTATGAGAGTCTGTACGATGCGCTCAACCAGTACTACGTCTACCTTGGGGGCCAGAAGTACGTGGACCTCGGGCTCGGCACCCATCACGTCAAGTGTCGGGTCCACCCTGACTTCCGTCTGATTGTCATTGAGGAGAAAAATGTGGTGTACGAGCAGTTCCCCGTGCCCCTCATTAACCGGCTGGAGAAGCACTACCTGGACCTCAGCTTGGTGCTGCAGGGGTGGCAGAAAAGCATTGTGCAAGAGCTCATGCAGTGGGCAGAGCAGTTTGCTGACGTGAAGGCCCATCAGTTCCTGGCTGGGCACAAGTACAGCCCTGCTGACGTCTTCATCGGCTACCACTCTGACGCCTGTGCCTCTGTGGTGCTGCAGGCTGTGGAGAGGCAGGGCCCCGGGGACCTGACACAGGAGCTGTATCACAGAGTATCTGAGGAGGCCAAGCTGATCCTGCTGGACTGTGCCACACCAGATGCTGTGGTGGGGCTGAGCACCTCCACACTAGGTTCATTTGCTGCACAGACCCTGTCCCGGGAATACTGGAACAATCAGCAGCACCACTCCTTTGCAGATTTCCTCCTGGCCCAACTTCACAATCTGGACCTGGAGCGCCACGCCATTTTCACAGAGGTGACTGCCCCCATAGCCTTTCCTTTTTCTTTCACCCAAGAGCCCTTGCTCTCTGGTGCCAGAAGGTCTCAACTCCATTTAAGGCACTGTTCAGAAGGAAAACCGGTATGTCCCCTCCATGTTAGGCAAAATGAGGATAAGTCTATTTTGGTCTCTCTCACCTGTTTGTGAGCAGAGCTCTCCTCTGACAGCAGCACTAGGCAGTGTTCACTGGGCCCACCCTGTTATAAGTGATTGGCCTGCTTCTCATTCTTGGACAGCCTAAGAGTAATGGACGAGGTTGGTTCTCCTTAAAAGACACCGGCCCGCTGTGAGGGCTGGCTGGGTATGTGTCAGAGGCAGAGGGATCCTTGGGGCACAGGTGTCGAGTCTGAATTTGCATCTGTGCAGGAGACCAGGAAGGAACTGCTGACAGAGCTTGAAATTCAAGCTTGAGTGCTGGGTTGTGGGGATGGGATAGGTGGAGAGACATGTGGAGGGCCTTGTGGATAGCCTTGAGCTTGGTCTTGACTGCACAGAGAGGAGCTATGAATGAAAGTGTACGTAGACATGCCCCAATGACTGGGTGATGGAAAGACAGTGGAGTAAGAGAGTGACATTGAGAGGATAGATCTGTCAGGAAGTTCTGGCATGGTACAAACTGCAAATGGTTAGCTGGCAGCATGGGTGGGCTAATCATCAATTCCATGGAGGGTGGCAGGAGGTGGAGGACAGCCTTCCTGAGCTCACTGTAGCTTTGTGCTATCATCATGGAGACCCCAGGAAGGAACGATGGGTTTGGGATCCAGTAGTGACATCTGTTTTGAATAGGTTTGATGTCTGTTGTGTGGTTGGATGTAGGAATAGGAAGCTTGTCAGTATGGACAGGCCCAGAGAAGGGGACTAGATCTAGGTGGAGTGGCACATGCCTATAATCCCAGTGGCTTGGGAGGCTGAGGCAAGAGGATTGAGAGTTCAAAGCCAGCCTCAGCAACTTATGGAGGCCCTAAGTAACTTAGCAAGTCCCTGTCTCAAAATAAAAACTAAAAAGAAGGGTTGGATTATTGCTCAGTGGTTAGACACCACTGCATTCAATCCCTGGTACAAAAACAATGGGGTCTGGAGAGCTGTGGTCCTATGTGCCTGGTGATGTCTGGGTTTGCACTATGGGGTGTGGTCCATGGCAGAGAATGGAGAACTATTGAGGGTAGGGAGCATTGCCAGTGGCTAACTCCTGATAGCATGAAATAAGATTACAAGAAGAAATGGCATTGTGCTGAGCCCTAAAGGAAGGAAAACCGGTATGTCCCCTCCATGTTAGGCAAAATGAGGATAAGTCTATTTTGGTAGGGAAAAAAGCAAGAAGAGAGACATTGACATCTCAGGAGGAGATCGAAGCATCTTTTAGTCAGGGCAAGTCTTCTCTCAGCCATCTGTTGACCCTGGAGGTTCTGCTTGCCTCAGCCACTCCTTGTATATAAAAACTACTCTGGGTTGGGCTTCTTTGTGTCTGAGTGCCCACTGGCCCTGGGTTCTGACCCGGTGCTCTGTGTTCTTGCTTAAATTCAGCTGATTGCTTGTGTGCCCATGTTGCAGGTCACCACCTTCTCCAGACTGCTGACCAACTATGACTGCGAAGCTCTAGGGGCAGAGGTGAAGGGCTTGGCCCCTAAGCCTGTGATCCTGTCACTGCAGCAGTTTGACACTGAGTACTCATTCCTCAAGGAAGTCCGGTGAGGCGCCCTGCCTGCCCATCACCCTTGGCCCCTGCCCTGGGAACGTGGTATCGCATGCCAGGGTATGGTAACCACTTGTAAGGAACTCTGAGTACTATGGAGGCTCATTGCTCAGCCTCCTTGAATGCCCCTCTGGCCCCAGTTGTAAGACACCTGTAAAAGGGCCCCTGAGCACTGTGTGGCCCTTTTCTTCTCCAGTGGATTGCATCCTCACCTTGTGGAGGGAGACCCCACCTGGATGCTGGATTCTGCATGGCCTGTGTTTCCCTTCACTTTGTGGAGTGTTATGATTCATGTTTTTTTTGTTTGTTTGTTTGTTTGTTTTTATTGCTTGTGCTGGGGATTGAACCCAGGGATGCTCTACCACTGAGCCACATCCCCAGCCCTAATTTTTATTATTATTACTTCTGAGATAGGATCTGGCTGTGTTGCTGAGGCTAGTCTGGAACTGGTGACCCTCCTACCTTAGCCTCCTGAGCTGTGGCTGCCCATGTTTTAGGACAGTGGACTCACTTGGGTGATTCTCTTTTTCTTTCAGAAGCAGCTTAATGAAGACAGCCAGACATGAAATCCTCATTGTCCAGATGGATTTTGATGATGGCACTCACAGTGCTCAGCTCATTGCATCAGCTAAGTATGTTCTCAGCAGTTTTCTAGGAAAAATAAGAAGCCACAATCTCCCCAGGACATCCTGAAGAATTTTTTCCATGAAAACAGTGTGGAAATAAGAATGACTCTCCCTCCCAGCTCCTGACATGGACTAGAGAAGCTAGAGAGTAAAGCATGAAGGAAAAGGCCAGTAATGGCACAGAAATTGTGGAATGCAAGACCTGTCAATAATGGAATTTTTGTAGTATTTAGGAGAATATGTTAAAGCTGTGTGTGCAGTCATTTACAGTCCTTTTTTGATCATTTTGATTTTGAATCACATAATTAAAATTAAAGTTCAGTCTGGGATTTAGCTTGGTGGTACAGCACTTGCCTAGCATGTCTGAGGTCCTAGGTTTGATCCCCAGTACTGCCTAAAAAAAAAAAAAAAAAAAAAAAAGAAAAGAACTTATCATAAGTTTAAGGGCAGTAAGACTATATAAATAAATTAATATTTATTGAACATTTTTGTGGTGTTCATAAATCTGTTGCTTTCATAATTGCTGTGTTCTGTTACCTCATGTAATTAAGAGTGACTTCTGCCCCTTTAAAGCACTGGGAGCCTAGTACAAGTTAAGGCCTAGCCAGATCCTATAGGGAGGTGGGCTGCGGCCACTGGGTGTGCAAGGGCCACTGTACCACACTGTACTTTCTCAAAATGGGAAGGCCAGAAAGCCCCAACCTCTGGCATGTGGGTGCTCTGAGACCTGCAGGGCGGGTGGGGATTCTGATCAGCCCTGAGAGGTAGGAAGTGATCCTGCCAATTGGAAGCCACCCTTCTCCTCTCATGAGAGTTGTGGTGGCCCCTGGAATTGTGTGGAATGTGGTAAAGTCCCAACAGCTCTTGGGATGAGGCAGCCATCTCACACCTTAGCTTTTGCTCCATTGCTTGCTTTGTTTTGATTTTTGTTTTCTCAATAGGTATTCTGCGATTAATGAAATAAACAAAATACAAGGAACTCAGGGCTGCGTCTTCTTCTATTTCATCACAAAACTGTCCTGGATGAGGAACAGGGCATCCTACGTGGGATTCCATGGAGGTAGGGCCAAAAGATGAGTGACTGTCTTTAAGTATATCTGGGCTGCCTCTTGGGGTCCCATACTGTATCTAGGTCAGACACCAACCCCATCTGTCTCCGGGCTTCTCTGGGCTCACTGTTCACAGCCATCACTCTGGGACTTGCTGCTGCTGTGTCAGCATGGCTTGGTCTACCTCAGGAGTGCACAGGACACACTCCTGCTCCCACTCTTCATTATACAAATGACTCAGAGATCTTCCCCTTTCACACCAGCCCTAGTGCTGACTCTTTTGCATGTTCCTGGGAAAGTACTGTGTTCAAATCAGTCCATCCCTTTTTCTGTGGAAGGTCATCGGTTGGCTTATGTAAGACAATTGATATTTTGGAAAGAGGGAAACAAGTTTAATAATTTTATAGATGGAAAGTCAAACTGTCAGCACTTTGCAGCACTTTCTAATTATGGGACAGTAAGTATGGTAAGATGAATGTAAAGAACTGTGAACAGGATCCATGGAGACTTTGCATGACTACATAAATCAGCCTCAACACCCATGTTGATGGTGAGAGTGCTGATGTGATGTAGGGGGTCTGATGGGTTTTGGTGTGTTCAGGGATGTAGGCTTTGAGGTACCGATCATCACTCTGACAGTAGAGTGATTGAGCATCTGGACAGAGGTGTGCCCCTACTCATGACAGACAAGAAGAAAGCAGAAAGATGTGAGAAGACTCGGTGGCTTTGTTCTTCACAGGGCTGTGGCAGTCTGTGCAGATTGATGACCTCCGAAGGTCCACAGTCATGGCTGCTGATGTGACTAAGCTGCAGAGTGTCACCATTAGCCAGCTGTTCATGCCAGGAGGCAGCCTAAAGTGTGAGTTGCAAGGTGGCAGACTGCAGAGGTGGGGGCAGAAAGGCAGGTGAAAGGTGCCAAGTTAGGCAGCCTCCTGTGAAGCTGGAGTCAGGGCTGCCACATTTGAGTCACCTTTGAGTCTTGGCACCTGCCTGCAGCAGGAACTCAGAATGTGGCACTGAACTGCCTGGCTCATGGTCCACATAACCAGAGCCTTGGGAAGGCCAAGGAGCAGCATCTAGTGTATCAGCTGGTGTGCTGTGGGTCATGTGCCAGCCCTCAGCCCAGGCTGTGGGGCACCTGACTAGTGGATGATGGATGTCCCCTTAACTGAAGCTACCAATGAAGCTTGGGACAGGAAACCCTGGTGAGGCTCAGCCTAGGCACAGACCTGGTACTACCCACCCCTTTCCTTCTCCAAGTGGTGACTTGATTGTGTTCCCTTCATTTGCAGCGAAAGGCAACCAGGAGGAGGTGATGGAGGCAGAGACCAGCAAGTCAGGGGAGGTAGCAGAAATGGAAATGAAAAAGGAAGTTTCTGAGGAGATGGAATGGGATACCGCTGACCTGCGGGGCAGTGATGTGAGTTCTCCTCTGTTCCCTTGTTGGCTGCAGGTGGCTGATCTGGAGAAGCACAGGCAGCTGTGCCAGCGTCAGGCTGAGTCTTGCCTTCTCTTTATGCTGGAAGTGTAGGGGACTTACCAGGACAAGATCTGCCTTTCCCTTCTTTATGAAGGCTCTTAGTTAGCTCTAGGAGCTGTCCCTCAACTACTGGCCAAATTCGTGATGTCAGCCATCACCTTGCCAGTGGACCTCTGGGGGTGGGGCAGTACACTGGGATCAGCCCGGGGAGGTCAGTAGGTCAGCTTTACCATGGAGACTGGTCACTGTTGATTTGGGCAGGTGGACACCAGGCCACCTTCTCGTGTGGGTAGCGTAGCTTTCACCCACCCTGGAAATGGCAGCAGCAGACGATGTGCTGTCTCCCTTGGCAGGCACAGGTCCTGGACACCACCAGACTGCTGAGGAGCTGTGTGCAAAGTGCCCTGGGGATGCTCAGGGACCAGGAGAGCTGCCTGCACAACATGAGGAGAGTCACCATCCTCCTCAGCCTCTTGAACAGGGATAGTGTGTGCAGTGGTATGAGTCATGTCCCTGCTTCTCATCCTAGTCCAGCAAGCCCTTCCTGAGCAGTGGGAATCAAGTGGCTGAGTATGGAGATCTGCCCTTCTAGGTTCCTGTGGCTTGGCAAATGCAGCTGTCATAGCGGGAATCTCAGAACATCTCATGAATTCTGCTCTAGAGTTGGCTTGGCCAGAGGACCTGTAGCTTCCTTCTGTGGGATAACTGGTCAAGCAGCACAGCAGAGCCTCCAACTTGGTGCCCACAGGTGTACCAAAATTATGTCCTTTCTGCCTTTTCACAGCCGCGTTCTTGCGGATATCTAAGATGCGCCTCTCCTTCCTTCTAAAGAAGCAAGAAGAGAACCAGCTCTGCAGTCTGAAGGAGTGGGTGGGGCTAGAGGCTGCGAACCAGGATGCACTCCAGGAGGCCGGCACCTTCAGGTACTGCAAGCAGTGGGCAGTGCAGGGACCTACTATACCGTCCCAGGGGAAGGAGCACACCAGGTGGTTCTTTCTCTACCTATGCGGGGGGCAGAGCTATGTTTTTGCTCCAAGAGCCCAAAACAGACCTGGATGGTGGGCATGCGTGGGTTATTGGCCATGCAGGTGGTGGTCCTAGGGTGTTTATTGGCCACCTGGATGTTGGTCTTGGTGGATTGTTGGCCACCTGAATGGTGCTCATGGGGATGGTTGGCTTCCTTTCTCTGCTTTTGTGTCCTTAACTTTTTTCATAATAGAAAACTTTAAAAAAAATTGTTCTCAGGATGTTTGCCAGCATGTCATAAACCAAAGCCAGGTTTGCCATTCAAGGTTATTAAAATTGAGATGGTTATGTTCAGGGAAGTAACAGAAATTATCTTCCCATCCCTACAGCTTGAAGTAACAGCAAGTACAAAAATAGGACCCAGGACTGTCATTTATTATCCGTAATCATTTATTATCCTATAATACCATGACCCTTTTCTTCAGACTTGAGACAACCTTTGAGGAGCCTGTGCTCTGGGGACAGGAGGGTTGCTCAGGGTCTCAGATGGAGGGTCTGAGGGTCTGAAACCACCTGTTGGCAGGATGATCTTAGGCCACTGAGGTTCTCCAGGTCCCTCCAGCTCTTCCCTTCTGACCCCCTGGCTCCAGGCCTGCTGCGCCACATGGCCCACAGGGGGAATGTGGGCGATGGCAGAGTCCTGGGAGGCCAGGGCCCATGGGTGCTGGCTTCCTCATCACAGGAAGTTTTCTGTTTCAAGTTCTCTCTGCAGTGCTCCTTGACTTCTTTCCTAGTTACATTGTCTGAAGGAAGTTTGTGAGCCCAGAAACTGAACCTGCTTTTGTCTCCCTGAATGGTCTGTCTCCCTTTCCTAGCACATGTCCAAGCCATGTCCCATGGCCCCTTTGCCACTGTTCCTCTGGCCTTGATGGGTTTGCCAGCCTCCCTTTTTACTGCCCCATGGTCTCCACAGCACCCGAGACCAGTTTCTTCCCCGTGGTCACCAGCAACACCCAAGAACAACTGCACCTGTTTGCATGGTACCCTCAATGCTCATTTCTGAGGCTGGCAGGATGTCATGACACTTCACCAGCACTGTGTGTCCGGGACTTAATGTCATATACCCTTGGGGCTAGATAGCCAGCCTCCTTGGAGTCCTTTATGCCAGGAGTCCTCTGGTTTTTAGTTCATCATGTTATGCAGCCTGTTGCCTTCATTTTTTTTTTTTTTTTTTGATTCTCAAGTTGTTTTAAATTTGGTCTCTTGGAGACCCTCTGTGGTGACTGTTACTCTGGAGCACTTTTCAGGGCTCTCAGCTGCTCCGGCCCAGGGCCCCTTTCACCACCTCCCCCACATCCATTGTGTGTGTTCTAGTCTGGGGCCTTAAGTCAAGGTCATTATCCTTGCCTAATGGGATTTTTTTTTCTCAGTATAATGTTTTTAAATTATCTCTAGAATCCTGTGTACTATATATCCAGAAAAAAAAAAAAAATCCCTACAAAGGGCTTCACTTTTTTCCCCAAAAACAAATATTTATTAATTCTTGTCTTTTATCATGAGTAAAAAATATATCATTTTAGCATGAACATGAGATGTAGTTAATTCAACAAATTAAGCACTGTCAGTCTAAAGTACTCAGGGTTAGTTACAGAAACACCTATAAGAAAAGCCGAGTTCTAGATAAACATGTTTTCTTATTTAACTTTGTATCAAATTTAGTTTGATCTCTTCATCTTTATTATATTTTATCTATAGCTACTTTTTTCTTAAAATATTCATTTAATTTTTTTAGTGAAGTTGGTCTTTATTTGATTTGTTTATAGAACCTAGTAGGCTTGTTCTGAAAAAAATTATATAAAAATGCAGCAAATATTTCTTCACCTTTTCAAGGCACTAGTTACTGTTATTAGATGTAGAATTAAGTTCTATCCAGTCCTGCTAACTAATCTTAAAACAATTTCATTTGTGAATCTCTTGTACTTAAAAGTGATAGAAACTTCAATTTGCAGCCCTGGCTTGTAAGCTAGATGGTTTGTTGACACAGAGGAAGGAGGTGTCAAGAACAGCACTGGCTGTGATACTGAGCCACTGTCCCCTATCCCCTGTCCCACCCCTGCTGCAGGCATAGCCTTTGGAAGCGAGTCCAAGGCACAGTCACCCCTCTGCTGGCCAGCATGATCTCTCTCATCGACAGAGATTGCAACCTCGAGCTTCTGATCAGACCAGACTCACCAGCCTGGGCCCAGGACCTGTGGATGTTTTTTTTTTTAGTAACACTAAGTTGCTGAACATTCCGCTTGTGATGAATAACATAAGGTGAATGAAAATCCACACATCACCCTCAGTAGCTCTCCTGGGCTTGAGAACGTAGGCTCTGTTTTCCAAGGAACGTTTCGCCAGCTCCTTCTACATCCTAGAGGCCATGGCATCCTGCAGGCCTTTGTTGCATATCCTCTCTCCTTATTTCCTTCTCTCAGGGCACCTGTGATAGCTCAGAAAGCCAGGTTGGACTCTGTGTGCAGTGGGGACACTGCCCTTTGGAAAGAATATGTCCTTAATCATGCTCATGCTCCATTATGCATGATCTCTCTCATCGGCAGAGATGGCAACCTCGAGCTTCTGATCAGACCAGACTCACTATCCCTATTTTGTGCGGGGCCTTCCCAAGTTTCCTGTTCAGATTGCAGGGACTTCATTTCTGGAATGTAGGCCAATAAGGTGCAGGGGAGGGACAGGCGCAGTCACTGGAGACCTGTTTCTGCCTGAGGCATTGGGCCCCTCCTAGGCCCTGCATAGGTAGCCTGCTTCATTGTATCTGTTATCAGGGGTTATGAGGTAGCCCACCAGTTCTTGTTCAGCAGGAGTCCTGGCCATCAAAGGAGACAGCAACTGTCTATGCAGCCTTGTTTTATTTTGATGAGGTGCAGGGGATGGAACCCAGGGCCTTACACATGCCAGGCAAGCACTCTACCGTGGAGCCACCTCTGGCCCACAGCACCTTCACCTCTCATTCACCTCACCTCACTGCAGATCCAAGAGTGAGATGTCCTCCATCATGGTGCAGAACTATATGAGCCTTCCCGAGGGTGCTTGCAACAGTTTCCCCTTCAGCTGGAGAATCAGGGACTATGTGGAAGAGCTCTGGGTCCAGGCTCAGTACATCATGGATGTAAAAGGTGAGACCTGCTCAACGTGGGTCCGATGCAGTCCTAGTGAAGCAGCCTTTATCCACAAAGACACTGCCTGACCATCAGTGGGCAGACAGCAGCCAGCACCTGGTAAATTCTGGGACTTGTAGTTTTCACACTTTGCATGTGGAATAGGCTCAAGTTCATGTCCTGCCTTCATTTTGAAATTTCTGCTGAAGGAGTGAGAGTCATCAGGAGGCCAGAAGCCTGTAAGTCACACCATCAAGTGAGCCTGTGAGGTGATTTAGTAGTGTACTGAGCAGCAGGCTGGTGAACTGGAGCATGTTCCAGCAGGGACGGGGCTTGCTACCTGCTGCAAGTTGACCATTCCTGTCCTGAGGCTCAGACCCAGGAAAGGTCCCCTTTAAACTTTCTCAGCAAATGCTAGCAATGAAAGTGTGTCCCCTTCTTCCATGATAAGCCGTTCATCCATCCTGAGTCACACAAGCTAGAGAGTGTGTGCTTTGCTGTCACTTGCTGGGGGCTGAGTTTGGCCATAGTCATTCCAAAAAAGCCAGTGGCAGGGCTGTGTTTTTGGAAGTCATCTTTCATGTACACATGAACTCATCATTTCAGCATTCACTTAGAGAACCAGTAAAAAAGTGAACTTGAAAGTGAACTTGTTTTCCTGGGTCTGTATTCTGCTGCATATCCTAAACCAATGTGAAGCAGTCTGTTCCCTGCTGAGAGGGTGTTTCTTCACCTAGGACAATGCCCTACCCAACACTGCTGGTCCAGCAGAGTGTGCAGCTGGGAGCCAACTCCCCATCTGCTGGAAGGCAAATCTCCCTGGTTGGCATAGTCTCTGGCCCCAGCCCTGATGAGTAGCCCACTCAGTCCTGATTCCCTAGGAACCCAGGGTTACTGGAGCCCATTACACTGAATAGTCATGCAGCACAAAACTCAGACTCCCTCAGATGTTTTTTTTTTTTCCTTGTTGGGGCTAGCATGGCCTAAATTGAATGTTGATCCTGCCTTCCTTTCTGTGTTCCCTAGTCTATACATCCACCACTCTCTAGTCCCATAAGGCAACCAATATCACTTTGTCTCTGAGTCACCCCCAGGGGCTGCTCTAGCCTATGGCTCTCCTTCCTGGGGAGCAAGCTTCTCTCAGCTTGTGGCTTCAATTGTCTCAAGCCACTCTGGCTTCCTCCCTGCAGGACGGTCAGATAAGTTAGTAGAAATCTTCCAGCAGACTCCCTTGGGCATGTTTCTTGCCAAGCTCCCTGGAGAGCAGCATCAGGAGCTGGTTCAGTGCTACTTGAGGGACTTCTTGCTTTTCACCATGAGAGTGTCCACCTGGGAGGAGCTGAAGGTAGGTATCCATTCAAGGTCATGTGTGGAAATTCCATGGTCTGGACTGGGGGCAAACATGGGAACTCAGCTTTTGAGAGCTAGTGCTACCATGTAGGTTCATCTGCGCTTGATGAACCCTGTCAAGTGCCAGGCATTCATTAGAACAGAATGAAGCCATGCAGAATGCTAGGCTAAGAATGTCCCCTGAGCTGCTCAGAACACAGGGCCAATCCTCATCACTCCCCAAGGCTTCCAGGAATGCACATTCTAGTAACTTGAGAAGCTTTCCAGATTCCTTGTATCACCCCTCTTGAAATTGTTGAGTTTCTCTTGACAAAATTAAGATAAATATGTAACTGACCTCTTAGGGTAAGAATAATGAGTGAAATTCAGTGGAAAGATTGATAGGTTTTGTTTTTGGTGCTGGGAGAAAACCTAGAGCCTCAGTCCCATTAGGCAAGTGCTGACTGCAGAGCCAGAGCCCAGCCCAAGATGGAAACTCAGCTGCCTGGTAGTCACACGCAGAGCAGAAAAAGAAGGTGGAGAATATAAGAGAATATACTCTAGCCAGCATGACGAAAGGTTAGCGAGGAGTTTGTGGAGAATGAGCAGAATATACTCTTATTTTTAAAATGGGTAGAAGTTACAAGCCAGCTACACAGGGTGTAATTGTGCAAGTTTCTAGAAAGCTTTGCTCACATGCTTAGCCCTACCAGTGACTCAAGAGAACATATAGAGTCTCTAGATACCAGTTGTACCTGCTCATCTGGCAAAACTGAGTTTTCAAAAAGAAGGGAGGGCTTACAGGCTTCCTGGGCAGATGCTGAGCAGTGGTCATGGCAGGGTGATTAGAGAGCCTGCCCCCCCCCCACCACTGCTCATCAGAGGCCAGGCAGGTGCCCACAGCAAGGTTTTCTAGCTTTTTGTCTGATTATGAAGAGTTAGAAACAATTTGAATGTCCAATAAATGAAGAAGGGACAATTTATAGTATGTCCATTTTAAAATGGTTGTTTACAACCATTGAAAAACAATATTTGCACAGATAATGAGTGATAGAGGATTCTCATAATCTTGAGTGGAGAAAATCAGGAACACAGTGATCTTGAATTGAGGATGATTCTGAGGAAAGGCACAGCTAGGAAAATGGCTAGAGGCTCTACTGAAAAGCAATCGGAAGATAGGAAGTCTGGGTTGTAATTCTCTTTTTTTGTCATTTTTGAATAGTTCTGATTTCCCACAGGAAAACATCTCTTTATAATTTAAAAGTTCATACTGAAAACCTTTCAAAACCCCAGTTTCTGCAGATGGCACTGTGGTGCTGTGTCTGTGAGCTTTGAGCAGCCTCAGAGAAACCCGAGGAAGGGCTCTACCTGCCCTGGGTACACCTGGCCTATCAACATTTCAAGACCCCGCTGCACAACTTCTCCAGAATCTTGACCATCCACCCACAGATTCTACAGAGCCTCACTGAAGTTGTACAGAAGCACGACATGGCTGGCAGTGAGATGGTACAGCCGCCCTCGGGAGACGCCTGTCCCCAGGAGCACAAGGAGAGATCCTTTAGGGGCCTGGGAGTCAGCATAGCCCAGAGGTGTTGGGAACAGCTGGGTAGTGCTTCCTCTATCCCAAGACCCAAAGGAGCAGGTTATGAGCCTGGAATGCAAGGACACACTCTGCCAGGACCTCTGGCCGAAGGGGCCCTGTGGGGTCATGTGACCACTTTCCTCTTCCCAGACACTAGATGTGTTGGCTGCAATGGCCTGTGCTGAAATGCTGATAAGGGACATCCTGAAGCCGAATCCCCAGGCCTGGCTGCAACTGGTGAAGAAGCTGTCCATACCGCTGGAGCTCGTCTGCTCAGATGGGTACTTGTGAGGCAGTGGGAGCACAGCCAGAGCTGTCACTGTGGAGGTCAGGTGAGACCCAGAGCCCGGCTCTCCCTGGCATGCTCGGCCTGT
The DNA here is from genome assembly GCF_045843805.1 of Urocitellus parryii. Taxonomy (NCBI): domain Eukaryota; kingdom Metazoa; phylum Chordata; class Mammalia; order Rodentia; family Sciuridae; genus Urocitellus; species Urocitellus parryii. Next base: position 2,970,894 of record NW_027551777.1, read on the forward strand.
GATCATCAGTGGACTCCAGGTCCTGGCACACCTGGCAGCAGGGTGAGCAGGTGCTCCTTCCATGGGAAGGGCTCTTTGAGCACTTACTCTGCGCTTGATGAACCCTGTCAAGTGCCAGGCATCTCGTTAGATGCTTGAGAAAGAGGATAACCACATGCACGGAGGCCATGGTGCCCCAGAGCCACAGAGAGGCAGGTTATTCAGCTGCACCTGGAGAACCACTGTGGTGGCAGGGAGCCATTAGAATGGACCGGGGCAGGCAGGGCAAGCAGAGGGGCAGGCCTTCAGGGTGGGGAGGGTCCCATCCTGTGCTATGCTGTGAGGGTCAAGAGGAACTCACTGTGTGAAGGATTATGAGAGAGTGAGCACAGTGGCTGAGCATGCTGAGATAGCAAATTGAGACCCAAAGTCCTGCCTGCATGGAGAGCTGGGGGAGTGCTGAGGGCAGGGCTGGTGGATAATCCCTCCTGTCAGCTCACCTTCCCATGCTGCCTTACACCTGCCTTCTCATCCCTCATCCTGTCTCAGAGTTCTCTGTTGGAGCTGAGTGTGTAATACCCTCTTTTGACAGAACCCAGTGGAGTCGTGTTTTCTCTATTGCACTCTTTGTGGAACACGTGCTCCTGGGGACTGAGAGCCAGATTCTTGAGCTGGGCCAGCTGGTGACTAAGTACGTCTTCTCACTAGACAAGGTGAGCACAGGCAAGTCTCTTGGTGGGATGCAGAGACATGTGTTGTTATGAGTTTGCCCTGCCTGATTGCTATATCGTGGCACGTCACTTAGGGATAATAATGACTATGTAGAACAGGACTTTTGCAGGAAACTTGTTTGTGGATGCTTTGCAAGAGCTGAAGAGTTAGGCTCCACCCACCTCCAAGCTGACCTAGAGCAGGCCAGCATCCTAACCCTCAGGGACAAAGTCACCACCACCCTGAGCAGGGTGAAAGTGATGCAGGAGAATGCCACTGGAGTGGGGGACTTCAAAATACATGCAATTCATTGGACCATGGAAATAGAAAACCACTGAGCCTCTGCTCCCAACACCAGATAAAGCCAATGATAGCACAACCAGTGCCCCTCAGAGAAAGCCACCATCTCTGTGGCCAAGCTGTCTGGCAACAATGGTCACTCAGCACAACCAGATTCCCACCTCTTTCACCCCATGACCTGGGCTAGGGTAACTGTTGTGTGATCTCATCCTGTGATTGGAATGCCATTGACCTCCAGAGTGCCCACTGTCAGGGTGTCTGAGAAAGGCCATTGTAGACAGGTATGCAGCCTTTGAAATGCAGGCAGGCACATAGGAAATAGATTGGCATACCCAGACTTGTCCAGAATGTCAGAGGCCTTGTGACGGTTGTGATTGCTGTGAACTTTGTTGTTCACCAACTTATTTGAGGCCTGCTTTTACTTCTTTTGGATGTATAACTAGAAGGGGACTCACAGTATCAATTTATTAAATTTCTCTGTCTCTTTCTCTCTCTTTTTTTTTTTTTTTTTTTTGTGCCGGTGATGGAATGCAGGGGTGCTCTACCACTGAGCTACATCTCAGTCTCTTTTTAAAATTTGAGTCAGGATTTGGCTAGGTTGCTGAGACTTGCCTTGAACATGTGATCCTCCTGCATCAGGCTTCTTGATCGCTGAGTATGTGCTACCTTGCCTGGTTCGGAGTTTTTTGTTTTGTTTTGTTTTAAAAATGAAGAATTTTAATAGAATTTAATAATGAAGAAGTTTGTTTTTAATAATGAAGAATAATGTTTTAATAATGAAGAGCTTTTTTAGAATACTTTTATTTATTCCTTTACTTTATTGTGGTGCTGAGGATAGAACCCAGAGCCTCAAACATGCTAGGCAAGTGCTCTACCACTGAACTACTACCCCAGTCCTCAGAGGGTTTAGATATTCATTGCCATAATAGCTAGTGATGCTGAGCTCCTTTTCTTGTGCTTCTCAGGTATTTATGTATCTTTGGAGAAATGTCTAAGTGCTTTATCCATTGCTGAGTTGGTTTGTTAATTAACAAATCAAATTTATCAGGATAATAAACACATCATTTCCAAGTTTGATCAATCCTGGGAATTCAAGGATGGCTAAAAAATATCTATGAATGTCATCAGTTACATAAGCTAAAAAATAAACTCTAAATAATAATTTCAAAAGGCAAAGAGAACATTTGACAAAATGTATGATTTAGAAAAAAATATACCCTCGGCAAAGTAGCAATAGGGAACTATTCTTATTTGTATAATGCTCTTATAGAACATCAGTACTAACATTGATACCACAGGTTACCAGTGACAAGTCTTGCTTCCTTACATGGTGAAGTTTGAACATTAGAGAAACATGCAGAGGCAAGCATGTAAAGCATATTTAAAAATGGGTAACATAGACTTCTCCCAGAAGGGAGAAGGGGGCCATAGTCAGTATCCTGGTATCCCAAGAAGTGAGGGTGTTCTGCCTTTTTATATGTTCTAGGCTTCCTTTGTTCTCCTGTTCTCTTCTCTTTTATCTCTCTCCTTCCTGTGTAAGTGACTAGGCCCAGAAGATGCTTGGTGGGATGGCCAAAAGGTGAAAAACAGATGGGCTGGAGGGGTCAAAGTGGAGTGAACTGGGCAGAAAGGGGGCTTAATTAAAACTCCCTATAGGGAGGGACAATCCCTGGGACAGGTTACCTTAGCAACATGTTGGAGCAGGGTCAGGTTATCTTGATGAGGATGGAGAAGTGTTCTGAAGGAATTAACATTTCAATCCTTCCATTCTCTGAATTGACCCATCAGCCTGTCTAATTCTGGCTTCAATATCATGCCTGACCACAAACTCTCAGAAACAGCCATTAAATCATTAAATTCACTATCCTGCATTGCTGAAGATGTGCATTTATAAATGAGTGTCCTGGAGACACTTTGATTTATTTTGTGGTCCTCAGGTGGAACTCTGGGCCTCATTCATGCCAGGAAAGGGCTGCACTACCCAGCTGCTTCCCAGCCCAACTTCTTGTTTTTACTGAAGTAGACATACGCTAGACTGTTAGTACAGCACTCTTTAGAATCGTGAAAACCCAAATACACACTAAATATCCATTACTGGAAACAGGTATCTGAAATATTCATGGGAGCTGCCATACAGTGGTTAATGCCAGTGATCTGCAGCTGATCTCCCAACCAGGAACTCACAGAATTGGGCCTGCAGTGGGGCCTCCCAGGCCACAGGGTTTAAAGGGCAGAATGGCACAGGACAATGGCAAGATGTTTACACAGGCACACAAGACCTCAGAGAAGCTTAGGAATGTGGTTACCTGGGAGCGGAGGGGGGACACTTAATTATAAAGGGCTGCCTGTGCTGCCACAACTGGATCTATGTGTTGTTCCTTTAAAATATGATATAACCAGGGGTGGCAGTGCATACCTGTAGCCCAGCTCCTCAGGTGGCTGAGGCAGGAAGATGGCTTGAGTCCAGGAGTTTGAGAGCAGCTTGGACAACACAGCAAGATCCCATCTCTAAATAAGTAAATAAATAAAACAAGATCTAAAGCCAATATTACAAAAATGCTGAGGTCTCTCAGAGCTTAATGGTGTGTAGCAATGGTCATTACATTATTATCATTTAAAGATTGAAATTCATCAAGAGAAGGGAAGGGGCAGACCTGAAAAGAAAAGAAAGGAAGAGGGAAAATTTAGACACTGGGAATTTGGTTCTTCTCTTTTAAAAGCAGCAGAGCCACAAAGAGATAAAAGGATGGGAAACTGCTAAGAATCCCTGAGGCCTTGGGCTGCCCCTCCTCAATGGGTGCCACCCCTCACCAGGCCTTTCTCCTCCAGTGTCTTCAAGAGAACTCTGACCTCAAGACCCACAGGCCCTTTGTGGCTGTGATGACCATTCTCTGTGAGTGCAAGGAGCAAGCCAGCAAGAGCCTAGCCAGGTGAGAGAGGGTCTGGGCTCCAGGCGGGAGGGATTGCTGCCCCTGGGGTGCTGGTGTCTGCCTTGGAGATTGAAATTTAAAGATTGGATTTCAGGTTTGGAGTTCAGCCATGCCTCATTTGCCTGGGAGATGCTCAAGATCCTGTGTGTCTGCCCTGTGACCATGTGTACTGCTTGCCTTGCATCAAGATCTGGCTGATCTCCAGGCAAATGACCTGCCCCTACTGTTTAACTGTCCTGCCAAAAGCATAGGTAAAACACTTTTCTCTTTAAAAGTCTTCCTCTTTTTTCTGGCCTTTTTTCTCAAATATAATATTCAGAAATTCAATTTCTATTAACCTCCATCTGATAAAAGCCTGGCTTCAGAGAACTCTCTGAAGTGAGACTCCCTTTTGGGTATCTCAGAATTCCTCTCCCCAAGACACACATGGCCCGCAACATTTTGAGACAGCAAAATTCAGAAACTAATAAATGAAGCCCTTGAAAGAGACCCAAGAAACTTAGATACAGCTTTTCTATCCTCCTTTTCATCTGAGTGGTGTGTACAGGAGTGGACTCCAGACCTTGTGCAGGCTAGGCAAGCAAGCCCTCTACTATCAAGCCACACACCTGCTCTTGCCCAGCCTTTGGGAGGTGCGGGAAGAGAGCTATGGTGCTGTGGGCTTCAGACCGTGGTCATGCTCCATCCCTGGTGGCTTTGCCCTCTCTTTCCTCCCAGTAAAGTGTTCTGTGACAGGCTTTGCCTGGTTCAATGATGGAGGCGTTCCTGAAAGAGATGTGTGTAGAAACTGTCTGCAGTTTTGAAGACAAACTAATTAACAGAAGTAGACACTTGCATCTCTTGATGTAAAATGATTTGCTGTCTGAATCTCAAATCATTCTGCATGCAGGGATTTGGGAACACTCTGAATCCTCTGACTGGGTTTTCACTGTTTCCTCAGGGTGGCCATTGGGAAACACGCCCAGTTCCGGCAGATGTGCAACAGTTTCTTCATGGATCTGGTTTCTACCATGTGCTTCAAAGACAGTACCCCTCCTCAGAAGAGTGTGATTGATGAGCTTCTGTCTCTACTCTTTGTGCAGAAGGAGCTTTTGAGAGATGCTCCCCAACATGAGTTACTTTTTTCCTTCAAACCTTGATTCGGTTCCTCTCTGTTTTGTGCCATGATATGAGCAGTAGCACCTTTTTCTTTCTGGCTAAGGATACCGGGAACACACCAAGTCTCTCTCGCCATTTGATGATGCTGTGGATAAGACTCCTGTCATCCGCTCCGTGGTGCTAAAGCTGCTCCTGAAGTACAGGTGGGAGTGGGTCCCTGAAGGCACACTTGTCTGAGGCCTCAGTTTCTCTGGGCTGAGCTGTGCTTGGTCTTTGTGCTGCCAAATATCCTAGCTCATGATCTGGGAAAGTTTCTTCAGTGCGAGGAAACCTGGTCTCTGTTGCTTATGTTTAGACACTGAACCCTGTGGGCATGTGAGTTGGGCATTGCCAGGGTCTGGTACAAGTAAGAAGACAGAGTTCTGGGAAGGACCCTTGGTGTGATGAAGCATGCAGAACCCATGCATTAGGAATGGTGGTTCTGACCCTAGCTTCATGGCCACCCCAGGGTGTGATTTGCAGGGTGTTAACTCAGACTGTACCTTAGCCTCGGTGTCCTCCAGTTCAAGATTCCACAGGACGCGGACTATGTGTTTTCTCAGTTAGACAGGCGGTCAGTGATGTTCAAGCATGGTGTCCTCTGGCTGATCCTGTGTGTTCATTGAGCTTCAATTCTCAGCGTGCTGGCAGAGACCCTTTGGTGGGGAGGGGTCCCAGACCTCAGAGTTTTTAAAAATAATCCTGAGACAGTAATTTGCCTATTCAACATGTCCATATTTGCAGTAACATTGCCAAGGCTTCTTTGCATGAAGGAAATTGCAACCATAGTCATGGTCATCTTCTCCACTGTGCATATGTAGTTTTTCAAATGCCAGTTTCACATATGAGCCTTACTAAATCTCAACCCCTGAGGTTTCAATTTTTAAAAAATATTTCTTAGTTATAGTTGAATGCATATCTTTATTTTGTTTGTTTATTTTTATGTGGTGCTAAAGATGGAACCCAGTGCCTCAAACCTGAGGAGAAAGTGCTCCACCACTGAGCTAAAACCTCAGCCTGAGGCTGTGATTTTTAATGTTGTGTAGAAGCAGGAAATAGATCCAAAACATTGCATACCAGGGGACAGTGGTTATCTCAAAGAATTCCACTCCTAAATGTCTCCAGATAAGAATTGGCTGCTTTTCTCAGGCCTTGCCAGTTTGCCTGAACCAGTTACCACCAGACCACAGATCTCTGGTGATGTTGATGAATGTAGGTAGGTATCTACAACAGCAGGTTGTAGACTAAAAAGATGCCAACATCTCAAGATATGCTTTACTCAGCTAACCAAAGCTTTTCCAAATGACCAATGCCTGATGTCACAGATTCAAAAAATGATGCAGTGGCTGGATATGCAGCTCAGTGATAGAGCTTTTGACTAGCACACGGTGAGGCCCTTGATTCAATCCATAGCACTGTGAAAAATTCATAACAGAGTAGGATTGTAATATAGTTGGTGGGATTGTAATATAGTTGATGATGAAAATAACTGACATGGTATCAAGTCCCATAACCAGCCTTCAGAAATGATCACTTTTAAAGTGTTGGTACAGTATTGAAAAAGAATAACCCCAAAGATATATAAGGACTATTAAAAAATTCTTCCTTTTCCAACTACATCATGTGTGAGGCCAGGTTTTCTTTATATGCTTCAATATAGCATCAGAAACAGATGTAGGAAGTCAGCTGACTTCTGTTAAACAAGGCTTCCAAGAATTATAGGACTATAAAAAAGCCACACTTCTAAACATCATTAACACATGTGGGTTTATTCTTTTTATCTTAAATGAATTGATAAATATTCTTGAACTTTTTTAGTTTTAATTTCTAATACCATAAACATTGATAGATTTGACCCACATGAACAAAAAGTTTCTTGTAGTTTTCAATAAATTTTAAGCCTGTAAAAGAGCCCCAAACCAAAATGTTTGAGAACAGCTGAACTGCAATATGGAATTTCATATTCCTCCAAGAGTGTGCAAACATTTTTAATAAAAAGCTGTTAAAGCTATATACCTGCATATGTATGTATTATACCTTTATACTCACACAGAGAAAGAGTTGGATAATAGATTGATTAATAGATGCGCTTTTGTGTAGGGTGATCCTGACATCACCAGGAATAATACTTCTCTTTTCACAGCTTCCAAGCAGTGAAAGATTACATCCAAGCCTATTTGTCCCTGTTAGAGAAGAAAGCGCTCATCACTGAAGATAAGACCGAACTCTATATGCTCTTCATCAACTGCCTAGAAGTAAGCCGGCTGCCTCTTTGTTGCTTTTCTTCTGCAAACCATCTGAACCATATGGTTTAGGCAGTGGCAGTGTTTCTGAAAACTGTCAGAATGCAGCTTTATTCAGTACAATTAACAGATGCTTCTTTTCCGTGTGGAAAAATAAAGATGTTTCAAAGACATTGCTCTGCTCTTAGATGTCACACACACAGTCAGAAGCCACTTGGTGATGTTTCCTTCACTGCATGTTTGATGGTGGTCTCGTGAGATCCTTACCTAGCATCTGAAGCTGTCTGATGTTTACACAACATTGAAAGTCCCTAAGGATGCATTCTTGCAGGTGTCCCTGTTGTTAAGCAGTGTGTGACTACATTGTCAGTCACATGCGTGCAGGTGCAAAGCGAAGACACCACAGCCTGGAGGATTACACCTCAGGGTTAGCAATGGTCATCCCCAGCTGGCGAGATCATGAATCTTTTTAATGTCTTCATATTTTTATTTCCAAATTCAAGATTATACACATTTTTTTCTCATATGTTTGCTTTTTCAGTTGTTTTCTATGAATCAAAAAATTTATACTTAGATCTACAATAATGGTCTTTATTTTCCCTTGAATTCTCACTGGAAATTTTAGAAGGTTTGGGGAGTTGCCTCTTACAAAGTATAATATCCTTTTCTTTCTTGTTCTCTGTTCCTTAGGATTCAATTCAGGAGAAGACCAGTGCTTACTGCACAAGGAGTGAACTCGACTGCCTGAGGGAGGAAGGCCATTTCCTACAGACCTGCTCCTCAGAGAGACAAGGCCAAGGACCTGCCACTGCTGCATCTGTAGAGTTCCTGCAGGAGGTGGCCAGGACTCGCCTGTGTCTTGACAGAGCTTCTGACTTCCTCCTGGAGTTTCAGGAGGGATCAGGCAGGTCTTCTCTACCTTGGAGAAGTTAGCTACAGGTTCAGAAGGACAGGAACTGTCCTTAGGGTCTTGCTGGCCCTTACCATGGTCCCCTCTTCCGGGTGTTTTTTACTGAGTTCCCCAGAAGCAGGCCCTCAGTCCTCAGTCACTAACCAGCTTTCTCCTTGCACTCTCAGAGCTGGCTGAGGAACAGCAGGGCTACCTGCGGCACGTCCAGCAGTTCTGCACCCAGGCAGGGAACGACTGGCACCACGTGTACCTGGTCCGGAGGCTTGCGAGCCTGCGTGGGATGGAATTTGTGAAAAGCCTCACCAGGGAGGGCCATCAATGCCAGTGGGTGTTTCCCAAGGGAGTCATTGCACAGCAGGTGAGACGCAGGTCCCTGGCAGAGCGGGCAAGCTATGGGCACCACTCCTCACCCTCCCAGCCCTCACGACAGGCAGGACACAGGCAGGCATCTGGTCCTTGGTCTCTGCTTCAGGGTGGGATTAGGCCACTTGCTATAGGGCAAAGGTTGGCATGGACACATGTGTGTGCACACTTGTGTGTGTTTCTGGTTCGTTGTTCACCTGCATTTTATCTAGGCTTCACTACAGGGAAAGTGAATGAGTATTTTTTTTTAAATATTTGCTTCCAGTAAATTAAAAGGTGACCTCTTGCAGGCTGTGTCTTGTGCTCTGTGCCAGGCAGAGGTGGGTAGACTTGAAAGCCAAGTGTAATGAGTTTGGCTTTCAGGCTTCTCTGTTCCCAGTGCTCAAAATTTGAAAATTCTTACTGTCCTAGGGTTAAAAAATATGGCACTGCAGCTCCTGGCATCTTTAATATGACCAACTGGGACTCAGGGATGACATGTTTTTTGTCACCTCGCTTGGGGTGGTGCCATGTGTAGAGAAAGCAAGAAGCTCCAGGGTCAGCCTCCCTCCTCCCTGGGCTCTCCGACCATATGGAAGACATGCTCCTGAAGACTCCCAGGACTGTCATGCCTGGACCCTACAGGGAGTCCCAGCTGAGCTACCTCCAGCCTCCAGTGGTGTCTGCTGTCTTTCTTAGCCCATGGAGATGGGCCTTGCAGAACACCTCAACCCACTCCACCATGACTAACCCTTTTCTTTTGAGCTGCAGAAAGACCACACGGGCCAGATGGACCAATACCTGGTGCATGGGGAGAAGTACAAGGCACTTCGTGACGCAGTGGGCAAAGCCATGCTCGAGTGCAAGGCCTCCGGCCTCGAGGCTGCTCTCATGGTAGGATGGGCTCAAAGATTCTCCCTGATGTAGGTGCCCCTCCTGACCTTGGTTATGTCAAAGGATGCAGATGTGGTGGAGAGGGCCTCTGAACAGCCCCTAGAGTGACACTATATGCCAGGAGGCAGATGCCCATGGTCTCACTGGTAAGTGAAAGATGTCAGGACAATTAGCAAAATTCATAGCTGTATGGATTCACAATCCACATATATGCTTATGTGTCTATTTTGATGTTGATACAGAGATTTAGGATTCTAATCTTTTAAAAACATTTTTAGTTGTATATGGACACAATACCTTTATTTTATTTATTTATTTACTTTTTATGCAGTCCTGAGGATCAAACCCAGTGCCTCACACATGCTAGGCAAGAGCTCTAACACTGAGCTACAACCCCAGCCCCAGGATTCTAATCTTTAAATTGTTCTGGTCTTGCTTCCTTTTTGAGTCCCAGTTTATTTGGGCCTTATGCTGGAAAGAGGAAATAGAAAAACCTCTCAGGAAACATTTCCAAGACCAGTGAAGTAGTTGGAGGAGAACAGGTGCTGACTTCTGTTTCTCCATCATGGCTGCCTGGCCCTTGTGCACTGAGGATAACCTGAGCCTGTCTCATGAACTCATAGCCCCAGTCATGTGCGTGGAGGGCCATGGTGCGTGGCCCAGGGAAGGTTGCTCCAGGTAGCGCTATGTAGCTTCTGAGGGCTCGTTCCACGCCCCACCCGCAGGCCTGCAGGAGCCCCGGAGCTCAACAGGCCCTCTACCTGCTGCTGGTGCTGTTCTGAGAAGTGGCTGCTCTCCACTGCTCCCACAACTTGAACCTCCACCCTAAGCCAGAGGTGAGTGACACGTTGGGGCTTGAGTTCAGTCTCATGATTAGGAGGAGCTTTCTGAGCACAGTAGAAGTCATAAACTTTTATTTCCTATCAGGATAATAGGAATTATGACCTTCCATAATTTCCTATCTAGGATAGAGGGTGTACCCTTGTTATGTGGAAGAATTATTCATTGTTTAACCCAAACTTACAGTCTCAGGAATATTACCTAATGTTTACCAAAACAGAGTGTTGAGATCTGCACTCAGGAATGTGGTTGCTGTGTTTCTATATGAAAATTCTCTTTCCTGATGAATTTCTCCTCCATTAGTGATCATTTAACTATATTTATCTTAATATTTGATGTGCACTCAGTATTGAAATGTGTGACTTTCAAAGAGAAAACCCTAAGTTCACACAGTATTCTTCTTTGACATGAAAAACATCTTTCGTGCCAGCAATGCGAGGCTGTGAGCAGGTTCGTTGAGGACAGCAGGATCCTTTCTCCTCCGGGGGTCAGGCCTTTCACAGCATCCCTCGTGGCCAACACTCTGCCCTTGCTGAGCGCAGGCTCTGGTGCCGACAGCCTTGAAGGAACAGTGACAGAAATGGCTGTTCACACTGCGGCTGTCCTTCTGTGTGGACAGAGCAAAGTCTTGGTGCCCCTGAGGAATTTGACCTTCTCCCCAGCCAGCATGGTGGTAAGCTGCATGCTGATGACTTTGGTTTCACAGTGAAACTTCAGGGTGTTTCATGTTGAGACCTGGCCTGTGGCTGTGGGAACTCTCCGACTTGTCCATCTTCTAGATTCTCTGCCCTGTTGCCCCACTTGATCCTTCAGCACAGTCCTGGTAAAAACATGCCCTATCCTTTGCCGTTTCACACAGAGCTGTTGTTCATCCTCTGTAAACAGCTCTTGAACAGAGAAGAAACTTTCTTACTCTGTGCCTCTTGCTGGGTTGCAGCTACAACCCACAGGCTCACTCAGCAGGGCCACTTCTGCTCTTGGTCTTTCAGAATGCTTTTCTTCCAACAATGCCTGAAGACCTGCTGGCTCAAGCCCAGAAGTGGGAGGGTCTGGAAGGCGTCCACTGGTATAGTGAGTATCGGTGTAAGGGGAAGGGTCTCACTCCTCTCAGTTTGGAAGGTTAGCCTGCAGCCATGCCAGATTGGACTTGGCTTCACAAGAGGTTGGACTTGGCTTCACAAGGTTCTGCTGAAGGCCCATATCCCCTGCCTCCTCCTGGTGGTTCGAGGGCCACAGACTTGGCTGGCTAGATGACCAAATCATTTGCCTGCATAGTCATGGGAAAAGGACTTTTGGAATGCACTGTTGCTCGGCAGAACATGCCATTTGGAATAAGGGGGACCTGGGGACCATGCTGAGGCTCATTGAAAGGCCAGTCACAAATCAGGGGTTTTTGACCCAGAGAGAGCTTCCTGTAGTCTGGACCTGAGAGACAGCCATATATAACCTCTGACTGTATGTGAGTTATGCTGTTGCCTTGAGTAAGTAACCTTCTAAAACTAGTTTTTAAGTTCTAAATCATTCTCTTGCCATAAACGGAAAAATCCAAGAGAATAGAAAAGTATAAATACTATCCCCCCGCCACTAAGTTTCTCCTGGTGTGTGTCTGGAATCTAACCTCTCTCTGAAAGCTAAATGCAGACATTTTTCACTGATGACATTTGTTCACTGAGCTCCAGTTTACTTGACATGTCAAGTAAACTTAGCTGATGGCATGGCTCAAGGCTTCTGGTGAGATCATGAGGACATGGGCAACTTCCCCTTCCCACATAGGTCATTTGGTGGAGTCTCACTAGCTAACATGTGTCTTATTGTTCTTTGAACAGCTTGTCCCTATGGTCATCCGTGTTCTGTAGGAGAGGTGAGCCATGGTGTTTGGGGGAGGCTCAAAATGTGCATTTCCCATCTGGGAGTGGAGGGAGGGCCTAGGGAATGAGGGAGACATAGGGTGTATTCTGAGGGCTACTCAGGGTGTTCCAGCTGAGTGTGTAAATGGCACTGTAAACATGATTCTTTTCTGCAGATCTGTCTGTGCATTGTAGGATATTTAGCAGCATGCTTGGCCTCAGCTCCCTGGGTGCCAGTAGCAGAACCCCCTAGCCCAGTGTGATGCCCGAGAATGTCTGCAGGCACTGCCCAAGACTCCTAGGATGCCATGGTGCTGCTGCCTGGGAGCCTTACCTCCCTCCCTGGCCCTGCAGCAGGGCTCAGCCAAACAGACCTTCAGCTGGTTCACTAGTCAGAGAGGAATGTGGGCTAGATACCAGAGGACAGGAGAGGACAAGAATGACTTATGGGTGATGAGCCCTGGGAGACAAGCACATGCTGCTCATCTGGGACTCCAGGGCATCTCCCGGGCTGCTCATGGCATCTGCACTTGCTGAGCAACATGCTGCTGGACTAGACTTATGTGTGCTGCTCCCTAAAGTGAACAGGATGCTCCTTGATGTGACTTCACCTTCCTGACTCCCACTTGCTTCCTTGTCTGAGGAGTGAAATAAGAAGAGATTCCAGGGCCCCTCTTATCACTGAGTTCTGTGGTCTGTGTGCTGCAGCTGGAGGGGCCTGCTGTGGCTGTGATTCATAGCAGTGGGGTGCCATTTGACTTGGAAACCTGGGCCCATTAGTGGTGGCAAATCTTATGGTTGGGTTTTTTTGTTTTTGTCCAGTGGATGTGAGGAGGACTGCTTAGAAGTTATTAACACCATCATTCCTGGTGTTAGATAACGATGCTCTAGAGGCTGGCATGCTAGACACAGAGATGGAGAAGGCAGTGAATAGGAGAAAGGAAGATGGGGCTATAGACACTAGTCACTCTACTTGGGAGTAAAAAACTTTATTTTTGGAAAATGAAGCCACATTTGCCCATGGACAGTATATGTGGTTAAGTGCCCAACCTCTCCCCAGGGCTCCTTCTCCTCCCTAACACACACATGCACCAGATGCAGTCTGTGGCACACACCACCTCCTATGCAGGGTGGCTTCTGCACATGTACCAATGCTGGATGCAGTGCTGACTGTGTGTCCCCTCTATGTCCCAGTGCGGCAGGCCGATGGAGCAGAGCTTCTGTGTTGACTGTGGTGCTAAAATAGGAGGTATCAACCACAGACCTCATGCCGGCTTCCAAAGTATCAGGTATGTGGACTCAGCTTCCGTCCCTTGGAACCTGAGGCTCTGGGCTGTCCATTCCAGCAGATGAATCATATGAACTATAGGATCACTAACACCACTGTTCTACATCTGGACTGTGTCATGTTGGGGATCCATATCAAGCATACCTGTAGTCATGTAGTGCTGAAGTTTTTTTGTTTTTTTTGCTTTGTTTTATTTTTGTGGTACTGGGGATGGAACCCAGGGCCTCACACATCCTAGGCAAGAGCTCTGCCATTGAGTTGCACCCCTTCCCTGTTTTGTTTTTTTAATTTGAGAAAAGTGAAAGACAGATATAATCAGTGTTTTTTAAAAACTTTTTTAGTTGTAGATGGATAGCGTGTCTTTATTTTATTTTTTCTTTTTTTCACATATAGAGCGCAATTTTTCATATCTCTGGCTGTACACAAAGTAGAGCCTCATCATTCATGTCTTCATACATGCACTATTTTATTTATTTTTATGCGATACTAAGGATTGAACCTAGTGCCTTACATGTGCTAGGCAAGCACTCGGCCACGGAGCTCCAGCTCAAGCCCTGTAATCAGTCATATTAACTACAGCCATTCCTCCATATCTTTGGAGACTTGTTTCCAGGACACTTTCCTCCATAGAATCTCAAGTCCAGATGTTCAGTTCCTTTATATGTCATGGCACAGTATTTGCTTGTGGCCCACAAATATCCTCCTGTAAACTATTTTTTTTTAATGGTACTGGGGATTGAGCCGAAGGTTCTTAAGCACTGAGCCACAACACCAGCCCTTTTTATATTTTATTTAAAGACAGGGTCTTGCTAAGTTGCATAGAGTCTCACTAAGATGCTGAGGCTGGGTTTGAACTTGTGAACCTCCTACCTCAGCCTCCCAAGGCACTGGAATTACAGGTGTGCACCATTGTACTTGGCCTCTCATAGACTTTTTTTTTTAAAGAGAGAGAGAGAGAGAGAGAGAGAGAGAGAGAGATAGAATGTTTTAATATTTATTTTTTAGTTTTCTGTGGACACAACATCTTTATTTGTGTGTGGTGCTGAGTATTGAACCCAGCGCCGCGCATGACAGGCGAGCACACTACTGCTTGAGCCACATCCCCAGTTCTCCCATAGACTTTTAAAAAATCATCTCTAGGTTTCTTATTATACTTTATGCAAATTGAATGCTATGTAAATATTCATTTATCATATTTTTAGGAAATAATGACAAGAAAAAAAAGCTACTCTTCAGTACACAGTTCTTTCTGAATATTTTTGATTCATAGTTGGTTGAATTCACAGGCGCAGAACTGCAGATACATAAGGCTAACTGTACCAGATTCAGAAACTAGATAAAAATCTGACCTTCAGCCAGGAATATTGGTGCACACCTGTAATCCCAGCTACTCAGGAGGCTGAGACAGGAGGATTGAAAGTTTGAAGCTAGCTCAGAAAACCTTGTGAGACCCTGTCTTAAAATAAAAATAGAAAGGACTTGGGGTGTATTTCAAAAGTAGGGTACTTTCTTAGCACATGTGTAGCCCCCACTCAATTCCCAGAACAAAAACAACAAATAAAAATAAAAATGTGATCTCATAGTCCCATGCTTGATCCTGAGATGAGTGTGGCTGTCAGAGCTCCCTTAAGATGACATGCAGGGCCTTCTACCTCACCATTTATCTGGCTTTTCTGTTACAAAGCTTAAAATAGTCTAGACTCTTATCTTCTTAAATTATCAATGTCCTTGAATCTTGAAAACTTTTTCCAGTCTATATATCCCAGTTTTTGATTTGGGAAAATTGAGAATTACGTAGACAATCCCCACATGGATGCAAAAATGCCCCAAACTTGCTGTCATGAGGAAGGTGTTGCTCTCCATCCTGACACCCTGCACTAATGGCCACATCGTGCAGCCATTTAACATTGGGAAAGTTGCAGAGTTTGGCCATCCAGCTGGGTGGGTGTAAAGAGAGAAGGATGTGGAGGCAGGTGGTCTAGGCTTGGAATAATTGGTCCTTTTAGTGTTTTCTTCAAAGCTTGAAACCTAGCTGGGTGTGGTGATGCACACCTATCATCCCAGTAACTCGGGAGGCTGAGACAGGAGGATTGTGAGTTCAAAGCCAGCCTCAGCAAAAGCAAGGCACTGAGAAACCCTGTCTGTCTAAATAGAATACCAAATAGGGCTGGGAATGTGGCTTAATGGTCTAGTGCCCCCAAAAGAGTGGGGGCTGGGAATGTGGCTCAATGGTTGAGCCCCTGGGTTCAATCCCCGTTACCATTACCAAAACAAAAAAAAACAAGAAAAAAAAAAAAAACTGGGAACCTAGTCATTAAGATGTGAGGCCCCTGGAGCTGAGGAGAAACAGACATCTCTAGTCTTCATCCTGTTTCCTCTCATCCTTTCCAGAGACAGCACAGACAGAACCAAGACTGGCCATGTACTGGGCCACCCACAACCCAGAGATGTCGTAGTAGTGTCTGACCGAGAGCTGTCCCCAGTCATCTTCATTCTCATGCGCCTACTCACTCATCTGGCTATGCTTTTGGGAGCCACTCAAAATCCCGAGGTATAAGATGCTACTGCTAGACTCTCTTATGTTGCTATAGGAAGAACCTGCTGTGTTTGCATCCAGTCCTTTTGTCTACAAAGTCCTAGCCACCTAGGGATTTTATCTAGTCCACAGGGTAATGCAAAAGTTATAGATCCTACTTTTCCCTCTGTGGCGTATGATGTAATGGGGGAACTACTCCTCAGATTATGGAAAATCCTCTTCATTTTTTTTAATTTTTAAAATCTGTTTTAACTGACACAAAACAATTACATGTTTGTTACAGTGTGACATCTTAGCATGTGTATACAAGGTGCAACAATCAGATCATAAAGTCTACTCAGAGTATACAGCTCTGTCCATGCCCACACCTGGGCATGGGGAGGTGGTGGGACCCTGTCACCTACACCCTTGTGGTGGCTGCAGGAGGTGCAGGGAAGCATTCCCTGCTGCTCCGGGATGACATCAGAGCCAGCAATCTCTGGCTCTACTCACCTCCCTCCCTTCCTCTGCTGCCTGCATCATGCTGAGAGCACCCTGACCTCACCTAGAAACCACCTTCTCCCCAGTGCTGGTGCTTAACTCCCTTGGCTTCTCTCTGTGTCCTCTACACACTGATCTCACTACACGTCTTGTCTCGTTGCCCTCACAGGCTGTGATAAACATCATCAAGCCTCCAGTGAATGACCCTAAAGTATTCCTGCAGCAGCACATCCGGAGAGACTTGGAGCAGTTGACAAAGACACTGGGGAAGAGTGCTGAGGAGACCACCCATGTGGTCCACCTCATGCTGCGCTGCCTTCTCAAAGAGCAGCACCCACTCCCTGACTGGAGTAAGCAAGGGATGTGGGCTGGGCATAACTGCCAAGAGGCCAGGCTCCCTCAGCTCCTGGTGAATGGCATGACAGGAGTGGGAGCAAGCGCTCTGCTCTCCTTGCGGGGGCTGGAGGGGCTGCTGCGCTCCTCCACACACCACCTGCCTGGCTGGGGCTTGCATCACTGATACCTGGTGCTTGTGCATGCACCATTAACCTGTGCCCTGGGAGCACATGGCACCCCAGCAGGTGACATGTCCCACTTCTGCTTTCCAGAGATGTCACACTTATACCCTGACCTAATATGTACATGTACACAATTTGTTACATAAACAAAGGAAGCTACAAAACACTGTCTGCTGAGCTAACTCTTGTACTCTAAACGATTAAATCCAGGCCAAAAGCAAAGGTCTGTGAGGGGACTCTGTAAGTGGTTATCTGAGTGGCATTAGGAGGGATTTCAGTTTCCTTCTTGCTTACTTGCAAAAATCTTTTAAAACCATCATTGTACCATTGTAGAACAATGTTATTTAAAAGCATACAGATAATAACAGTAGCAATAAAATGTCTGTTACCACCACCGGAGAATCTATTCCACTTCAGGAATGTCTTCATCAGAAACCAGCATTAGCATGTCCTTCCCATCTTAGCAACACTGATTTTGCGGAGTACCTCTTGTTCTGGTGTGGCTTCCACAGCACATTGACTCGGGAGCCCTAACCTGCTGCCAGCTCCCCAGGACCACCTTTGCCTACAGGCCTGGGGGCAGCAGTGAGGTGGCTCTGGGTAGCTGGCAGCATTGCTGTGCCCCTAGGCTTTTGAGTTCACGTCTTGTCCTTAGCCATTTGTTTAAAATACTTTCAAGGCCACAGCTGTGGGCTGGAGGGTTGTCAGAGACTAAAGTGTCTTCACAAGGCCTGGAGGCTGGTGTTGGCAGTACCTGGTGAACTTAGGAAGTTATCACCCCAATAGGAGGACTATCTCTATTAACATTATTTAGTGTTTACTGTATAGAGAGCACTGCTTTTTGTTTGTTGAGTAACAGACACATTTTGATTTTCTTTGTAGGACATTTAAATTTTGATGCAAAATTGTCAAAAAAAGGACATAGAAACAATTGGGAAAAACATGTCAAAGCCCTTCTTCTACCTGAACTGGAGGTAAGTGGTGAGTGGTGACCACTCTTTATCCCTCTGTCCAGGAGGGGGTCCCATTCATCTGTGAGCACTGTTGGCCCACTGTCCTCAGGAGGGCTGTCAGAGGCCTTACCTGGAGAAACCCCTCCTTCTGCTATCCCCCTCCTGCACTAGTCTTAAGTAAGGCCAAGGATTATCAGGAATTCCCAGAGGGCAGATGGCAGCCTGCTCCACTGCTTTTTATAGCAAGATGTGAAAGTAAGAGGCAGAGACCCTCCAGGAATGCATCGACAATCTCTCTGGATTCATGACTGCTCTGCTGAGAACATCACAGAGCTGACTATCCACAGCAGTACAGGGAAGTCAGGAAGCAAAAGGGCAGTGAAATAAAGGCCCCGAGTCTCACTCTGTTTGTGGAAGCAAAAACCCTATGAACAAGGAACCCCCTAATCAGTGAAAGATGGCAAAAGCAAGCATCTGGGTTGTGCAGGCAGATTCCTAAGGAGCTACTGTGGGTCCAAGAGCTGCCTGGTTGTCTGTGACAATGTCTCACTTGAAGAATGCTGTGTCATTTCTTTATCCAGCATCTAGATAAGACCCTGCTGACTGTGAGCACATTCATCAGCCAGGATGAGCGCATCAGCTTTAGCCCTGTGGCCAAAATCATATATGGTGACCCTGCAAGCTTCTTGCCCCAGCTTCACCAGAGAAATGTGGCTCATTGCTCAAAGATTTGGAGCTGCAGGAAGAAGATCACAGTCGAGTACCTCCAGCACGTTGTGGAGCAGAAGAACGGCAAGGAGGTGGTGCCCGTGCTCTGGCAGTTTCTACAGAAGGTGTGTCTGCTTCATGGGCTGCCCCCTTTTCCTGGTAGACTTCCCCTGAGGACTGGGAGGCTCTGTGCCTGGGTTCAAAGTCATCATTCCTAGAGGCAGAATCCTAAGCAACCCCATCAGCACTGTGATTCTGAAAGCAAGGCCTGATCACAGGAATCTTAGGGAAGAGCTCAGAGATCTTAAGACACATCTGCTGAAGTCACAGGAGTAATATGCACCTTACATATGTAATGTGCACCTTACATAGTGCACAGTGAGGTTAGCAGTGATCTCTAAGGAAGGCCAGGAGAGACCAAACGGGTTACTCGACTGTGATACCTTGTGTTCATCCCCAGAAGCTGAGTAGGTGGTCACTAGCAAGTGCCTGCTGAACAGTCAAAAATGTACACCAAGGGGCTGGGGTTGTAGATCAGCCATAGAGCTCTCACCTAGACGTGTGAGGCACTGGGTTCAATCCTCAGCACCACATAAAAATAAATAAATAAAATAAAGGTATTTTGTCCAACTACAATTAAAATTATTAAAAACAAAGAATGCGCACCAAAACCAAACCAGAGCCCTCCCTATACCCTGCAAGTGGGAGGCAGTGTGCTGCATGATGGGGATACAGGGTGTGGAGTCACACCTGCCAGACCCAGAAACCATCCCCAGCTTTCACCCACTTGAGCTCTCATGGGCCACAGTAGAGGTTCACATCACCTCCTTCATGGACCAGTACCACAGCTGGCAGGGAGCAGAATGATTGGGGAACGTCTGGTGCTCACATTAGGAAGGACTTCATGTTAGTGTTGTGATCTCTTATTAAGACATGGTTTTATTTGACTGAGGATGCTGGATCCTGGCCCTTCAGAACAAAACCCAAAATCACATCAGCTACCACTGCAGTAGGCCTTGGTCTTTCCTTTCAACAACCTCACACCCAACGGTGGGCCCAAGAATCAATTTTTTTAAAAATTTTTCTCAAATTACTTATTTTTATTAATTCATTAGCTGTATACATAATGGGAATCGGTGTGAAATTTCCATGTATGCATATAGCATGCATTGATCTTGTCTTTGTGTCTGGCTTGTTTGACTTAACATAATATCATCTAGTTCTATCCATTTTGCTGAAAATGACAGGAGTTCATTTTTCTTATAGCTGAATCATATTCTATTATGAATTTAAACCACATCTTCTTTATGCATTCATCTGCTGATAGCCTTCTAGGCTGATTCTGTGTCTTATTGTGAATGGTGCCACATAAACATGAGCATGCAGTACCTCTTTGATACCTGATTTCCTTTGGAGTGATATAGTTGGATCACATGGTAGAACTTTTTTTAGTTTGATGAACCTCCATACTGTTCTCTATTATGAAGTATTAATTAAAAGTTGTACCAGAAATATATTAGATTTCCTTTTTCTCTTCATCTATGCTAACATTTATTATTTTATTTTTGGGTTCATCTATTTTTGGGTATGGGGGACTAGTGGCAATTGAACCCAGGGCCTTTTCTTGGGCTTTCTAAGCAAGCAATGCTCTACTTCTGAGCTACAGCCCCCATTTCCTGCTTTTTTTTTTTTTAAGACAAGGTATCCCTAAATTGCCTAGTCTAATTTAGAACTTGCTAAGGCTGGCCTTAAACTTGTGATCCTCCTGCCTAAGGCTCCCAAGTAGCTGGGATTTCACACCTATCTTATTATTTTTTTAATAAGAGTCATTCTAACTATGGTAGGATGGCATCTCATTGTAGTTTTGATTTGCATTTCCTTGATGACTATTATATTGAGCATTTTTTCATATATTTGTTAACCACTAATATTTCTTCTTTTGAGAATTGTCTATTCAGATCATTTGCTCATGTTTAAATTGGATTACTTTGATTTTAAAAAAAAATTTGTGTTATATATTCTAGGTATTTGCCTGCTGTCAGGTGAAGAGTTGGTAGCTATTTCTCCCATTCTGTTAGGTTGTCCCTTCACTCTGTTGGTTGTTTCCTTTGCTGTGCAGAAACTTTTTAGTTTGATGTGATCCAATTTGTCATTTTGCTCTTACTTCCTTTAGTTTTGGGGTCCTATCCAGAAACCCATCACCTATGCCAATGTCTTGGAGTGTTTCCTCTGTTTTTCTGCTGATAGCTTCAGAGGTCAAGTCTTACATCTGGGTCTTTGGTCATTTAGAGTTGACTCTTGTGCAAACTGAGAGATGGGGCCCAGCTCAGTCCTTGAGGGAGCTTTTCATTAGAGGAGAGTGGGGACTTGATCCAGTTCATCCTACATCCCTCACCACTTGGTGAAAGGATGGGATGACCCCTTTCCCATTTGCAAGCTTCAGGGTATAATCATGTAAAACAACCCACTGACCAAACTAAACTACACAGAAAGTCCCCAGCCTGCCCTAAAATCTGTACACCCCATGTTGTTTCTCAATTAAATAGAGGAAGTGTTACTGAGCTATCTTCTCTTCTCCAGGAAGCAGAACTGAGACTGGTGAAATTCTTACCTGAGATTTTGGCCCTGCAAAGGGATTTAGTAAAACAATTCCAGAATGTTCCAGAAGATGAATATTCCTGTTCCATCAGGAGTTTTATTAGCAGTCACAGTTCAGGTATGACTGCTGTCTGCTGCAACCAAGATCAGGACCATCCATGTTTGGTGGTTCAAAAGGATCATTCAGGCTGGGACATGAGGGTGGGGCTCAGTTCCTAAGGTAGAGAAAGAGGCAAAGGATGCTAAATCCCAGAGATGGCCATGAGCCACTGCTGTGGCTAGAAAGCCCTCAGCCTCTCCAGCTTCTCATACAGCCTAAAACTTGAAACTCAGACATGCTGCTGAGTGAGGGAAGGTGCAGGGTCAGGTTCTTGGGAGCACGCCTTGTGGTTTGACCCTGGCCAGCGTGGTGGTGGGGATTGTTTCCGTGGGGCTCTTACCAAGTGTTTTGTTCAACAGATGGGCTGAGGCAGCTATTCCACAACAGGATCACCATCTTCCTGTCCACGTGGAATGCCCTGAGGCGATCACTGGAGACCAATGGTAAGTGTCCTCCTCTACGTGGCTCTGCCAGCACCCTGCTGTGTGTGTGGCAACGCATCCTGTTGATGGAGGTGCTGGGATACATGAACCAACCTCCAAAGTAACCCTCAGTCATCTTGAGTCTATAAATATGGGATCAGAAAGGAGTTGGGGGCACTAGAAACTTAACAGCCAAGGCCTAGATCTTTGGCTTCCCTTCTCTTTCTCTGCCTCCAGACAAACGCCTGGAGCAACATCCCTTTGCTTAGTAATGACCCTGTCTTTTAAAGGTGAAATCAAGTTACCTTTTAGGTACTACAAGTTACCTTTTAGGCTACTACAACTCTGAGTTGGATCTGGACACAGATTTTAAGGTCATCCTGCCCCAGCGTCGGGGCCTGGGCCTCTGCTCAACTGCATTAGTTAGCTACTTGATTAATCTACATAATGAAATCATCTACACGATGGAGAAGTTCTCCAAGGAAAACAATAGGTACTTCGTAAACTCACCACCCTGCCACCAAGCTGGGCTGCAGACTCTAGCCAGCAACAGCTCCCGTCCCCCAGATCCTCTCTCAGCCTTCCTCAATAAAGCCCCATATTTGCACATGGTTTTCATTTGCTTACACTATAATGCAGAAGCAGGAGCATATGCCAAAAAGCCCTAGGCCTCACACACCTGCTCTGGACACCAAGACCTGTATCTTGTGTCCCTCAGCTATTCCGTGGATGCCTCAGAGTTCACTGACCTGCATGTTGTCAGTTACGAAGTGGAGCAGGACCTGATGCCTCTGATTCTCTCCAACTGCCAGTATCAAGTGGAGCAAGGTGGGGAGACCTCACAGGAATTTGACCTGGAGAAGATCCAGCGGCAGATCAGCAGCCACTTCCTCCAGGGCAAGCCCCGGCTGACCCTCAAGGTAGGCTGGGCCCTCTGCAAACGATTTGCTATAGTTATGAACTGACCTTGTGAGTTTCAGTGGGAACAGACAAGTGACACCCAGGATGTTGTCTGTGTTATCTCCTCCCCACTAGTGATCTGTGGTCCCTACATTTTCTCTGGGCCGGGAGGTGTCCCCAGCTCTCTTCCACATCACCATCACTGTCTGCACCTGTCCCCCAGGGCAGCCTCAAGTGTCAGTGGACTGGGTTTCCACTACAGTTAATGGCACCACCAAGAAGACCTCACTGCTGCCACCCCTTCAGTTGCATATGCAGTCCATGCCCAGGAACCACCACACAGACCTTCCCCATTCTCTCGTCCTCTAACTGCTATGGCCTTGGCTTCACTTCAGAGCATTCATCTGTCAGTCCAGCTGCCCAGTGCCAGTAGCACCACTTCATCTTAGTTTCCTGCCAGAATGCCCCTATGTGGGGAGCATCAGTGTAGGCACCCCTGGAAAGGGGCAGTCAGGAACCCCCACCCCCAGCCTGTCCACAGCATGTGGACAGTTACATGGCCTCCACCACACTCCCTCATCTGGCACAGAGGCCCTGTCACCTGGCCCTAGCTCAGCCTTCCAGGTGTCTCCAGCCCCTTCCTTCCTTGCTGCATCAAACCCTGTGAACTGCCTCCCGACTCCCTGAACACAGTGGCACTTCTATACTGTCCCTTACCGTGGCTGCACTCATCCTTACAGGTCCAGTCAGGTGTCATTCTCAGATGTATTTATTCCTTCATTATAGTCAGCCTGTCAGTTGTTTGAGGCTAAAGCCATTTTTAATTCATCTTGACAGTGGCTGCCTTGTGCACAGTCTCTGCTCAGTGTTGTTGGATAGATCACAAATATGCACATTCCCATTCCTGTTCCTCCAGTGCTCTTCCTGTCTTGTGGTCGGCAGATACTCTGTTCTACAGGGCAGTATCTGCAAGGTCACTGTAGCCAGGCTAGATTTCTTGTGTTACTTGTGTTACTGTGGAACAGAATCATCAGAACACAACAAAGTTACATGCCTTGCCTAGGAATATACTGTCCGGCTTGGTACTTCCACTGAGTCACTGCTGAAGAATACATCTGTCATCAGATGGAAGCCTCCTCTATTTTAATTTCCAAAAACTTTTTTTTATTTCTCACTTAGGGGATACCCACGCTGGTATACAGACATGACTAGAACTTCGAACATCTCTTTGTGGACATCAAGAACAAAATGGCACAGGTGGTCATGATAAACCCTCTCTTGCAGGGTTGTTCCATCCACATACATAAGGACAGTACAATCTCATCCTGGTGTCTGCTGTGAGCACCAGGCTTTCTAGCTCCCTGAGGAGCTTAGGGATCCCAGAGCTCAGAGAGGCAAGCAGGATGGCAGATCACCAAACTTTCTTGATGAGAACAGACCAACCCCTTGGGGGTTGTTTTCTCAATGATGATATCATGACCAGATATCAATATCCAGCAGCAGATTAGCAGCTTCTTCAGGTGCTAAAGGTTACTCATGCTCCTTAGGTTCTGCTACCGACAAGTGGAGAGACTCTTGTGCCTCTCCGTGTCCTCATGGATAATGTGGAGGATTCAGTTAACTTGGGCTGATTTCTGTGCAAAGTCTGATGTCGTCCTTCCAGGGGGCAAACCTCCTGGTGGACCGTGACACTGAGGCATCCCAGCAGGACCCCGCCTTCTCATGGAGCTTGAGGTGTCCTTCATGAAAGGGGACAGTGTCAGCGCCTGTGCCTCCTTGATGGTTCAGCTTTCTAGAGCCCGAGGTAACCCGGAGGGACAGGCAGGGGCTGAAGACCTGGAGCAAAGTAGTAGAATTTTCTCATTTCTCTTTCTTTGCGGTTCTGGGGGTCAGAACCCAGGACCTGGCTCAGTGCCGGGCAAGCGCTCTACTACTAAACCACAACCCCAGCCCGCCTTTCCTCGAATTTCATTAACAAGTGAGAAGTGTTTGAAGGGGGATAAAATAAAAATATAAAGACTAAGGGAATTCTATGACTGCTAAGAACCAAGTCTGATGTTTACCTCCAAGTCTGGTTTTCAGCTTTGGGGTCTCATAGTCTCAGTGACAGGCAGCACACACCCAGAGGTGCCCAAGCTGGAAATCTCTGTCCCTTCCTGGATTCTCCCCTTCCCCTCATCCTGTCTGATGTCAGCTCAATATTTTCAGCTTTTTCAGTCTTGCTGGAATCTGCCTTCTTGTCTGCTTCCCTTTGGCCCCTTTCCTGTTTATGTCACCATCTCTGCTTCTGTAGGTTACTAAGCCAGCCGAATTGTCATGGGCTCCCCATCCCAAGTCTTTCTTCTTGGTGCCCAGGGCTAGGACAGTGATTGCCTGAAAAAAATAAAAGTGAGATCATGTCACCATAAGTCCTCTTTACAGTACTTCACCGTCCTTTTTGTGACCTAAAGGCAATTCAAGTTCACACTTATTGACAGTAGCTTGAAGGCCCTTTGTGATCTGTTCTCTGCTTGGTATGACCGTGTAGGCTGGACTCCCACCACTACTATCCTTCCCACACCCCACTCCCCACACCCATATCCCATTCAGATCAGCTTTGACTCCCTCACACACCATGCTGTGCCTGGCCAGCTCCCACTTCTCTCTTAGGACCCAGTTTAGACTTGCTTCTTCTAGTGAGCCTCCTCATCCAACAAGTCCAGGAGTGGCCCCCTGCACCCTTGTCTTAGTCCATTTGGGCTACTATAGCAGAATGCCTCAGACCAGGTGCCTTATAAACAGTTCTGGAGGCTGGAAGTCCCAGGGTCCTACTATACATACATTCTCTAGAACCCTATACTTCCCCCACCTCCGTTTTTGTTATTGAATCATCCAGATCTCTTGGTGATAGCTCCTAAATCACAATTTCTACTCCTCTTTTGAGGCTGGGTTGGCAACTGAACACACCCAAGAGAAACTCTGTTAGCCTAGAGGGTTGGGATTTATCTCTTGGCCATTTTATCAGTAACATGGTAAGAATCTTACCTGAAAATAACCCAAAATGAGGAGGGTCCACTCTAATGGTAGACAAGAGAAAGTGATTCTTAGTGAACTCAAGCAGGTTGGGCTGCTGAAATCTACAGATGATTTTCCACAGGGACATAAGGGGCATCCTGTGTCCTCATAGGTTGATGGTGGTTGCTTAAATTATAATTTCTCCACACAAGCTCCGAAAACCAGTGAGCAAGAAAGGAAAGCCCCCTCTCATTTCCCATGCCCATGACATAAGAGGAGCCTATTTCAGATGTCACTGTGCCCCCTGGTGGGGAATGAAACAGACAAACCTGCAAAGTAGCCCAGGCCAGAGAGACTAATGAAAAGACAGAGTTAAGAGACTCCACTGTCATGTGCTCTAGGCAGAGGTTGACCTATACGCTCTACCAGGCTATAACTAGACACCCTCTTCCATTGTGGGGTAGGGTCTTTTGGGTTTTAAAACAGTCTGTTTGCCAGAGAAAAGAAGCCCTAAATAAGGGAGCTGAACTTTAAAAGCTCTCTGGGTAGTTGCCAGCCATTCCAGAAAGCCTGGGCCATCTGGACCCTCTGTCCTCCACACCTCCTGGTAGCATGTGTGCAAGGGCCTTCAATCAGTTATCTCCTGTCCCCGCAGCTCCACACCAGTGTGCACTCCCCTCCTCCCTCAGTGTCTCCAAGTTCTCCTGTCCATGGAAACCCCTATTTTCTCTGATTTCCTAGCTCTGAGGGCATGCCCACCCTTCTAGGTGATCAGAGGTCTCTTCATAAAGCCAGTGTTGACACCTCACTGTTACGGCCTCCAGGAGACCTGGTTTTCCCCTTCCCTCCCTGTGTCCATGCAATGCTGCCTTTGTGCTAGTGCCTTCCTGGGCCTTGTCTTTGAGCCTCCAGTGGCCTTGCATATGGTGGAGGAGCCAGTGTTGACTTACAAGGAGCCCCAGAAGGGCAAGGGGCAAGCAGGGGTGAGGCTAGCCACTGCCCTTAGAAGAGCTCCTGGGAAGAGTGGTTGGGTGTCATACACACCAGGTCCCAGGTGGGCACCTTTGAAATTGTAATCTGAAGCTCAGTCCTCATCCTCAATGTCAATCCAATAACAAAGACAAAGTCTTGAGATAAATGAAGATGTTTTATTGCTTTGCTTGCAAAGGAGAAACCCAAGGGACTCCTGTCCCAGAGCCAGTGATTCTGCCCATCATGGGAAATAGGGGTTTTTTAAAGAGGTGATTCAGAGAAAAATGAGATTAGGAAAGAGAGATCAAGGAGGATAAAGGTCAGGGAAAAGAAGTTTTGAAAAAAGAAAAAAATGTAAGTTTCAAGGCAATAAGGTATATAGTCAAAGCATTAAGTGAACCCCTGTTACAAAATGACATTGCATTCAGTCCTCACCGCCATTTGCAGGGAAGGTTATCTTGCACACCCCAACTCTGGGTGAGGCAGAGAAGGGAGCCATGGGTCGGGCAGAGAGGGGAGGTTGGTTATTGATGGTGAACTGAGCAATAGGGCAGAGCAAATGGAGGCAGGAAGCAGGTGGCCTCAGGGTCCTGCTGACCTGCATGCCTGGTGGCAGGTGGTGTATGAAGAGAGCTGAATGGGTAGCCTGATGGCCTCCTATGTGAGAGGCCTTTTTGGCCTTCCAAGAGTTGCCCTTTCTGGTGGATTTGGTACAGTTGCTATAGGAGAAGGAGCCGGGACTCATGCCCCAGACAGGTACTTCCTCCCAGGGGCAGGAAGTGGACCCTCTGCTTTTGCCTGGGGGAGGGAAGGCCCCCTGAAATCCACTACTACTCATAGTCAGAAAAGAAGAGGATTTTCTAAAAGCTGGGCCCCTGTGGCAGTTCCCCTTTTTTATGCCCCACAAGTCCAACCTGAGGAGTGAGGGTCAGCTTAGCTGATGTGATTCCCTGTGGCTCTGTAGGATCTGTTTCTGGGTGAAAATGGGGTTGTTCCACCACTGAGGTAATCTTGCTCTCCCAAAAGGAAAGGTCAGAGTGGGCACTGGGAAAGACCAGAAGAGGGCATGTCTGACCCCATGCAAGAGCTTCTGCTGCCATCCAGGCTTTGATGGCTCCTTTCTGAACTCATTTTCATCATCGGCAGTGAGACCACAGGACAGATCCCCCATCCAGAGAAGATCCCCCCTTTCACCCCGCCTTTACTACATATCCCTTTTCTTCCCCACAGTACCGTACATTGGCCCATCTCCAGTACCATAGTCCAGTGCCAACCTGGCCATTGTGAAAAGTCATAGGGCTTGAGCTCAGAGAGCCCCCTCACCACCGTCCCTGAGCTGGACAGTCTGTCCTCTGTCCATAATCAGAAAGGTGTGCCATTTCTTGCAGATGCAGGTACCTTGGCCCAGGAGGGTGCTTAGGTTGATGGTCATCCTGGCCACTGCCCTTGGACTCCATGGCCCCAAAACCAAAGGGTAAACTCATGTTGACCTGGATGCTAGTCCTGGGACCAGCCGGCTGCTCCTGGGCATGGGCACCCAGGCCATGGGAACATATGCATAGGCCCGAGGGTAGCAGCAAAGGGGAGAGGAAGAGGGAAATTGCCAGAAAATGAAAGAAAAAACAGGGTGACGTGGTGTGAGCATGCTGAATAGGCTGCCGGGTCTGCCCCAACCTCACCCATGAAGTCAGGGCACAATGGGTCTTGAAGTCTGGCCCGAGTTCTCTGCTGGTCTGCAGATGGTGAGACTCTATTCATCCCCCATCCTGGGCCCACTTCCAGGCTGCATGGCTTAGTGCTGCCCAACCCCATTGCCCTAGTTCACCCTCCTCTGCCCACTGCCAAGCTTTGGGGTGGCCTGCTACATTGGCGTCTTCACAAAGCTGCCCTGCACTGGAGTGGCCAAGAAACTCCTACAGGTAGACATGCTGGAGAAGAGCGCCCTGCACAAGGAGAAGATAGGGAGGCCCAGACAGCCTGGGCCCAGCCAGCAGGTGCCTGGAATGGTCCTGGGGATGGGAAGGATGGTTCAGCTACCTCCCGTACACCTCTGTGTCCCTGAATCCTGGCCTGGAGTAAAGCACACCTGGTGTTCTCTGGTGCCTCTCTCCATGTAGCCCTGGGTGGTGCATCCCAGCCTGTGGCTTACAATCCCTGGGGCCCTGGACTCCTCCCTGTGCTATGATTGCCTCTTCCATCTCCACCTCTGTGCTGCTGCTGCACTCATATAGATTATTGTAGATTATGTCCCCAAGTCATCCCTATGCCATCCCAGGTGCCAGACTTTGGACCACTGCTCCTGCCTGTGACTGCATCCACACCCTTTCTCACCCCTGCACCTCCCTATTCTGGCCCTGCAGCATGCACAGGGGAGATGACATTAACACTTTGGCTCTTCTATTGCACAGCACATTCTGAGGGCAAAGACCCCAACTGTCCTTTCCTCCGGCAGAGGAGCCTGTGTGGAGCACTCACTCCATAAACATCAGTGGAGGACATGGCGGTCCAGACCCTTCCCAGGCCAATGTGACCCACACAGGGCCCATCCTCTCCCCTCCAGAGGAAAGTGTGGAGGTGACACACACATGTCCAAGTTCCCAGTAGGGAAGAAGCAGAAGGAAGCTAATAGCTTAGTCCTGGTCACAGCCTGCTGCCAGGGTGGCCCTGTGTGCCCTGGCCCACTCCTCTACTTACCAGTGCTGTGGTCCCAGGTGAGCTGCTGCCCATCTCAAAGCCCCTGTTGTCAGGTCAGATGGGGGCCTTGGGCACACTCAGGGCTGTCTGATCAGATGGCTTTGCTTAGTTATAGTATCATCCAGGAGAGGTCCCTTTCCTTTCCTGGCTTGTGACTGGGTTTTAAAGAGGAAGGGGCTTGCCTCAGCCCTTCACCAAGAAAATATGGTTTTTGCAAATTTTCTCCTCATTTTCCAGATTCAGCTCCTGCAGGCTGAGGGAGATGCATCCTCTGATGGGAGGTTCTGGAACTGTCCTCGGAATGATGACTGGCCTGGGTCTTTACCCTAGTCTGCAAGGTCAGAGGCACTGCATGCACTTGCATGTGTGTACCCCAGACACTCTGATGCCAGCACTCGCCCACCCTGCCCAGGGACAGGCACCAGGAAGGAGCCTTAAGGCTGGGAGTCCAAGAACTCCCTGCTACCACCAAGGACCTCATCAGAGCCTCCAGTCCCTGTGGCTGGCCTGGACCTAGGGGCATGTGTTCCTGCAGCTCTGACCTCCTTTCCATGCTGTAGGCCCTGAAGAGCCATAGACACAGCAACAAGCCTCTCTACATCTCCATGGGCCACAAGATGAGCCTGGAAGCAGCCATGTGCCTGATGTGATGCTGCTACAGGTTCTGGATCCCAGAGTCCTTGTGCCAAGCGGGGTTCAGCACATGCTCCTCCACTTCTCACCATTTGTCAGCTGAGCTGGAGTCACAGAGCAGTGGTTTGAGGACAAGATGGCCCTGGGCTGAGGGCAAGTCCATGAGCCCCTTGCTGGGAAAACTGGTGTGGACATATTGGGCCCTGGAGGCAGGAAGGTAGACAGAAGGATGGAGAGTTCCTAGGATTCTACCTGAGATTTCCTGCCTGTGTCTCAGAAGCTACTTAGCCTAACACTCAGCTTCTCCCTTACTTGAGCCTCCTGCACCTGGGTACCAGGTTGTCTGGAGGATCATTTGATGTCAGCTTTAATGGCAGAGTGCTCCACCAGTAGCCCTCAGCTGGAGGCCCTTGCAAGAACACTGGGGGTGAGTGCTGAGGAAGGCTCATGTTGGCATCAGGAACTCCAGGGTGTGGCTATGCCAGGTACCCAGCACCTAAACTGGTGCTCAGGGGTCAGGGGATCAGCTCTCTGATGAGCCAGTTGGCTCAGCTGAGAAGGAACTCAGCCTGCAGCTGAGCACACAATGCCCATGGCTCACCTTCATAGTCATGATGAGGGGACACCAGTCACATACTAATATGTGTTTCACAGAAGCTATAAGGTGAAAACCCAAGAGAAGCCATCCTCAGGAAGAGAGAAATCCTGACTCAGGAACAGTATTTGCAAAAGCCCCAGGGCAGAGAAGACATTGATGTGCTCAGGCAGCTCAGCCAGACCAGAGAGGTGTAAAACCAGGAGCCAGTCTGTGTCTTAAGCTTTCAGATTGCAGACCTCATTGCAGGGACTCAGAGCCAGTGTGCAGGGCTGCAGATCTGCCTTCTACAGGCAGCAGCTCCTTGTGTGGTACCAGGCCCTTGGGTCTTTGGGAGGAGCTGGGGCCATGGTCTGCACCTGAGTCCCTGCCTTCCACAGCCCAGTCCTGGAGACTGCTGAGGGGAGGGGGAGAGGGCCTAGAAGCCTCCCTGCTGTCTGATGTTTCCTGCCTTCCTATAGCCTGTGCTGAGCTGGTGGAGGTAGCCACCCAGCAGAGGGGCCACAGGCTACACACACTTGAGTGGGCCTCAGTCCTGCCTTGGCCTCATTGTAGGTGTACAGAATGGCCTCCAGGTGGCAGCAGCAGCCTGCATACCACCAGGGACAGGCTCCTGGGGCAGATGTGCCAAGAGGTGGTGGATGAGTGGGCTTGTAGGTGTCCACCAGCAAGAGCCTTGCTCTCTCCCCATCCAGGGTGTTGCTGGAGTCTTAGGCACATAGGCTATCAAACCTGAGTGTGTCGTTAGCCCTAAGATGCCTTTCCTCTTCCATTCTTTCCCAGTGGCATAATGAGAAAAAACAAGGAGATTCTCTCAGAGGCCCTCAGCCCTAGAACTCTGGGTTGTGCTCTCCCAGACCTGCCGGGTAGGCCTCTGTCCTCTTCTCAGCTTACCATAGAGTGGCCTTATGTTCTTGTAGGTGAGGGATCAGCCACATGAAATGTACTTTGACCACCTAAAAATAGGCAGGGTCATGTGCCTTCAGCTGGAGAAGAGCCCACCAAGTCCTGAACCCACACTTCAGAGACAAGCCACCTGCTGGAATGGGTGAGGGTCCTATAGGCTTGACATTTTCTTCCTGGGCCCACTGGCCCCTCAGCCCTCCTAGATAGTATGAGAGATGGTCTTGGTGTTGGGTCTCCCTCCTGCTGCTCTGATGGGCCCCTGGTGTTAGATGCACTGCCCTGCCAGTGCCAGGTGCAAGTGCTCCTGCCACGCTGGGCTGCTGCCTGCCAGACGGCCACCGCCCACCCCACCTACTTCCCCACTAACTGAAGCAGGAGCCATCTGGGGATTAGCTGCTCCTGCCCATGAGTCACGAGGCCCCAGAGGTCAGCTAAACCCATCTTAGCCAGGATTGGGGGCTTCTTGAGGCCAGAGTCCCATTTGGGACTGAGCCCTGTTTCATATTCCTCCCCACCTGGGTTGTCCCAATCTCCACCTGCAACCCACAAGCCCTCTTTCACTCTGGTAAAAGGTAACCTTGCTGAACTTTCTAGAGATGGCAGGAGTCACAGGTGACACTAGTTGGAAGGACAGACTAGTTCTGCTGGAAGTCCTCCAAAGAGATTGAAGTCCCCAGTAAAACTGGGCAGAGCTGCTCATGTGGGGAGGACCCTAGGACACTCTTCCTTCATGTCAGGACCTCAACACTGAGGTTCTTGGCATCCCTGGCACCCACACACCAGTGGTGGCTGTTCCTAACATCTGGAAGTCTGGGCCTCCAGACTGTGGGAGGTGTGAGAGCCTCCCCAGGCTGTGGGGCAGGTAGAGTTTGTCCAGAGTCTGGCTCAGAACCAGCCAGCACATGTCACTGAGTTCTGTCTCCTCTAGGCTGTCATCCACTATCAAGAACAGTTGCAGGACTCTGGGACACTCCAGGCCATCTGTACCAGGGCAAGAGAGTTGAGCACCAGGGGACATTTAAGCTACCCACAGGTGGTGCTTCCAGAGGCCCAGTCTTGTCCTGCTGCAGTGTTGTGGCTCATGACTGGCAGGGAACACAGGAGAGGTCCTGAAGGGGGAGGAGAATGAGATGGACTCCTGGCTTGGTGGGAACTCTAGAAACATCTGGCCTGAGTACTGTCCCCCAGCAGGGCTACTCCAGCTTCTCATGGCCTATTTTATCTTCAAGGGACCCTATCCTGGATTCCACAGAAAGGGCATGGCCTCTGGAGACCCTTCACAGCCATCACATGCATGCCGGCCCTCTTTTCCTCACCTGTGAGGCAGCACAGTAGTTCTTGTCCTTGGTGTCACAAAGCAGGCCTGTTTAATGACTGTCAATGGGTTAGCAAAGCCTGATGGCAGTTTACCAGGAGGCAGGTATTGGGTCGCACAGTATGATTGAGGAAGGGGAGGCCCAGGGTGTTGATAAGCAGCAGTGCAGGCCACAGTGGCAGCCTGGGTTCTAGACCCTGTTTCTGGTACTCCTCACTCCCTGAGGGAAGACTGTGTGAGGTGTCCAGGGCTGGATGGCACAAGTCATTCAAGTCCTGTGTATCCTCTGTGCTCATTTCCCCTCTGCCTTCATTTCCTGGTGACTGTTCCTCAGCCTTATTAAGTTGCTTGGAGAACTGGGAGATGGGCCCCTGGGACTGCCCAGCTTCACAGTCAGGTCTGGCCAACCCAAGTGCAGGGTGGTCCTGTCAAGCTCTGGCCAGGCCTATCCTCAGGCCTTCCAGGGACCTCATAGGGTCTCCTGGGCTGGCTCTGGCATTTGATGGCAGCCCTTTCTCCATGCCATTACCAAGAGCCAGAAGGCACAGGGTCTAAAAGCATGCCACCAAAGAGGCCTGGGAGAGCCTACTGACCTCTAAGGACCACAGCAAAGGCCCAAGGACAGACTTGGAGGCTCCCAGGAGAAATAGGGCTAGGGCCAGAGTAAACTGGGTGCCATGAGCACTTGGGCTGCTGGCTTCCCATTCCAGCTATGAGGACCTCACACACCCAACCTCAGGTAGAGGCCCATTGGAACATAGAGGAGGACCCTGGACATGCCCATTGAAACACCCAACATGGCCAGTGGCAAGCTACCTTCTCCAGCAATAAGACAGACCTTTCCAAGGCCAGTTCCAGACCAGAAAGTGCCTGCAATCACCCTCCTAGAGCATGTGAAGAGGATTCAGGTTCATGTGCACCATGGACCCAAAGCTGTGTGAATACCACAACTCTCCTGCTCAGTCCACTCCTTTGAATATAAACCTGCCTCCACCTGCTCTGTCTTTTCTTTCAGGGTTCATTTTTAACTGGTGCCCCACCAGCCATAGTGGGACACAGAAGGGGTTCATAGTGGTGTGGCCATGCTTCAGCACCCACAAGTCTGTCCTCAGTCTGGAATGAGGCCAAGGGTGGGCATGGGCTGCTAGGGGTTCAGAGGATGCCAAATGGAAGGCAGTTGAGGCCCCATACCCACCACAAGAAAGCCAGGACACTTCTGCCACCTTCACCCAGAAGCATAGCCTCAAGCCTCATCTCTACTGTAGGAAGGCAGCCCTTCCCCCACCCCATCTGGCCACTTCCTCTCTTGGCATGGTTTGAAGAGGCAACTGAGAGGAAGGGTACAGTGGGTGACCTACCTTCAGCCTGCCTCATCCCCTGTCTTTCATGTACCCGTTTGCACCCCAGACTCCAGGCTCAAGAGTGGAATTGACAGAGGATAGGTTGGGCTGGCTGCCAGATTCTGTGGTCCCTGTTTCCCCAGTTCCAGATCAAGATGAAAGAATGTGGCCAACAATGGAGAAGAGGAGGGAGGTGTGCTTTCTTAAAGAAATGGAGAATGGTGAGAAACCCTGTCCCTGAAATGCCCTTGTCTATTCCCAAGCCACATTAAGCCCAGACCAGAATGTCCAGGTAAATGCCATCCCAAGGGACACTGACTGTCCACATGGTAAATAGGCATACTAGTGTTATCAGGAGGATCTTCTTTCTTGCACACACACCAGACAGCTGCTTCTTTGGATGCTGATCATGTAGGTATCAAAGCATATGAAGCATTCTAATGACGTCACTGCTGTGACCTGACAACAAACCCTTCTCCCTGAGTGACTGGCCTGGTGTTGGCACCAGGGAGATGACAAGTTCCTCTTGTCCAGCCACCTGCCATTGGACAAAGTGTGGAAAGAATGGAATTGCAGGAGGGGTGGGTGCTGCCTGTCTTGCCTTCTGCCCTGGACCTTCCCCAAGAGCAGCTTTCAATACACTGATATCCCTGGGCACAGTGGCACATACCTATAAGGCTCAGGAGGCTGAGGCAGAAGGATCGTGAGTTCAAAGATAGTCTCAGCAAACTTAAGAGGCCCTAGCTCTAAATAAAATATAAAAAAGGGCTGGGGATATGGCTCAGTGCTAAAATGTCTCTGGGTTCAATTCCTGATATCAAAATAAAAAATACACCCATGTCTTGCACACCATCTGTGGATATTTCCTTGGGTCTCTTGGCAACCTGTCGCACTTAGTGCAGCTGGGCTGTGGGCCAAACAGGAGAGGGAAAGAGATTCAGCCATATGCTGGGGTGATGGGTTTGTGCTAAGCCCAAGTGACAGCTCAATATGTCGTGTCTAGGTTCAGGCAAGCTTCCTGGCCTCTCAAGCCAGTGTGCACTGGTTGTTAGGAACTATGGGGTGCCGCTCTGAGTGATTCATGTCTTCCATTCCCAGAGTAGAGAGGCTGTGATGGTCACTATATCTCTTAGTGACTTGGATATTGCCCTGGTCCCGGAAGTTTGAGGACATGTCTTTAGACATAGATGGCTCCCTATAGCCCTTGGCTTGAATTATACTCACATGGCCCTTGTAACTGCACCCCTTCTTCAGTTTTTTTTTTTTTTTTTTGGATGGAACTTTCTAAGAATAAGCTTCCTCCCAATAAAAGCTCACTTCTGAATGAGCTCACTGGCTCTCTCTGGCCAACCTCTTGTGACATCCCCCGCTCACCCATTTGGGGAACTTGAGGCCAAGAGCAGAGGAGCTGTCTTGAAGCTTGTTTAAAGGTAAAGTGTGTGTCTGTGTTTTATTTGGTGTCTCAGGAAATTCACACAAGCAACCTTAAGTTCAGCTGCCCCCATGGGCCGGAGGCAGCAAGGAACCCCCTTTGGGACAGTTCTACAGCAGCCTCTGAGGAAGCTGAGCACCAGCTCTCACTGTTCTAAATTTTCCTCAACAGGTTTGGAGGTCATTAGATGTGCAAATACATATGAAGTCTCTTGGACATGCAGGAAATTCCCAGTAAGTGAAGGAGTCTAGTCTCCGGCTGGGCCCAGGACCAAGATGGTAGGCGGAGAGATAGTGCCTCTGAGTCCACTGAGCACCTGTACACCAGGCTCTTGGCCAGGCTCCCTGTGGAGTCCTGTCAATGGTGTGATGAGAACAGGGTCATAGTGGAAGCCCCCAGAGCCTTCCCTCTAAAACTTCATGTCACTAGCTCATGCAGACCTGGGCAAGGCTCACAGGGGCTACCCTAATGCCACAGGCCTGGGCAGGCACTACACACATGAGAGCCAGGAACAAGGTGGTGTTCCCACCCAAGCCCAGGGGTAAGTGTGCCTTTGGCGACCCCTTCCCACTGAGGATGGACCACACTTGCCTGGCCCTTAGGGAGAAAGTACACCTAAGTCAGCAGCTGAGCCCAAGGTACACCCCTTGGGGGTTGCCCCTCCTCTGGGGGAATGGGGGCACCCTTCCTCCTGTGAGGGATGGGACTCCTTCTCTCAGGGGTTGGCCCTCCTCTAGAGGGATGGGGTTGGGTTCCCCTCCTCCTGTGAGGGATGGAGCTCCCCTCTCAGAGGTTATCCCACTTTTAGTGGGTGGTTGAAGCTCTTCTATTGTCAGTGTCCCCCTATTTTAAAGAAGCCTTTTCTCTAGGGACGGGTTCCCTTTTGCCAGCGGTGCCCCTTCTCTAGGGGATGTGAGCACCCCTTTTTCTCTAGAGATGTGGTGCAACTCTTGGGGTGTTCTGCTCTGTGGGATTTGGGCAGCCCTCCTATAGCATATGGTCCCTCTCTGGTATGACCCACATCTTAGGGATGGGGGTCTGCACCCTGCCTCCTTGAGGGATGGGATCAAGCTTTTTTGGGGTTCCCCTTTTCTAGATATGGTTGTGCCTGGAATCCTGGAGGGATGGAGGGTCCTCTCATGGGGTGCCCTTCCTCTAACAATGGTTCATGCACCCCCAACTTCCTAGAGAGATATGTTTACTCTACTGTGGTGTACCCCTTTTTTAGGGTATGGGGTGCCCCTCTTCTAGGGATTGGGCCACCTTCTTGAGAAGTGCCCCTTTACTTTAAGTTGGGGCTCCCAAAAATAAGGATGGTGTCACCTTTCCAAGCATGCGGCTTCTCTAGGGGATAAGGGCATTGCTCCTACATGAAGGATGGAGTCAAAAAGGTGCCCCTGTTCTAGGGGATGGTGTGCCCCTCATTTAGAAATGGTGGCCCTCTCTTGAGGGGTGCTCCTTTAGTAGGAAATGGGGGCTCCCATTCTCTGGCAAAAATTGGATACCTCTCTCATTCGGTGCCAATCCTCTAAAGGATCAGGTGTTCCT
This sequence comes from Urocitellus parryii, assembly GCF_045843805.1. Classification (NCBI taxonomy): domain Eukaryota; kingdom Metazoa; phylum Chordata; class Mammalia; order Rodentia; family Sciuridae; genus Urocitellus; species Urocitellus parryii. The sequence goes on from NW_027551777.1 coordinate 3,007,959, forward strand.
CCTCTAGGGAGTAGGTCTCCCTACAGAGGGGTGCCCCACTTCTAACAGACTGAGTCCTCATCTAGAGGGGTGCCCCTTTCTAAGAAAAGTGGGTTCCCTTTATCAAAATTTAAGTTTCCCTCTCAAAGGGCACCCCTCCTGTGAAAATATGAGTTCCCCTCTCAGGGGTTGGCCCTCTTCTAGGGGAATGGGGCCGGGCGTCACACCTCCCATTAGAGATGGGGCTCCCCCCTCAGGGGTTATCCCACTTTTAGTGGGTGGTTGCTGCTCTTCTATTGTCAGTGTCCCCCTATTTTAAAGAAACCTTTTCTCCAGGGATGGGTTCCCTTTTGCCAGGGGTGTCCCTTCTCTAGGGGATGTGAGCACCCCACTTTCCCTAGAGGTGTGGTTCATATCTTGGGGTGTTCTGCTCCGTGGGTTTCAGGCAGCCCTTCTCTAGCATGTGGTCCCTCTCTGGTGTGACCCACATCTTACAGATGGAGGCCTGAGCCCTGCCTCCTTGAGGGGCAGGGTCAAGTTTTCAGGGGGTGCCCCTTTTAGATATAGTTGAGCCCAGAATCCTGGAGGGATGGGTGGCCATATCATAGGGTACCCCAACTCTAAGAATGGGTCATGCACCCCCAACTTCCTGGAGAGCTATGTTTTCCCTTTTGAGGTGTGCCCCTTCTTTAGGGCATAGTGCCTGGAATCCTGGAGGGATGAGGGGTCCTCTTAACTCCTCAGGGGTTGGATCACCTTCTCAAGTGATGCCCTTTAATTTGGGTTGGGGATTCCCAAACAATAAGGATGATGTCACCCTTTGAAGCATGCAGCTTCTCTAGGGGATAGGAGTACTGCTCCTCCATGAAGGATGGGGTCAAAGGGGGTGCCCCTCCACTAGGGGATAGTGTGCCCCTCATTTAGAAATGGTGGCCTTTTTTGGAGGGGTGCTCCTTCAGTAGGAAATGGGGGTTTCCTTCCTCTGGTAAAAATTGGATACTTCTCTAATGGAGTGCCAATCCTCTAAAACATCTGTCTCCGTACAGATGGGTACCCTGCTTCTACAGACTGAGTTCTCATCTAGAGGGGTGCCCATTTCTAAGAAAAGTGGTGCCCCTTTACTAAAATTTAAGTTCCCCTCTCAAAGGGTGCTGGTTCTGTAGGAAAAGGACTTCCCCCTCAGAAGTTGCCCCTTCTGTAGGGGGATGGGGCCACCCCTCCTCTCGTGAAGCATTGTGCTCTCCTTCTTGGGGGGTCCCTTCCTCTCACAAAAGATGAAATTCCCCTTCTCAGGGGGTTGCCCCATGGAGCTACAGGGGCTCCAGGGGACCTGAGCTGGGATTGACTAGCTGAAAAATACAACAGAAGTGTCCCAGATTCCTGTCTTCCCCAGGGTGCTCATGTGAAAACTTTCAGGTCATTTCACCTACCTGCTGAGGTGTAGGTCCTGAGCTGGTGCCCACCACCCCTGCCAGAGTGCCCCAGGCCATCTGTCCCAGGTAGGCAAAGCCCTGGCTGGCTGCCCACCCCACTCCACACCCCACTGCACTCTACTTCCTGGCATTCCCATGAAAGCCCAAACTGGAAATACAGCAGATGACCCCACCAGATGCCTTCCCAACTTCTTCCAGATGTTTCTCTATCAGACCTCCATCAGGACCATGGGTCAGGGAAATCAAAAGCCTAGGGTTGAAGGTGAGCATAGCTCTCTGGGATCTGACTGCCTGTCTCTAGTGCCCTGGGCACAACTCAGACATCAGGTTGGAACAATAACTGTTCCACCTTCCCTGAGACTATGAAGACCCCAGGTGGTAAGGGTTGGCTCAGGCCTGACACAATGAGGAAGGCTGTTGTCTGGAGAAGCAAAGACCACAGAGCCAGGGGTGATGGCTGTCTAGCCAGCAGGCCACAGGTAGGGACAGTTGGGTAGCCAGACCCTCCTCTCAGGGTTGTGCTCAAGGGTGCAAACCAAAGGAGCAGGGTGCACGGGTGGGGTGCACAGGACTGGCTGGGCCTGGGGCTGGGAGGACAGCCAGAAACAAGGCCTGAATAGAGGGGTGGGTGGGGGGTGGGGGCTAAGTGTAGTGGCACCTCAGCTCCTTCCTGCAGAACCTAATAGACCATGGTGATGTCCATATCTGCAGACCACAGCTTTTCAGGACTAACAATATTCTTGAACCTCTTAATAATTCAAGTTGCATCCAAATTGAATTTCCAGTTCCCCTGCCAGCCTCTGTGCTCCTTCCCAGCCCCCCAACTTGCCTAGGGTCTGGGAGGGACTGGCTTCCCGTGGTGGTCTTACCCAGGACCCCTCAGGGCTCTGACATCCAGGGCTGGGTGGCCTGTATGACCTGTCCTAGGCCAACCTCAATCCAACCCACACCTACTCAGACACTGGGCTGCTTGAGGGGGTGGAGCTGAGCCACTTGGCCCCTTCCTCAACATCTCACTAGAGCCACAGGCCTCTTGGGACCCACCCAGTCTGTAGGGGAGCCCCTTTGATCCCTAGCCTCTGTGCACCCAAAGTTGTTCTTGTGCCTCCTCAGATGAGGGCCTGAAGGGCTTTGCCTGGAGCTCTCTGTCCTGGTGGGGACACCTGGGTTCCAACTCAGACTTCTTCTGCCCTGTGTGCTGGGGTAAGTGACTTCACCTTTCTGCACCTCTTTCCCCATCAGTGGGCTGGTAGGATCAGTGTCTCCAGAAAAAGCTGTGATAGTTTCGGGAGCAAGAGAGGGTGTCTGCACCCTCCTTTCCAGGTGCATTGCCCAGCTGCAGACACCACTTTCTTGCCCAAAGCAGCTCAATCTCTAGTCCCTCAGAGAGGTGAGGAACTAGGGGTGCCACCAGGGGCCTGTGTGAGGTAGGGGCTCCCCAGCCTGGCCCACCTGCCCCATCAGCAGCCCAAGCCCACTGCACTCCCCTGGCCAGGCCACTTGTGGAGTTTTGCCAGTGCTAATGACAGCACAGGTGGCTGCACTGGCATGCAGTGAGTGGCAGGCAGGTGGTGGGCAAGGAGCATGGAAGGATGACACTGCCTGCTCTGCCCCAACCCAGCCAGGAGACCAAGTCCCTCAGCCTCTGACAACAGAGGCCAGTGCAGGCAGGTGGTGAGGCTCTGCAGAGGGCAAACAGAGGTGGTGGCAGGCCAGATGCACAAGCTGAGGGCCAGGACAGAGCAGAAAGACCCAGGGCACCTACAGGGGGGAAGGAGGACACTGGGGGTCCCAGACTCAAGAAGAGGCCCAGCTGCCTGGGCTTCTGCCAGGCTGTAGGGCGATGCGTGTGGGGAGCAGCTTGTTTGCTTTTGGTTTTGTTCTTGGTGATTTAAATTTCGTTTTTTTCCTAAACAAAGTCATAAACATGCACAGTCTGGATGATCAGATAGTTCTGTGGGGCTTGGGATGGAATCCAGCCCCTCTTGCATGGCTCCCTGCTTTCCCCATCCTCCTGGATGGTTCTTTTGGTATTTACTTCTGAATAGCAATGTTGCTGCTGCTTTTTCCTTTTCAGATTTAGAAACTACTCGTTGACATCTGGCTGTGGTGAGTCAAAGTTTGTCCTCTCATGGATGAGTGTGCACACATAGCACACTCATCCTGCTTCCTCCCATCCTCATGAATAATGATTAAGTGTGTCCAAGATGTTTCTTTGCATACACTGGTTGCTGCTGAGTAATGTGTTGTAATTACATCTCTGTACAACCTCTTGTATTTCCTGGCCTTAATAATTGCCTCACTTGGAGGCGGGTATTTACTTATCCCCAAACCATGCCATGGAATGAAATGGAATATGAATCTCTTTTTGATACTGAAAACATCAGGCCATCTATGTGCTTAATTTTTCCTGGAGCCTGTGGTAGCTGGCCTCAAAGATGGCCCAGTGATCTGCCCTCCTGGTACTGGTGTCCTTGTCCTGCTGCATGGCACAGGGTAGGTCTGTATGACAAACAGCGGATGGCAGAAGCCATGGCTCTCTCTCTGGCTCCAGGTTTAGGTTACAGAACACACTGTGGCTCTTGTCTTGGTGTTGGTCTCTATCTATCTATCTATCTATCTATCTATCTATCTATCTATCATCTATCTATCTATCTATCTCTCCTCTTTATTGCCCCTTCCATTCTCTCCCTGTTTCCATTTCTCTCTCTCTCCCCCACCTTTCCTCTCCCTCTCTGCTTTGCTCTCTCTCCATCTCTTTTTCTTCCTGTCTTTCTCCCCCTTTCTCTCTCCTTCTTTCTCTACTTCTCCCTTTCTCTCTGTTTCTCCCCCTTTTTCTCTTCCTCTCTGCCTCCTTCTCCTTCTTTTGGCATTTGTTTTGAGGGAGGTCCCCTGCCCCTGCTGCATGGCACAGCACTCTGTGAGTGGGTGCTCTTGGTTAGCATTAGCCATGCAAGGGAACCATTTTGGAAGTGGTCCTTCATCCCCACACTTGGGAGGAAGGAGCCCTGGCTGTCCTCTTGGCTACAAGCCACCTCATGATACCTATAGCCTGAGTCCTCCACCATTCTGCTTCCAGATTCCTGTCCCCCAGAAACTGTGTGATAGTAAATATTTGTTCTGGGATAACTTGTTACACAGCAATACAGAGCCATTTTTTTCCTCAGGCATGCATCTGTCACGGTCACCTTCACACCTGTGCACCATTTACCATGAGGAACTTCCCTCCACTCCAGCCTTAGAAGTTCTTCTGTCTGCTTCTGAGTGGCATCCTTCCCACATCCCCCACAACCTATATTTTGGACAGCTCCCTGGTTTAATACTGAGTGGCAAGAGTACCAGCCCATCTTGCCCCTGCCTCACCCCAGCTGGCACCCCAGCCCTGATCTTCCAGCAGGAAGACCTGGGAGTGGAGCTTTCTTTGTTAACTTGCCTGAGTCTTCAGGTGGATATGAACTGCCCTGTTGGATGTCACCTTGTTAAAGCCCATCTGCCTGGAGGGCCTGCTGGCTCCTCCTCTGGGCCATAGTTCTGTATGGGTTAAGCCCACCTATGCTGTCTAGCTTTCTGTTACTGTAATAAAATATCTGAGAAAATTGCCTTAAAAAGATGGAACGTTCATGTTTCCAGAGGTTTCAGTTCATGAGCATCTGGTTCCGTTACTTTTGGACCTGTGGCAGGACAGCACCTCATGGCAGAAGTGAAGCTGCTCATCTCATTGCAGCCAGGAAGAAAATAAGAAGAGACCAGAGGCCCACTTTTTCCTGGAGAGCACAATCCCAACGATCTAGGACTGCCCACTAGGCCCACCTTCTACAGGTTCCCCCACCTGCAGGGCCCAGTGGATAGGGCCACAGTCTGGGGACTAAGCCTCAGGGACACTCAAGGTCCAAACAATGGCACCACTGGGCTGGGCTGTCTGGTCTGCCAGGTGCTGGGGACCCTCCTGCAGCTTCACTGCTTATCAGCTTTGGCCAGCTTCCTCTGTCCATAGCCCCCAACATGGGCAGCAGACCCCTGAGGGAGGAGTGGAGCCATCCTCAGGCATACCCTGCTCCAAGCCTGGACTTTGACCAGGCTTTCATCCTCCCTGGGGACTCCTGACAGTCTCTCAGGTGGGTGAATCCTGGAGCAAGAGTGTGCAGGTGTACAAACCAAGTCATCCTGTGTGTGATCAGAACCACAGGTCACGTGTGAAAGAAACCACCTGAAGCAAAACTGGGTCCTATGTGTTGACTCCAAGGTGAGCCAACACTGCACAGCCTTGCTGCCTCCTGGATCTCCATCAGCCCTTCCCAGTGGGGGCTCAGCAGCAGCCCCAGATTTCCTCACTCCTCATCTAGTGACTTCATGCATGGGGATGCTCTAGCTGAATGGCTCCAGGATATACCCCAGGTGGTGCACCTTGGCTGGCCCAGCCTGTCACAGGCCTTTCCCTGAGCATGTCACTGTGGCTTAGGGTGGCCAGAGCCAGGGGCAGAGCCAGCCTCCACCCACCTATAGAGAAAGGATTTCTCAGTGGAAAGTCAAGGCACTGTTGTCAGAGGAAAACACCATCTGGGAAAACTGAGGCTGGGGCCTTCTGCAGAAATGTAGAAGCTCTAGGGACTCATAGTTTCATTCATCCCAAGGTCCTAGGAACACACTGTCTCTTCCTACTACTGCCCTGTCCCATCTCCTAGTAATTCTCTTTCAATGCCAACAGGGAACAGTGTTATTAAGGGCCCATTATTAACTTGCTGATCTTGATTCTGAGGCACAGACATGAAAGGCTTAGGGGATCCACTTGGCATATAATGAGGTATCCAGACACATTACTTGGGTATCAATTAACTATCTGAGGAAATGTCAGGAAGGATCCTTCCTGCTGGCAGGGAGAGAGCCAATCAACCTGGAGCATCAGTTGGATCTGGCTTCAGCCTCTAGCAGGGAAGGGGAAGAGGGAAGAACCTGCAGGGCCCAGTGGGGCTGGGCATCACTCCTCCTCTACCACTGCCACAAACCCTGGGCACACACTCTGGCCTCTGCTACCTCAGTCCCTTCATTCATTCCTCAGTCACCTGCCAAAATGAGTGGTGGTCAAGAGAGGGGACTGACAAGGAACAGAGCAGTGCTGGGGAGAGACAACTGTGCAGGCAGGTGGCATTTGCAGCTCTGTGGAATCAAGGGTGACAAACAGCATCTTCAGAGCAGGGAGGAGAGCAGGGCAGGAGTACATCACAGAGCAGGAGGAAAGGAGGGGCTGGGCACAGGGACAGGGTAGCATGGGGGTGAGTAGGTCATGAGGTGCAGAGCAGCCCTGGCTTGGCTCAGAGACAGGCTGCCTTGGGCATTGTGCCTGAACCAGGTGCCACACACTGGAAGACCAGGGCAGGATCTGTCTCCTGCTGCTGGAGAGCTGTAAGACTGAATAAGACTCTGAAAATCTTTAAGAGCCTTGTTTTCTCCTCTTAGAATGGGGTTGCTAAGCCCAGTTCCCAGGAGTGGGCCTGATACCCCAGCAGGCACTTACTGAACTTGGTTCCCTCTGGTGTAGAACATTCCCAGGTCAGAACCAGGGGCCAGGGTGCATCCTTGAGGAATTAATGTGGGCTGGTCAGCTGGCACTAGGTGGGCAGAGACAAAGTGCAGGATCAAACCTGGCCCTTGGGCCAGCAACACTCATGATCTGGGTGCCTCTGCTGGATGTGTCCCCCAGATGAGGACCAGTGACTATACCCTCACATGCCCTGCCCTTGGCTTTGATCATGGTAGAGCCCCAGCATGCCCTTTGGTGCAGTAGATGCCCCCATCCTGTTCTACTCAGAAAGTGATTGGCAGCTGCCACTTCCCAACTCTCCAGCCTCATATCTTTTCATGACACTGACATATGACATCTCTGGGTTGGGGGGTAGGGTTCCAAGGAAGCTGCCAACTGTGAGTGCAGCGTGTCCCCATTTGTCTCGGGGCAGATGGCTGCCAGTGAGTTAAGTGTGTGCAGGGGAAGGGGTGCCACAGGAACCCCTTCCTGCAGGGATTGTGGGGAAGGAGGGGCAGGCACCCACTGGTGGAGGAGCAGGGACCACATCAGAGGGAGGGGACTGGGACCCCATGGGCTCCAGGGTTGGGGCAGGACCCAGGGGCCAGATCCTGAACACGGGGCTCAGGGAGCTTTGGCCCAGCCTCAGAGAGGGTGCAGGACCCTGTAGTTCAGGGTTGGCATGCCCCTGTCATGCCTAGCTGGGTAGCCATAGGCAAATCCCTTCTCTCCCAGCTCCTCAGGGCCTGAAAGAGTGTTTACTGTCTTCAGGCGCCTTCATTTTCTGAGCCATGAGCTCTGCAGGAGGGTAACTTCCTCAGCACACAGAGGCCTGCTATCTGCAGGGTTCTCTTGCCAGGAGGTGATGGGGCTCCAGCACACCCTACCAGACTCCCCCCAGGGTGAACAGGCAGGGACTCCACGCTGAACTCGGAGGCTGAGGCTCCAACAGAGCTTGGGATGGCTCCTTGAGGTCCCTTTGAGGAGCAAGATCCCTGACCAGCTTTCCTCAGCCACCTAGGTAGCAGCAGGAGCCACACATTGAGGGGTCTGGCAAGGCTGCTGGGCAGGAAGCTGACTGAAGTAGGAGACCCTGCCTGCCTTGGCTGCCCCCAGAGCCCAGTCCACTGGACCCAGAACATCTCAGAGACACTAGTCCCCAAGGAAGGAGGAGATGTGGAAAGTCACTGAAGAAATAACCCAGTCACCAAAGACTTGCTTTGGTTGGAGGGCCTGGGGCTGGAAGGAAGGCCCCATGAGCACCCCCCCCCCCAGAATCTCTGCTTGAGTAGTGCCCACCCAGGCCACGAGGGCTTCTCCTTGGTGACAGAATACACAGCAGCATAGTCTTACTCAGTCCTAGTGTACTGGACGTGGAGTCCCAGGCTCTCAGCCTCCTGTAACCAGCACACAACAGTAGGAGCAGCCCCTGTCACAAAAGACAGGATACTGAGGTGAAGAAAGCCTGAGTGGCTGGCCCAGGCCTTGGGGATGCTTAGTGCTGAGCTATGCTGTGAACCCAGGTTCTGGTCAGCTTCTGGGCAGCCCAAGGTATATAGACCTGAAACACCTGGCTAGAGGAGCCCACATTCTCTGGAGGATCGACCTCCTGCCTCTAGGGGAGCATGGAAGGTGGGTCCTTGTCCCTTCCCCCCCATCCTCTTATCCTAAGGCTGGCTCCCACCCCAAACCACTGACCATGTGCCAGATGCCTCTGCCTGCTGTGACTTAGCCCAGCTGTTACTCAGCCTCTTGTTTGCTGGTTGTTATCCTTTTTTTTTTTTTTTTAAATTTTCCAAAGTATGACATGGCCACTGAGCCATGGCAGGGTATTCCTGCTGCATTGTCAGGGGACTCCTTTCAGGCCTAAGTCCATGAGTGTCCAGGAGGGTCCATGGCTTGTTCTGGCCAAGTGGCTGATAATTAGGTGCTGGGATGAGGCATCCTTAGACTCTGGTCCTGAACAGACTCTGTCACCTCCAGGGCCAGCAGTCTGCACCTCATTTCTACCTGACTCAGGCATGGTGTTGGGACACCTGACCAAAGTCACCCTCCCCAACTGCCTCCCAAACCAAGGGGCCAATGTCCTTGACACTGTAGATTAGGGACCTAGAGGCTAGAAACCCTCCAAGGGAGGGGCATCCCAGAGCCCTGCTTCTTAAGGATGGAGTAAGAAATGGAATGTGTCCTGGGAAGGCTCAGGATGTGGGTCAGTGCCATGCATGGCTGCTGTTTCATTAGGCACTGAGCCTGGTCCTTAGGAGCCAAGCAGGGAAGGGCAGCCCTGATGTGGATCCTTCTCAGGATTGGGCCCAGCATGGGGCAGTTGGTGGAGTGTTAAAAGTGGAGGTCAGCCATGCTGGGCTCAAAGCCTGGGTTTAGTTTGTGTGAATTCATTTAGCATTTCTCTCACTCCTCATCCTGAAATGGAGTTAGCACCCACTTTGAGGGCAGTGCTCTGGTGCCAAAGAGATGAAATGGGAGCCACCAAGTGTAGACCCCAGTTCTGACCCCTGCATTTGGAAGGTTCTCTGCTTTGAAAAGGTTCATTGTCGAGAGGAGCCTGCTGCAAAGCAGTGGCCTACACACCACAGGAAATCTGGGAGGACAAAAAGAAGTGCTTCATGATAAGCACTGAGGGATTCACTGTCTATGTTTTAAATACAAAATCCCAATGAGATGCAAATAATGCACAGGAAATAAACCTGGACATGACAAAAGCAAATAAATAAAAATATATTTGTTTTGCAAATATCTTCTCCCATTCTGTGGTTTGTTTCTCATTTTCTTAACATTTTGTTTTTCAGATCCTAAGTTATTGATGGATTGACTGATGCATTATTTGGGATCAGATCTCACTATGTTGCCCAGGCTTGTCTTAAACTCCTGAACTTAAACTCACAGGTACTTAAAAGTTTTTAATTTTATCAAAGTCCCAACTTACCAGTATTTTCTTTCATGGATTTTGAGATTCAATTAAAAGAACACCATCAAATGAAAGATTACGTAGATACTTTCTCATGTTATTTTATAAACGTCTTAGAGTTTTATGTTTAAATTTAGGTATTCAAGTTTAACTGATAGAAGTAGAGAGTAAAATAATTGTTACCAGATTCTGACATTAAAACAGACACATCCACCAATGGAATATCATAGAAGATGTAGAGATAAATCCACACATGTATAATCATCTGGTCCTTGACAAGATGTCAAAAACATATGTTGAAGAAAAGATATCCTTTTTAACAAATTCTGTTGAGAAAACTGAGTAACATGTATAAAATAATAAAATGAAACCCTTATTATATATTTTAAAATAAAAGTAATTTTAAAATGTGTCATCACAAAAATAACATAGATCAGGAAAGGACTAGATAGATATGTTAATGAGCTTGACTTTTTAATAATTCCACATTATATACATATATTAAAAAAATCACATGGTGCCCCATAAATATTCATAATTCTGACTGCTCAGTTCAAAACAATGTTAATAATGTAATAAAGAATAGAACTAAGATGCAGGATGAGAAAATACTCATTGAAAGGAGCAAGTCTCTAATCTATTCCATAGAGAAATTTGCAAGTCCTACAAATTTTTTTCTCCTTATCCAGTACTGTTGACTAGTATGGGTCTTTTTCTTTTCTATACAAACTTTAGATTAAGTATGCATCTATACAACACCTCATCCAACAATAGCACAATTCACATTATTCTTAAGTGCACTTAGAACTCCAATCAAGATAGATCACATATTAGGATAGAAAACATAACTGAACAAATTAAAGAATAATTATCATACAAAATATGCCCTTAGACAACATGGAATAAAGTAGAAATGTATAACAGAATAATACACCAAAATTAGCAAAATATTGAAGATTGAACAATATACTTATAAATCGCACATGAGCCAGTCTCAAGAGAAATTCAGAATCATTGAAATTAAAACAAAATTTAAGGGATGTAGAAAAAGCAGACTTATAAGGAAGATTTTAGCACTGGTTGCATACATTTAAAAAAGAAAGTTATAACATCAATAATTTAAGCATCCACCTTAGGAAAATAGAGAAAGAGCCTAAATAAAGCAGAAAAATAAATAAAAATTACAATAAAAAATTAATGAAGTTTTAAAAAATAAATAAACACCAAAAAGTAAATGAAATCCAAAGTAATTTTTTGAAAAGATCAATCAATACAATTAATAAAACCCAAACCAAGGTAATAGAGAAAGAGAAACAGGAAAGAGAAAAAAATGAAGTAGAGAAGGAGGAAAGAGGAGAAGTGAGGAAACAGACATAAAAGATTTTAAAAATTACTAATATCAGAAATAACAAAAGTTTATCATTAGTGATGTTATGGGCATTAAAAGGTTAACAAAAGAATATTAGGAAAAAACTATGTATGCTTATGATTTAAAAATAGACATATTCCTTGCAAGATGCAAACTACCAGAACTCAATGTCTTAATATATTCATGCCACTCTAACAGAATACCATGAACCAAGTGGCTTTATATTACTTTGAATTGGCACAGAAACTTACTTTTCATCCTTCTGGAGATTGAGGAGGTTCAAAATCAATTCAAGATGACAGAAGTTTCAGTGTCTCCCAAGGATCCTCTTCCTGGAATATAAGGATTTCTTCTTGCTGTGTTCTCACATGGCAGAAGCAGGGAAGGACACCCATGACCTCTTTAATCAAAGCCTTAAACCAATTCATGAGGCTCCATCTTCAGAACATAACCATCTCTCACAAGTCCCACCTCTTAGTACCATCACATAGGAAATTATGGTCCAACTAATACATCTTGAAGGGACACAAATTCAGTCAATAGCATTTACAAAAGAATAAATAGAATTTCTTGAGGAGGTCTATATCTAGAATGGAAACAGGTGAATAATAAACAGTCTTCCAATGAAAAAAGCACCAGACAAAAAATTTTATTGTGAATTCTACCAAAAAATTAAGAAAAAATAACAATTATTTAAAATCTCTCCAAGAAAATGGATGAATACAGGACATTTCCCAAATCATTCCATGGGGCTATAATGCCAAAATAAGATAAAGACATAAACAGAAAAAAATATGTGTTGACAAGTATCTTTTATGAACATAGATTTAAAGAATTCTTCAGCAAAGTATTAGCAAACAGAATCTAGCAAAACATAATAGCAATTCTACACCAAGACCAAGTGATATTTATTCCAGGTGTGCAAACATGGATGGGACCAAGGAATGCAAGAATGAAATCCAGCTGGGCAAACAAGTCCTGTAGCTCTATGTCCAGTGAAGCACATGATACCCTGATGTTCTGTCCAAAGAGATTGTGTAGCTCCATCTCTGTAGCATTACTCGTTGCAGTTCACATGGTCTCTCTCATCTTGCCTCTTGATTCCTGCAGCTTTCCTTTGTAGATATTCCACATTACTGGCATCTCTTAATCTTGGGGGTATCATTTGAACTCTAGCTTCCTTCATGCATCATCCTCTCAGGGGCTGCCTGCAGGGATTTCAACCCTTCTACACTTTTCCTGGTTTCTCAGACCTTCCTTTGAAATCTCAGTGGAAGCCTCCATGAACCCTAAATTCCAGCCTCCTGCAGACCTGCAGCACCAACACTATGTGTTTGATAGCAAGGTCTGCCACCATCTTGAGCAGTAGCCAGGGTTCCTGGGCCATGTTTGTAGCCATCTCTGTTTGGGCAGCTTAGCACAGTGAAAAAACTTCGTAGCCCCCCCTGTGAAGGCAGGGTGCACCCATGGTGCTGAGGCCCAATCTCCTGAATTCATGGGGAGTGTACCCTGAAGAATCTGAATGCAGAGATATTCCAAGGAGGCTGGAATGCTGAACATGGCAGGACAGCAATAACTCCTCATACTAGGTTAATTCTTGTTGGTCAAACCTCAAATGACCTTTCTCCAGCCACACCCTTTCTGCCTTCAGTTACCATTCAGTTAATCCTTATCAGTGGATTAATCTACTAATTAGTCTAAAGATTTCATTATATAATCAATGCATCTTTGAAAATTTTTGCATTGCACTTTGGGGAGGCACTTCATATCTAAACCATAACAATATGGTAGTATTTGGTTCAATGCTAGTTTTGTCAATTACTCACAAAATATGTTGAGTGTGCCAAGTGAAATAATGGACTCCACTATTTCTGCTTGCAATTATATAAGTTTTTCCTTAAACATTCTAATGCCTTGATCTTAGATGCATAAGTATAAATAGATTAGTGTTAGCATAGTACACACACACACACACACACACACACACTATTCAAATCCACTTTCAAATAACATTATATATCTTCATGATTTGTGCAGTTACCTTTTAACAGATTATTCCCAGTTTCTTTCTCTCATAATTTATAACATTGATATCATTCATTTCACTTATCCTTGTATGATTATTGCCCAATGCAATTCAATTAATATTCTTATATTTGATTATATATTACTGCAGTCTGGCTGGGCACAGAATCAAGAGCCACTCGCAGCTTTGTAGATTCAAACAGCAACTCTTTATTCCCAAACTCACACCGGCCCTCTACAAACACGTTCTGGGGAAATCCAAGTTCTGCTGCAAAATTCACATACTCCACCAGGCTTTGAATCCCAAATACTTTCTGAATCCCATGAGAACTCAAGGGGAACTCAAGGATCGGGCTTGCCTGAGGCAGCAGGATATGCCCTATTCACCTTAAACCTGGAACCGCCCTAAACCCAAGGATGGAATACTCCCTAAAACCTGATCCGCCCTAAACCTGGATCTGCCCTGGTCCTTGAGCAAGGTCACCTTACTCAAGAATACATGCAATGTCACAGCGAATGTCCAAGGCAAGTCCATTTCCATGAGTCCTTCCTCTAAGCAACATGGGGTACGCTGGCAAGGAAATTTTGATGTGTCATTCCTACTTGGCAATGGCTCTCAGCAATATATAGAATAAGAAAAATGAAGATTTTATTTTACCTTTAGTTACTATTCATCTAATGTAAATAGATAAATAATTCCTTCCTTATGTTTATATTTGTAGGTTTCTTACATATTAATTTTCCTTCCTTCTGAAAAATCTCTTAAAATTTCTTGCAAGGTAGAGCTATGACAAATTTTCTCAATTTATGTTTCAATAAGTGTTTATTTGTCCCTTGCTGCAGTCTGGTTGGGCACAAATCACCGAGCGGCCACAAAGCACTTGTATGTTCAAACAGGAAACTTTATTGCCTTAACTCTAACAGCACTCCATGCACACTCCCCGGGAACTCTCCTGAACACCACATGGGGCCCCTCTCTGGCACACCACCCCACCTGGAACTCCCTCCACTGGAACTTCACCAACCAACTCAAACTCCCCAGGAAATCCCCCAGAGAACTCCAAAGTAGCAGGCGCCCAAGGAGGACAGCAGGGGTCTATATACAATTGAATCAATCCAGCATCATCTTAATGGCTCCCCTCTCAACCATTACTTCCGGCAAAATGCCAGGGGCCATTCCAACTCAGCCGTGACTCTCAACAGTCCCTCATTTTTAAAGGTTAATTTTCACTAGATTCATAATTATTGATTGATTTTTTAAACACTTTATATATTTCACTCCACCTTTTTATTTTCTTTTTTTGTTCTTTTTAAATGGTTTAAATTTTTTTGTTTGAATTAGTTATACATGACAGTAGAATGCATTTTGACACATCATACATAAATGGAGTACAACTTCTCATTCTTTTAATTGTACACTATGTAGAATCACACCAGTCATGTAATTATATATGCACACAGGGTAATAATGTCTAACTCATTCTATTATCACCATGTCCCCTTCCCTCCCTTCACTCCCCTCTGTCTAACCCAAAGTATCTCTATTCTTCCCTAGTCCCAACCCCCTATTGTGAATTAGCATTCTCATATCAAAGAAAACATTTGGCCTTTTTTGGGGAGGGTTGGCTTATTTCACTGAGCATCATATTCTCCAGCCCCATTAATTTACCTTCAATGCCATAATTTTGTTCTTCTTTAAGGCTGAGTAATACTTCATTGTGTATATACATCACATTTTCTTTATCATTTCATCTGTTATAGGGCTTCTATATTGGTTCCATAGTTTGGCTATTGTGAACTGTCCCTCTGTGTTTTTGATTGCATAGTATCTGACAAGAAGTTTGATATAAGTCTGGTTCATTTTTAATATTTTGTTCCCCTTCTCTGGCTTTTAACAGTTTTTTCATTGTGTCTGGTTTTTTGAAGTTTGAGTATGAGTTGCCCCATGTGTGGATTTTTGTTTTTAGTACTTTTTTGGTCTTCATAATTTGTCACTTGGTGTCTGTCATTAATGTTAAAAAACTCTTCAGTCAATATTGCTTTAAAATTTATCCGTTCCTTTTCATCTTTCTTCAATCTCGTGCATTCCCATTGTGCATGTTACATCTTTTGCTGTCATGAAGTTCTTGGAAATTGTATTTAATTTATTTTCTCTTTGCAATTTAGATTGAGATGCTTCTATTTACCTCTTTCAAGATTATTGATCCTGTCCTTGACTGTGTCCAATTTACAGATGAACTAATCAAGGACATTCTTGTTTTCCTGTAGTATTTTGATTTCCATCATTTTTATTCTTTATTAGAATCATCCACTTTTTGCTTGCATTACCCCTCTAGTGTTGCATTCTGTCCACTATTTCTAGTAGACCTTTGCCATAGTAATCATAGTTATTTTAAATTCCTTGTCTTGTAATTATCAATACTCTGCCTTGTATGATTCTTGTTTTCATGCTGTTTTGACTCCCATATTGTGTTTTTTTTTTTGTCTTTTAGCATTCCTTGTCATTTTTCTTCAAGAGTCAGACATAATATATCTGATTCTGAAACTTAGGTAGAGTCATTGCCCTTTATCCCTGATTTCACTTTCTATAGTTTTATTTACTAGTGATCAAATATGGTATGACAATATTAAATGGAAAATTCTAGAAATCAATAATTCATAAATTTTGAAATGTGTACTGTACTGAGTAGTGTGATGAAATCTCATGGCATCCTGCTCTGCCCTGCTTAGGATGTGAATCATCCCTTTAGCAAGCATATCCAACTACACACTCAATACCATGAAGGTTTGATGATCCAGGGTCACTCAAAATCCACGATGCTCCTTCTGATCTACTGTCTGGTCAATAGAAGCCTAATGCTGCCTCACAATGCCTGCATCATTCACCCACAGCAATTCATCACATAGGCCTGGCATCACCTCACATCATTGTCATCATAAGAAGGATGGATAAGTAGAATACTCTAAGATATTTTGAGAGAGACTATCTTAATTTTTATTGTAGTATAGTTTTAGTTGTTCTACTTTATTGTAGTTATTGTTGTTAACCTTTTACTGTGCTTAATTTATAAGCTAAAGTTTATCATATGTATGTATGTAGAGGAGAAAACATAGCATGCACATATAGGGTTTGGCAAATCTTGTGGTTTCTGCCATCCACAGTTGATCTTGGGAGTATCTTCCATGAATAAAAGACAAAGACTAAATAAGCTGTCAGTGTGAGGATTTATCAACAGTTAGGTTATACTTGCTGTTTACATTAGCTCTATATGTGAGAGGATAAGATTTCCTCTAGTATTTTTGTTTTTTTATCTCCTCTGTTGTTTTGAATTTCATTAGAAATGACCTCATATATAAAATCCAAGTCTTGAAGTTCTTCTGGGTATAATCCACCATTATTATACAGCAGCCTCATTCATGTAGTGTGGGAAGAAGAGATACATGTGGAATCCTCTGAGTCTCAGTATTTTAGTAGTCTTGGGCCTCTGGGTTGTGCCAGTTGCAGGTACTTCTTAGATTTACTGCCCTTCTTCGGTGAGACAGGTTAGATATAGAGGGGTAGAATGGGGTAATTTTCCTTTCACCAAGTTGGATAAGGCTTTGGTGAAGTCTTTTACTTCTAGGTTAGTCTTTTTCTGTGTGTGTAGAATACTTTTGGCTTACTTTAATATTTTCTTCTCCTCTCCCTCTGGAAAAAACGTTAGATTTTAGAACTTCACGTTAAGAATCTGGCAAGCCTTCAAGTAGTAAAAGCCATAAAATCTTAGGGCCCTCTTCAGACTAAATCCCCAGGAGTTTATAATTCTCAAGTTAGTCAATATTCAGCTTAATAAAGCTTTTTTTTTTAAGAAAAGGGGAAATGTAAATAAAATCTGTTTACCTAGAGCATTGTGGGGACAAGTGCATGGAGTACGCATACATGGTATATGTTAAGGGCATCTAAGTTGCAAACCACTCCCCTTTGCTAGATGTGTGAGTGGCAAACCACTTATCCCATAGGCACAGGCCTGGGCATGAGGCCATGTTGCAATCCCTGCACTTGCTCCACTGCCTGCTCCTCGATTGGCCGCTGCAAGGACAGTTGGCCAGAAATTGCATTGGTGGCTGCCTGTACACTGCTTAGCTACTGCCTAAGTATATATACATGGTAACTGCACAATAAAATCAGACCTACTTTCCTGCTTGGTCTTTGGAGGTCTTGATTAGGGAATTTGAAGCCACACTCTCCTTTACACTGTTCCGTGGACCTTCTTGCTGAACGAAAGAAAGCCCATGCAGAACTTGTTGCAAATGAAGAAAAAAATAAGAAATGTAAAGTTTCATAAATAATGAAATTGGGACATGAGATTGAATTGTCTTCTGTGAACAAGAGTCACTTTTTATTTCTAGGGAATTCTCATCCCAAAGGCAAACTGGAAGCCAATGAAGACTCTGCAACAAATTTAACCAGGAAAGAGTTTGCTCCTCTGGGAAAGCAGCTGTCCTCTCTGGGCAATGGCTTAGGCACTGGCAAATGGCTCACTCATCTACAAGTTCTTTCAAGACAGACTTTAAGGGTTTTGCCTTGCTATTTCAATACATTTATTATAATTATTAGTGCATGTGAATTGCACAAAATAGTTGGTTTCAATGTGAAATTTCCATAATCCATTCAACATGCTTTGATTCTATCTACTCTCTTACCCTCTTCTTAACTCTCCTTGTCTCTTGCCCTTTCCTAACAGTCTTCCTCCTACTTTCATGTCATCTTCTTTCCTTCCTATATTCTACATGTGGAGAGAACACATGCAATACTTGTCTTTCTGAGTCTGGCCTATGTCACTTAACACGATCATCTCCAGTTCCATCCATGTTTCTGCAAATGACATAATTTTATTCTTAGCCTGACTGGGTAAAATCCTATTGTGTGTGTGTGTGTGTGTGTGTGTGTGTGTGTGTGTGTGTGTATAATCTAGTTATCTGTTTATGGGTTCCTAGGCTGATCAACAACTTCATTCTTTTTAATTGTGCTAAAATAATTATGTGTATGCATGTATATCTTAAGTATGCTAACTTTATTTCTGTTGGATAAATTCTGAGAAGCAGTATACTTGGATGATATGGTAGTTCTTTTTCAGTTTTCTAAAAATACTGATCTCCATAAATGTTGTACTAATTTACATTCCAACTAGCAGTGTATAAGGACTCCCCCCATATCATCACCATCAATTATTGTTATTTATATTCTAGATGATTGACATTTTAACTGAAGTTAGAATGAACCTCAATGTAGTTTTGATTTGCTTTTCCCTAAATGGCTAAAAATGATAACATTCCTTTCTATAATTGCTGCCTATTTGTACTTTTTTCAAGGAGTGTCTGTTTAGTTTATTTGTCCATTTACTATATTGGTTTGTGTGTGTGTGTGTGTGTGTGTGTGTGTGTGTGTGTGTTGAGATTTTTGAGTTCTTTATATAATTTAGATATTAATCCTCTTTTGGAAGAGAAGCTAATGAAGATTTTCTCCCATTCTGTAGTTTCTCTCTTCATGCTTGTTCTCTCTATGTGTTTTTTTTTTGTTGTTGTTGTACATAAACTTCTAAATTTGATGCCAGTTAATTTATCAATTATTGGTAATATTTCTTGAGTTTTAGGAGTCCTATTGAGGAAGTCACTGCCTGCAACTATATGTTGGAGTGTTGCCCCTATTTTTTCTTGTGGGAATTGCAAAGTTTCTGGTCTAATTCCTAGGTCTTTGTTCCACTTTGACTTGACTTTTGTATAGGGTGAGAAATAGGGATCCAGTTTCATTCTTCCATATACGGCTTCCTAGTTTTCCCAGCACCTTTTATTAAAGAGTCTGTCTTCTCCCAATTGTATTTTTTGGGGGGCACATTTTCAAGAATCAGATGGCTTTAGTTCTGTTTTCTATTCTGTTCTATTGGTTTACATGTCTGCTTTTATGCCAGTACCATGCTGTTTTTGACACTAAGTCTCTATAGTATTGTTGTAGGGACAAACAAGGCAAGACACCAAAGATAGCAGAAAACAGTTTATTTGGCTGCAGCCAGGTTCAGAGGGCACAGAATTTGCTGTAATCAATTAATCAGGGAGTTTCATAGTTTTATACCCAGTGTGTAAGGGGAGGGACTCAGAAGTTCACAGTCTGCAGAAATTCACATAAAAGCAGATTATTCTTTCACTGTTCTGGGCAGGTTAACTCTTCAAGGACAACACCTGAGAAAAGGGGAGAGCTTCTTCTCCCCTTTCTTTCCTCCCCCTGCCAGCTGTTACCATGGAGCCCAATTGTAATTTATCTTAAAAATGTAGACATCTCTGTAAAGCCCAACTCAAGGCCAGAGGCCTTGTTTGCACATTTCTTCAAAGTACTATATTTGATATGTTTGTGAAAACTAGTAAGGGGGTGTCCAGCACCTGGAGTGCTTGTATGTTCTCGTCCAGTGGCCAAGTAAACAGGGTGACATGAAAATAGGAAGTTTATCTACATTGGACTCTTTTGCAGAGACTCTTTTGCTGACAGTCCCCAAATCAGCCACGGTGAAGAGGGCTTTTCTGTGGAGAAAGGGGGTGCCCACTTCAGTATAATTAGAAATTTGGTATTCTGATGCCTCCACCAGTGCCCTTTCTGATCAGGATTGTTTTGGCTGTTCTAGATATTTCTCATTTTTTTCCATATAAATTTTAGGGTTTTTTTCCTGGTTCTGTGAAAAATGTCTTTGGTATGTTAGTGAGGATTTCATTGAATTTGAAGATCACTATTGGCAGTAAGGTTACTTTAACAGTATCAATTGTTAAAATTGTTAAAATGAAGATGGGAGGTCTTTTCATCTTCTAGCATCTTCATTTTCTTTTATCAAATTTATGTAATTTTCTTTGTACATGTCTGTTATTTCCTTGGTTAGATTTGTCCCTAGGGTTTTGTTTTTGAATTTTGTTTTAAGCTATTGTGAATAAATGTGTTTTCCTGAATTCTTTCTTAGTGGGTTCATTATTGATGCATAGAAAATCTAATGAATTTGTTGAATTTAGTTTATGTTGACCAAACCAGAACTGTAAAATTCATAGGCTTAAGCAAAATCCAGTCAAATTTCTTCTTGAAGAAGCCATTTTAATGTCCTGATATTCCTATTAAATCTCTATAATTGAATAATGATCCTCCCAGGAAACCTGCCTCTGGCCATTGCAAAGATTCAAAATGGTAGCTTTCTTTCCTGGTGAAAGCTACATTAACTTAAATGTACTCTATTAAAAAAAATCACCAATCAACAACTTGAAATACTTTGTGACAACTTCCTTATCCCCAATCATAATAACTTTTAAGGAATTTGTTTAGATGGTAGGTGCTATTTGACTCATCTTTTTTTTTAATTTTCTTACTGAACTTGGGTTCATGGATCTAGAATAAAAGAAATGAATAGCAGACTTGAAAAGAATTTAGACATAGGCAAGATTTTATTTAGAAATGTCTGTTGATCCAGAAGAGAGGCAACCTACTGTGGGCAGAAATCCCAGGTTGACTCAAAACAAAGGACAAATATGCACAGCTTTCAAGGCATCTATGTGTTAGGTAGAAACTC
The DNA here is from genome assembly GCF_045843805.1 of Urocitellus parryii. NCBI lineage: Eukaryota > Metazoa > Chordata > Mammalia > Rodentia > Sciuridae > Urocitellus > Urocitellus parryii. Next base: position 3,028,786 of record NW_027551777.1, read on the forward strand.
CATCTTTTGATGTCTTCACATACAGAGGTGAGATGTCATAAAATACAGAAGAGCTTATTCATATTAAAGTGTGGACACCAGGATTTAGAGAGCTTTGATGAATAACTGAGCTCCACCGTGTTGTCTCCTGGTTTGCTGAACTCCACAGAACATCTCCTTCCACAGGCCCATAGGAAACTTCAGCTTGTCCCCAAATTGATTTGGTTTTCTCTTCCATGCCAATCAGCTCATTTTGTCTTTATTTCTTTGTTCTCAAATGCTATCCAGTTTCTCTGAGTTTTGACATGGAGAATTTGTATGCAGGGTTATTTACCACATATTGTTAGGAAGTACAACCATATGTACTTTGATTTCTTTTTTTTTAGTTATTTTTAATACTTATTTTCAGTTGTAGTTGGACAGAATATCTTTATTTTATTTTTTTGCTGTGCTGAGGATCAAACCCAGGGCCTCACACATGCTAGGCACATGCTCTACCACTGAGCCACAATCGCAGCCCCTGTGCTTTGATCTCTAGTATTGATTTTTATTCATGGCATTGGTAGGAATATTCTGAAATCATCCCTACACTGTCAATCATTAGGGCAAAGTTGAAGAGTTCTGGAAGCTAAAAGCAAGCATGAAAGCACCAAGCCATTTTTGTTTGGTTCTTTTTATTCTGAAAATTAAATGAACACATTTTATAAATAGATTGAAAGTAGGAGGGACTGAGAACAGCAGCAGAGCCGGCCCAAAGCCTGCTGAGGGGCGGAACCGGCCCCTCCCCCAGTGCCTGCAAGCGAGGCGCACCTGCAAGCCACGGGCGGGCGGGTCAGGCCCAGCAACCAGCCAAGGGACTGCAGCTACACGTGCCGGCGGGGAACGCGGACCGGACCCACTAGGACAGGTCCGGCGGCGGACGGCTGAGGGCTAGGCCCGTCCCCTCCCCCAGTGTCTGCAGGTAGGCGGGACTGTGAACAGGAGCAGAGCGGGCCCAAAGCCTGCTGAGGGGCGGAACCGGCCTCTCCCCCAGTGCCTGCAAGCGAGGCGAACCTGCAACCCATCGGGAGGTTAGGCCCAGCAACCTATGGAGTGACACAGGTGCCCCTGGCGCCTGCTGGGTAGGTAGACCTTTGACCGACCAGCAAAGCAGACCTAGGGCCTGCCAGCATGGTAGACGGATCACACTAATTGGAGGAGGATCACAGCCACTACCTGCCCTGCAAGGGTGATTTTTCAACTATACAAGAGCAATATAAATAAATAGAGGGGGAAAATATCAAAGACACAACAATTTCACCAAGCAGGAAGAAACGCCAGCAGTATGAAACGACAAGGAAAGAAAGGACCACAGGCAATGCAGGTCAACTCAACTTTAGAAGAGGTAATAGCTGCAACAGATGGAATGTCAGATAGAGAGCTCAGGACATACATGCTTCAGATGATCTGGAGTCTCAAGGAAGACATGAGACAGCAAAATCAGACAATGAAAGATCACATTGACAAACAAATCCAGGAAGTTAAAGATCAATTTCACAGGGAGATAGAGGTAATAAAAAACAAACAAATAGAAATACTAGGAATGCAGGAAACAATAAACCAACTTAAAAACTCAATTGAGAATACTACCAGCAGAGTGGATCACTTAGAAGATAGAACATCAGATAATGAAGACAGAGTATTTCAACTTGAAAAGAACATAGATAGCTCAGCAAGTCTACTAAGAAACCATGAGCAGAACATTCAAGAACTCTGGGATAATATCAAAAGACCAAACTTAAGAGTCATTGGGATACAGGAAGGCACAGAGCTCCAAACCAAAGGATTAAGCAATCTATTCAGTGAAATAATACAAGAAAACTTCCCAGACTTGAAGAATGAGACAGAATCCCAAATCCTAGAAGCCTACAGGACGCCGAATGTGCAAAATCATAAGAGATCCACACCAAGACACATTATAATGAAGATGTCCAACATACAGAACAAGGAGAGAATTTTAAAAGCTACAAGGGAAAGGAAGCAGATTACATTTAGGGGTAAACCAATCAGAATAACAGCTGATCTCTCAACACAGACTCTAAAAGCTAGAAGATCCTGGAATAACATATTTCAAACGCTTAAAGAAAATGGATTCCAACCAAGAATCTTGTATCCGGCGAAATTAAGCTTCAGGTTAGAAGATGAAATTAAAACCTTCCAAGATAAACAAAAGTTAAAAGAATTCGCAGCTAGAAAACCATCTCTTCAAAAAATCCTTGGCAAAACATTACAGGAAGAGGAAATGGAAAATAACATTGATAACCAACAATGGGAGGTAGGACAGTAAAGGGGGGAAAGTAGTCAAAGAGGATAACAAATCAGGTTTAGTAACATCAATAAACAAATATGGATAGAAGAACAAACCATATCTCAATAATAACCCTAAATGTTAATGGCTTAAACTCACCAATTAAGAGACACAGGCTAGTAGAATGGATCACAAAACAAGACCCAACAATATGCTGTCTACAGGAGACGCATTTGATAGGAAAAGATGTACATAGACTGAAGGTGAAAGGTTGGGAAAAATCATATCACACATATGGACCACGGAAACAAGCAGGAGTGTCCATACTCATATCTAATAAAATAGATTTCAAGCCAAAGCTAATCAAAAGGGATAAAGAAGGACACTTCATACTGCTCAAGGGAGCCATACACCAACAAGACATAACAATCATAAATATATATGCCCCAAATAATGGAGCAGCCATGTTCATCAAGCAAACTCTTCTCAAGTTCAAGAGTCTAATAGACCACCATACAGTAATCATGGGAGACTTCAACACACCTCTCTCACCACTGGACAGATCTTCCAAACAAAAGTTAAATAAGGAAACTATAGAACTCAATAACACAATTAACAACCTAGACTTAATTGACATATATAGACTATACCACCCAACATCAAGTAGCTACACTTTTTTCTCAGCAGCACATGGAACCTTCTCAAAAATAGACCATATACTATGTCACAGGGCAACTCTTAGACAATACAAAGAGGTAGAGATAATACCATGCATCTTGTCTGATCATAATGGAATGAAACTGAAAATCAATGATAAAAGAAGAAAGGAAAAATCAAACATCACCTGGAGAATGAACAATAGGTTGCTGAGTGATCAATGGGTTTTAGAAGACATCAAGGAGGAAATTAAAAAATTCCTAGAGTTAAATGAAAACACAGACACAACATATCGGAATCTATGGGACACATTGAAAGCAGTTCTAAGAGGAAAATTCATTGCTTGGAGTTCATTCCTCAAAAAAAGAAAAAACCAACAAATAAATGATCTCATACTTCATCTCAAAATCCTAGAAAAAGAAGAGCAAAACAACAGCAAAAGAAGTAGAAGGCAAGAAATAATTAAAATCAGAGCTGAAATTAATGAAATTGAAACAAAAGAAACAATTGAAAAAATTGACAAAACTAAAAGCTGGTTCTTTGAAAAAATAAATAAAATTGACAGACCCTTAGCCATGCTAACGAAGAGAAGAAGAGAGAGAACCCAAATTACTAGCATACGGGATGAAAAAGGCAATATCACAACAGACACTTCAGAAATACAGAAGATAATCAGAAACTACTTTGAATCCTTATACTCCAATAAAATAGAAGATAGTGAAGGCATAGATAAATTCCTTGAGTCTTATGATCTGCCTAGATTGAGCCAGGAGGATATAGACAACCTAAACAGACCAATAACAATAGAGGAAATAGAAGAAACCATCAAAAGACTACCAACTAAGAAAAGCCCAGGACCGGATGGATATACAGCAGAGTTTTACAAAACCTTTAAAGAGGAACTAACACCAATACTTTTCAAGCTATTTCAGGAAATATAAAAGGAGTGAGAACTTCCAAATTCGTTCTACGAGGCCAACATCACCCTGATTCCGAAACCAGACAAAGACACTTCAAAGAAAGAAAACTACAGACCAATATCTCTAATGAACCTTGATGCAAAAATCCTCAATAAAATTCTGGCGAATCGGATTCAAATACATATCAAAAAAATTATACACCATGATCAAGTAGGATTCATCCCTGGTATGCAAGGTTGGTTCAATATACGGAAAACAATAAATGTTATCCACCACATCAATAGACTTAAAAATAAGAACCATATGATCATATCGATAGATGCAGAAAAAGCTTTCGACAAAGTACAGCATCCCTTTATGTTCAAAACTCTAGAAAAATTAGGGATAACTGGATCATACCTCAACATTGTAAAAGCAATCTATGATAAGCCACAGGCCAGCATCATTCTGAATGGAGAAAAATTGAAGGCATTCCCTCTAAGATCTGGTACAAGACAGGGATGCCCTCTCTCACCACTTCTGTTCAACATAGTCCTCGAAATACTGGCCAGAGCAATTAGGCAGACGAAAGAAATTAAAGGCATAAAAATAGGAAAAGAAGAACTTAAATTATCACTATTTGCAGATGATATGATTCTATACCTAGCAGACCCAAAAGGGTCTACAAAGAAGCTATTAGAGCTAATAAATGAATTCAGCAAAGTGGCAGGATATAAGATCAACACGCATAAATCAAAGGCATTCCTGTATATCAGCGACAGAGCCTCTGAAACGGAAATGAGGACAACTACTCCATTCACAATATCCCCCCAAAAAATAAAATACTTGGGAATCAACCTAACAAAAGAGGTGAAAGATTTATACAATGAAAATTACAGAACCCTAAAGAAAGACATAGAAGAAGACCTTAGAAGATGGAAAAATATACCCTGCTCATGGATAGGCAGAACTAACATCATCAAAATGGCGATATTACCAAAAGTCCTATATAAGTTCAATGCAATGCCAATCAAAATCCCAACAGCATATCTTGTAGAAATCGATAAAAGAATCATGAAATTCATATGGAACAATAAGAGACCCAGAATAGCAAAAACAATACTAAGCAGGAAGTGTGAATCAGGCGGTATAGCGATACCAGACTTCAAACTATACTACAGAGCAATAGTAACAAAAACAGCATGGTACTGGTACCAAAACAGGCGGGTGGACCAATGGTACAGAATAGAGGACACAGTAACCAATCCACAAAACTACAACTATCTTATTTTTGATAAAGGGGCTAAAAGCATGCAATGGAGGAAGGATAGCATCTTCAACAAATGGTGCTGGGAAAACTGGAAATCCATTTGTACCAAAATGAATCTGAATCCCTATCTCTCGCCGTGCACAAAAGTTAACTCAAAATGGATCAAGGAGCTTGATATTAAATCAGAGACATGGCATCTGATAGAAGAAAAAGTTGGTTATGATCTACACGCGGTGGGATCGGGCTCCAAATTCCTCAATAGGACACCCATAGCGCTAGAGTTAACAAATAGAATCAACAAATGGGACTTACTCAAACTAAAAAGTTTTTTCTCAGCAAAAGAAACAATAAGAGAGATAAACAGGGAGCCTACATCCTGGGAACAAATCTTTACTCCACACACTTCAGATAGAGCCCTAATAACCAGAATATACAAAGAACTCAAAAAATTAGACAATAAGATAACAAATAACCCAATCAATAAATGGGCCAAGGACCTGAACAGACACTTCTCAGAGGAGGACATACAATCAATCAACAAGTACATGAAAAAATGCTCACCATCGCTAGTAGTCAGAGAAATGCAAATCAAAACTACCCTAAGATACCATCTCACTCCAGTAAGACTGGCAGCCATTAGGAAGTCAAACAACAATAAGTGCTGGAGAGGATGCGGGGAAAAGGGCACTCTTGTTCATTGCTGGTGGGACTGCAAATTGGTGCAGCCAATTTGGAAAGCAGTATGGAGATTTCTTGGAAAGCTGGGAATGGAACCACCATTTGACCCAGCTATTCCCCTTCTCGGTCTATTCCCTAAAGCCCTAACAAGAGCATGCTACAGGGACACTGCTACATCGATGTTCATAGCAGCTCAATTCACGATAGCAAGACTGTGGAACCAGCCTAGATGCCCTTCAATAGATGAATGGATAAAAAAAATGTGGCATTTATATACTATGGAGTATTACTCTGCATTAAAAAATGACAAAATCATAGAATTTGGAGGGAAATGGATGGCATTAGAGCAGATTATGCTAAGTGAAGCTAGTCAATCTTTAAAAAACAAATTCCAAATGACTCCTTTGATATAAGGAGAGTGAACAAGGACAGGGTAGGGACGAAGAGCTTGAGAAGAAGATTTCCATTAAACAGGGATGAGAGTTGGGAGGGAAAGGGAGTGAGAAGGGAAAGTGCATGGAAATGGAAGGCGATCCTCAGGGTTATAAAAAATGTCATATAAGAGGAAAGGAGGGGTAAGACAAGATAATACAAATGGAAGAAATGATTTACAGTAGAAGGGGTAGAGAGAGAAAAGGGGAGGGGAGGGGAGGCGAGGGGAGGGGAGGGGGGTTAGTAGAGAATAGGACAGACAGCAGAATACATCAGACACTAGAAAGGCAATATGTCAATCAATGGAAGGGAAACTGATGTGATACAGCAATTTGTATACGGGGTAAAAGCGGGAGTTCATAATCCATGTGAATCAACCATGTAATATGATGTATTAAGAACTATGTAATGTTATGAATGACCAATAAAAAAAAAAAAAAAAAAAAAAAAAAAAAAAAAAAAAACAATTATAAAAAACAAAAACAAAAAAAAAAAAAAAAAAAAAAAAAAAAAAGAAAGTAAAATTGTCTCCCCTGTACCTGTTGCTTGCAGACTAGGGTCTGAAAACTTGTGTTGCTGTGTGAACTTTGTCTTGTCTTTGGCAGCTGCCTCACCTCAGCTGTGTAGGATGACTTTGCTCCCCTGACCTGTAATCCAGCCACCAAGTGCGGTCAGCCAAGGCAAGCAAGCTCTGTTAGTTACCCTGGATTAAAACCCTACCTTCAGCTGGATGTGGTGATGCAGGCTTGTAATCCCAGCAGCTCGGGAGGTGGAGGCAGGAAGATCGTGAGTTCAAAGCCATCCTCAGCAACTTAGAGAGGCCTTAAGCAACTCAGTGAGACCTTGTCTCTAAATTAAATACAAAAGCAGCTGAGGATGTGACTCAGTGGTCAAGTGCCCCAGAGTTCAATCCTTGGTACAACAATAACAACAACAACAACAAAAATAATAAACAAACAAACAACAACAACAACAAAACAATTCTCTACATTCTAGCTTAGTGCTTACTTTCAGCTACCAACTGGCACATTAATTATAGAATTATAGACTAACTCTATAATTTCTTTATTCTCCAGAACTATCATCATCCATAGGAGAGTTGAACAATTTTGAAATACAAATGTCACCATATATAAAATTTTCTCAAAGTTTTCAACTTTTTAAAAAGTAGCATTATTGTAGGATGGCATCAAACTACAAGGCTTCTTTACAGCAAAAGAAACAATCAAGAACATGAAGAGAGAGCCTAAAGAATGAGATAAAATCCTTTGATACCTGCCTCTCAGATAAAGCATTAATTTCCAGGATATATTAAAAAACTAAAAAAAAAAAAAAACAATACCAAGAAACTTCACAAATATCCCAATCAATAAATGGGCAAAGGAATTGAAGAGACAGTTCTCAGAAGAAGAAACACAGAGATAGGAGTCCTTGTGTTTCTTCTTTGCAGGCAAAACAATAAACTTTCTTTTTTCCTTTTTCTCAAAATCTTGTTCTCATTATTGGATTGACATTGGAGACAAGAACTGAGTTTTTGGTACAAATTTGGTACCCTGGGTGGGACACCAGAGAAGCCCCTGCTCTACAATTCTTGGGCAAGCCTGGCTCTCCAAGGAACCCATTTCCATGCTGAGGATGGAGGGTGGCTGGCAAACTTGCTGAGAGCCAACTGCAGTAGAGTAAGGAGACAGGTGAGTTTGTCTCAGGTCAAAACAAGAAGCTATTCCTGTAAGTAAAGGGAGTGACTGAGGGACTATCCCAGCAGCTGCTGAACTCCTGTTGCTTTGGGGAACTCCTAACTTTTCCCCCTGAATGGTGCACATTGCTCCATCATGGTCCACTTTGAGGAAAAGGAAAACTGAACTCAGTAAAATCACGATACCCTTGGTCATCTGATAAGTTCCACAGTGTGCATGTCAAGACCCTTGATTCCACATATATGGTCCCTCATTGTGGGGACACCTGTGGTGCCACTGGTGTACAGTCATGGTTAACTGGGGACTCAATAACATAGGAATATTTCTGTTCTAATTTATCACCTGTGTGTTGGCATTGGCTTTGAGAATTCCCCCTGATTGTATGTCTATGCTGTTATTTTGTTTGTATCTGTTCCTTCCACTTTTAAAGCATGGTCAACATTGCATTGATCTATATGTAGTCTCTTGGGAAAGATCTTGGCTTGTCAATTTAAATATTCCTGTCTGTCAGCCATTGTTTCAGGGTTCCTCTCTGGTTGTCTCTCTGTTTCTTTTTAGGGCAATCTTGCTATTGGAGTTTGTCTGTCAGAGGTAAAATAAGTTGAAGAAAGGGCCACCTACAGATACAAGAGTGTCTAAGATAATGTTTTACTGTAATGATCTGGCTTTTTAATAACTTTCTGGATTATTATACAATCTTGAAGTTAGAGTTGTTCCGTCAAAGGTAAAATAAGTTGAAGAAATTTGTATATGCAGGTCTGTTTTAAAGGTTCCTATATGTTAGCCCTGGTTTCAGTGATCCTCACTTGTCTGTTTTTTGTATATGTTAATGGCCCTTTAAGTCAAGGGTCAAGCTGCATTGATCTTACCAGTAGTTTCTTGAGAAGACTGATCTTGGCTAAAAGGGCCTCCTATATGTATAAGCCTACCTAGGAGAAAGATTTTAATGTAACACAATTTGGCCTTTGAATTTTTTTTCTGGATTATTATACAATCTTGCAGTTGAAGTTGGTCTGTCAGGGGTAAAGTATATAAAAGAGATTCTGTATGTATAAGCATTTATGCAGGTACATTATAAGGGATCTGAACAGTCAGGAACTAAGTTTAAGGTGCTTGAAAGCACTATCTCTTGTGTGCAAAGATAGCAGGACACCAGAAGAAAGGGTTAAAAAAAAGGTTTAAATCCTTCCAACCCAGGGCTGGCCCTCCCAGGCAGTCACAGATCATCTCACTGTGGATCAAGGATACCTGCTCTAATCTTGGAAAAATTCCAGAAAAATTGCCTAGGCTATCAAAAAATGGCCAAAGAGAACCTGGCCTCTGCCCTGTCTTCCAGCCTCTTTTGCCCATGGAAGGGCAGTGGGGGTGGAAGCTGATGGCCACAAAGAATGTGGCAGTAGGTTTCAACATTTTCAGCTTAAGACCAGGGTACAGGAAAAATCTCCCCTTTTAAGGTCTGACAAGGCACCACTGGGGCAAGACAATTCTTTCTATAACAGTATCCCATAAAACTAAAAGCTGCAGAACCACAAACTCCCAGACCCATGTGGAACAAAAGGTGACCTAAATTCAGTTATTGCCAGAACTGCCTTGGAATGACATTAGGGAATAATCCAAAGGATAAGGAAGATGGAAATTATACTAGCCTTGTCCTTAGTATCTGCTCACTTACACTAAAACAAAGTCTAGAGGATATATCTTTCACCATTAATTTGAGAAATAAATTTGTAGAGAGCCCCAGGACCCTTAAATATGCCATTGGTCAATTTTAATGTAGGTCAGATTTTTAAATGGGAACTGCTGCCACTGAACTGGAAAACTTAAAGCATGTAGTAGGAAAAAGCTGATCCTGGGATGGTAGGGGCCAAATGGCAGCACTCAGTAACCAAAGAAAAGGTGATTATGATTACCATGTGGAGACTAGGGTCAAAGGAGCAGTTACATTAATCTGACCTGCAGAGACTATAGTACTGGTTACTTGATCACTGGGTTTCTACAAATTAAATAGATGGAAAATCTATTAAATTATTACTGGATCTGCATAAGCAGAAGAGTTCCAGAAGTCAAACTTGAATTACAAGAAGAGTCAAAGACCTTCCTTCAATCAATTCCCAGATTGGAGCCAGTTTGCAGAACCACAAGGCTTTGAATGAAAGGGAGACTGGGTACCTTTGTGCAAAGACCCTCTGCACTGCCAATATGTAAACTATTAATCTTTCTCCTAGGCTTATTCCAAGAAACCTATCACTTCTTACCAGGATGACTGCACTGAGGAAAAGGAAATAATGAGGTATATGAGGGAGATTATGGGATATGCCTCTGAACTGACACTGATTCCAGTAAACCCAAACAAAGCACTGCTATGGCCCACCAGGTAGGGGCTGGTTGATGGAGGTCATGTGATCAATGGAATTTTAGTTTAAGTTCGTCTCATAGTTGGCTCAGAGGTCCTTGATCCCACCCATTGTTAGCTCACCAATTATTTAATGCATCATTAAAATAAACATACTTAGAAGCTGCAGACTCCCTACATTGACCCATGGAGTGGGGGCTATGATGGTGGAAAAGGTGAAATGGAAGATACTAAAACTCTATCAGAAAAATAATAAATCAAAAGCAATATTGAATTCCTGTAGGGACTGCAAAAATTAATGCCACCTTAAAAAACTTAAATGGCATAGGGGGCATTAATTTTTCCCATTGTATCCTCATTCAACATTCCTATTCAGCTTGTGCAGAAAACAGATGGATCATGGAGAATGACAGTGGATTACCATAAGCTTAAGAAAGTAGTGACTTCAATTTCAACTTTTGTACCAGATACATGAGCAAATTAACACATCCCTGGGTACCTGGAATCAGCAGGCAAGGCCAACAATATGCTTTCATCATCTTACCTCAGCAGCATTATGTCACAATATCAACTCACAAGGATCTTTATATATTTTTCCCACAAAACATAACACTGGTCCATGAAATAGTTAGCATTATGCTGATTAGACATAATGAATAAAACATAGCCATTACACTACTTTTTTTGATAAGATGGTCATAGATTTGAGCACACCATGACTGGAAAACTATTGATGAGGAAAAATGAGGGATAAATATGTGGATAGGCTTCTCTGAATGGTTAAACATCATGAAGATACTTGTGTCCCATGTGAATGCTCACTAAAGAGTGACCTCAGTAGAGCAGGAATTTTAATAATCTGTGGATGCCATTCAGACTCTCTTCCCAGTCATTCCTGTAAAGTAAGCCCATGAACAGAGTGGCTATGGTGGGAAGGATGGACTTGGTGACATGGACTTCTACTCAGAAAGGCTGAACTAACTTCAGGGTCTCACTGAGTTGTCTACTGCCTTGCAGTTGCTGATGATGGCTTTGAACTCACAATCCTCCTTCTTCAGGCTACCTGAGCTACTGGGATTACAGGTGTGTGCCACCATACCCAGTTTGTTTTTTGTTTTCTGTGAGACAGGAATCACTATTGGCTTTCTTTTCTTTTCTTTTTTTTTTTTTTTTTTTGGTACTGGGGATTGAACTCAGGGCATGTGACCATCCCCAGTCCTATTTTTTTTTTTTTGTATTTTATTTAGAGACAGGGTCTCGCTGAGTTGCTTAGACCCTTGCTTTTACTGAGATTGGGTTTGAACTTGTGATCCTCCTGCCTCAGCCTCCTGAGTTGCTGGATTACAAGCATACACTACCATGAACAGCTGACTGTTGGCTTTATTATGTCATGTCCAGTATAATTTCCTGGGCATTGTTTACATTTAATTGTAATTTTGCATTTAAAAACATAGAAAATACTATGGTAACTTATGGGAAAGATGCAAAAAGTTATATAAAGATAAAACGTACCAACATCCCAACCTGCCTAGGTTATGAAATGATATCCCAATTTTTGAAGGATTTTGGATACTCTCTACAATCCCATCTGTTCAGAATTCTCACTGTTATACATTTTTATCAAAATAAATGTATTAGTAAGTGACATAATAAGTGTAGTTGTGAACTTCAGCCAAAGGTCACACAAAACTGTTAGGCCAGTTTGAGGTGACTCAGGAAACAAAGTACCAGGCAACCCAGGCATGCGAAAGAACAACCAATCAGATGCTGACAGACAAGCAGTGATAGTGCTTTATAACCCCCTGTCAATTAGCGGGTCTCCTGACCAATCCTGGAAGGACATGATCTCAGCAAAATCCCCTGACCAACCCCCTTTCATGTCCCAAGCCCTACCTTCCTGCCCTAATCCCAATAAAATTCCAATCCAGCTGAGCCTGGGTAAGATTCCCCTGGACCTACTCTGTTGGACTAGAGGGTCTCACCTGGGAGTGAATATCAATAAATCTTTGTTCAGCAGCTTTTCATCTGCCCCCTTTTCATCACTGGTGCCTGACCCTACCCCTGGTGCTAAAAACCCAGGAGGGCTTTTTGGGTCTCCCCCATAGGGTTTGACGTCCACACTCTCCTTCCAAGGAATCAGGAAATTCCTAAGCTGCTGTTTCTTTCCCTCTGCCTTCATCTGGAGTACGTTTCCTCATTTCCCCTGACCACCCATGTGGTCTATCTGTAAGTCATGCGCATACCATAGTCCCCTGCCCATTCTGCTCAAGGCCCCAGGAACTGTGGGGACATCCCAGTCTGTGAGTGAGCCACTCTGATCCCTGGTGGGACGCAGGGATGCCTCAACCCTGGCCCAATACTTATGTGTCCCTCTGGGGGAGTGTGATCAGAAATTGGGACATCTTTTTCTGCTCCCATCCACCCCTGAGTGTGCCAGAAGGTCTTGGGAAACACTGAGTCCTCCTTAGACAATGGGTAAAAATGGCCCCCAGAAGGAACTCATTGATTTGGACAATTTCTGTCACTAGAAAGGGAAGTGGGCAGAAGTCCCTTACATCTGCAGGCACATTCAGGCTTTTTGGGATATATACTCCAGTCCTATCCTCTACTCTACCTGTTCTACTGCTCAAGAATTCCTTGCTAGAGAAAATCCAATCCCCTTTCCCTTTGTTCTTCTACATTTCCTTTCTCATTCTCAGATCCACCTGAGTTACTCTCAACCCTTCATTCTCTTCTTCCTCCTCCCTGCCCAGGCCAATCCTCTTCCTCCTCCCCTCCCACACCTGCACCCTCCCCTCCCCTCCTCCTAATACCACAACTCCTCCTCCCCCACTCCACAACCCTCCCCTCCATCCCTCTCCCCCCCTCTCCTGCAGTCCTTATTCCTCTGCCCACCTCTTCTACTGATACAACCCTTACCCCTCCTGCCAATGGATCTCTCCACCCACTCACTCCTCTCTTCTTTGTCAGTGCCCACAGCCAATCCCACTAGGCCCTCTTACCAGCTAACCCAAAGCTCCTTTGTCCTCTTAGGGAAGTGGCTGGTGCCAAAGGGATTGTCTGAGTACACGTCCCATTCTCACTTAAAGATTTCTCCCAGATTGAAAAGCTCCTTGGGTCTTTCTATGCTGACACTTCTACTTAATAGCAAGGAATTCTGATACTTCTCTTGAACTTAGAATCTAACCTGGCAGGATGTCTATGTCATTCTCCCCTCCACCCTTACCCCAGAAGGGTAAGACTTGCATCCAGCAGGCCACATGAGATCATGCTTTATCAAATTTGTCTTAACAGATATAACTCTCCCCACAGGTAAAGCAGCTTTTCCCATAACTAAATCCAACTGGGACTACCAAGATGGCAAATAAGGTCGCTGTTACTGCACTCACATGGTCCAATATCTTATAGCGGGCATGCAGGCAGTTTCCAATAAGGGGGTTAACTTTGATTAGAGAAATCACCCAGGATCCAGATGAGAATCCAGCCTTAGTTTTCAACCATCTTACAGAGGCCCTCACCAAATATACTAAGCTGAAGCCTGAGTCTCCCTCCAGGGCTACAGGGTTAGCAACCCATTCCATTACCCAATCATCCCAAGATATAAGAAAAAAGCTCAAAGGAGCTGAGGAGGGCCCTCAGACCCATATCCAAGATCTGGTGAAAATGGCCTTTAAAGTCTATAATGCCTGGGAAGAATTGGCTGAACTAGCCAGGCAGGCTCAATTGCAGAAAAAGGTAATACTCCAAACCTAGGCTTCGACAGCAGCCCTTAGGCCTATGGCTCCAGTGAAGTCTTCAGGAGAAACCAGCATTCCTCTCTGCCAGGGGCTTGCTCAAATGTGGATGCGAACGTCACTGTGATTGCCAATGCCCAAACCCACGGTCCCCCTCCAGGCTGTACCCCACCTGTAAGCAGACAGTTCATTGGAAAAGTGACTGCCGCATGGCTGGCCCTTCCTTGGTGCTGCCATGTGGGGGTATGACCAGCCAGGCAGTCCCTTCTCTTGAACTATTGGGGTTCACAGAAGACTGAAGACGCCTGGACTCAAGGACCCCCATCACCCTCACTGAGCCCAGGGCAACACTCCAGGTATTGGATAAGTCCATAACCTTCCTTGTGGACTCAGGGTAGGGGCTACCTATTCTGTCTTGTCTGCTCACTCTGGGCCTATGTTTCCTTCCCGGATCTCAGTTATGGAGATTGACAGCAAACCCTCCTTCCCAAACTGTACTGCTAAGCTCGCCTGTGCCCTGGAGGGAAACCCTTTCACACATTCTTTTCTGGACATTCCATCCTGTCCAGTTCTTCTCCTAAGCAGAGATGTTCTCCAATTATTAGGAGCTACCCTGTGATCAGATCATTCATCTCTTCCCCAAGCTTTGCTCCACTGGGATTCTTTTGCTGGTTCAATGGTACCTTAATAAAAAATCTATGCCTCAGCATGCCCTTCGCTTTTTGTGTTCCTTTCATCTTTGTCTCTCAGTCAACTCTGTACAGTGAGGATGAATTAACATGGCTTGTTACCACCTCTCTTTCCAGGACAAGATGGGATGCTTTCTACCAGTAGTAGTTGGACTCTCCTTGGCCTCCTTACTTGCTGCCTCAGGACTGGGTGAAGGAGGACTTGGTTATGCAGTAACCACTACTCAGAAGCTTGAACAACAACTTTGGGAAGCAGTAGAGGCATCGGCCGCCTTTCTCATTTCCCTGAAAAGGCAAATAACATCTATTGCCCAAGTTTTTATTACAGAACTGTCAAGCCCCTAGACCTCCTGACAGCAGACAAAGGAGGAATCTGTCTATTCCTGAAAGATGAATGCTGCTACTATATCAATGAAACTGGATTGGTAGAAAAGAATATCAAAAGCCTCTGTTGTTTGCATGAAAGGCTTAAACAGCTACAATCAAATGACCCTTGACCAGGCTGGCTAAACTCAACCCTCATTACATGGCTGACTCCCATTCTCACTCCTATGTTTGTAATGGGACTTCTATTAATGATTACTCCCGGCCTCCTTGGGTTCGCCCCAAAGTGCATGGGTGAAATTGCCAGAGTGACCTACAACCAGATGCTCCTACACCCCTATAATCACCTCCCTACCAAAACCAATGTCTGAGCCAAACCCTTTCCCGCAGCACTCCTAGCCAGCAGGAAGTAGCCAGATGTAATTGTGAACCCTATATCATCAAAAAGACCAGAATGTTAGGTCGGTTTGAGATTGCTATGGGAACAAAGCACCAGGCAACTCACACATGTGAAAGAACAACCAAGCAGGCACTGACAGACAAGCAGTGATAGTGCCTTATAACTGCTGCTGGTCCATATCTCTACCACAGAACTATAGCAGTGTCACATCTGCACCATTCCTGAATATTGGTCCATTTTAAAATTTTGGTTGTTTTGGTAAATAGAAAATCATTTAGTATTTTGGATTATTTATTATTTCCATATTAAGATATAAAAGAACACAAATTTAAGTGAATAATAACTGCCAACAATATAAAACAGGCAGAGTGGTAAGGAGCTAAGAGGTCCACTGCAGAGGCTCCTAAGAGATATGACAGCTGAAGGAGTGGTCTCTGACTCTATAATTTCCTTACAAATGATTTCTTTTTAAATGCTGAGACTATAAACAAGTGCTTCCTCAACTTATGATAGGTTTACACCAAAATAAAACATAAGTCAAAAATGCATTTAATATACCTATTATACATAAGCCTTTGCTACCTTAAATGTGCTCAGAATACTTTCAGTAGTCTACAGTTGGGCAAAATAATCCAACACAAACTTATGTATTGTATAATAAGGTGATTAATATCACATGGATTTAAATGAATACCATACTGAAAGGGAAAGACAGGATTGTTGTAAGGGAGCACTCTCCCACAATTGAATATGAAAATTGGTTAAGTCAAACCATCATAAATAGGAAAATCTCTGTACTTTTATCTGGTGAGTAAGAGGGCAACAAACAAGTCTCTTAGCCAGGAGCAGGAGACTTAAACAAGGAGAATCAGAGAGAAAACCTTGCTTTGGGTATGAAAAGGAATGGGTAGGAAGTCTACTCAGGGCCTATTTACCTGGAATGAGAGTCTGAAATAATATGCTTTATGAGAGGAGGTTTATATCACATTTTATGTTAAACCAGGACAAAATTGAGAACAAAAACAAAGCAAATAACCTGACAAGGATGAGCTTTGCTTATGTTTCACAAATACTCTGGACATAAGAAAAATGAATTTCTTTTTATATGAGTTTTTAAAAATGTGCTTCACTGAATGAAAAATTTACATGAGTTTATATGAAAACTGTTTATGTGAGCCCAAGATGGAGCACTTCCAGCTCTCATTCTGAGGTTTCCTATGTTCTTCTCAGCCGGTAGTACAGAACAACTCAGTCCCAGTGTATGGGAACCAGCATCAAGGTGCTATGAGACCAAAGAATGAGATGCAGACAGATCTAGGATTAAAAAGGGCACTTTACTGGGGAATCTACTGATGTAAGAGTGGCAGTGATAGCAATTGCATCCCCACAACTTTGCCAGAATGAAAAGTGTGTATTGTATATGGGTCTGGTCAAAAACAACTTCATCCTAGCTGCAATGTAGCTGGTTTACCTTAAACGAGAATCAAAGAGTTGTTCACTTTTCTACTACTAAGTTCCAGTCATAAAGCTCTACTTAATACAATACATGACTCTAATGACTTCATCTATTTATAATATGCTGGGAAACAAAGCAGGAGAAACCAGCTAGGGTTACTTTAGGGCAATCATGGTGGTGACAACTTTAGATGGCTTCAGTCATGTCAAGCTGATCACATGCATGTGTAACTAACTTGTAACTGGATCTTAAAATCTCACATGCACCCTTCTTCCATGATGGGCCCTGAGCCTGGGAGGAGTTTTAATATTGTGTAGACAGCATGACAAAAGACATCCTGTATGGCTTGTAAGCAGAGTCCAAAGCACCAGTAGGAGCACATGAACAAAAAGGAGCAAGATGACAATTATGCAAGTGATCATAATAACCATTTTTTTCCCACCAGAAGTCCCAGGAACCAAATCAATGACTTATCATTGCTCTTTATCCAGGGAGAACATTACATAAGGCATTACTTTATGTTTTCATGTGTGACTTGAGGTTTGTGACTGTACAGACAACATTTTGTCTTTATAATAGCAATTATTCCACAGAAAATAGAAAAACAGTGAGAGACTGCAGCTACAAATAGAAAAATAAATGTTTAATAGGGACTTGTCAAGTTAATCTGCACCTTCCAAAAAGAAAGTACTGGTGACAACTTATCTGTTCTAGAACAAGGCAATGACAACTGGGGAAGATGCTGTAGAGCATCCCACTCATGGACAGAGTCCATGAGGGACTCTTAAAATGAATAGTGAATGACATGCCTGACTAGAAGTCTAAGTTCAGCTGCCTGAGTATTCTCTTTAACACATTAGGTCATGATCACAAGTCCACAGCCCAAGAGGACCAACAGGAATTTAGTTAGGAGGACTGGAGATTCCTCACACTATGGCAAGAAATATCCAGCCCACATTTGGTGGTAAATGGATAAAGCTGGAAAGTATATGCAAAATAAGCCAATCCCCCCAAATCAAAGGCCAAATGTTTTCTCTGATATGAAGATGCTAATTCTCAATCAGAGGGTAGGGCTAACAGAGAATAGAGTTACTTTAGATTAGGTAGAGGAGAGTGAAGGGAGGGCAGGGGATAGGAAGGATAATAGAATGAATTGGACATTATTACCCTACACACATATATGACTACACAACCAGTATGATTCTACATCATGTACAACCCAGAAGAATGAGAAACTATACTCCATTTATGTATGATGTGTCAAAGTTCATTCTACTGTCATGTGTAACTAATTAGAACAACATAAAAAAAATAGCCAGCCCATCTCTGGGGGAACACATTACTTAAGCCCCCATTGACTTGTCCCCTACCCTGGATTTAATGCTGTGTGCAAAACAGCAGAGCTTTTTGTGTCAACTCTGGCAGTATATCATCTGGATGTACAGCTTTGACATCCACAGTCTTTGGGGCAGGGGTCAGAGCTCCCATATGCTTATAAGGAGAAGGTATCCAAGAATTTTTGGACATTTAAACTTACTATCATTTCTTTTTTCTTCTTTTCTTTGTTCTTTTTAGATACACATGACAATATAGTGTATTGTGTCATATTATACACATACTTCTCCAAAGACTCCAGGCCATAGCCAAGGTGGGTTTGCCTAATAGGCCAATATCCAACACTTGAATAAGACTTTCTCTCTCCACCAAACCTGCTTGCTGCCCTAGAGTTATATGGCAAGTGGAAATTACATGATGCTTCATGTCCTTGGGACCAATGCTGAATAGCATGGCTTGTGAAATGCATGTCCTGACACTGACAATACAGTGTGGATACCCGTATATTACGTTAGCTTCTCAAGACCTTTGAAAGTGGTGGTTTGAATAGCTCTCTTGCTAGGGAAGATTACACAGGTTGAGGCATATTTGTGTCCTTTATTGTTTAGCTAGAGGCTGATATGATCACTATGCCAGTCCCACACTAGTTTTAGTCCCAATGTGGCTCAAAGGACAGGACTGGAGGCAGAAGAATCTGTCACTAAGATGTGACCAAGAGTAACTCATTATGGTTTAGGGATAATTCTGTCTCTAACCCTCTTCCATCCTATTTTAACACTTTCTAAATTACTTTCTGTACCCTCCTCATCAAGTGTACTGCCTGCATCCTGGCCAGAGCCTGCATCATAGTCAAAGTATCCAGCTTTATATTTCCAGGGACAAAGATGACTGTGTCATAAATAATCATTTTTTTCCAGCTTCCTGTCACATTTCTTGCCACATGTTGGCTTCCAAGGCTTTTCCAGTAAAGATCATAGTCCACTTGCAACTGTGCCATCTATAATTAAAGGCCATTATAAAGTGTCCAGTTGATAGTACAATATCCAGTGACCAGCTGACAGTTACTACATCCATACTGCATAAGTTTGTCTTCTGGATGCAAAGATTTTTCTGCTGTCTCATTCCAGATGGTATGAATAACAGATTGTACTGCAAAACCAGTATAAATCCTTGGCTTCCTGCATGCTGAACCCACCTGTATATGAACAATTTTCAGGAATGGGGATACCCCTCTTATACCTGTGAGATCAGTGGCACTGGGGCAGCCACCTGGGATAATGAGGAACAGGTAAAGGCACCTATTCAACAAACTATTGGTGAGAACTCTGCATTGTTGTAATACACATGCCATTTTTTAGGGGTCTGTGCTACAGGAGATTGATGCAGGTTAAATAGCCCATCTACCCACCTACATGTCAATTCACATTATGTTCAGTAAAGATTTGGACAGTGGCTCCACTGTGGTAGGTCATTTTATACTCCTAAAAACTGCTGTTATAAATAGCTATACTAATAGTTTCAGCTCCCTTCTACACTTATGGACAAAATACTATAATCACATTTTCCAGTAAGCTAAGTTCATCCCATCTACTGTACAGGTGACATCTAACCACACTGGCATCCCTGGTAGAGAGGTATCCAGAGATTGTACCTGGGATTTTCCAAATTTGCTTTTCCAAATTCTCTCTGCTGGGGGATGTCTCAGTTCCATCTGGCTTCTTCATCAGCCCATGTAGTAGGCATGGATATTGTGTGAGAGCCTGCTAATAAGATAGGGTCCAAAAGACCCATCTACATTCTTTACTGCTTGGGTGATGGAAAACGTTTTCACTTTATCTCTCACCATGTCTAGAATCAAATGGGTCTTACCTGAACAGATCATCCCATGAACTTCATAGGGCCTTGGATTTTGTTAAGGTTGACAGCCATCTCCTGATATGTACATGCATTCTATAACAGAGGATGATCTTTCCCAGTTAGCAGGATATCATCAATTTAACAGAACCAGATAATATCAGTAGAAAATGAGAACAGATCAAGGTTCCAAGTCACCATGCCATGACAGATGATAGGACTGTACAGATACCCCAGAGACTGAACCTGGAAGGTCCACTGCCTTTCCCAACAACTGAGTGTGAACTGGTCTTGCAAGTCCAGTTTAAAAGGGTTGTTGAAAAAGGTGTTAGCTAAGTCCAGAACCCCATGCACAGAGCCAAGGGAGGGTGCATTTAATGAGTACAGGTTTTAATTTTTGAAGATAAAAAAGTTCTGGAGATCTATTACACAACATTCTGAATATACTTAATATAGTAGAACTACAAATTTGGAAGTGATTAAGAGCTAAAAATAAAGATTTAATAACCTATGTTCAGTATGTGCAGTATATGGCAAATCAATTATACCTAATAAACCAGTTAAAAATAAAATTAGATAAACAAAGAAAGCAATCCACAGAATGAGAGAAAATATTTGCAAACTAAATTTGATGAAGAATCATTACTGAGTTTTTATAGCTCAATAAAAAGGAAGCAACCCAATTTGAAATTGGACAAAGAACAACAATATGCCTTTCCCCAAAGAAGATGTACAAATAGACAATCACACGAAAACATCACTGTCATGAGGGAAAAGAAAATCACCAATTGGTGGTATCACTTTACATGCATTACAATGGCTGTTTTAAGCTAAATGAAAATAAATGTTATAGGGAATAAGGAGAAAATGAAACTCTAAAAATTTTCTGGTGGGAATTTAAGTTAAGCAACAATGTTGAAGGTGGAATTATTACATGATTAAGCAAATCCACTTGTAAGTATGTTCCAAAGAGAATTTGGAAGGAGAGCTTTCAGGACTCATTTTTCCAAACTGGACAGTGCAATTTAGACAATGGAAAATCCTATTTCCTCTGAATAGTGTTAGTGCCCTATGGCTGGACCCCAGCTTCATTACCTGGACAATGGATATGATCCTTGCCTTTGTGTGTGGACTGGGGCTCTTTCTCCTCTTATTTCCCTTCCTACCATGAAAGAGAAAGGGAGAATTCAGAAAGGGAAGAAACCCATAGGCCACACTCAACAAGAAAAAAATATTCTTTTTGTCTCCTTTTTTTCCCCCTCAAATAAATAAATGCACTTCAAAAAAGAGAAATCTCAGGACAGAACAGAACATCATTCTGGGACAGAAATGAGAAATGATTTTTTGCTACTATGAATTATATAGTGCAGGGCACAAAACACACAAATAGGAATAGCTCTGCAGCCATTCAGCTGCAACGACAACTAAGGCCCATAACCACTGGCTTCAGCAAGGGAATGGTCAAACCCTCTCTGCACTGAGACTTCACCCTCTGCCCTCATCTTTTAGAACAATGCTCCATGTGTGGGAGAAAGAGAGATAGAGAGAGGGACATAGAGAGAGACTGCACACTTTCTGTTAGTGTAAACTTTCTTTTTCTTTCCTACTTTTTTCACTTTACTTTCATAACTCCTTAAAGACCGGAGCACATTAAAGTCTTCTGGGGTGACAGAGGACATGGCTCAGTCTCCCACATCTGGGAACATTGGAATGTAAGTAACACAAGTGGGAGAGAGAGACCCCTTGGATCCCCTCCTCATCAATAGCTCAGTATCCTTCCCCTCCCTCCCCCTTCTTTCTTTTCCTATTCAGAATCACAAAAATCCTTACAGAGAAAACTAAGTGTGCCATGCCTTCCTCAAAATCCTCCTGTGCATGCCAACTGGTTAGAATAACCTCAGGTTCTCACCCACTGCCTCAAAGTCCTGCAGGGTGTGGCCCCTGGGGGCCTCTGTGGCGTTACTCTCACCATGCCCCTCCCTCATGACACTCCACCCATGCAGGGTTTTCCCTGATCCATATGGATGCTGTTCCTTCCCAGAAACCCTGCTTGATTTCCCTGTGCATGGAATGCACACTCCCCAATTATACAGGGCTCCTTCCCTTCTCAATGGGCTTTTTCCTGAATCCCCATCCCAAAAATATGCCACAGTATCCAGGAGGGACAGGTCTGTTTTTCCTAATCCATGCCACTGCCTGGCCCACTGCTATATACAGTATGCATTTATTCATTGTCACGCTCCTCTTCCCCAAGTATAATGTCATGGAAATCTGTGTGCCAGAACCAGATTGGAATTACTTGGAACATGACCACAAGTAACTCATGAGTGCATGAATGGATTCTATGGGAAGTGGGAACTTAAGGCCAGAGATGAGCTGAATTTGTCCTTTGAATGGAAGTAGAAACACCATTTCTGAGCCCAGAAATAGCCTGGTGCTGAGCCCTGAAGGAAGGCAGGAGGGTGATGATTTCTTCAAGTTCACAGCCACTGTGCAGAGGCTTCTGAACTTGTGGGATCCTGTATTACTCCAAAGTGAGTACTACAGAATGTGGGTGGAGAGGCTTGGGGAGCTGAAGGAACTGTGTATCTGGTTTGTCATCAAGATCAGTGGGGTCTAATCCTCGTGTCCTGGCAGAGTCAGATTTTCTGACTGAGACCCACTGCCTATCTGCCATTCTCTGTCTCTCTCCTCTGGGCCCTTGGAGGCTGTGATGACCATTCTTGCCTTCTGAGTTCAGTGAGCCCACAAAGATCCCAGCTAGTCCCATGAGGCCCTAGTCATCCCTTTTCCAGCTGCCCATAGTGGCTTAGACCAGGTGCAGGGGACCTGTAGGAGGTGGGTATAGCTGGGAGCCATGAAATTGAGTCCTCAGTGGTGGAATCAGCCCCTGGCATAGGCCCTTTGATGCACCCCAAGAGCCATGTCCAGGCAGGCCATGCTCTATGCCACTGCCCAGCTCCTCTTGCTCTGACCTGCTCCAGTCAGGGAACAAGGGAATGGTGATGACCTGGATTCATCTGTGCCCTAAGTCCTCTTGTTCTGCATCCAGCTCTACTGTAATCACATAATCTATCTGGCTCAGTAGGTTCTAACTACACTGTTCTTTCCCCAGGGGCCCTAGAGTCAAAAGTTGGCCTCAGAGGGATTATGAACTGAGGACCCAGATCCAGGATGTGGGAGGGTGGGTGAAGACAAGGGCACCATGGTGACCTTCTAAGGGGAAGGTTGTGCATGGTTTCCTTGGGTTTCTTTCTAGTTAACCTTAGAGAGCTCCTGTTTTTTCAGGTTTTTGGTACACCTGTGCAAGTTAACTTTATCCTATTCCTTACTGTCATTTGACTTTATTTCCAATTCATTTTTTAAAACTATTTTTTTAGTTGTAGTTGGACATAATGCCTTTATTTATTTTTATGAGGATTGAATCCAGTGCCTTGCATGTGCTAGATGAGCGCTCTACTGCTGAGCCACAACCTCAGCCCCTATTTCCAATCCATTTTTACAGTTTGAGAAACCCAGTGCCTTCAAAGATGCACACTCAATGACTTACCATCACCATTTTCCCCGCTACAGAATGCCTATGTATTCCAGCTATTGTTTTCCTTATTATTTACTCAACATACTCCCCAGAATCTGCCCTTGACTTCTGGGCCATGGGCCATGAGGATCTGGGTGTGTGACCTTGAGGTATGTGTCCAGCAGACCCAGAACCACCACTGAGAGCCTCAGGCCCTAGAAGCAGAGCCCTCTGCAAGAGAATTTTCCCTGGAGTGTGCTTCTTGGTACCTCAAATTGATCAGCAGTATAAGCCTGAAGTTAAATGATTGTCACCAGTAACTTGTGCTGCGTTGAGCTTTTTTCTTATTTCTTTCCATTTAAAGAAATATTTCAAGGAAAACACTTCAGAGTCAGCTGCAGCAGCTGCTGGCTTTTCCTAGAAAAAGCATCATTTCACAGGCAGATCATGGGCTATAGAGATTAGCTGTGATTCATGACCAGGGAGATGTTTTAAAACGTCAGACAATTTGCTCTACTGGGACTGTGCACACCTATCACATGATGGGAAGTTCATTTTGCAGGTGATTCTTTTAGATTTTAGCAACCCAAACTGTGAGAATAGTTTAACATGTATAAGAACTGTACTTTCTGTTTCATTTAATATCAGAAACAAATACTGTACCAATTCCTGTTAATTTCCTCACTGTCATTGCCATCATGAAATAAAGTAATTTCCATGGAATCATGAATAAGGTTCATGAGATTGTATAATTAGTCAAGAACTAACTTGAATGACAAAAATGTTGAACTAATTGAAGACTTAACTAGAAGCTCTTAAAATATTTTATAAAACACAAGGCTTTCTATTTTAGTCAGCTTTCTCACTGCTGTTCCTAAAGGACCTAACCAGAACAATTGTAAAGGAGAAAAAGTTTATTTGAAGAATAACAGTTTCAGAGGTCTTAGTCCATTAGGAGGCTGGCTCCATTCCTCAGGGTTCAAGATAGGACAGAAAATCATGAATGAAGAGTGTGGCAGAGGGAAGCAGATCACATGGTGACCCCAAAGCAGGGAGAGTGTCCACTCTCTAGGTACAAAATATATACCCCATAGCTATGCCCCCAATAAACTACTACCTCCAGCCACATCCTACCACTTCAGTTGCCACTGTTAATCTCTATCAGAGGATTAATTCACTGATTGGGTTAAGAATTGTACAACCCAATCATTTTTGCTCTGAACCTTCTTGCATTGTCTCACACATGAGCTTTTGGGGGACACCTCACATCCGAACCATAACATTTTCCTATTGACATCTCTTATCCCACCGCTGTCTTCAGTCCCATCACCATTTCCTGTCTTATCACCTTCTTCTTTTCCATTGCTATCTTCTGTCCCATTGCCTTCTACTGTTCCAGCAATGTCAGGCCATGTTCTCTCAGGCCTGTCCCTATCTTATCCCTGTCCTGGTGACAGATGACTACCATTGTCTCATGCCTCTTCAACTCTTTACACAAAGAATCCCACAGAAATCATGTTCCCACCCACCAGAGGACTCATTCTGTGCAAACCAAGCATTCTTACAGGTAGAGGCTGAAGGTACCTCTTTCATCAACTCTAATGTGCAGATACTGCAGGAGATACTGGTCAGCAAGAGAGCAGAACTGAAAATTTGTAACTTGTGAGCAAAAAAGGAATCAGATGATTCACTTCATTCTCTAGGAATTTACTGTGCTCCAGTAAAGTCACTGGGCAATGATCAGGACACTACCATCCACAACCCTTCTCAAACACAAAAGGCAAGCCAGAGCAGCTTTCTATTCCTCAGCAGCTTTTTTACCTCAAGGTCTTGGGAGAACTCTTATAGCAGAAATGCAACCAGGTTTTGTGGGGCTTTCTGAACAGCAAGGCTCTGGTGTCTACTACATCAACCTCTATTGGGCATTCCTCCATGTTATTCAATGGACTCTCTAATTCCATACCAGTACAAGTTCAGAATAAAAAATCTGCATGACATTTTTCTCCCATCCCATGCTCCATCCCTTTGTCAGACTTCAAACTTTCACTCCAACAGCATGGTGGTCTCAGTCCCCACCACTGGCTCATATTCAGAACCAGGGCTAACTAACATTGTCTCTCCAAATCCTGTTAGTCATTCAACTCTGAATAGTGCCTGTTGCATTTTGTGCCCTGCCACCCAAGATAAGGATGCAATGTTCTGTTGTGACTCCTTTTTAATATTTAGAACATCACCTTTTGGAGAAACAGCTAAAAAGTATGGGGGCTTCACCCTATGTGGTCAAAACATCTCAGGAAATCTTTAGATATCTCAGAGCCAACACATGGCCTCATGAAAACAAAAGTTCACTGCTAGATTGCCAAAGTATTTTATCAGCAATGAGCACCAGAAGATACTGGAGTAAAAGGTAAGAAGATACTTTGAAAAAAGGTTCACTCAGCACTGGTGTGGAGTATTTCACAAGATCCAGTTATCTCTAGACCCAACTGAGCCCAGGTTAAAATTGCCAAGGACAAATATAGCACCATGATTCTAGGTAATAGCAGACAGAAGGGCAAGGAACAAGAAATAGTACAGGTCGGGAAGTACTCAAGCAATGATCTGGTGCATAGTCTGAGGATGATCCTAAAAAAGCTTCCCAATGAAGGTTCTACAAATCATCTCTGAGACAAAGTCAGGAAGGGACTTGATAAGATTCTCAAGAAGTATCTCAGAAATGATTCACCAAGAGACCTAGACAAGGAGTATACAGATAGCTTGCAAGTACATGCAAGAAGGAAGCTGGAGCAGATCAAAGAGGGCATGATTCCTATGAGTGGTTATCATTCCACGCTTGCCATGTATCATGTCTCTGCCCTGCCTGACATGGAAACTAGGGATGGGCCATCCTTGAAAGGTTGGGAAACCTGCAGGAACACCTCCCAGGAGCTCTCTCTCCCAGATATTGGCACTTAGCAGGTACTAGAAGCACACATTAAAAGCCTCCATGTAAGGCACAGGTGGGGCCTACCCCTCAAGGTAGGATGGAGATTCCTCAGAAAACTTGGGATGGATCCACCATTTGACCCAGCTATCCCATTCCTTGGACCAAAGAACTTAACTCAGCATATTACAGTGATACAGCCACACCAATGTTTATAGCAGCTCAAATCACAATAGCTAAACTATGGAACCAACTAGATGCCCTTCAACAGATGAATAGGTAAAGAAAATGCATATATATATATATATATATATATATATATATATATTTCAATATATATATATATATTGCTTCAAAGAAGAACAAAGTATAGTGTTTGCCAATAAATAGATGGAGATGGAGATGGAGATATCATGCTAAGCAAAATAAGCCAATCTCCAAAAAAACCAATTACCAAATGTTTTCTCTCTATGCGGATGCTAATTCACAATGCAGAAGTGGTTATGGAAGCAAAGAGTTACTTTAGATTAGGTAGAAGGGAGTGAAGGGAGGGGAAGAGGTATGTGGGTAGGAAGGCTAGTAGAATGAGTCAGACATTATTACCCTATGTACATATAGAACTATATGACCTGTGGGATTCTACATCATGTATAACCAAAGGAATGAGAAATTATACTCCATCTCTATATGATGTTTCAAAGTACATTTTACTGTCATGTATAACTAATTGGAACAAATTTAAAAAAAATAAAGTCAAATAAAGTCAAATAAAGTCAACAAGAAAACACCTTGGATGAATAAGTAATTATACCCAAATTGCAAGATAGAAGATTAATATAGAAAAAACCTCTCTTCCTCACCTATGTAGAATATGAATTTTTTTAAAATCATATTTTCATTAGCCCCCAAGTTAATTATTCAGAAAGAAAACTAACAAAATATTTATAGTATCTATATGAGGAAAACTTAAAACTGTGATGGAATAAATCAAAAAATATCTAAATGAATGAGAAGGTATTTGATGATAACATGTACAGGAAAACTAAATATTATTAAAATTTTGTCAGTTCCTCCCAACTTGCTCTATATATTGAATGTGATCCAAACTTCCGATGAGTCAATTTTTTGAAATTAAAAAACTGAGTTTAATGTTTATAATAAAAGGCAAAATCCCAGAATAGTTAAAACAATACAGGTGATGAGCAGAGCTGGAGGGCTGACAGTATCTGACTTGAAGACCTACTGTGGAGCAACAGCTACCAGTAGAGTAGGATACTGGAGAAAGAATAGACAATTAGATCAGTGGAAGATAAAAAAGAGCCCAGAAACAGACCTGCATCAGTACAGCCAACTGCTGTATAGTAAAGGAGCAGAGGCAACACAGCAACACAGAGCAGAGATCCTTCCAGCAAGTGGTGCTGCATTACCTGGATGTCCCCATCAGCAAGGCTACTGACACTTATGTAAGGAGACTCAAAAAAGGGGGAAGAAAAAATACTTGTAGAAATAAGGGCTAGAGTTCTGGGGTTGTGGCTCAGTGTTAAAGCGCTTCCTACCACATGGGAGGCACTGGGTTTGAGCCTCAGCACCACATAAAAATAAATAAATAAATAAAATAAAGGTTTTAAAAAAAGAAATAATGGCTAGAAACTTACAAAAATTGATATAAAACATAGACACTAAAACACTAGATTCAATGCTTCCATTTTGTAAAATAAAAACAAACATATCCATTCCTAGACACATCATGGACAAACTGTGAAAAGGCAAAGAGAGAATCTTAGATGCAACAGATAAAAACTTCTCATGCACAAGGGGACCACAGGGAGATTATTAGTTGTCTTCCAACCAGAAACATTGGAAGGAAGCTGTGGGGTAGCGTATTCCAAGAGTGTAAGGGAAGATCACCTGAAGAGTCTATGTCCAGAAAATCTGTCCTTTAATAATAAAGAAAAATAAAGATACTGCCAGATGAAGACAGCCTGAGAAAATTTGCTGCCAGCAAAGTAAACCATCTGGATGAAGATAGTAAAATAAAATTGAGAAAAATTTAGTTAAAATTGACATAAATAAATAAGCATGAAAGAACTTTGATTTTTATGATGAGTTAATGCAACACAGGAAGAATTGAAATTTCAGAAATCATAAAAGAAATAATTCCTGAGAAATGAAAATCCTATAGATAAGAATTTTCAAAAAAACTTATGAAATTGATGGAGCCCAAGCAGAGATCTACAAGGAAATAAATAATGTCTGGATTCCAGGGGGAAAGAATATTGAATAAACTAAGGCCTCCTCTGACAGGGTGAGCAAGTGAGGTTGGAAGGAAGAATCTAGAAGGCCCAGGAGGGTGGAGGACATGCTTGCTGGAGGGTGGGTCAAGGATGTGGTGCAGCCTCCTCTTCTTGCCCCTCCTCTGTTGTCAGGATCCCTTTATGATGGGAGGGCACAGCCCTGTGACACAGGCCTGGGCCCTACTCCCCATTTTTCAAGAGAATTATCAGGACTCATTTGTCTGAACAAGACAGTGCATTTTAGATGATGGAGAATTCTCTCTTTCCTCTGAATAGCATTAGTACTGACTGGCTGAACCCAGCTTCACCAGCTGGACAATGGATATGATCCGTGCCTGTGTGTGTGGACTGGGGCTCTTTCTTCTTTTATTGTCTTACCTTCAGGGTAATCCATCCTTCCCACCACCAAGGAAAACGGGAAAACTCAAGAAGATAAGAAACCTCAGGCCACACCCAACAAGAACATAAACAGATATTCTCTTTTGTCTATTTTTGTAACAGTGGTCTACTTTATGCTTTGAATATAGCCCCTGCTTCTCTACCACTGCAATTTATTTTTTTAAATGGACATGTTTCTCTTCCCATTTCCCTGCTCCTCCCTAATCTGTGGGGAGACAGAATTACCTTTCTTCCTAATTTTAGGCAGATTTATCTGTCCTGAGTACACCCTTCATAGGAACAAAGTAGTACAGATTTTGAAGATGGTAGTAGAAGATCTCAGAAATTACTATCTCCCAAATTAACAAGTGAATTACAACTCTAGTAGAGAACACATATGGAGTGTAAACTTTGAATCTCTTTAAAATATCTTTAAACCTCTTTAAAATCCCCCTGTTCTTGTTGATGGGCAGATTCACAGCCTCTGGAAAAGGAGTTCCCTGTGTTTCTCCTTTGCTAGAAAAGCAATAAGCCTTCTTTTTCTCAAAAACTGTCCTCATTACTGGATTGGCATTGGGTACAAGGACCGAGCTTTCAGAAACACTACTCTTTCCACTTTTCCAAAATAAGTAGAAACACTTCAAAAAGAGAAATCTCAGGACAGAACAGAACATCATTCTGGGACAGATGGGCCAGGGCAGGGAGACAGTATAAACTAGGACTTCTGTGATCTGAAGCTCTAAGATCATCCATGTGGTGAGCTGCAGGTTCCAGAGCAAAACACACAACTGTGACTCTATGGCTGAGTTATGGGCTCCTGAGGGAGTTGGGAACATCTGGAGAAGGACAGGCCTTTAACTCTGAGCTATCAGTCACCTTCTCCTGGTGGGTGACTGGAACAAGCATTTTCTCTGTGTTGGACTGAGAATGTGAGGGCTGTGCTGAGCCCTAAGGCCTCAGTTACAGGCTGGAGAAACCTCTGACCTCAGGGAGCAGAACCCTGCCTGGCAACTGAGAAGAGCCTGTGGAAATGCATCTGTCCCTGAGCAGAGGACCAGTGACTGAGGACGTGCATGGTGTAGTTTATGTAGAAAACACCTTTTGGTGTTTTCAAAGGAAGAAAAATTAAGTATTTTGCCACTTTACAAATGTTCTCTGAATAAAAGTGTCTCCACTAGCTAACTGTAGAAAGTTAAGCTGTTCAGAAACATGGAATGTCTGTAGTTGGTCTAAAAGAGCAGAGGGAGAACTGGGCCCCAGTCTCTTTTTTATTTTTGTGTCTGTCAGCATCTGAAGGTGAAGAAGGTGCTGTACAAGAGTAGGCACAAGAGGGGCACTCTGAAAGGTAAGGCCTTGTGATTCAGGGCAAGCCTCTTATTTCCGCAAGTGAATGCCAAGGACGTGGCAATTTACTTAATTTATGCAAAATGATGGGAATTGTGTCTGATTGTTGATACTTGTGGGCTTTCATTTATCACCTCAGCCCCAGGCCTCACTATCAGTGAATCAGTTACAGAGATGCCAGTCAGGCCTCCTCTCCCAGGTATGTTCCAGTGCACTCTGTGAGAGGGCACCTCAAGAAGGTCAGAATTTAGTCTCAGTCACTGCCTCAAGCATCCAATTCAGGATGCTCCCCACCAAAGTGCCACAGTCACAGTACAGAATGAGTGTTCCCAGTGTGTAGCTCTTCAGATGCTCTGGGAGGCCTCAGGCCCTGCCCCCTCAAGTCTCCCATGGGCTTGGGGCTCAGGTAAATAGTTGTTATACAGTACTGATTAGGGAATAATAACAAGGGGGAAAGGTCATTATGTGTACAATACAAATTATTCTTTCTTAATATTTGATTTGAGGTTAGTTGAATCCATTGATGAGGATGGCAGATAAAGGTTAACAGTATATAATATATAAACCAAAGCACATTATACAAAAGTAACTGCTAAGTATTTAACCAAATAAAAGTTTCTGTTCCTAATAGCTCTGTTATGACCCTCAGAGCAAGTTTATTGCTACTGGCAGGATACTAAATGCATTTCCAAGGTCCTCTTGGCAATGCTTCATTTCTTGCAGTTGTGATTAGTTTAACATTGGTTTCACTAGACAATTGGCAGATGAAGTCCTCTTGAAAGAAGCACAACCCTATCAGGGTTCTGCTTGTTCCCATTACAGTCTGTAGTTTCTTGGCAGGAACCTTCTTAAGCTGCAAGGCCTTTCTAAGTAGAAATGTCACTGGCAAGTTCTGTAAAGAGGCATCCACGGTTGGGGCCAAAACTCTCTACTTAGAGGGAATAATTGACAGAGAACCCCTTCAGATCTTCTGCATGCAGGATGCTCCTCTTCACTGTGAACCCTGGGATTCAACAGGGACCTGGAATGTCAAGAGCCAGGGAGGTACCCACCACCTGCTCACTAACAATGAGTTAGACAAGGATGCCTCTTCTCCTTGATGTGCACACACAGGTTCCAATACTTTCTTGCCCACCCCAGATGCCTATACTACAGGACTCCTGGAGCTGCCCAGGGGCCCAGAAGATGATGTTTTACAGGAAATATCTTAAACTTTATACATTTATGGATTCTCTAAATTAAAAAAAAAAAAAACACTTGATATTCCCAAATCAAGGTATGATGTATTTTCTTTCTTTTGCCTTGGCCAAGGAAAGAAGTAAAAATATTTAAAATTAAAAAAAAAAGTTAAAACCTTCAACTGATTTTATGACTTTGCTTTCTTAAAAGTAAGTAAAATTTCATAGAAAATTTAAGAAGGATATAATCTCAGAATTGAGGACAGCACTTTTAATTGGACACATTTTACTTAAGACAAATCTATCACAACATTCTTTCTGCTCTCATTCCCCACACACCTGGACCCACATTGACCTTGGCTTCTTTCTAGTCCAACTGATAGAAAAATGCAAAATAACCCAATTTTATTCACAGTGTTGACAAGACACACTGAAGCTTTATCATATCCTTTTGGTATGACTGACGTTAGCTGGCATGGTCTAATGTAAAGAGATAGGAAGCAATGTGTATTTAAGCTTCTACTCATGTTTCCAAACTGTTTACATATTTAAAATATTGATTACCTTCAAAATGTCACTATAAACATGAGAATGGCCTCATGGAATAATTAAATCAGTATTTTACCTCCAAGGAGTGACATCACACTAGTTTTGTTTTCTAGGTTATGTCACTTGGATTTATAATATTCTACACATCCACTTTGAATGTTGGATTTATAGTCTATGTATGACAGGGACACAACACCACTCATTTTTATCAAGCAATCAACTACTTGACAAGTCTCAAAGAATCTGAGTGTGCTTGGGCTGTTTACTAACTGACTCATGCATGATGTCACTTATTGTCACTTGTTGGGGAAACAAAGGCAGAACTTCTCCAGCCATGTGATTCCACCATCATCCACAGGCCCCATTATCACCCCTGCTAAAAACAATGTGGTGGCCCTTAGGTCCATGAGGAGCTCACCAGTGACAATCAAATTCTCCATACCTGCCTATTATTTTTGAGTTATGTGCTCTCGAATTCATATATGGTCTCAATTCCCAATACTTTGGAATGCAACATTATTTGGCAAAAGGCCATTAAAAAAAAGAATGTCCTTATGATTGTCTATAATCCATTCTGAGTGCGATCATTAAAAAGAAGAAAGTAGCCTGGGTAAAGGAGTGGAGTGCCAAACAAGACTACTATAACCAGCAGAATTAGTTTTCAAGAAAAGAAGAAGAGATAAAGACCTCAGATAAGAATAAATTAAGGGAAGGCATGACCACTAGACCAGTATCACTGAAGATACTTGTTATGGTTTGGATCCAGAATGTCCCCCAAAGACTCATACTCTGATGGCTTGACTCCCAATGCAGTATTATTCAGAGGAGGGGCTTTTATAAAGTGATTGAATCATGAGGACTTTGACCTCATTTCTGGATTAATTCCCTGATAGCTTTATAATATAAATGGATTACAAGGATGTGTTAAAAACTGTAGATAGTGGGATCTAGTTAAAGGGGGCAGGCCCTTGGGGACTATAATCTTGTTACCAGTCCCTTACTGTCCCTCTCTCTGATTCTCAGATGCCAGGAGGTGAGCAACATTCCTCTGCCAAGAAAACATGATGCCCTGCCTCATCATAGGCACAAAGGAATGGAGCTGGCCATCACAGAAAAACAACTTCTGTAACCATGAGGCAAAATAAGAGTTTTTCCCAGGTATTTTATCACAGTAATGAAAATGTAAGATAATACAAAGGAAATACTATACCCAGAAAAGGAAAAGCAAATCATCAGCAAATGTGAAAAAGTAAATCCCACTAGAGGAGGAGACATGCAAATGAGAAAATAGTAAAGAATAATAACATTATCAATACAGCAACTATTAAAATTCTAAGATGAATAAGACAGGAAGTAAAAACATAGAATATTCAAAACCACCAGAAGAAAAAAAGCAAGATGACAGGAAGGAATAAGTACATATCTTTTAATAATCACACTGAATGCAAATGTTTTTAATTTTCCATATAAAAGATGCAGATTGGCTAAATGGATTAAAAATAAAACCTAATGATATGCTGCCTACAAGAAACTTAACTCATGTGCAGAGATATACACACAATGATACTGAAAGAATGGAAAATGCACCAAGCAAAGGGAATACAAAAGCAAAAAGAAGTAGTTATATTTAGAAGTGATAAAACAGAATTTAAAGACAAAATCAGAAGGAAAAGAAAGTCACTATACATTGACAAGGGAATAATTCATCATAAAGATATATTTCTTATAAATACATAAGCAATAAATTTTGCTGCATCCAATTTTATAAAACAATCATGATTAGAGATAAATGGAAAGATAGGCTACAATAAATACATCTTCCAGACCAAAAAAGAAAAATAAACAGAGAAACACCAGATTTACATTATACTATTGATTGAAAGGATTTAACAAACATCTAAACAATATTCCATCAAGCAGTTGCAAAATACACCTTATTTTCTTCAGCACACAAAAAAAGGTTGTCCCAAATATTAGGCATTGGAGCAAACCCTTCCAATTTTTTAAAAAATATTTATTTTTTAGTTGGACCCAATATCATCTTTATTTTATTTATTCATTTTCATGTGGTGCTGAAGATCAAACCCAGGGCCTTGCACGTTCTAGGCAAGCACTCTACCGCTAAGCCACAACTCGAGACCCCAATTTTTTTAAAATAAAATAATTCCTTGTATTTTATCTGATCACCATGAAAAGGAACTAGAAATAACAGCAGAATTACAAATCACATGGAGAGTAAGCATCATATTACTAAAAGAATGGTAGGGGGCTAGGGATATTGTGCAGTTGGTAGAGTATCTTTGTTCCATGCACAAGGCCCTAGGTTCAATCCCCAGCACCAGAAAAATAAAACAAACAAAACCAACAAAATGAAATATAGAGTGAAATTTTACAATTCCTTGAATCAAATGAAACAGAACCACAAAATAACAGAACAGGGAAAGTAGTTCTAAGAGGCAAGTTTACAGCAATGAATGTGTATAACAAAAAAAAAAAAAAAAAAAAAGGAACTCAAATCAGTATCACAATTCATTATAGTATTACAAAATGTCACACACAAAAAAAATCCAAATTCCATGGAAGGAAAAAAAAAAAACAGTAAAGATCAGAGAAGAAATAAATGAATTAGATATTAGATTAGATTAACATAAAATAAATGAATTTTATATTAGATATAAAATAATAATACAGAGCATAAATGAAACAAACAGTTGATTCTTTGAAGCAATAATACTGACAAATGCTTAAACTGAAAAAAGAAAAAGAGGGAAGCCGTCCCCCCAAAAATATGAAATTAGACTTAAAAAGGAGTCTGAACAAATGATAAAGTTAAATTAGAAGGATCATTAGGAAAAAATTTGAAAAAGTTATGCTTAATAAATTAGAAAACTTAGAAGAAATGGAAAAATTTCTGGACACATATGACTCATCAAAATTGAACCAAGTGAATATAAAATACCTAAATAGATCAATTGCAAGTATTAAGATTAAAGCAATAATAAAAAATTTTCTGATTAAAAAAATCCTAAGACCAGATGGAATCATTCCTGAATTTTACCAAATTTTTAAAAACTAACACCAATACTGCACAAAATAATTCATAAAAATAGGGAAAGAAAGCTTTCAAATTCATTCTATGAAATCAGTATTAACCTGTTAACAAAACCTGTAAGATAAGAGACAGCAACGGACCAAAATCTCTGATAAACATTGATATAAAAGTCTTCAGGAAAGTACTTTGCAATTTAATTTAATAGGACATTAAGAAGATAATATTCCATGATCAAGTATGTTTCATTCCAAGGATGCAATTCAACAAACACAAATCAATAAATGTAATAAAGCACGTAAATAAATTCAAGGATAAAAAGCATACAATTATCTCAACTGATACAAAAAAATCCTTTGATAAAATTCAGCATCTCTTTGATGAAAACCCTGAAAAAATTACATATAGTAGGATCATGACTCAACACAGTGAAGGCTACACATTATATAAACTGAGAAAAGCTGAAAACACTTCCTATAAGATCAGGAACAAAACAAAGATGCCCACTCTCACCATCCTTATTCCTTATTCAACATAGTACCAGAATTTTTAGCTAGATAAATTAGGCAAGAGAAAGTGAATGGTTTATCAACATTAAAGTAGGAAGTCAAATTATTTTGCTTTGCTCCTGATATGATTATATACCTAGAACACTGGGGAAAAAATTCATCAAAATACTTTTAAAACTGATAAATTCAGCATAAAACTCAAATTTCTTTTATGCTCAATACGAGCATGCAAAAAAAGTCACGTTTTTATACACCAATAATGAGTTCTCTGAGAAAGAACTTAGGAAAGTAATTTTATTCACAACACGAAGATAAGTAGAAGGAGGAGGGGAAAAGGAAGGAGAAGGAAAAGAAGGAGAAAGAAAAGAAGAAGAAATACCTCAGAATAAACCTATCAGTATGTGAAAGGTTGCTACAGTGCAAATTACAAAATACTGAATAAAGATATTGAAGAACACACTAGAAGTTGGAAACACCTACTATGTTCATGAATCAGGAGAATCAGAATTCATAAAATGGTCATACTACCCAAAGCAATCTACAATCCACAGCAATCTCCAGCAAAATAGCAATGACATCCTTTGTTGAACTAGAAAAACCAATTCTAAAATTCATACATAAGCAAAAAAGATCCAGAATAGCTAAAGCAATTTTGAGCAAAAAGCGTAATGCTAAAAGCACCACAATATATGAAATTATACTTGATAGTTATATTTACAGAAACAGTATAGTATTGGCATAAAAAGAGGCAGGTAGAGCAAAATGTAACAGGACAGAGAACCCAGATATAAATACACACTGCAACCAGTTATCAACAAAGGTGCCCAAATACTGGAGAAAGAACAGTTTCTTCAACAAATGGTGCTGGGAAAACTGGACATTCACATGTAGAAAATGGAAACTAGATCTCCATATCTCACTCTGTACAAAAATCTAGTCAGGATTAAAGTCCTTAATGAAAGGCGGGATCCTTTGAAACTACTAGAGAGAATATAGGGGAAACAATTCTCTGTGGCATAAGCCCCCAGTTTGTGGTATTTTACGATGGCCACCCAAGGAAACTAGTACACTGCTCTTATTGAAAATGAGTCATAGCTAACATGCAAAGTAACACTCATTTGCCACTTTAGCTTGTTAGTTCTGAAATACCTTTTCTGTCATTTTATTCTAATTGAGGGAGGAAGGCTTCTCTCCAGCACAGAAGTGTTTAATTAATAGTTAAGTTATTGGTGAAAGCTTAGTCTTCAGCTGTCATTGGCACAATGAAGGACCATGTGTTAATAACAAGCCTAGGCAGAACACTAGATTTAGATGCTAAAATAAATCTTTAAATAGAGATCATGGTTTGGAAGAAGAGAGTGTACTCTGACCCATTGCATATTGTCTGCACCTCCAGTTATCTCCAGCAGGTGTCATTGCACACACTGTGTAATCTCTGGCATAATAGAGTGGCCAGAGAAGACTCTCCAGGTGCTTGCAGCTGGATGCCAGGAATAGACTCAAAAAAATTGGAAAAACATTATTTAACTTGCTTTGTCAGATTCACCCGTCACAAATGAAGAAAAACATTTGTGATGAAGAATGGGCTCAGCACATTCTTACTGACTCATTAGTAGACAAGAGCTGGTGGCAGGGACTGGGAATTAGAAACCTGCATAAAGTTTGAAAAGATTCTCTTTTTTAGGAAAATGCCAAGGGCTACCTGGATTACCAAGTTTATATTCTTTTTATTATTATTATTACTATTTTTTTCATTTATAAACATACAGATACTAGTTGATTAAGACTTTATATTCAAATTCTGTAAGGCTTCATAAAAAATGGTTTGATACTAGGAAAACATGTAATCTGATATCATGCAGTCTGTTAACAAAGTGTAACATAAAAATGCAAATGTCATTAAAAAGCATAGCAGAGAGAAAATAGAACATTAATATAAGGCCATCACACTATAATGCCATCATGTTGATAGTGTGCAGAATATAGCTGAGACTGTTTGGAAAGAGCCATTCAGTGAGATGAACTTTGTTAGAAAGTCCTTATATGCGGAAATGTTCCATTGTAAAAAATGCCTTAGAGATCATTAGTCATGTAACTTTGGTCATAATTAAAACTACATTAACTTTAAATCTCTTTACCTGTGCACAGCATCCAGAATATGAACAAAAGTAAAATTCATCATGGGGGTAGAAAAACAAACAGCAATAATGAAATAATGAACACAACATACACTAGTATGGCAGTATGTAAAAATGTGGATGTGTAACCGGTGTGATTCTGCAATCTGTATACAGGGTAAAAATGGGAGTTCATAATCCACTTGAATCAAGTGTATGAAATATGATATGTCAATGTTTTGAACAACTAATAATAATAAAGAAAGAAAGAAAGAACACAGAAAGATATTTAAGAAAATAAAAATCAGAAATTAGTCCACTTTCTACCTCTTCAAATTGAAAAACTTAAGAGATTTCAGTAGGACATGAGAAATGGATTGTCAGATTGGCAAAACCTATTTTACTATTATCAATACATTTGGAGATTTGATATCTAAGAGAGACAAACTGATACTTGAATTTTTCTTGCAGCCATTTATTTACTTGGATTTGTTTGGGGATGCAGCAGATAATTGCCCAATCTTCTTTCTTAGTTAATGCTTATGTTCAATCCCAGAAAACTTCCTTCAAAGTGCAGTTCTATGGACAAACTTGATCCACACCAATTTGCCTGACTCTAGTGACCTCAGTTATATCTCCATTCACTTGTCACAGGGTTTCTACATGTATGGTATATTATGAGATTAGTGGCTTTTTAAGTCACATTCTATTTGATCATAATGATATTTGTCCTTTTTTTGGACAGTATGGAACATAGATTTTGTTTTCACAGGTTTGATGCATAAAGTGAGAATAAATCCATATTAGTGTCATATTCTATCCTTTTGAGAAGTGGGCAATGTATAAAGGGACCTATTCCCCTAATCTTATTTAATTTTTAGAACAATTATTAATATGAGCAAATATTTACTTCTCTAGGCCTCTGAGAGGCTCTTTCTAGCTCATTTAACAGAGATGTATTCATCAGTCACTATGTGTCACTCCTAAGATGAGTGTTGTGTTGTCCCCTGTAGTAGGACACAACATTGGAAACAGAAATAACATTTAAACTCATCCAAGAAAGCTCATTTAGATTATTGCTTTCATGGGGGAAGAAAACTACAATTACCTAAGCAATTCTGAGCTAAGGACATCTCCTCAATTGACTAGAGTAAGACCAAATCACTGAGGTTGCTCCTTAGCTTTGTTGCCATTTGTGTCTTATTTCTACCAAAAGTATCAGACTTATTAAGTGTCTAACCAATTTTACCGGTGTCAGTTTTAAGATGAAAAACCCACACATATGTAAAAAACAGGCAAAGGACTCATTTTAGAGGCAAACAGGAAGTATAAGGGAAGGCTACAGGAGGCCTAGTTTCCCACTTATCTGCACCCTGCATATTTTTTAAGATACTTTATCTAATGCTAATGGCTGTAGCAGGTAAAAGAATCAACTTCAGACTCTTAGGTTTTGTTAGAGAAGTTTGTCTCAAAATTCCAAATGTTTGGGAGTACTTGTGTCACTTTCTTTTGTTTTCTGTTTCTTAATGCTTCCTTGCTTCATTCTTTGTTTTCTGTGTTCACCATCTGGTTGGATTTGGTGGTACAACATTAATATAGCAAGGTAGCATGATTCTTTAAGAGGCCATTTCTTGTCATACTTTCTAGGCATTAAATTAAAAATTCCATTTGTTGAAATAATGGAAGAGGGCTGGGGAGGTGACTCAAGCGGTAGCGCGCTCGCCTGGCATGCATGCGACCTGGGTTCGATCCTCAGCACCACATACCAACAAAGATGTTGTGTCCGCCGAGAACTAAAAAATAAATATTAAAAATTCTCTCTCTCTCTCTCTCTCTCTCTCTCTCTCTCTCTCTCTCTCTCTCTTTCTCTCCTCTCTCAAAAAAAAAAAGAAATAATGGAAGATATACAAACACATTTGTCTGACTTGAGAAAAATTATTTTTTTGGATCAGATATTTAGAAATGTAATTTCTAGAAAGTAAGATATGCACATGTATACTTTTAATAAACATTCCTTGATTGCCCTTCAAAGGAACAATGTATAATAGTTTCTGTATCTCCATTAACCAGTGAAAGTGTTGATATTATTAAAGGTTAAAAATATCCATTTTTAATAAAAACTTCTTCTCGTGCAATTTAGTTTGAATTTTCTGATTATTAGGTAATCCAAAACATTACTTTGGGATGATTAAACATATTTTTCATATGCTGATTGAGTGCTTAAGTGAAAGTTCACATACCTGATCAGTGTGGGAACAGCCAGCAGGCAACCTTAACACGAAGGTTTAGAAACTAATGGCTATCATAAACCAGCCCAAGATGAGGACAATAGCCCTAAGGAAAGATAAAGCAAAAGATCTTGAGGATACAACCTACAGGGGTTTTCTTCTGGAATAAAAGCTGGTTTCATGCAATGTTACTTTTTATTGAAAGGAAAAAAAGGAAGTTATCTATAAATTCACTCTGGTCTGTGTGATATATAATTGATTGTATATGATTAAATTA
Organism: Urocitellus parryii; assembly: GCF_045843805.1. Taxonomy (NCBI): domain Eukaryota; kingdom Metazoa; phylum Chordata; class Mammalia; order Rodentia; family Sciuridae; genus Urocitellus; species Urocitellus parryii. The sequence goes on from NW_027551777.1 coordinate 3,069,193, forward strand.
TTATTTAGAATATGTTAGAAGGCCAAATCAGTTATTCAAATGGAATTTCACATTTAGGCTAAATGTTAAAGTATAATTTTAGCATAACTGTTAATATTCATATAATATTCCCATACAATTATAAATTCACTTAGACATCAAGATCTTCCCCAAAATCATCAGCTGGAAGTGGATACAGTATTGACTCTAAAATCTAATAATTTATTTTTTATGTTAGCGACTTCTGTTAACACCTATGAAGAAAATGATAGTTATAGTCCCAATCCTAGCTTTGAGTTTTTGATAACTTGTCAGCCTTATTATGAATCCTCAAATACACCATAAACATACCAGGTGTGAAATCAAACCCATGGTCCCACACCTGGTCCCTTGGGTGTAGGGTATTATCATTTCACCAGTTGTTCAAGGAAGACCCAGTAGAATCACTGACATCTTTGTTTCCCAATAGCCAGTCATTCTGGTTCTCTTCTAAGGCTGCTTCTAATCTAGCCATGTAAATATTTTTCCTCCGACATCATCCAAATCCAAGTGACCTGTTTTTGACCTCAATAGGAGACAGCAGCATCCAACTTTGATGCCACCCACTCTCCTCAGGCAACCAGGGTAGCCCCCTCACAATGTGAATCAAATTTGTTGATCTATTGCTTAGTGCTGCTGCAGGAACCAGGGAGATCACAGCAAACACTTCCAGACTGTCCTGGCCAACTCCTATCATGTGGCCAAGGGTGCACCTGACAAAAAGTCATTGAAAAAGAGACAAAGAAGATTGCATTCAAGGGCACTGAGATCAGAAATTTGGAATGAAGCACAACTCACTTTCCCTTTGAGTCTGGTGGCTTTCACAATCAGCTGAGGAGGGTTGAATTCGAGGACGAAGCCTTGGAAGGCCATAGTTGATGGTGGAATACACAAGAACTGCTGCGCCCCCTCCACCCAGGGCAGTTGGTTTCCCTGCCCTACAAATAGAATTATAGGAGTCACCTGATATCCAGATGCCCAGCAGAGATAAGCATCTGGGGTTGTGTTCACCTAATTTCTATCCAGTAGACTCCACTCAACAAAGTTACACAGAGTTAGACCTCAGCCATCAGAACTTTCCATTCAGAACTCAACCTGGGGATGCATCCATCTAGTTGTTTCAACCCAAACTCCAGGAGACAGTACTTCCCATTCCATCCTACCTTGTACCAGTATGTAGGGAGCAGAAAACCAGCTTTGAACCTAGGCCTCTGCAGCCAGCAGCTTGCTGAACAACACAAGAGTAAGGGCTGAATCACCCCAAACATTGCTCTCTCTAAGGGGAACACAGCTCAAGAAAAAAATGGAAAGAAGGACAGTGTGGCATAGGTAATAAATATCTGTCCTTGTCCACAGTTTTGACCACCTCAGTAGAGAAAATTCTTTCATTTTTTATTAAGAACTTTTTGTTTGGGGGCTGGAGTTATAACTCAGTGGTAGAGAACTTGCCTAGCATGTGTGAGACGCTGCGTTCAATCCTTAGCACCACCTTGAAAATAATAATAATAAAGGTATTGTGTCCATCTGCAAATAAAAAAAGTTTAAGAAATGATTTTTTGTTTTTGTTGTATATGTTGATTCATTCATGTTACACATATATACAGAGAATTTTTTATCATTTTTCTCTTTTTATTATCCTTTTACTATTTTGTTTTGTGGGTGCTTTTTCTTTTTTACTTTTGGTTGATTTTCTCAGCTTTTCCCTCTAATAGTTAAATTCTCTTGTTCTCTATCAACCTGTCAATCTACTTTTATTTTTAAAATTTTGTTATTTTCTTCCCTTCATTATGGCCTTCACTTTCTACCTCTATTCTATGTTATCTTTTTCACCTTTGGAATATTCTAACCTTTCTTTTGACTTCCTTTCCCATTTTCTTCTTTCTTAATGAACTGTATTTTTGCCATCTTTTAAAACTAGTTTATATAATTCTTGCTCCCACCATTCATGTTTTTCCAGGTACTAGTACTGTGGATGATGTAGCTGACTTTCAATGTTTAGTTTAATTCTAAATCTAGTTCACTGCTGCTTATGTTGCTGTTTTAATTTCTGATTATTAGTATTGTAGATATCATAATTGACACCTGGTATTTACTTGAATATTGTAGATTGTTCCCTGTTATGGTTACTGTTCTGCATTTTCCCTTTTCCATAGTTGCTGGGCATCATATGTGTCACTTCAAATTGTTGGGGCATATGCTCTGCTCCTGAGTTACATCCCCAATCCAGCTAAGAGATTGTGTACCTAATTCCACACATAACAACTATGCTCAAACTTCAGCAATAATTTAACACAAAGAATAGTGGGGACCCCCAAACTGACAACCATGGCCTAAGTAGAAGTTAGAGAGAAGGCTCAACTTACCCATGGACATATGCTCCTACAGAAACAGTAGACAGAAATAACACACACACAAAAAAAACCCTCAACATAGGTTACTGTTATACACTCTTAGAATATACAGAGTTGCCAAATCTAGAATATCAACCATGGGGGATATGTATATACAGTGATATAGACAACACAATTGTCGATCTACTAGAAAGATCCTGTGAAATCTACAGAGAAAGTGGAATCCTCAAGCTCTGATATACTATACAACTTGGAATGTTCGCTTTGATCACTAGTCACAACCAAAAACATTAGTAGAGTAAATATACTACAAAAACCACTGGGAAATATGTTCAACAATTCACAACAACCTGATATCCCAGAACACTTTGCTAAGATAAGGCTGTTCCCTAAGAATACCCTTACATAAAAGTGGAAAAGAGGTGGCTGGAGTTGTGGCTCAGCATTAGAGCACTTGCCTAGTATGTATGAGGCCCTGGGTTCAATTCTCAACACCAATATAAAATAAAATGAAGGTACATCTACAGTATGTGTGTGTGTGTGTGTGTGTGTGTGTGTGTGTGTATATGAAACCCATCTAAACAGATATGCAAATCTCAACATAAGAATATAAGTGATATGAAAAATTGTATTAAGACACCTCTTAATGTCTATAATTCATCAACAACAGACTTCAAAAATATCCAAATACTGGGTACAAAAATTTAAAAAAAATTATAATTTAAAAATTATAGGATGATCAGATAATGCAAAAAAAATCTGAATAAATTAAGGAAGTCAGTACGGGATATAAATGCTAAATTCAATGAAGAGATAGAGATATTAAAGAAAACAAACAGAAATTTTGAAAATGCCAATCAAATAAAAAATTGAATTGGATATGTTTCTCTAATACATTAGATTAAGTAGAGGACAGAATTTTAGAGCTTGAAGATAAGGTGGATATCTTAAAAAAAAAAAGAAACTACAAATCTAATAAGAACTGAGAAAATATTAAGGGACCAAACTTAATCCTCACAGACATTAAAGAAGGATCAGAGATACAGGTTCATGGCAGTGATATAATGGCAGAAAAATTCCTGAAGACTTGGGAATAAGATGAATATCCTGATACTGGAAGCATTTAGAACCTCAAATAGACCAGGCCAGAAGAAAAAAATAAAAAAAAAAAAACTTCTTCACATCCTATCATAATTACAATGCTAAAATTTCAGTTCAAAGAAAGTATTTTAAAAGCCAGGTCACATTTAGAGAAAAATATATCAGATTAACACCTAATTTCTTAACAGAAACCCTAATGTCTAGGACAGCTTAGAACAAAGTATTTCAAGTCTGAATGAAAATAACAGCCAACAAAGATCATTCTATCCAATAAATCATAAGAATTGTACTATCAAAATTGAAGAAAAAAATAAAAACCTATCAAGATTAGCATAAATGAAAGGAGTTCATTATTACTATTCCAGCATTGCAGCAAATACACATAGAAAAAGATTATAAACCACCAAGAGATCTTAAAAAGAATAAATGACATTACAACTGGGGGTGAACATATACCAATCAGGATAGAAGCAAGCATTAAATGTAAATAAAATAGATAATAAGTAACACATTCCTCTCTAATGACACTGAATATAAATGGTCTCATTTTTCCAAATAATAAACATAGATCATAACACTGGACAAAAAAATAAGACTCAATTATTATTGCCTGAAAGAAATATATCTATGGTCAAAGATATTCACAGGCTAAAAGAATTTTAAAAATGACATTTCATGTAAATGAAACTTTAAAGCAAACAGGAAAACCTATTTATACCCAACAAAGCAGATTCAAGCAAAATTAGAGGAGAAAGTTCGGGTCACGATATCTTGGTAAGGAGAACAATCCAAAAAGAAAATATAAAGATAGTAAACATTTAGACCCCAAACATTGGTGCATCTAATGACATAAAACACAATTCTACATAAAGGTTCACATAGGACCCAATATAATAATAGCAGGTGATTGCAATATACCTCTCTAAGAGGTCATCCACATACAAAATTAACCAGGATACTACAGAGTTAAATCAAACTGGAAATCAAATGGATTTAACACATATTATAGAGTATTTTATCCAACACAGCTGAATACACTTTTGTCAGCTTTCTCCAAAATAGTTCATCCTTTAGTTAACAAAGTAATCATTAGCAAATATGAAAAAAAAATGAAATGATTCCACATAACCTGTTTCAATGGTAATGGAGTAAAATTAAAAATCAGCAGCAAGAAGTAAACCACATATGCAAAGACATGGAGATTAAACAATACACACTGTAATGATGAGTGGATCATCAAATAAATCTGACAAGAAACCAAAAAATTCTAAGACTCAACATGATTAGAAGTACAACATACCCGGGCCAAGAAGCTGCTGCTGCAGCCACTGTTTAAAATCTGGTGTCTCTGGGGGAGGAGGGATCTGCTGGTGGGTGAAAATCAGAGAAAGTGTTTTGGCCTCAGCATATCCCAGTGCTCAACCCCTCTCCTCAGATACACCGAGTCCACTATGGGAGCACATTTAGCTGCTACTGTGGTTTCTAGGTGTGAAGATCCTGGGTTCCAGGTAGCAATGAGGGGATAGCAGTGCCCTGCTGCTGAGTTCCTTCCTGCCCTCTGTCTGCCTAGGCACAAGGGAGGGTCAGAGGAAAGCCTTGCAGTGTGTCTGCCTCTATGCCTCACAGCCTCCCACCCCAGAGTCACTGCCTAGGGGTGCCTGCTACCCAAACCTTTGCACTACAGCTGTGCAGGGTGCCTTCGGCTGCCACCTGCCACCCTGAGGCAACCACCCTCCACTCAAGCTGACACTGCTGGTGATCATCCTGCTGATGATGATATGCAGAACTGGCCTTAAAATAATTAAGGCCATAAACAACAAACCCAGTGCCAACACTGTACAGAATAGGGAAAGCCTGAAAGCATTTCCTCTAAAATCAAGATCAAGTCAAGGATGTCCACTCTCACTACTCCTGTTCAATATAGTTTTTGAAACGCTAGCCACAGAAATTAGATAAGAAAGGGAAATAAAGGGGATTCACATAGAAAAGTCAAACTGTCTCTGTTTGCAGATGATATTATCCTGAACTTAGATGATCCAAAAAGCTCCACCAGTACACTTCTAACGAAGTCAGCAATGTAGCAGAATACAAACTCAACATATAGAAATCAATCACTTTCCTATACACTACTGATGTATCTGTTGAGAAAGAAATTAGGGGAAAAAATCATTAACAGTAGCTTCCAAGAACATAAAACAGCAACAAATTTAACCAAAAAGGTGAAAGACTTCTACAAGGAAAATTTACAAAACATGGAAAAAATAAGTTGAGGAGGACACCAAAAGATGGAAAGACCACAAATGTTCATGGTAGGGAGATTTAATATTCTTAAAATGACCATACAACCAAAATCAATCTGCAGATCCAATGTAATTTACATGAAAATACCAAAGATATTCTTTTCAAAACCAGAAAAACAAATCCAAAGATTTATACAGAAGAACAAAAGACCCTGGATTGTCAAAACAAATCTGAGTAAAAAGATTAAAGCTGGAGGTATCACAATGCCTGACTTTAAATTATACTACAGAGTCACAGTAATGAAATCAGCTTGGTACTAGCATACATATAGATATGTTGATCAATGGAACAGAATGAAGACACAGAAACAAATCCACAAAGGTGTCAAAAAGTTACACTGGAAACAAGACAGCCTCCTTAACAAGTGATGCTGGGAAAACAGGATACCATAAGATTAAAAATAGATACCTATCTATCACTCTGTAAAAAAGTCAACTCAATTGAACCAAAGACCTAGGAAAAGACCTTAAACTTTGCAACTGATAGAAGAGAAAAAAGGAATAGCTCCAACATATAGGTACAGATAATACTTACTTAATAGGACATCTCCAACTCAGTAAATATTAAGGACTTCTCCAAAAAACACATGCCATAAATGGACAAAGAAGTTAAACAGACATTTCTTAAAAGAAGAAATACAAACAGCTAAAAATTATTTTAAAAATGTTTGACAACTAGAGTCATTAGGATAATGGAAATCAAAACTACACTGAGATTTCATTTCACTCCACTTAAACTGACAGCCATTAAAAATACAAATAACAATAAATGCTGGCAGAATGGGGTGGGGGAGAGAACCATCCAAATCATTTGTAGGTATCTATATTAGTACAGCTAATATGGAAATCATTATGGAGATTCCCCCCAAGACTAGGATTGGATCCTGTAAAGGAACACCTATGTGGGGAGAATTGTGGAAGAGGTGCACAAAGGACAGACACAGACACATAGGGAAGGGTACAAACAGACAGAAGGATGGCAACAAAGGAATGCCTACCCCTCTCTGCCATCATCTTTAATAACCCAAAAAGTTACATATTACCCACTACCAGTGATTACACTTTGACCAGTATTTCTTTAACCCTGAGTGCTAGCTAACTAAGATAAGGTCCAGGTTAATGCAAACACATAGCATCTCTCCTTCAAAGGATGTCACTATGTAAACCAGGTAGTGCATCCACATAGTTATCTTAATAACCTAAGCAGGGAATAGCTGGGCATTCCAATTTTGGGAATCAGTTACCTCCTGGGAATTTGCTCACTGGGAGAACGCTTCCCTATTTCCACTGTCAGAAATACCTACAGGAACCACCATCATCGAATATAACCATTTACTCCTCAGTATCTATCCAAAGAACTAAAATCAGCATACAACTGTGACACATGCCTCTCCATGTTTATAGTAGCACTATTCACTATTGTGAATTATTGATTGAATTACCAATTTATGGAACCAGTCTAGGTATCAGTCTATAGATGAATGGATAAAGGAAATGTGATATACAGACACAATGGAATTTAATTCAGGCATAAAGAATCACAAAATTATATCATTTGCAGGGAAATGGATGGAACTGGAGAACACTGTGTTAGAAAAAATAAGGTAGACTCAGAAAATCAAGAACCATGTTTTTTCTCAAATGTGGAATTTAGCAAGAAAAATGGGATCTCCTGAAAATAGAAGGAAGAGCAGTAAGGTAGAGCAGTAAGGTAGAGAAAGGGAATGAGGAAATGGAGGAAGGGAGGACAAGGGGGTACTAAGTATTTAAATATATCACATTTTGCAAGGTACATGGGCTTGGGTTGTAGCTCAGGGGTGGAGTTCTTGCCTTGCATATATGAGGCACTGGGTTTGATCCTCAGCACCACATAAAAATAAATAAAATAAAGGTGTTGTGTTCATCTACAACTAAAAAAAAATTTATAAGGTACATATACAAATATACCACCATAAAACCCACTATTCAGTGTATTTTTTTCTCTTTTTTAAAATTTCTTAATTGAGTTTTAAAAAACAAATGACAGCAGAATGCATCACAATTCTTATTACACATATACAGAACAAGTTTTCATATCTCTGTTTGTACATAAAGTATGTTCACACCAATTTGTATCTCCATACATGTACTTTGGATAATGATGCCCATCACATTCCACCATCCTTGTTAATCCCCTGCCTCTCTCTTCCCCTCCCACCCCTGTGCTCTATCTAGAGTTTCTCTAGCAACACAGAGACCTCACAGAGTTTTCAAGAGATCCCACTGAAGTACTTCATAGATTTCCCAAAAACCTGACATATGAGACCTTTCACAGAGATGCCAAATCCATTCTTCCTTCCAAGTGGACCTGAAACCACTTAGCCAACTGAAGGATACCACCAGCCTGGTTCTGCCCTCTGAACCCAGAGACACTGAGACACTGTCAACATGGTCTCCCAAATGGTGTTCTCTGCTTGGAAAAATCCTTGGGAATTTCTATTCCTTTGTAATGCCACTGCCTCTGAACAAAAGAAATGCAGATTCCAAATATAGACCTGCAAAATTCCTTCTTCTCCAAGTTTCCACTTCCTTAGCTCTAACCCACAGTTTAGAGAATCACAAATTTTAATCATGAATAAAATGCGGCCAACCTTCCATGAGAGAACTCATTTCTTTAGCTTTACTTATTTACAAGTCAAATGTATTAATATCTTATTTTACTCCACTGAAGATAAGAACTGAATTCAAGATGGTTGACCACTTTGGAAACACAATAAAGACCTGTAGCAAATGGCCTCTAGGAATGAAATAAACAAGCAAAGAGGCATCTGGACTCACTCTACCTCCCAGGGGGGCTGTCCAACCAGCAGATTATTCTGCACACAGCAGGTAGTAACAAGTTTGGAGAATCTGCTTTATTTTCAAATGAAAGAAGATAAAAAATCAAGGAAAGAATTTTTGCAATAGGATTTCTGGAAATACTCTCATTTTATCATCTAGGAAGATTATATTTAATCCTATAATGTCTTGTTCCTTAAAATATGATAAAGCCCTCAAATAATATTACACATTTCCAAAACATGAAAGTGTTACTGTTCAGTTAACATAGCTTAAACTGATGGACTAAGTATAAGATTTCATTTTGAAAAGAATTCCAACAAATGCACATTTTTTAAAGACTCAGGCAGTCAAGTTGTTATATGTTCATTATAGAGCAAAAAAAGGACATAGCTTCAAACAGTTTAAAATCCTTCAAAATATATCAATCCATGTTTGAGATACACATAGAGCCTAATGAAACTACTAAGTAATATTTAAACACTGGAATTGAGAAAACTGTACATTTAGTCATATTTATATTAGAATAGTCCATAGTGAAAAGTCTCATTTATCATACCTCAGCATTTTCCAAAGGATGCAATTGGTAAGACTACACATTACTTATCACTCATAAGCAACCCATTGGTTCTATCTTATTTATTTTAATGACTTCTGTCAAGAATGTGTCACTGGTTGTGTCTCTCAGATTATCCATCATGATAACAGCATCACAGTCTTTTAATTAAAAGTAGTGGAAAGAGCAGCTACACGCGCCTGCGGGGAATGTGGACCAGACCCATTAGGACAGGTCCGGCGGCCGGCTGAGGGCCAGGCCCGTCCCCTCCCCCAGTGTCTGCAAGGTAGGTGGGACTGTGAACACCAGCAGAGAGGGCCCAAAGCCTGCTGAGGGGCAGAACCGGCCCCTCCCCCAGTGCCTGCAAGCTAGGCGAACCTGCAACCCACGGGCGGGCGGGTCAGGCCCAGCAACCAGCCAAGTGACAGAGCAGCTACACGCGCCTGCGGGGAACGCGGACTGGACCCACTAGGATAGGTCCGGCGGCCGGCTGAGGGCCAGGCCTGGCCCCTCCACCAGTGTCTGCAAGGTAGGCGGGACTGTGAACACCAACAGATCGGGCCCAGCGGCCTGCTGAGGGACGGAACCGGCCCCTCCCTCAGTGCCTGCAAGCTAGGGGAACCTGCGACCCATCGGGAGGTTAGGCCCAGCAACCTATGGAGTGACACAGGTGCCCCTGGCGCCTGCTGGGTAGGCGGACCCTTGACCAACCAGCAGAGCAGACCTAGGGCCTGCCAGCATGGTAGATGGATCACACTAATTGGAGGAGGATCACAGCCACTACCTGCCCTGCAAGGGTGATTTTTCAACTATACAAGAGCAATATAAATAAATAGAGGGAAAATATCAAAGACACAAGAATTTCACCAAGCAGGAAGAAACGCCAGCAGTATGAAACGACAAGGAAAGAAAGGACCACAGGCAATGCAGGTCAACTCAACTTTAGAAGAGGTAATAGCTGCAACAGATGGAATGTCAGATAGAGAGCTCAGGACATACATGCTTCAGATGATCTGGAGTCTCAAGGAAGACATGAGACAGCAAAATCAGACAATGAAAGATCACAAACAAATCTAGGAAGTAAAAGATCAATTTCACAGGGAGATAGAGGTAATAAAAAACAAACAAATAGAAATCCTAGAAATGCAGGAAACAATAAACCAACTTAAAAACTCAATTGAGAATACTACCAGCAGAGTGGATTACTTAGAAGATAGAACATCAGACAATGAAGACAGAGTATTTCAACTTGAAAAGAACATAGATAGCTCAGCAAGTCTACTAAGAAACCATGAGCAGAACATTCAAGAACTCTGGGATAATATCAAAAGACCAAACTTAAGAGTCATTGGGATACAGGAAGGCACAGAGCTCCAAACCAAAGGATTAAGCAATCTATTCAGTGAAATAATACAAGAAAACTTCCCAGACTTGAAGAATGAGACAGAATCCCAAATCCTAGAAGCCTACAGGACGCCGAATGTGCAAAATCATAAGAGATCCACACCTAGACACATTATAATGAAGATGTCCAACATACAGAATAAGGAGAGAATTTTAAAAGCTACAAGAGAATGGAAGCAGATTACATTTAGGGGTAAACCAATCAGGATAACAGCTGATCTCTCAACACAGACTCTAAAAGCTAGAAGATCCTGGAATAACATATTTCAAACGCTAAAAGAAAATGGGTTCCAACCAAGAATCGGGTATCCCGCGAAAGTAAGCTTCAGGATGGAAGATGAAATTAAAACCTTCCACGACAAACAAAAGTTAAAAGAATTTGCAGCTAGAAAACCATCTCTTCAAAAAATCCTTGGCAAAACACTACAGGAAGAGGAAATGGAAAACAACAATGAAAACCAACCCTGGGACGTTGGACAGTAAAGGGGGGAAAATAATCAGAGGAAAACAAATCAGGTTTAATAGCATTAATAAACAAACTATGGCTGGAAGAACAAACAATATCTCAATAATAACCCTAAATGTTAATGGCTTAAACTCACCAATTAAGAGACACAGGCTAGTTGAATGGATCACAAAACAAGACCCAAGAATATGCTGCCTGCAGGAGACACATTTGATAGGAAAAGATATACATAGACTGAAGGTGAAAGGTTGGGAAAAATCATATCACTCATATGGACTGCGGAAACAAGGAGGAGTGTCCATACTCATATCAAATAAAATAGACTTCAAGCCAAAGTTAATCAAAAGGGATAAAGAGGGACACTACATACTGCTCAAGGGAACCATACACCAACAAGACATAACAATCATAAATATATATGCCCCAAACAACGGGGCTGCTATGTTCATCAAGCAAACTCTTCTCAAGTTCAAGAATCTAATAGACCACCATACAATAATCATGGGAGACTTTAACACACCTCTCTCACCACTGGACAGATCTTCCAAACAAAAGCTGAATAAGGAAACTATAGAACTCAATAATACAATTAACAACCTAGACTTAATTGACACATATAGAATATACCACCCAACATCAAGTAGCTACACTTTTTTCTCAGCAGCACAAGGATCCTTCTCAAAAATAGATCATATATTATGTCACAGGGAAACTCTTAGTCAATATAAAGGAGTAGAGATAATGCCATGCATCTTATCTGATCACAATGGAATGAAACTGAAAATCAATGATAAAAGAAGGAAGGAAAAATCATGCATCACTTGGAGAATGAACAATAGGTTACTGAATGATCAATGGGTTTTAGAAGACATCAAGGAGGAAATTAAAAAATTCTTAGAGTTAAATGAAAACACAGACACAACATATCGGAATCTATGGGACACATTGAAAGCAGTTCTAAGAGGAAAATTCATTGCTTGGAGTGCATTCCTTAAAAAAAGAAAAAACCAACAAATAAATGATCTCATACTTCATCTCAAAATCCTAGAAAAAGAAGAGCAAAACAACAGCAAAAGAAGTAGAAGGCAAGAAATAATTAAAATCAGAGCTGAAAATAATGAAATCGAAACAAAAGAAACAATTGAAAAAATTGACAAAACTAAAAGTTGGTTCTTTGAAAAAATAAATAAAATTGACAGACCCTTAGCCATGCTAACGAAGAGAAGAAGAGAGAGAACTCAAGTTACCAGCATACGGGATAAAAGAGGCAATATCACAACAGACACTTCAGAAATACAGAAGATAATCAGAAATTATTTTGAATCCTTATACTCCAATAAAATAGAAGATAGTGAAGGCATCGATAAATTTCTTAAGTCATATAATCTGCCCAGATTGAGTCAGGAGGATATAGACAACCTAAACAGACCAATAACAATAGAGGAAATAGAAGAAACCATCAAAAGATTACCATCTAAGAAAAGCCCAGGACCGGACGGGTATACAGCAGAGTTTTACAAAACCTTTAAAGAGGAACTAATACCAATACTTTTCAAGCTATTTCAGGAAATAGAAAAAGAGGGAGAACTACCAAATTCATTCTACGAGGCTAACATCACCCTGATTCCGAAACCAGACAAAGACACTTCAAAGAAAGAAAACTACAGACCAATATCTCTAATGAACCTAGATGCAAAAATCCTCAATAAAATTCTGGCGAATTGGATACAAAAACATATCAAAAAAATTGTGCACCATGATCAAGTAGGATTCATCCCTGGTATGCAAGGTTGGTTCAATATACAGAAATCAATAAATGTTATTCACCACATCAATAGACTTAAAAATAAGAACCATATGATCATCTCAATAGATGCAGAAAAAGCATTCGACAAAGTACAGCATCCCTTTATGTTCAAAACTCTTGAAAAACTAGGGATAACAGGAACATACCTCAACATTGTAAAAGCAATTTATGCTAAGCCTCAGGCTAGCATCATTCTGAATGGAGAAAAATTGAAGGCATTCCCTCTAAGATCTGGAACAAGACAGGGATGCCCTCTTTCACCACTTCTCTTCAACATAGTTCTCGAAACACTGGCCAGAGCAATTAGACAGACGAAAGAAATTAAAGGCATAAAAATAGGAAAAGAAGAACTTAAATTATCACTATTTGCAGATGACATGATTCTATACCTAGCAGACCCAAAAGGGTCTACAAAGAAGCAATTAGAGATAATAAATGAATTCAGCAAAGTGGCAGGTTATAAAATCAACACGCATAAATCAAAGCATTCCTATATATCAGCGACAAATCCTCTGAAATGGAAACGAGGACAACCACGCCGTTCACAATATCCTCAAAAAGAATAAAATACTTGGGAATCAACCTAACGAAAGAGGTGAAAGACTTATACAATGAAAACTACAGAACCCTAAAAAGAGAAATTGAAGAAGACCTTAGAAGATGGAAAAACATACCCTGTTCATGGATAGGCAGAACTAACATCATCAAAATGGCGATATTACGAAAAGTTCTCTATAGGTTTAATGCAATGCCAATCAAAATCCCAAGGGCATTTCTTGTAGAAATGGAGAAAGCAATCATGAAATTCATATGGAAGAATAAAAGACCCAGAATAGCAAAAACAATACTAAGCAGGAAGTGTGAATCAGTTGGTATAGTGATTCCAGATCTCAAACTATACTACAGAGCAATAGTAACAAAAACAGCATTGTACTGGTACCAAAACAGGCGGGTGGACCAATGGTACAGAATAGAGGACACAGAAACCAATCCACAAAACTACAACTTTCTTATATTTGATAAAGGGGTTAAAAGCATGCAATGGAGGAAGGATAGCATCTTCAACAAATGGTGGTGGGAAAACTGGAAATCCATATACAACAAAATGAATCTGAATCCCTTTCTCTCGCCAAGCACAAAAGTTAACTCAAAATGGATCAAGGAGCTTGATATCAAATCAGAGACATGGCATCTGATAGAAGAAAACGTTGGCTACGATCTACATGCTGTGGGGTCGGGCTCCAAATTCCTCAATAGGAAACCCATAGCACAAGAGTTAACATCTAGAATCAACAAATGGGACTTACTTAAACTAAAATTTTTTTCTCAGCAAAAGAAACAATAAGAGAGGTAAATAGGGAGCCTAAATCATGGGAACAAATCTTTACTCCTCACACTTCAGATAGAGCCCTAATATCCAGAATATATAAAGAACTCAGAAAATTAGACAATAAGATAACAAATAACCCAATCAACAAATGGGCCAAGGACTTGAATAGACACTTCTCAGAGGAGGACATACAATCAATCAATAAGTACATGAAAAAATGCTCACCATCTCTAGCAGTCAGAGAAATGCAATTCAAAACCACCCTAAGATACCATCTCACTCCAGTAAGATTGGCAGCCATTATGAAGTCGAACAACAATAAGTGCTGGCGAGGTTGTGGGGAAAGGGGTACACTTGTACATTGTTGGTGGGACTGCAAATTGGTGCAACCAATTTGGAAAGCGGTATGGAGATTTCTTGGAAAGCTGGGAATGGAACCACCATTTGACCTAGCCATTCCCCTTCTCGGTCTATTCCCTAAAGACCTAAAAAGAGCATGCTACAGGGACACTGCTACATCAATGTTCATAGCAGCACAATTCACAATAGCAAGACTAGATGCCCTTCAATAGACGAATGGATAAAAAAAATGTGGCATTTATACACAATGGAGTATTACTCTGCAGTAAAAAATGACAAAATCATAGAATTTGGTGGGAAATGGATGGCATTAGAGCAGATTATGCTAAGCGAAGCTAGCCAAGCCCTAAAAACCAAATGCCAGATGTCTCCTTTGATATAAGGAGAGTAACTAAGAACAGACTAGGGAAGAAGAGCACGAGAAGAAGACCAACATTAGGCGGGGATGAGAGGTGGGAGGGAAAGAGAGAGAGAAGGGAAATTGCATGGAAATGGAAGGAGACCCTCAGGGTTGTACAGAATTACATACAAGAGGAAGTGAGGGGAAAGGGAAAAACAGTACAAGGGGGAGGAATGAATTACAGTAGTGGGGGTAGAGAGAGAGGGGGGAGGGGAGGGGAGGGGAGGGGGTATAGTAGAGGATGGGAAGGGCAGCAGAATACAACAGACATGACTTTATCAATATGTAAAGCAATGAAGTGTAGCTGATGTGATTCTGCAAGCTGTATACGGGGTAAAATGGGAGTTCATGACCCGCTTGAATCAAAATGTGAGATATGGTGTGTCAGGAACTATGTAATGTTTTGAACAACCAACAATAAAAAATAAATTAAAAAAATAAAAAATAAAAAGGACATTCAGGAAAAAAAAATAAAAGTAGTGGAGCTGATATAAGAGCTCTTTAAGTCTATTTGTTTCAAGAAGTCCCCTTCTCCATAATTACAAACTTAAACTTATTAATTTTCCTACTACATTACCTTAAAAAGCTATCAAATCATAAAAAGAAGCAATGTGATCATGGATGTCCTCTTAGATAATTGGACTATTTGGTTTTTGATAGTTGAACTTATACAAGGTAAGTTACAGGAAACAAATTAGGAAAAATTCTATATAGAAAATATTTTATAAAGAATAGTGTATCCTCAATCATATCACAAACCTGAAAATAGAGATTGCACAGCCAGTGGTCCAAGACCAGGGAAATCAAATCTTCAATTTTCCTAAAACTTCTGGATTTCCTGTCATAATGTCCTCAGAGAAGGGGACATTTGAATTTTCCTTCCACTACATCCAAGTTGTTATCACACAGGGGAAAGATTGCCCAGCCCACAGCCTGGCCAAGGCAGGCATGTTTCCCATGAAGGAGAAAGAGTTCAAATAAGAAAGCTATGCCAGGTTTCACATATTTCCTTTGGGATAGTACCTAGGAAAGACATTAAGACAAGACAAGATTGGGATGCTTATATGTTTAGAAACACTCTACATTCAGTAAGGCCTACAGACAATTTAGAATTCAGTAAAAAGTCAGTCTGCACTCCTGTTTTTGACCCTTAAAAATTCACCCACTGGATACGTTTACATAAATAACCCTTCCAGTCACAGGTAATTTGCAATCATGAAAGTGTGACCTGCCTACCAGAAGATTTTATATTTTATGAGCTTTAGAAATAAACTTTGTAATATTAAGTAACATGGTATTTGCCTGAGCTGGTCCCTCTATTATTGTATGGTTTGAATGTGTTCCCTAAAATTTCATGTGTTAGACACTTAATTCCGTAATTCATATGGTATTTAGAAGTGGTACACTTGGGAGATAACAAGGATTAGATGAGGTCATTAGGATGGCATTAGTGGCTTTACAGGAACAGAGAACTGAGCTAGCATGCTGGCTCCCTCAGTACATGATGCCCTCCGAGATGTTATCATGCCATCAGGAAGACCTTTACCAGAAACCAGTACTATGTTCTTAGTGCCTCCAGAATTGTGAGCCTAATAAAATTCTATTCTTTTTCAATTAAAAAAAAAAAGAATAGTGTATCCTTTTCAAATTGATTTTTTTGAGTGGAGGGTAATCTGGGATTGAACTCAGGGGCACTCATCCACTAAGCTACATCCCCAGCACTATTTTGTATTTTATTTAGAACAGGGTCTCACTGAGGTGCTTATCACTTCACTGTTGCTGAGGCTGGCTTTAAACTCTTGATTCTCCTGCCTTATTCTCCCCAGGTGCTATGATTATAGGTATGCATCACCATGCCCAGCTCAATTTGATTTTTAACATGGTTAAATTAAGTGATTACTTCTGGATCTTTAGAGGTGGCTGTAAAGTCTGAAAATACACAAACATTCATAAAAAATAATCACTGACATGCTGAATATATTGTCCCTCAGTAGCAATTTGTAGTTCATTAAGCTATGCAAAACAGCAATAAACAATTTGCATTAAAGCAACATTACCATCAGTCACTGCACATGCATCTGTCACATGTCACCTCAATGATTTCTGTGTCCAGTTTTCATGACAGATATCAGAACTTTATCCAGGGCCTTCAATCTATTATCCAGATACCTCTAATAACCCAGGGGCTTCAATCTATTACAAAGATATTTACATTACAGACTTTATAGCCACTGGTATTTTAAGATTTACCCACTATACATCTTATTAATATTTCACCATTTTTATACATACAAAGAAATAGATAACCAAAACAGTAAGATATTGGAGAAAATAACAAAATTATATCAACTTTGTCTTGAAAATTTTTCACATCAAAATATTTTGCTGCAAATAAAAGTAATTTGTTTTGTTTTCTACACAGTATAGAGATTGAATTTGAGGCCTAGCACAAACACATCCTCTACTGCTGAGCTACACCCCAAATCCCCTTTTTATTTCATTTTGAAACATAGTCTTTCTAAATTGGGGAGGCTGGCTTTGGACTTGCAATCATCTTTCCTGAAACTCCTTAGTAGCTGGGATTACAAGGGTGTACCACCATGCCTAGCTTGAAGTGACTTTTTAAGTCTACAGATGAAAGATTTTAAACGACATTTAGAATTTACTGCAAATTCGGTTTTGAAATAAACTTTTCTTAAACAGATGGTTCACATTGACTTCCACAAATCAGGCACTCCAGAATACAATGTAGAGTAGTAAAATATGTAATGCCTTCTACATACTCCAAGGAAAAAAGGTCTTTTGCAAATAAGCAAAACCAGAAGTGCAGTTGTCTCTAAGAACAATTACCTCCCATTCATAGACTATAATGCTGTTGACAATTTCAAGCACTTTCACTTCTAAAGAACTCCCACAGGAAGAAATTCCTCCAAGCTTTCCAGACACAGCTGCACTTTCTGTCCTTCTCACTACCTTAACAGTGTGACACATCCAGCTCCAGACAGTCCCAATTACTTCCCCATGTGTTCTCTAAGGTCAGTCACTTTCATAACCATTCTTGTAACACAATAAATTGCTATAATTATTTCCAGGACCTACGTGTATTGCTGCATTTTCCAAACAGAAATTTCATTCAGTTGCTCTTGTTTAGTTGCGCAAGTCCAGGAAATAAACAGAGGGTTTTCCAAGGAGAATCAGCAAAAGTCAGGCTGAGGAGATGATGAAGCCATAAATTATGAAGCTGTCACCTTCACAAAGGCCTTTGGAGTGCCTGGAACTTCCTTTTGGTGAGAATGCTGAGAGGAATGGTGCCACTCAGCAGAGTCAGTTTTCAGCAAGATGCCTAGGAGGCTGATCCATTGACAGCAAAGAATGCCAAGGGGCCTCTAAGTCAGGGAAAGCTGAGGTGTCACTATAGACCATGTTCATGGAATCTTTGAGTACTGGGAACAATATTTCTCTGGATATAACTTTCAATTAGAAGAATGAAGCCTAAAATTCACTCAGAGAAATTTGCAAACTATACGATTTCCCTACCCATAAGACCCTGAGCTGTTGCGATTCCTCCTCAGATGCCCAGTGACAAAGGCTCGGGAGCCTCACTCTGATTGCCACTTCCCCTTTACTTTGCTTTGACAGCATCTCGAGTCCTGAGACCAGGCAGAACCTGGTTCCCCTATGTCTCCCCTCAGAGACTTGCCATGTCTTCCCTCTGCTCCTCTGCCAACACACAAGCCATTCTGGGTGCTGCCTGTGTTGCCTCCTGTGACTGCACCAGTCTCCCAGTGTAACCCACAGGTGTAGTATCCTTACACTTAAATATGAATAGTAGCAGGAGCTGGTGTTCCTGCTTTGTGTGTGGCTGGACAATTCAACTTTGGTCAACATTGGCAAAGTGGAGGCCAGGAGAGCCACATTCAGAAGATTGCCCTCAATGGAGGGCCCCAGGGGTGAGGACCATCCTGATCCATTCCTCATAGCAGCTTCTCCCCAAAGTACCATTATGCCTGCCTCAGCCAGTGAGGGAACCTGAAACTATGGGGGCCATGGGCACCTGGGACTTCACCATTTAGCACCACCACCATTTGCCCAACCAGCACCCATCATCTTCCTAGTAAATGCCCACCAATAGCCACAGGGAGTGTACAGGGAGGACAAAAGGACAAAATAAAAGGCTATTCTTCTATCTTAGTACATTGTGGACAAACCTAATAACAGACAACAATCATTCTCTGAAAAACAAACTCTATGAGAACTAGTGCACCTTGACTGAGAAACAAATTCTTTGAGAAGTAGTGTACCTTGACTGAGAAACAAAAGAAACTCTCTGAGAAAGCAGCTCAACCAGTTTTATGAGAATAAACTTAGAAATTAATTAACTGCCTACCTTCCACATAACTGCAGCGGACCTCACAGCATCTATGGAAACTGCTGGCACTGGCAGTGTTTCAAGTTCCTGATCCACTGGCACCTTCCTCAGATGCCAGATGTGGAAGCATTTTCCTGCTTCCTCATCTGAGTGTTCTCCCCAGGGACCCAGAACTTCTCCTTGAGCTTTGAAAGGTAAAAAAAAATGTATCATGGAAAAAGGAGGCTGGGATATAGGGAAACTGGAAGGAACATCCTGAGGGTGAGGGATAAGCTGAGACCTACATTCCCAGCCATGTTCATCTTATACCAGGGGAGGAAATGTGCCTTATGTCCGGTGCCCATCATAGCCCTGTGAGTGCAGTAATCTTTCTTTCCAATGAGCATTACCATCACATGGAGGACCCAAGGTCAGAGAATGATCCTGGGGATAATGTGAACCAGGATTTAGAATTGACTCTCTGATGCCATATGATTGTCCCTCACTAAGTATTTTCACTTTCTAGGATAGACCTGATTGTTCATGACAGGCAACATCACAACTAGTGTCAGGGAGAGGGGTGGAGGTACCAGCACAGATCTCTCTGAACACACACCCATATTGTTCTGGGGAATTTCATTTTAGGATATTGAGGTGGTACAGAATTCTTGAGTGGGTACTCATTCCATTTGGATCCTCCATGGAGATGTAGGATTGTCTCAGGCTTTAACCCTGCTCCCAGGACACTCCATACTCTGGGTTGCTCAAATCATGCTGCCATACACACTGCTACAGAGTGGGCAGCTGAAACCATAGGGATTCATTTATCATAGTTCTGAAATTGGGGTGTCCCAGAAAAGTGGTGCCAGATAGGCTTTAGATAATGGCTGCATTACCTGTTATATCATATTGCTGAAACAGCTTTAGTGTCTTTTCCTTTTCCTAGAAGGGTACTACTACTGTCAAGGGAAAGCCACCCTCATGATCTCATTAAAATCCTAAGAACAACTGAAGCCATCATCTCCAAATACCATCATACTGGAGGTTAGGGCATTCACTCGTGAATTCTGGAAAACAAAAACATTCATGTCACAATACACAACAACATCAAGAATTCAAGGGAAATCAGATTCCAGTACAGTACTTGATGTTCTGTCTAGTACATGAGAGCATGTCCTGGATGCATGGAGCCTACATGGGGTGGTCAAAGTGACAGAACAGAGGAGGCAAAGGCAAGGTGTGTTTTGAGTCAGGTCAACTGGCAATGAAATGTGGGTTGTGGATTTTGACTGTTCCTGATGAATCCCAGGCCAGTGTTTTGTACCCTATCTGGACTGGAGCCTACCATGACTCTGGACGAGGGTCTTGCTGGAATGTCAACACACAACTTTTACCAGTTGATCTATGAGATGGCAGAAAAGTGAGGCAGAGACCTGTGCTAGGCCTAAGTGCTACAGAACGTGGGTTGCACAGCTGGTTCTGGTGGGTCTTGTCACTCATACCCAGCCAGGAAGGGCATCTGCTACCACAGAAAAATACTGAACACGTACCTCTCCAGGCATTTGTTCCCTCTACCTGGAGAGCTGGATACCCTCTAATAGTCCCAGAAACTCTGGCCTCAACATTCAAGGTTCAGGGTTAGGACGTGGGGGAGTAACCAGCCAAGCTCAGGAGATGTCCTTCAGGAGTGAGGGCTGTGCACAGGGTACAAGTTTCACTAGCTTGGTGTTGGCCAACCACATGGTAAATAAACCCTCTTACAGAATATAGATCACCCCAGCTCAAAACATGCAACAATTATACCCTGATGTTCCAGAAGAGATTTGGAATTTGAAGAACATGGTCAAGGATAGCCAGTGTCTTAGATGCCCTGAGCACACACCTTTGGAGTTGTTTGTCTTTGTTAAATGTAATTCTTGCCATTCAAACAATCAAATGCAAAACAGCCCTCTTTGGAAGCAACCCAATATTTTCAGCATAGCTTCTACTTTCTCATGACCTCTTCTGAATCTTGTCCCCTTGGCCCTTCTTCTATTTCCTTCCACCAAATGGCTGGAGCAAACAGTCCTAACACCACCATTGATAGCGATATAGGATTCATGGTGTTCTCTTACATAAATCATATCTTTGACCAGATGCTGAAGATTGGCTTTTCTATGTGGTTCAGGACAGGGAAATGAGAAGCTTGGAATAAGTGGCAGGGCTGCACAGGGGGATACATAAGGGAATGTGCCTGGTTCACTAAGGCCCACATGGTTCTCTTGGGGTGCTAAGTAATGTTGGGTGCACATAGAACTGTTTCTGTATTGGGAATTGATCCCTCCTGGAACTAGACTGGCCCATGTCTAAGCACTGTTGCCAATTCCTTCTATCAGATCCTCATTACTATGAAGCTATAGCTTGGATTTTTCAATGAGTATTCTTTTTTTTAATAATCCTATGCTTTGCTTACCTGCCAGGTTTGTGGAATTTGAGGCTGTAAAGATGGAAGGGCCAAAGCTTCAGTTGATGATGGATTCCAGTGTCAGACACTTCTAATTTCACAGAGGCTCTATCTTCCGCATTCTCCAGTCCTTGATATTGGGCAGCAGGACAGAGCTAAACACATTTCCAGAGGAGTTGTAATAAAGGAAAAAAAATGTAACAATGAAGTCTGCTGTCTCACATGTGAACATTTTGTTCAGGGTAGGGTACTTGTTTTGCAAGAAGAACAGAATCTAGCATCTGGGATTCCAACTACCCTTGGATTTGAAGTGAATATGGCCTAGTCTAAGTTGATATCTTCTCTCCCCTTATCTATGCAAAGAGCCAACAAACCTTCTGCACAGGACATGACTCTGTGAGGCACAAGTATATCCAATATGGGTGTCTCAAACTGTCCGCCCATGTGTCATACATTGTCCAACTGGTACAGAGTCACCACTCATAGGTCCTGATGTCAGAATGTGCAGGGACATCCTGGACCAGATTAGGACCCTTGAACACACTTCCTTCCACCAAATGGCTGGAGCAAACCTGGAACCACTATGTATGCATCATCCCTTTCCATCTGTCCTAGTGTGCACCTCCAGAAAGGCTGGCCCTGAGGCTCACCCACCAGAAGTCTAATCCTAGTGGCACCAGAGATCAAGGTGCCTGACTAGATCATGCCTGAAGCCATTATGATATATATGGGCATTATGAACACCTGTGGGGTGTCCAACTTCATCATGTGAAAAGCCCCACATTTGGCCATGGAGGAGTCCAAGGGAAACTTGGAAGAGCATGGAATGGGGTGACATTTAGAAGGGGACAACTTGTACCAAGATCCAGACCTTTTACCCTACATTGATGAGCTGTGCACCAAGAGGATTTTGTCACCAAGGTGGGCTGGACTGGGAACCCAGGTGTCTACAAGACTTTGGGAAAGCCAGCCCAGGCTCATGGAATTATCCTTAGTTCTTTAGGTTCTCAGCACTGTGTGTCTGTTGGGTGGGTAGCTCATGGTCTTGATTTAACCACCCCATAGTGTGAACCAGGAAGACATTATCAATGCTTCCTATGAATCCTAGAGGTTTCTTGACTTTGGGACACTTCTTACCAAGACCACACGCAATCTCTTCTTATCCTCCAGGTGCAGGCTTTATTTACCACACCCCCATTTCTTGGAAGTAGCTTTCCTTAGGACTACACATAGATATCTTGACCCTAACCAAAGAGCTGAACCAGGAGGAAGGACTCACCCAGCAGAATGGCCATCAGAACCTCAGTCTGACAACAAGACAGGTGACACCTCCCATTCAAATTTACACATCCCCCCAGTCCCTCTGTCTCCCTTCATGCCAAATGAAGACTGAGCAAATGCCTATTTCCTTCTGCAGGTGGTAAAAAATCACCTACTGCCCTTGAAGTAGAAATGATCGGTGTATGTGCCCCAAAGTTATGTTGTGCCCTGACTAAAGTGCTTCTAAATCATCTGCCAGCCAAGGTGTAGCGTAACAGAGTGATAGCACTTGACATGAGACCTAAATGGAGATCATCCCTCCCCCATAGGTCACCTCATAAGAAATTAAGAGATGCAGGGTTGTAGTGAGCCGTTTCTGTGTACTGTGGCCGCCATTACAAGATGGCGCTGATAAGCGCCGTGGCCTGTGATAAACAACTCCTTATTTTGGGAGAGTTGGCACGTAGCTGTAAAACACCCTATGAGAAAGATCCACGTGGCAGTTGTGCATTGGGGCTTTATCCGCTTTATTAAGGCTGGGGCACGTAGCAGGAGGAGGAGTAGTAGTAGTAGTAGTAGGAGGAGGAGGAGGAGGAGGAGGAGGAGGAGTAGCAGTAGAAGTAGCAGTAGGAGTAGAAGTAGAAGCTAGAAGACATGTCAAAATAAAGGCCTGAATAAACTGCTGAAGGAAGAATCCTGTGTCGTGTTTCCTTTGCTGGCGAGGGGACGCGGCACAGGGTAACACAACCCTAGGTCCTATAACAGAAGAATATTGGTATCATCCTGAACTGTTTTGAGTCTTCCTCAATGGGTGTCATCCAGTCTTTAACCGTCCCCTGGACCACAGAATCCCTTTCCTAAGCCAGAGAAGAGCAGTGGGTCCTAGAAGAACTTCTCCTATGGGGAGCCAAATGGGAAAGCAGAGGTGTTTAGTGAGAACGACCATGACCCTTCACACCTGGGGCATCCTCCTGGCTTCCCAGCACCTTCTGCTGTCCTGCAAACTGTCCCAGACCAGGGCCTTAACACAGACCCCTTCATCCTTGGAGGCAGAGCATTGCAGAAACCTCATTCTCAAAGAGGAGTGTCCTCATCCCCATTCCCCTCCTACTGGCAGTCTAGGAAGTGAGTTCCATCTTGACCTCAACTTATGCAAGAAAGACACCCTATTCTGGGTCTCATCTCCAAGTCTCCAGAGAGCAACATGTGACTCTGGGGCTGATTTCTAATGCCCAGTATTTGAGAGAAAGTTTCAGTCATCAGACCCTAGAGAAAGAAGTAGAGGCACTGGGTAGGTGTGTGATATCTTTTGAGTCTACCTTTCAGGTGGGGTCTTGGTGAGATCTCACTCTCACTACATCCTGCAACACAAGGGGCAAAGGATCCTTGTCACTCAGGAATAATCCCGATAGTCCCCAGGAAAGGGAGGGCAAGGAGAGGGCACTGGGAATGTAGGAGGAAGGCAAAAGGTAGGTACTGGGAGAGGAGAGGGAGAGAGGTACATACCTGGGGTAAAGCTATACATCACGAGAGTTGACTGTCAAAAGTGAGGAAAAATAGTTTAGTGGGGAAATGTTCTCATGGCTGCTGCCTTCTCCTGTGGTGTCTGTGCTACTCTGTGGGGTGAGGACTGAAAGGAGGAGGTATCTGCAGATTTCATTCCTCAGGGTGCACAGGTGCAGGGCCAAGCCTTTGCCTCCATATTTAGCCTCCACCACTTCTACTGATCCTGGAAGAAAAACAGATCAAAATCTTAACAGAAACCCAATCATCACATTGTTCACATGGCCTCAGTTAATTTAAGGGGCGTTCTCTGTACATCCCTTCATGAACTGTGTCTGTTAACCCTTTCTGTTACCAAGTGGCTGAGGATTCAAACATCCATCTGGAGAGCAACCACAAACAGGTAAATTGCACCTCCCTTAATATTAGCTGCTCTGAGTTTCTAAGGCCAACATCTCTCAGATCTTAGCATTCACAGCCCCTAGAGTGAATGCCAGTGACCCTCAATGTCCAGTGGGAGCAACTCTGTCACTGTATTTCTGACAGGAGGAGCCAGAAGCTACTGACAGTTCCTTGGAACCCTTTAAACAGCCAGTCCTAGAAGCTCTTAGCAGCTCTCCACTGCTGTCATTCTCTTTGATAGCTGCCCTCAAAGTGACCTGCCCAGGCTGCTTTCAGTTCCAGCAGTCTTTACTGTTAGCAGTTGTTCGTGCAACCTGCTCCACCTGCTCTACTTGAGAAAAAAGTCATGAACATGTTAAATACAACCATCTACTTGAGGCCTCACTAGGAGTTATGCTGCACCATAAGGGGAAGCAGTACGTGTACTTTTTGCATAGGGAGATGGGGACAGAAGCACATTTACTTTAAAAAGGTGGGCACAAGCACACACAGTGTTCTTCCAGATAATCATGGGACTTCTCTGAGGTATGGGTAGGGAAGACGCTCCTAACACAATAGACAATGGACAGCTGAAAATATTCAAAATGGTGGTATTATCAAGAGACTGAAGGATGGAGTCATCTAGAATATACCTGTAACTAAATATAATTCTGTGTCACAGTGACATAATTGGGGCAGCTATGGATATCAAACAAAAGGAAACAAATTTTTTTTTTCTTTCCTGTCCTGCCCTTTCCTTTTTTTCTTTTTTGGCAGTCCAGAGGATTGAACTCAGGACCTCACACAGGCTAGGCAAGTACGTTATCACTGAGCCACAACCCCAGATTTCACTTAAATGCTTCCTGGGAAGTGTTGGTCTTTTCTCTTCTGTCTCATTTAGAAGGAGAGTTGCTTTTGAGCCTTCAGTCTTCTGATCCATTAAAGCATTTTCTGGGATTGCCCATGGAGATGTCATTTTTCTTAGACAGCTGTTTTCTGATCCTGTGGGACAGGCTACATAGCCAGGCTAAACAAATATTCAGCATGGCCAAGGGCTTCCTACATAGGTGAACAAGGCTTGGGTTCTAGGGAAAGAACTCATGGCACTCTTTGATACTTCAACTAAAAACACAATCAAGATACACTCCTCCTACTCCTCAGATGTATACCCAGACATCCATCCTACTGATCACTGCCAACAAGTTCCAGTAAACAGGGGAGTGATGGACCACATAAGTTGGAGCATCAGTCAGCACTGAGATGAGATGGGGAAAGCTGGTTCATCACCCTGCGAGAGCCCTGCCTGCACACATGGGTGATGCCCACTGCAGAAGTACACTCTGCACAGCCCTGCAGTTTCAGACACACCATGGAGCATGCACAATTCAATGACCTGAACGTCTGACTTCCCAAAGCATACAGAAAATGAAAGTGTGGAAAACCAGAGTGGGATTTGGGGCTATAATAGTGTTAATGTTTTCCAAACATTAATTAGCATAAATTGGTGCCAACAGCATTTGTATGTTTCCAGAGCCTAACTAGCATAAGCTTGGACACAACACAGTGACCCAAGAGCAATATAAACCCCTAGATTAGCACACTCTGGCAGAGAAAGCCTGCTATCATGTCCCCTCTTGCACTACAAGAGTTCTACATTTCTTCAACAAATCCTACCATTACATTCACTTTTCCTGGTCTGTGGAGTTCATTCTTTGAATTTGCAAGAAGACCCCAGAAAGAAGGAGTTGGTGGTGAGCCACTGGGGTCTGCATAAATATAGGAGGGTATAACCCACCTTTAGAGAGGTACCACTTCTTAGCTGCAGAAATATGCAACTTATACAGGCCTCACCTGCCAGAAGAAGCAGAAAACTCCAATTTACCCTGCTAACAGAAGTAGAGAATCAAGTTTCTTCTTTTTGTGGCCAACCTAGGGCTTCTTTGGAGGGTGAGTGCAATGGGCCAACAAATGATCCCCTTATTTTCTGGAGTTCTACATTCCTTTTCTAAATCTATCTCTCTTTCAAAAATAATGGATGCCTGTTACCAATTTGAAATTGTATAGTGCAGCTGATGTTCTAAAGCCCCAAGTGAGAGACTTACTGGAGGCTTGTTCAATCCCTTTCATCACTAATGGAGGAACGTTGGTCAAGCTCAGCTTAGGTTTCTCTCTGCAGAATACAACAAGGTCAAAAGATTAGTTAAGCTCAGCTTCTTTCTTCCTCTCCCAGACTGACTTGATCCAATGGTGGAGGGATCCCTCACCCAGTGTCCTAACACAAAATCTTAGTCTGATCCAAGGTCTTTGAAAAAGAAGCAACCCACTAATTCCCAGAGAGTGAGCCACATGGTCTATTTCTCCTGCTGTCTTCCCTTCTCTTCATATTTTTTTTTCTGTCTCTCTCACATGCACTGCAAACATCATGTAGATTTAGGATTCTTATACTCCTTGGAACCCAAATTGTTTCAAAAGAAACTATGGATAAGGTTTTTGGAAATTTTCAAAGCTTAATGAACATGTTAGGCCCCAAACCCCATGGTGTCTCTGGTGAGCTCCACCCAGAAAGACGGTCCCTTTCTCTAGGTTTCTAACCCTGCCAGTTCAAAGAAGAAAAAATACAATCCAAACAAAGACTCTTAAGCCATATTAGATCTAATATTTGTAGCAAATAGAATAGGACTTTAGTTGCCCGTAGTATGAGTTTGGTGGCAGAAAAGGCTAAAAAATTTCTTCAGGGTACATGAACCTGAAGGACATGGCTCTTTCATAGCATAACTGAGTTCCTCCAAGAAATGCAACCCCATTTCTAATGTATTCACAACTGATGGCAAAACAGTACAGAAAAACCAGGGACACTCATTTTAAGAGGGATATGACACAGGAAAGGAATTTTGAATAATGCACTGGTAAGGGCAAATAATATAAGCAGCCTAAATCCTATGAAGCCCTCAAAATGTGGTCACTCATGTGTTGAGGATCATAAGTAGCTCTGAGTATTTTGTGGTGCTAAGAGCAACTACTCCAAACTGGCAGAATTCAAAGGTGTGTCAGGTTGGTGGTGGTGATTTAGAACAAAGCAGCCTGCATGGGAAAGAGAAACATCAATCAGGCACCAACAAAAAAGATTATCAATCAGTGGGATCTCCTGACTAACACATGTCAATAATCAGGACCCCCTGGCCAATCCTGGAGTTCAGGCAGCACCCCTGACCAACTCCAGTAGGACAAGGGGCTCTCAAAACACCCTTTCCTGTCCCAAGCCCTTCCCTTCCTGCCTAAGCCTCATAAAACCCCAGTCCAGTCCACCTCCCACACAGTTTCTCCTCAGACCCTTCTCCTGTCCACTCTATGGGTCTGACGGAATTCTGCCCAGGAGTGATATCTCAAATAATGCCTCTTTCAGTGGACTTTTTAAATCTGCATCCTTTGGTTGCTGCCCAACTTGCCTGATCTTACAGGGTGGTAGCCTATGGATTTCAGGTCCACATGGCACTGAGGGATACCTCAATCTGACAATGGAGGGATGCTAAGGGATGCCTTCTTCCCCTTTGTCTTTCAGATGGGTAATACTCCATTTGGTATACATATTCCTTTAAAAAGCATTTTGAAACATTGGGATTCCTTTGACACTCAGACCCTAAAGAAAAAGTGTCTGGAATTTTTCTGAGCCCAAGCTTGGCCTGAATACCAGCTGGAGGATGTGGTATTACAGTTTCTACAGTTACTGATATTACAGATTATACTTCCCCTGAGGGAATACCAGTTTACACTAAACTTAGATTTAAAGGGGATAAATAGTGGTCACAGGTACCCTACAAAAAAAGCTTTTTATTTGCTTGGAGACACAACGCAGAATTATGCAACCAATGTAAATTAGATTCTTCACTCTTGGCTAAACTAAAAAAGTGCAATCCAAACAAAGACTCTCAAGGTATATTAGATTCAATATTTTCAGCAAATAGAACAGGACTTTAGTGGACCTAGGTATGAGTACGATGGCAAATATATCAGGAAAGGCTAAAAAGGAAACCAGTTTCCCTTAGAGAAGGATCAAATAGAGAAAAGACTTTTTATAAATCCGTATGCCCTCCTTGCTCAGGGAAACACAAACTCCACTGATACTTAATATTGGAAAGAATGTCTTGAACACTGGAAAAGTTTGGGGTACATCAGACAAGGGTAAGGAACTAAATTGGAGGTAAGTTCCAGGTGGGAGTGACATGAAAAAAAAAGCAAGAAAGCAGGAAACAGGCAAGCCAGAAATGAAAGACAGAGACCAGGCAGAGATACACAGGAGAGAGGTAAAAGAGGCTTGAGGTTCAAGCCTTTTATGGGGGAGGCTCAGGGATTAGAGCCCAATGGATCCAAAAGTGGGCAATTAATGTGGGGTTGGTAAGCCCTTGGGCAGGAAAGAATGTCAGAGGTTAATAGTGGAGATGGAATGAAGAAGTGTGGAGCCTTTCTCAGAAAGGCCCTTGGGCAGGAAAACCTTAAAATGGCAGCTGTTTGGGGCTGAGATTGTGGCTCAGCAGTAGAATGTTCACCTAGCAGGGGCAGGCAACCCAGATTTGATCAACACCACATAAAAAAATAAAGGCATTTTGTCTTTAAAAAAGTAGTCTAAAAAATGGCAACTGTCACTTAAGATGGCCTTCCAGATGCTAAGCAAGGACTTTACACTGAAAGGCGGTGGGGAAATACAAGGTTTGAAAAGATCTATAAGTGCTGGAATATCTCGGCATGGAAAAACCCAGAATTAGAGGGGCAGCTTTCCCTGGGTAGATTGGAGGTTATTTGGCCCACTAAACCGATATGCAGAAGCCACAGCCTTCCAGGTGGTCATAGGAGAAACCAAAAGGAGTATAATGTATTAATTCAAAAATGGCAAGGATAAATGAAAGTGAGAAGCAAATGTTATGTAAATAAAGGAGGTTAAGATCTGAGAGGTGATGACAGAGTTGGTTCATTATCATTACAGAAACATCAACATAGATGACTACAATCTGCAGACTAGCTCACTCTAAAATGCACAACTGCACCCAAGGGAACAGAAATGATTCCAATAATTACCTTAAACAGAGTTAAATAATTTGAGTTTGAAAGAGCTGATACTTTATTTAGAACTACTTTAAATTTCACCAGTAAAATATTAAACCAAAGAGATTTTTTATCTATTACTTATTTTAATCTTATTTAATATTTATTAATTGTTTGATCTATTACTTATTTCTAGAGAGTAATACATTTATTACTCACATATTCTGAATGAGCTTGCATCAATAACTAGGAGTAATTCAATAAAATTCATAATTGAAAAATGAAATGGCAAATGTGTTTAAATTTGAGAAAGCCAATTTGGGGCAACTGATGATAATTAAGAGTGTTTACTGGGATGGGGTCTACTAGATTCATAAATATATAAAATGGAGCCTTGAAAACACTAAAAGTTAAAGATCAGAGATAGGATGTGAACAGCCAACTACAAAAAAATAAGATTAGGTGAGCAATGCATAAGTAAGTGACTGACACTGTGGGAGTGTGTATATTCACATGTGTGCAAATGTAAAACCACAATTAAGGTTACCAAAAATTGTAATTTTTCTTTCCTCTTTTCCTCTACTCCTTACAATCATCAGTATATATTCTCCATCTTTATTCCCCCCATAAAATAAAAATTTAGAATCTTATGAGTTGATATTTAAGTTATAGAAAATTTCGAAAAAGGTCTTGAATTACAAATAGTAAATACTGGAAATAGAGTACCAAGCAAATTTCACTCTCTGACAAGTTTTAGGGAGGAGCAGAAACTTCTCTGCCACCATCTTGAGCAGATTCTGCCTGAGCAAAGAGTTCCCATGGTTAACCATTTCTGAAAGCATCAGAAAAAAAAAAAAGCAAACTGTGCCTACTTATGAAGCAGGACTTTTTCACCATTCATATGTAGCTCACAAAAATGGGGTTTCTTTAAGCACAATTAGATTTGATGTCCTGAACTTGATATAGTTCCAGTAACACCTCCAACTGTCTTCTCCCCAAGGAGCACCAAAAATGTTGTTGGCAGGCACTTTTTCCAACTTAATTAATACTTTTGACTGCATAATCTTCAAAATATTTAGTTCTAAATTGAATAAAAGCACTTGCCTTGTTTCCAAAAATTAACACATTTGGTTGACTTCACTCTTCCTGTTGTTGAAACAACAGTAATTAAATCACTGCCAAGTATAAAGTGCTCTGTAGGAGCCTCAGTGATGGACAGCCACTACAGGAGTTGAGCATGGTAAAACACATGTCCACGCTCACACACAAACTCAATGAAATGCAAGGAGGCCCATTATTCCTGGAGTTCATGGAGCAGGCTGCTCTCCAGGGAGTGGGGCAGGCTCTGGGTACCCCAGGTGACCGACTTTTCCAAGTGCCATCAACAGCAGGTCCTTTCCGCTTCCTTGGACCAGCCTCAGGGTACTCACAGGTGAGGACATTAAGTCAGCTGGGCTCAGGGCTGGGTGGTACCCAGGTGCAGCCCCCCGACCCTAGCCAGCTGTGTCTGCTTCCCACCCCTCTTCTAGCAGCCCTCGCCATTGGGCGATAGCTCTGCCGCTGCCATGTGTCACACTCCGCACTACCCGCCTCATGCTGGTGCACACTTACTCCGCCATGGAGCGCCCCGACGCGCAGTGGTTGGCGGGGCCCATCTGTCCTCTGGGCCCCAGGCAGTCTACAGACCAGCAGCACCGCTCTACCACATGCCAGCGGCAGCACCGCCGCCCGACTTCCCGCCGCCCGACTTCCCGCCGCCCGACTTCCCGCCGCCCGACTTCCCGCCGCCCGACTTCCCGCCGCCCGACTTCCCGCCGCCCGACTTCCCGCCGCCCGACTTCCCGCCGCCCGACTTCCCGCCGCCCGACTTCCCGTCTATTAACTACATTATGTTTGTACACTAAAGAATCTGTTCCCATTACATGTACTATCTGTGAGAAAATTTGATTTGCTTTATTAAGGTTTGCTATATCCAGTGTTATTTGGTCATCCTGTCTTTGTAACTGGTCTACAATATGCTCAATCTGGTTTTGAAGTTCCCTCATATGTTCCAATTGTATGTCTGCTTTATCCTCATCTTCATCAAATAATATACTAGTTTGTAATGTGTGTTTCATATGTATCTGCTGATTTGAGAATGCTGTTATATTTTTACATGAATTAGTATGTAAATTCAACTTCCATGTGTTGGATACCATATGGCATCCTGCTTCATGGGTTGTTTTACATTCACCAAAACATATATTGGTGTCAGGATATCCAGAGTAATAATATTAATAATCCTCACTCTGGGAGATTCTGTCAGATGTGTCTTGTGTAGTTGTCATTGTTTGTATTGTGGGGCATATGTATTTACAAGGATAAATTATGCTAAAGGTATTAGGTGAACAGACTGCAAAAGATTATTTCCTAATGGTATTACTTCTTCTTGTGGGTCAATTATAGTGACATTAAATATATGTAACTAATGATGGTTAATATGTCCTAAGTATAGGTAAGTCGATGTGCCAATTGGTATCACTGACTCCTCTGGTAACATTGTTCCACTTAGGATAATGCCTGATCTTAGTGATTTTATGAAAGTGTTTCCTATTTTCCTGTATAGTGTGCATCCATGATATGCTGTGTATGCGTCTGTGAACAGAATTTTTAGTAAAGATAATTTACAAAGTGCAGCATGTGTCTCTAATGGGATCTAGTATAATTGTATATGAGTTTGATTGTTCACCTTGTCCTGTATTCAGCAAATGTTGTAAGTCTGCTCTGGTCTGTTCTTGTAACAGTTCCAATTGTGTACATTCATATTTGAATGCTATTATGTTCATTTTCTTATTCATTTTCTGTATAAAAGCGTCATAATATTGTTTGGGGCTGTTAGTGTCTGAACTACACTTTGCCTCTGTAGTTAAGCTTGATGTATAATTTCTGTGATTGTGTATAAAGATTTAGAAATCATTTTTATTCCATGAATTTCTTTGTCCCAATGTGTTCCAGGGCTGTAATTCTAACATCCAATTCCTCTATGTTTTGCATTAACAATTTCTCCTAAAGCTAGTCCAGCTATATCGACCCATTCTAAAATCTCTCTTGTTCTCCTAATGTGTGGTCTCTGTATTGTTGGAATGTGCCATGTTGTATCCTGAGGGTATCTCCTATATAGCTCCTTAGTATGTGCCATGTTGTATCCTGAGGGTAGCTCCTTAGCATATATTGCTGTGTCAATAGTTAATGTGATCCTCTGAATTATGGGATTTACAATTACTTGTAGAGAAATTTGTATATTTGGTATTATATAAGGTGCTCTGGTGATTGTGATTAATCTTGGACTTTCTCTATATAGTTTCACTCCTGAAGGGTAATGTGCTGTAAATAGTAGCATTAATACCTCCTCTGTCAATTATACATGGTTGGAGGTGTTCCTTGATATAACATCTTTCAAAGGACATAGGTAATACATGTTCCTTTCCTTGCCATGATCTTTTGGTAATTAAATATCTGTTAAATATAGGTGCATAAACAACAAAATTATATTGAATTAATTCCCATGGCTTATTTCATTGTGGTAGTAGCATATAGAAATGGTATAGCATATTAATATGATCTACTCTATATTGTGCTACCCTATCAAAATTCATGCCTGCTGTTTTCCACCATGATAAAAGCCTTTTATCTTCTTTTTTTTTATCTTATACCTGGCGCAGAAATAGGTGTATTCATTTTTATATTCCATAGTGATTCCATCAGTATGTCTGGTGTTACATAATCATCTATCCATACAGCTCCTACTTATTTTAAGTTTATGGTCTGATCCTTTGTCTGGGTATGGTATTATGCATGGTTGGTTGTCTGTTTTTTGTTCTGAGTTTTAAAGTCTAATGTGTTGTGCATGTTTATTGCAGGTATTTGGTCACACATAAAGAATACAGATAATCTGGATGTGCATTTATTGTCATCTATACTATAGGATGTATTCATGAGTCTTTTTACTTTCATTAGTTCTTGAAAAGACATGACCAACATTTTGTTATATGTCCGGGTTTCTGTTTGGGGATCATATTGTGGGCTACATGGTGTTATTAATGATGCATTAGGAAGTACGATATAGTCAAAGAATGCTTCTAGATTATTTTCTAGAAGCATGGAATGTGGCTTAGGTAAGTCACAATGTGTACCATTGTGTGTTCATGTGTGTGTCCAATTCCATGAAACATTATAAGTTAAGTGTTCTCCTGTTGTATAGTTTATTAAGTTGAATTTTATACATGCTGATGCTAATGTATAGCTTTCCTTCTTACCCTTGCAAAGACATTATTTATTATCATAATGTGAGAAATTATTGAAATGTGTGAATGTGGCATCTTATGCTATTTTTTAAAATAAATTATATTTGGTATCTATAGCTTGAAGTACGTCCCCAAATTTGTTTGCTTTTATATTCCTATACATAAATAAATTCTTGATTGTAATAAAAGCAAGAATATCCTAAGAAGTTTCTCTTGTATAAGGCTGTACTTCAGGGTGTCTGAGGATAGAAACTATGCAGTGTACTTGTCGATGTGCATTGTTTTGAAGCAAAGGTAATCCCAATGTAGGCATCTCTGTTTTAGAGATGACCAAATTTGTTTCACCATTTTATAAGGCTGAGGTATGGGATCTGTAATAATTATAGGAAATGTATATGTTCATGTACCTAATGCTAATATGTCTGACCATGTCTCAGCTGTTGGAAATGAGCCATTATCTATCTTAAAAACTGATGTCCCATGTAATAAGTCAAATTTACCATAGTATGGGAGATTAGGAAAAATCTATTACACACCATACTGTTGTATTTTCATTATAATTCCCTGGAATGAAGTTCCATACATCCTCAGGACATGTGAACATAAATGTTGAATGATTGTAATGATGGAATTTTTTCTCAGAATAATATGGTTTGATTATGTAAGTGGTTTGTGTAGGAGGTTCTTAGGGATTGTCCCCATTGGGGTATGTGTATATTAAAATGCATTGCTTGTTATTTATCTCTATACACGAGGTTTGTGGGAACATAGGTGAAAAGAAAAGTGATAGGAATTTTAATTCTGTAGCCCATTTGCATAAACTATAGGTTTTTGTGTAATGTGTTCATATATGTATGTTGCCTGTGTTCCATTAAGTCTGAATTCTGTAATTTTGGATTTAAGTGAAGTGAAGTAGAAGGGGTAAATGGCCTCCAGGGAAGTTAAGTTTCTATAATATTCAATGTATGTACATCTTAAAGGGTCTGTATCAGTTAAATCTCTGTGTGTCAGTGGTGGAAATGCTTTGGTGGTTTTATAGTATTCATCACAACTAAGATGTTGATACATGTCTGTTCTACAATGAGCATATTTTGAGAAAAAGGCTTTAGTTATGAGTGTCTGAACAAATTATATCTCTCCCTATCTACCAACAGTCCCTTTAGATGCTTTTTTAGTCATGATTCTCCAAATTCTTCCAGTCTTCAACTTTTATCCAATTCTAAAGTCTCATTAATAATTTCTTGCCCTTCAGTATCCGTGTATTTGTTTTATGGCTGATAACATTGGGTGACATTGGTTCTTCTGTCTGTCCCAAATTTTCCTCTTCCTATCTCTTAGAGTAACAAGTCATTTGCTATGGCACTCAGATAATTCTGGGTCATCTCTTTATCTCAAGACCCTTTTCTTTGTTACAAATGCAAAGATAATATTTTCCTTAACAGTGTAATCTGTATGGGTTTCAGAATTTGCACATGGAGACTTCACATTGAAAGCCACCATTTCATGAACTCCATGTGAAACATGCCTGTGTGAGAGGACACGGAAGCTGCTATAGGTTGTTAGTAAAGTAAACTGACCACAATGAAAACCTGTACCTAATGGTAAGTTTATGAAAGGCTTATATGGAAGTGTTGTAAACAATAGGAAATATTTCCCAAAGCAATCTTTCTGCCATATTCATTGTATCTTTGTAGAATCATTTAGCTCCTATCTGCATCTCATCTCTTCCAGCCTGCAGCAACAGCTGTCTAACTCCTCCTCCTATTTCTCTATAATACAGACCTCACACTATACTCACTGTTATGCTTTGAGCACATTCCAAATTTCTGTCTTTGTATAACAAAGACATAATGAGATAAACAATGGATATGCTGGAGTTGTAAAAGAATAAATTATATTTATTTATTTAATAACACTTAAATAGTGCTTGCTATATACTGAATTAGGCTAAGAACTTCCAAATATTAATAATACTAACTTGACCCTCAAAAATTATCTTCATTTCACATATGAGTTGTTCTGTGCATTGAGATAGGATGGGTTTAGTGTCCTGTGCAAAGTTGCAAACTCAGTAATGGTATGAAAGTAATGGAGAGGCAAGTTCAAAGATCAAAAACATGGAGGTCAAATATCAACTATTAGTTGTAAAATATCAGAGGATAGATATAGATGTATTTGTAGTTTCCTAACATTCACATTAGAGTAACATTAAGCAGTGAGATTATGGGCTTCTTAATAGTCCAGAAGGGACCCTCTGTTCAGGAAAGCTGCTTAGAAAATAAGCCATAGACTAAGTCATTTTTGTCTCAGGTCTCCTCAAATCCCTCATCAGTGAGCCTCTCTTAGTCTTCTGGACCCAACTGAATAAAGGTGGACAGGAGGCTGAAATATAACCTTATCTCTCCATATGGGAGCATGTGAAGTAAAGAGCACATTTTCCCACCTCACTCTTTCCCTGAGCTAACACTCGTCCTTTGCTTTTGTTGCAACTTTTCATCACTGCCCTGAAATGCATTCCCATATACTCAGATTAGATTCCTGAAAGTTTTAGTGGCATGGTATTATTTTTATTTTTAAAGGAAAAGCTTATTGATAAAAGGTGGTTGTTTTCAATTTTAAAATTTATATAGCATGAAAAGACCTGCTTTCTCATATTTTCTTATACTGTTATCTTACTGATTGTTTTTATTGATCATAATAGTTAAGGGATAAATGAATCTTTATGATTCCTTATTCACAGCTCTGAACTTCATAAGGAAACTTCATGAATTCATTATTTTTGTTTTACATTATTTATCTTACAATGTTATTGTGAATAAACATGTTTTTAGATGGAACAAACACCAAATTCATTTGTAATGTATTTTATAAAATATATTTAACAATTTTACATATAATTATAAAATATATTAAGATGGGGCCTAAAAAAAGACAAAAAACAAAGTAAAATTCTCACTATGAGGCAAAGAGGAAAGAATTGTAAAGATGAGAGAACTTTGTTGCTCATAGTTTCAGAACAACTCAAACAATGAACTGTTGAACCCAGATTTTGAAGAGTTCTTTACGACATATCTATGCTAAAAATGCCTGTTATTCAATGCATACTTGTTGAATGAATGGCTAACAAATAATAATAAATTACTTTTGAAACAGTCATGACTTTCTACTGGAATGGCTTTTCCTGACCTTCCATACTTATCCCTCAGGTCTCACCTTGAATGTCACCTTATCTGGAAAACATTCTTGGCATTATACTCCTGTATAAAAATGGGACAGAGACAAAGGAAGTACTGTGTTCCTAGATGTACCATAAAGGGATGGCATCTATTCCTAGCTCTCTATTATATATAAGCAACCCTCTGTAATTAGCTCTACACAAAATTTATCATAATTTCACCTAAGTAAGGTCTAATGCAGTTTTAAATCTTCAGTAGATACTTTTAAATGCACATTAACATTTGATTTATATTGTTAAAATCAACATACTAATGTTGCTATTTTTAATTTCCCACAGTTTAGAAAATACTTTTATTTAAGATTGTGGGTTTAAAAGTTCTGTGGTTAAATGAATTATTTATTTTCAGCTTTATGGGATGCTTTTTATGAAAGTAAGTTGCCCATGTGTTCTTGGCCACAATTCTCTTTCTCACTGTTAATATATCAATTGCCATCAGCTGCTTCCCCAAAGCTAGAAGATGTCATAAAAGGTTTTTGAAATTTAAAATGTATGGAAATTGAAAGTTAATGTTATGTAGGGAAAAGTAAATTTGTTATGTGGGCAAAATATTTCTTTAGATGTGGGGCTTCTATAAAAACCTGTGTTAATAATTGTGCAGATACACAAATAATGTCATTTTTTTCATTTATATAAAAGAAGCTGGGCTGGAATGAGATGAACATCACTACCCTAAGTGCATGTATAAAAAAAGCCATAAATAGTGTGAATATACTTTATATGCAAGCAGAGAGATGAAAAATTTTGCTGTACATATGTAATATCAATTATAATGCATTCTGTTGTGATATATAACAGATAAGATTTAAAAAATTTTAAAAAAATGAAGGGATTTGGATATACTATCACCATTAAGATCATTTGAATTTTTGATAATGACAATTTTATGTCATTATTTGCAATGGCTTTTGAAGGTATTTTTGTGTTATCACCTGGTTCACATGCACATTTTATGAATATTCAAATTTTATGGTCTATGTATTCTCTAACATTAACTCTATTAAATATTGACTACTAATCCTAATATTATGTTAAAACTAAGTCTAATATAATGGGAATACAGTTAGATCATATGAGGTTTTATGTATCATTTGTCTTTCCATTATCAATGATATAGTTATATAACTAGTCACATATTCATTATAATATGTATCCATGTATCTTCAAATTTAAGAAATGCATAATATCATGACTCTCATTACAATCTACCCAGGGTCAGAACATGATATCTATATCTATATCTATATCTATCTATATCTATATCTATATATATATATATATATTCATATATTCATATATATTATCACATGAACATTCTTATGAGTACTCTAATGTTGGAAAATACAAATTCCCTTATCAGAACACAAACCATAAAAGTTGGCTGAACTGAAAATTAACCTAATGTGATAACCATATTTAAACAATTTTTTACATAAGAGCATGTAATATAAAATCAATATTTATGTGGACTTTGAATGATGTATACTCAATTATCAAAGGCATATTTCATATCTATTATTATATACTCATGTATATGATATATGTACAGTCTACAAATATGAGTAACATTATACACTAGACTGAGTTATTACATGTACATTTAAATGGATTTTCATGCAAATTTTCAATAGTTCAATTTCAGGAATATTCATATTTCCTGATATTCTTATTTATTCCTTCATGCTTGCAGTAACCTTTATAATATTTAATACTAACCTTAATATTACCACTGTA
Source organism: Urocitellus parryii (assembly GCF_045843805.1). Taxonomy (NCBI): domain Eukaryota; kingdom Metazoa; phylum Chordata; class Mammalia; order Rodentia; family Sciuridae; genus Urocitellus; species Urocitellus parryii. Next base: position 3,108,327 of record NW_027551777.1, read on the forward strand.
AGTATACTTAATTTAGCACAAATCCATATATATTCATATGAGATGTGATGTGTATTTTGACTTATAATTTTAATTATAAATGGTTAAATTAGTATATATTCATCATATGATATATCCATTCATTCCAAGTTCAAAACTTTGTATTCGTATGATTCACTTTAAATCATTTCTTGTTTTAATACACATCTATTCATCCATATTTTCCTACTCTGTTTGACATGAATATTCTTATAATTATATATGGTTTTCAAAATATATATTTATTTTCTTTTTAAAAAATATTTTATTTGTTTATTTTTAGGTGGTCCTGAGGATCAAACCAGGGCCTCACACATGCTAGGCGAACACTCTACCACCAAACCACAACCACAACCCTACATATTCATTTTCTACAAAAAATTCAAACAAACTCAATATGTAATAGTAACCTTGATATTACCACTATACCTATAAATAGTTTGAATTAATTAATTTTCATGAATATCAGATTCCATATATATTTTAAAATGTAATTTCATTCATCCATGTTGAATTTCCATCAAATATTTTATATATTCATTATATGATATATTTATGCATCATCTAGTTAAAAATTGGTATTCATAGAACTCACAGTACAACTTTTTCTGTCTAAAAACACTAATTTATAGGATTTCAAAACATTTTCACATGTATAGTAGAATAAATACTCATGTTACCTAATGCACACATTTATTTAATAATAGTAAATTACTGACACAATATTCAAAACTAACCCTGAACTGATGTTTATACCAAAACCTAATCTTAAATAAAAGCATGTATGGCTATAAACATACATGGTTATGTTCATAAATATATTGAAATTTCAATGATATTTTTGCAAATATATTTTGTGTCTTTGTAATATTATATATATTCCGCTATTCCCAATTTAAAAACATTCATGATCATATAACTCACATGATACTTTTCCCTATCTCAGAACTTAAAGATGTATATCTGTTCTCAAACATATTTTCTCCTGTACATCCTTTTGAGTTCTGTATGCTGACATTCACATTCAGAATCTAACACAAACCCTACTGAAAACGAAAATCAATACTAATCTTAAACTCATTCTTCTTCCTAAATCTACATTTCAAACCTACAAACTGAATGTTTCAGTGGATTTTGACATGCACATTCAGTACACTTTCATATATTATCATATATTGACTTCTATGGTACATCCATGCAGCCCCTAACTTAAAAAATAAGTGTCTAAATTACATACCTAATGCCCTTCTATGTTTCAGGTCTTACATATTTTTATGTTTTCATACATATTTTCACCTATACATTCTTATGAGTATTCATGTTTCCCCATACCAATATTCTTCCACTAGAGTGACTCCTAACCCAAACAAAAACGGCATGTTAATCGTAACCTTACTCCCTTACCTAAATCTAATTTCATGAATAGAGTTGTTTTTCCACTACTGGTATGTAGGGGTCTATACACCTGCTGAGAACCTCAAAGGTAGATGCCTTTGAATGATCTCTGGGGAATATTAAGGTTGCCCTGTAGGTTCTAAGATGCCTAATGCCATCTTCCAGGACAAAAAAAAATGGTCAGAATGAGGGGATGTGTCTGAAGCAATCCAGGAAAGATGGACAAAACCAGGCCTGTCAGGATACTTGCTGCCATGTGCATTGGTGTAACTGTCAACTTGTGAAAATGCCATAGGAAGATGGGTGGAGCCTCCATCCCATGAGGCCCTTGGAAACACCTGGTAGGAAAAAGTGGTTGCCAAGGAAGTGACCTCACTTCACTTCTTTGAAGGTAATGACCCCACCTAACTTCATTGTTGATGGAATTCTCTGAACTTGGAATCCAGGTAGCTAGGCACCCAGAGCCACACACAGTCCCAGTCTGCTTACTTGTTTGGACTCAACAAGTGCAGAGTTATACTTTCTTGATATCTACTGATCTGTGGATTGGCAAATTCCAGAAAAGCACCAGGAAGGGCCCTTTCCTGAGAATGAAAGTACTTGATCATCACTGGGTCATGGCAACTTCAGTGAGTTTGCCCAAGGAGACCAGAGGTGAGACAGGACAGGCCATTGCAGGTGATCATAGTTTAACCCACAATCAGATGACATTTTGGATAGATGCAGAAGTTCAGGGGTATGTCTTGGTATGTTTTTGTAAATATGTTTGAATTTGTGGTTTTTGTCTCATATTCCCTGAGAATATGGAGGGAAAAATCATTTATTTGGTATTTAATTGACTGTATAGTGGTGAGTCATTTTGCTGAAGGCTATTGTTTCTATGTTGATATGCCCTATTATTCTGTCATCCTAGGGAGAAGGAAAAAGTGCATCAGTATATATGTTTTGTGTAGTGAAAACATTTCCCGCACTCCTCCTGGCAAGTGTATGAATGAACTGCTGCTTGCCTTGCAGATGGGAAACACCTAATATAGTCTTTAGATCCTGTATTCCTCCTGAAATCTGGCTGCTACCCAGAAAGTGTTCATAAAAGATGTGTACCACCTCCAAACCCTCTGAAATGACTTGGTGAAAGGAGTGCTAAGCATCACTGTGAAATTTAGAAATCACTGACAGGTAAGGTTTTCAGGGGAGAAGTCTGCCTGGATAAATGGCAATCCAAGTTGGGCAAGCAGTAGAAGTAATTACCAGAGTCTTGGTCCTGTCTAAAACTCTTTTCAGGGTTTGTTCTTCCATATTGTTCTGTTCCCATAAATGTAAGGAAATTCTTTCCCTCAGGACTCTCATTTGTAAAGCCTCAGGAAAAGCAATTTCAAAATCTGGATGGAGGGCTTGCATCTGTCTCTCAGTCTGAAAGCATTCTATCTAGATATGTCCAGTGACACCCAGTGGATAACTGAAACTTCTGATAGTTCTGAACCCTGTATAAATAATAGTCCATCAGTATCTATGAGGTATTGATATTTATATATATTTATAATATATATTTATATAAAGTATCCCTTATATAAATGTAAATCCCTTATATAAAATATATTTATATTTATATATATTTATATAAGGTATCCCTTATATAAATATTACCTAGTATTTATATATAATGCACATACTCCTGTACATTTCAAATCATCTCTAATTATGTATAATACCTCATACAATATACACATTATGTAAATTGTTATGCTGTATTGTTTATGGGATAATGACAAGAAAAACTGTACTGTATATGAGAAAGAAATTTTTAAATATTATTGATTCATAGTTGATTGAATCCATGGATGTGGAATGCACAGATAATAAGAGGTTGAACCATATAGAAGTTGTACCATATAGTAGTTGTAATATATTTCTTCTTTTTAAAAAAATCAGCTGTAGATGGACACAATAATTTTATTTGTTTGTTTGTTTGTTTATTTATTTATTTATATGGTTCTTAGGATTGAACCGAGTGCCTCACACATGCTAGGCCAGTGTTTTACCACTGTGCTACAACTTCAGCCCTGTAGTATATTTTTTCATGTCTACACACACCCATGAAAAAGTTTAATTTATAAATTAGGTGTGGCAGGAGACTAATATTAACTCATAATAAAATAGAACAATTATGCTAAATGAAATAAGGCAGTCCCAAATTATCAAAGTGAAATATTTTCTCTGATTTGCAGAGGCTATTCTAAAATGCATCAGGAAGTAAAAGGGAGAAAGAAAGAAAAAATGAGAAAGGGAATTTCATTAAAATAGCGTAAATATCAGTAGAGAAGTTGAAGGAGATTGAGGTGGAGAAAGAAAGAAAAGGAAAACAGTGTATAAATCTGACTGTACTTTTTTGGTACATACAGGAATATATGACAGTGAATCCCAACATCAAGTATATCTGCAAGACACTAATTTAAAACAACAATAACAATAAAACTATAAATAAAATGCAGGAATACCAGTGGAGTAGTTGGAGGGGTGCAGGGGGAGGGAGGAGGGGGGAATGGAGAAATGCTGGGGACTGAATTAGAACAAATTATATTCCATGCTTTTGTGATTATGTAAAAATGTATCTTAATGTTATATATGGCTAAAAATCAATAAAAATAAAAACAATCTCTTAAAAATAAAACAGAATAATTATAACAGTATACTGTGACAAAATTGATAACATGACTATGCTTGTGCTTTAGGGAGATTATTAAGTGAAATAAGAATTACCTGAATACAAGCACTATAATTCCTCAATAGCTTATCTGATAACTAAGATGATTATTGGGCAGGTAACATATATAGTGTGGAAACTCTAGACAAAGTGATGATTCACATTCCAAGTGGAATGGGATAGGATGGTGCAAGATTTCATCATGATTCAGAATAGCTTGATTAAAAATTTATAAACATTTATTTCTAGAATTTTCTGTTTTAAATTTTGGATCTCCATTGACTATGGTAACTGAAGCTGCTAAAAATGGAACTGTGGACAAAGAATGGTTACTGTAAATGTGAACAGGAATATGGTTTCACAAAGTAATTCAGGCCCTTAATTAATATGCATGCTTTTTAAAGGTATATGACCATGCAATAAAAGTTTTCCTCTGTCTTCTTGTCCATGTTGTCTGATATTTCAACAATTTTATTTTCCATAGCACTTCATTTTCCTTCTACTATTCCCTTCAGATTGAAATGAATGGAAAAAGTGATCCCCTTCTCTTTTTCCTATAAGCTCTACACCTGAATTGGACTTTAGTTTCTGTGCCTGTCATTGGCGATTAGTTATGACAATTTAAATGCGAGACTTAAGTCCATCCTGAAAGGTTTGCCAACTTTAGACAGTGGCTAATCTCAGATAAAATTTAATAACACCATTAGAATTTAACTACTTTAAAAATATAAGCATATTTCATTCAGTCATTGTTTTCTTCCTAATTTTTAATAATGTAAAATTTGACTCAGGTATTTTTGTATGATGCTGTTCTCTTAAGAATAGTATAATCTTACAGGGCTGGGGTTGTAGCTCAGTGGTAGAGTGCTCACCTAGCATATGTTAGGCCCTGGGTTGGATCCTCAGCATCACATAAAAATAAATATAAATACAGGTATTGTGTCCAACTGCAAGTAAAAAATAAGTGTTTTAAAAAAAGAATAGTATAATCTTAACATTTCCCCTTCTAGCAAAAACTTAAACAGTAAATTTAAAAAGTAATAAAATTGTAAGTACATGGCTATTACTTTTATTTTTTATTAATGCATTATAATTATACATGATATAAGGGTTGATTTTTACATAATTATACAAGCATAGATTATAATTTGTTTCAATTCAGCCTCTAGTACTTCCCCCTTCTCCTCTTCCCTTCCCATTTCCTTTCCTCTACTCTACAGTAGGTCTTTCTTCCTATTTATTTATAGATTTTTTTTTAAATTTAGAAAATACATATAAGAAACACAATACAAATTATACAAAATCTAAACAGTGAAGAATATCTTAATATTACAATTAACATTTTTATCTATATTTATATAAAATGCTTCTGTATAAAGTTGTTTTTACAAAAAAAAACCCACAAAAACTTATATTATACATATTATTTTGTATTTGCATTTTTTGTGTAATATCTTTCTGGGTCCTCATTTCACTTAGGTGCCATTCTATGTGATAATATAGGAAGTGTGTTTATAAAATATTACAAACACTGTCTGGAACATAATAAGCAATCAAATGTCATTTGTTTTTGTAATCGCCTTATCATAAATATAAAATTTGTGTTGCTGTTTTCCTATTTGTAAAACTTTACTTTGAAACAATCTCAAATATACAAAAAATGTAAGATTAGTACACAGAATATTTCTTTTGCTTAAGTCATTTTGAATAAGTTGATAGTACAGTGCCTGTCAGCCTAAAATTCTCTAGAGCGTATAAATGAGAACATTCTCCCTAGATAACCTGAATTCACCAATCAAATTCAGGAAATTAACATTAATACATCACTAAACTCGGATCAAAGCTAATTTCATATTTTTCCCAATTATCCCCAAAGTGTTCTTGACAACAAAAAGTTCCAGTTTAGAATCCTGTATTACATTTAATTGCAATGTCTCTTTATTATCTTCCATTTGGGACACTTCCCAATATTTCCTTAACCTTCATGACCTTGACACTTTTGAAAGCTGCAGGCCATTATTTTGTAGAATGTCTCTTCACTTTCTGTTAGTCTTTTGTTGTTGTTGTTGTCTTATTGGGGATTGAACCCAGGGCCTTTTGCATGTGAGGCAAGCACTCTATCAACTGAGCTATATGCCCAGCGCTTCTGTTAGTCTTAATTGTCCATCATGATCATATTTGGATTTTGTTTCTTCAGGAATTGCACAGGTTATCTGATCTTTTCAATGCATCCTATCAGTTGGCACCTGATTTTAATTTGTCTCATACTGACAAAAACTTGATTATGGTGGTATTGGTCAGATTTCTCTAATGCTATTTTTTCTTCTCTTTCTAGTTAGCATTATTTATGGGTCAATAAGGAGTATTTTGGAATATTCCTCATCAAACTTTTAATATTTCATGTAATTATTTCTATGAGTATGGAGTCAGCCTCATTCAAAGAGTTACAATGTTATTTATTTTGATGCCAAATGCTCTCAGATTTGGCCAGTCCAAGGCCCTTTCAACTTGTTTCTGTGTAGTTTAAACATGTATCATTGTTCTTTACTTCTAAGTTCATTTTGTACTTTTTCTGTACAAAATGAACTTTTTTTTTCTGTACTTTTTTGTACTTTTTCCCTTAGCAGAGAATGGTTTCTGGAACCCAAATCTGTGTACTACAAGTACTCATTGATATTTGGGGTATTGCTGCTCCTAAGCCCAATTGGTAGAAGAGTTAGGGAACATACCCATATACATATTAATATCTGTATTTCTATATGTTTATACATGGAAGACCATGAGTTCTTTCTAATACCTCAAGTTCTAATTCAAGACCATTCTAATTTTTCTTTTTTCATATTTTCACTTCTCAATAACTAACATTAAAAAATGTGCTTCCCAATATTTGACTGGTTCTGATGTAGGCCAACAATACTCTGTTAATGCACTCTTGCCCTCCCCCTCTCTGAATACCCTCCTTACTCTTGGCCTCCAATAGTCTATGCCTGGCTGCAGCTGCCAGCTCCTAGAATGAATATCCTCCTCATTTTTTTCAGGCTTCAACTTACTGTGCCAGGTCTCCCCTAGTCCCCCTATCAGGGCATGTCTGCTTTGCTGGGCCCCAATAACAGGATTTTGACTGATCTGTTCAGGAAAGGAAATGAAAAGAACAGTTTCTATCCTTTAATTTTTAAGTTGGTGTTACCTATTTTCTCACTACTAGGATTTTTAAAGATTAATACTCTTCTATTGGATGTTCAGGTATCTCACATGTTCTTGTTGTGGTTGTTCTTATAAATAGTGATTTACTGCAGGCAACATCCACATTTTTTATTATAATTTATGGGAATTTTGCTTGCCAAATTGAGTGCTGTTCAAACGAATACTAACTAGCTTGCTGGGCATGGTGGTGCATAGCTGTAGTTCCAGCTACTCAAACTGTTAAGGAGGCTGAATTTCTTGAGTCCAGAATTTTGAGGTCAGCCTGGTAGCATAATGATATCTCATCTCAAAAATATACAAACAATGACAGCAACAACAAAAACCCAACACTAGTTTACTCATTTATTATTATTGCTGGTTTAGTTTCTACCTAATTATATTATAGAAATAATGTCTTAGTAAATGAGGCAGCTGGGACTAAAATGAGTTTTCAGATAATTTTGGCATTATTTGAAAACTCCTACTGCTTTCTCATAACAACCATTTTTGAATGAAGGTAATTTAAAAATCTATTGCTTGTAATCTATTCCTAGTTATTTAAAATTAAGAATGAGTTTTTAAAAAGTCTCATGTCCTTTGCATGTCATAGAAAGCACTTCACTGTACTCCCAAACTACCTTTTTTGCCACTTTTCATTTTGATTAGTTTATCACATCATTTAACCTTCCTCAAGTTGCCACCTTGTTTTTATTTCTGCAATAATGCTGTGTTCCTCAAGGCATAAGTACCAAACAATGAAGTAAAAAAAAGTATATTTGATATTTCATGAGCATTATATTTCTCATCACCAAAGAAATTAAATCTTCATTTGACTTCTTTACAACTAAGTCACAGTTTAGAACTATTTATATTTTCATATACACATGAGGGAGACACCATAACCTTTTTCTGTAATTAGGCCTCTGAAGTTTTAATCAGACCCTCCTCTGTGTCTTTGCTCTTACTGAACTGTGTGCACTTACTGTGCAGCTTGCCTCCAATCAAAATCACATGATTTTCTGTCCCATAGTATTTGACTACACGTCTATTAAAACACTTAGAATTTACTTGTGTAATATTTTTTAATACTGTCTCCTGACTAGACCATGAAGACCATGAGGAAAATTAAGTGTTCTTATCTAGCCATTCATTTCCTGTAGGTAGCCTAGTGATTTATCTCATGTAGAAACTCATTAAATGTTGTCAAACTGAATAACTTACTGTCTTGTTTATAGATGCAGCTGGTGGCCCTTATAGCAGAGACTTAATTATTTCTCTTAAACTGCAGGACACTTAATTCATTAGTATATGCTAGGATAAAATTAGACATGTCCAAATATCCAGTTTGTCAATACCTCAAACTGTTCAGAGAATAGGCAGTGTAGAAATAAACAATATAAAAATGCCATAAGATTCTGATGTAAAAAGATGGTTTGCTAGTGATTTTTTCCTCGATCTCTCCCAGTATTCTGACAAGCAGGATACATCTTTTGGTTTTCTAGATTTATCTCTATACATATTCATGTTCACTCATTTGCACTATTTTTTTAAATCAGAGAACTTACTTAGATCAGGTCCAGCATTGTAAGCACTTCCAATTTGTACACACTAAAGGTAATTTAAGGGTTCTTTTGCTGTATAAATATAATTTATCTGTGTCCTACAAGAGCCACAACATGGCTTAATTCATTCTTATCCTATCTGTCCTGCTTCCTTGTATAAATAAAGCTCCAAAGGTCATGTTTTAAATGTGGAGCCATCTGAGTAGGACATTTTCCAATGACAGTGATTCTCATATGCTAGTTAATATCATCTGCAATGACATATAAAAAGCAACAACTTGATTTTTCCTCAGAAAGCTAAATTTTTATTGAATATAAAGGATTATCCTTTATTCTAAGATTGTCCTTCATACTTACTGATGATTTAAATTGAAATTTGCCCTTTCTTTTAATGAAACATTCATGATCAGTTACTGTGAATTTGTACCCTCATAATGTGAAATACTTGAGACAACATATGTTTCAGAATTTAGGTTCATTTTGGATTCTGGAAAGGTAATAAAGTCCATGTATCCTATATGACATAACAGCCACAGCAGGGGCTTAGAGGACACTCCCTAATCAATTACAGTAATGTTTCTGCAGTGAAACATAAGAATATTTATACTACATGAGAGAATAAGCCTGTGAATAGCCTCATGTCAGTTCAGGTCAGGCTTCATTGCCAGATGAGGAGGGTTAGTTGAGATGTTGAATGTAAATGAGTTACAGGCAAGAATAAAAAGGCACGTTTGATTTTCAAATGTTTGAATTTTGAAATTGTGGATGAGAGGTTGCCTTTTAAAATGTTCTTAGGGCAGGAGATGTGGCTCAAGCAGTAACCCGCTCTCCTGGAGTGTGTGAGGCCCGGGTTCGATCCTCAGCACCACATACAGACAAAGATGTTGTGTCCGCCAAATACTAAAAAACAAATAAATAAATATTAAAAAAATAAAATAAAATGTTCTTAGTTTGCAAAATTAAGTTGGCTACCCTGTACAGGACCCCAAGATGTTTTTCTGAAATTTCACTGGTCCACAAAATCTGAAAGCATAGGGAACACTCCTTGAAAGCTTTTGAAGTGAGTGTAACTTTACTTTTATATTCATCCCTAGCCAATAATAATGTCCCTTTCCATTTTGTTTGCAAGGAAATACATTGTCAGTTATAATCTTTGAATGTTGAAAGATTCCCAAACATGCTTTTTTAATTGAAATAATCAAATTTATCTTGTGACAATTTTCAGAGATTAGAGCAGGATAGGTTGCAGTCTAAACCCATTCACAATGTCAAATGGTGGGTTAGGATTTTCCTAAAGGGATGGGTTCTAGCCAGAAAGGTCTTCTTGGTTGTATTTGTTTGGGTCAAATAGAATTGTAAACATAAGACTGGAGGTTGGTCTGTGTTGGGGAAGGGCACAAATATGTATGTGAATTTAGGTTAACTTTGGCATTTGTAGTTTATGTTCCTATTCATCAAATGGAGCTAATAGTTCCCACCCCACAAGTACAAAATGAGTTAGCAGTCATGAAAATACTTGGATGAGGAGGACACTTTAACATGTCAAATGGCTGTTTTGAGAAATAATTTATATACTATGAAGCAATACAATAAAAATAACACAGATATACAATTCTTATCCTAGCAAATTTGTCCAGAAAGTAGACTTGGTACTTTATCCTAGCTAAGCTATAATTAACTCTTGCTTAAAAACTATATTTTTCTTAGCCATTGTGTCAGTTATTTATAGTGTTCTAAATTTAAAATCACATTTTTGCCTGCTTTGTGAAATGTATCTGCTCAATCTCAATTTCCTTCTTGGGAAGGTAGAGATAAAAAAGATAATAAATTAATTAAATCAAGTATATTAAAGTGCACCATGTAAAATAAGGTGACATTACTTGTATTTGTTAAATGTTTTTCTCTTCTATATGTTTAAATTTCTAAAAATATTTACTTTTTAATTGTAGTTAAACACAATACCTTTATTTTATTTATTTACTTATATGTGGTGCTGAGGATTGGACCCAGGGCCCTGCACATGCTAGGCGCGTGCTGTACCACTGAGCCACAATCCCAGCCCTAAATTTTAAATTATATATAAAACCATTTCAGAAATGTGTCCTGTAGACTAAAATAAAACTTAGGTATTTTAACAACAAAACTACACTAGCACACTATACATGACAGCCCTTTTCATGAATGGCACTGAACTGGCAGAGGACAGTTGGACATACTGTTACATACTGAGTGTTCAATAAATATAACCTGGATAGATGAAAAGTAGGGAGGAAAGAAGAGAGAGAGAGAGATGCTAGCCTTTGGGCTTAGGTTCCTTATATCTCTTCTCCATATCATGGCTGCCATTCTTAAATGAAATGCAAAAACTAATTCCTTACAAAATCTACAGTGTGAGAACTGAGAATAAATGGATTTGAACGATCTCTGAGGAAACATGAAAATTTTCTAAAATTATTATGGTGATATTGGCACGACTCAGTAAATTTACTAAAAAAAACATTGAATTGTATACTTTTTCCAGGTGAATTTTATGATATATCAGTTATAATCCAATAAAACTATTTTTAAAAATTCAAATTACATTTTATTTTAAAAGCTTTGAGGTTCCTTCAGAGGTGCTTATAACTTAATAAAACATATTTATATATAAATATATGTAATTATCAGATGAGGCTGAATGTGCTGGTGCTAAAATAGGGGAATAAAACAAGGTACAGCAGACCCAACAATTGGAGCTTAATCCAGAAGATTCATGAATTACAAGGCAAGGCAAGCCAGGTGATCTTGCAGGATCTAAGCTGCCATTTCTTAAATGGCTGTGACATAAATGGATCTGATACTAGGCAGTTTACATATATTATCAAATTCAACTTTACATTTCTTTTTTTTTTTTTTTTTTGGTACCAGGTGATTGAACCTAGGAGTGGTTAAACACTGAGCCACATCCCCAGCCCTTTGTAAAACACTTTATTTAGGGAGAAGGTCTCATTAAGTTGCTAAGGGCTTCATTAATTTGCTGAGACTAGCTTTGAACTCAAGATCTTCATGCCTAGGCCTCTTGAGCCCCTAGGATTACAGATGTGCACCACCAGACCTCGCTATGTGTATTCTTAAATTATTTAAATATGTCTTGGACTGATTTTCAAAATACTTTGAGGTCAGGTTTAAATGCAGATGTTTTGTTCTTTAATTGAAACTCACCCGTTAGTTGTGTGAGCCAGTGACGGTAAAGTCTTCAGATAGAAAATTGTTTTTTATACAATTTCTTAGGCATATCCTATTTTTGTATACATTAATGGACACTCGCACTTGGAAACATCGTTAAATATGTTTTACCTCACAATTAGGATAAATAGAAGAATGACATGATAATCTCCATATTAAAAAAGGAAAATGATTTGTTCACCAATTAATTGGGTTTGAAATATTCTAGGGATTGACATACTTGTTTGCATATAGGAATAAATATAGCATGCTATTTAAATTGGAGATTATTACTGTTCAAATCCAAAGTATGATGATATTGGCACAACTCAGTAAATTTACTAAAAAATAACATTGAAATGTATACTTTTTTGGCATATAGGGATAAATATAGCTTACTATTTAAATTGGAAATCACAGGATGAGTTCATCACCCAGTGGAAGATGTTGCTAAGTGCAAGTGATTGTGACCCCTCCCTATGGTACTTGTCTTTACGGCTGGGATTCTATAAGATGCTCCCCAAAGACACTTAACTTTTCTCTTGGGAATTTAAGAGGTATGGACCTTCATATTTATTTCCAATTTTTATGAGGAGTCCATAATTTTTCCATTTGAAGATGAGGTGGAAACTTCCTCTTTCTTTGGCAATAAAATGGATGAGGATACCTTGTGCAGCTTTAAAAAAATAGCCCCTCTTAGATCAGCATTTTCTGAAGTGTGGTATACATATTACTAGAAGTAGACAAACACACATAATTTGAATTTGCTTCTTCTTTTAATGCTTATTAGAAAAGAGAATGTCTTGGTTGTGCCATATTTATTATTATATGAATGTTATTGCTGAAGTTAAGATGAGAGCAGGTGTCAGCACCCTATCCAGACCAAGTGATAAATTACTGATGCAGTGCTCAGGTATGCCTCAAAAAAGTGTTGCTACATTTTAAAAAAAAATATATCTTTAGTTGTATATAACTTTATTTTATTTATTTTTATATGTGGTGCCTGACACATGCCAGGCAACCACACTGCCACTGAGACACAGCCCAGGCCCTGTTACTGCATTTTTATAGGGATACAGTAAAATCTTATTTTCATAAAATGGTAATAATTAAATATACAACATATTTACACACAATTGTGAATTGGAATCAAAACTGTGCTCTGTTTTTTCTTCCTATTTTATTGTTCAAAGCAACATGTTCAAGGTATATAATATACCTTTATATTTTTTAAATATAAAGGTATATTCTGTGAGGGAAATGTTAATACAAGGGAACGATTTTGATGAAATCAATTATGTATCTTTAGATAGATATTGACACCAAATTTAGTAATTGCTTGAATCATCTACTACTCTTATAGAGTGATCAGCTGTAAAGAAATGTATTATCCCACAAATATGATAAAAAATATTTGAAGTTTGTTTTTTCATAAGCGTGTTGAGAATGAACGTATTTCATTGTATGCCATAAGTTTAGGGACATACATTCTGGTGTGATTCTTTTTAACCCCAAATTTGAAACACACACACACACACACACTATATATATATATATATATATATATATATAAAAGGTTCCTCAAAATTTCAACATAGAATTAATCTTATAATCTGGATATGCCACTCCTAGATACATACCAAAAGAATTGAAAATTGATAACGAAACAAATCTACACCTATGTAGAACTGTGTACAGGGTAGCACTATTCACAATAGCCAAAGGGTAGACAGGGGAGAATGGGGATCAGTTTCCTCTTGGGGTGGTGAAAATTTTTTATAACAAGATAGAAGGCATGGGCAGGTTGGCTGCTGCAGCTACAGCTGTGGGAGTCGGGCGCTGCGTGTGAAAGGTCCCAGATGCATCTGCGGTTCCAGCCCAGCCACCCTCAGCCTCTCTCACCCTAGTCTCCGGTCTGGGTGCTGAGGGGAAGAGAAGGCGCTAGCCTTGGGAGCCCCTTGTACACCCCTGGCAGCCTCAGACACCGCCCTCCTTCCCTTCGCTGAGGCTGGCCTCACTGGGTGCTAGGCTTCTCTGCGGAAAGTCGGTGTCAGCGGCGATGGCTGTGTGCTGTGGAGAGTCCTGCTGCCCTCCAGCCTTGCTCCTTTGCCTGGCCCTGCAGGGGCCCGCCCTTCTGCTCGCCTTCTTCATCAGCTGGTTGGAGCAGCGTGGATCTGGGAGGTCTTTGGGCTGAGGAGGTGTCAGCTCCTCAGGCTCCATCGTGTCCGTGGATGGAGACTTCGGGAATCTGCTAAGGAAATTCAAGCTGGTGTTCCTAGGAGAGCAGAGCGTTGGAAAAACGTCCCTGATCACCAGATTCATGAATGACAGTTTTGACAACACTTATCAGGCAACAATTGGCATTGACTTTTTATCAAAAATCATGTACTTGGAGGATCCAACAGTATGATTGCAGTTATGGGACACAGCAGGTCAAGAGCGGTTCAGGAGCTTGATTCCTAGCTACATTCGTGACTCCACTGTGGCAGTTGTTGTTTATGATATGACAAAAGTTAACTCATTCCAGCAAACTACAAAATGGATTGCTGATGTCAGAACAGAAAGAGGAAGTGATGTTATCACCATGCTAGTAGGAAATAAAACAGATCTTGCTGACAAGAGTCAAGTTTCAATTGAGGAAGGAGAGAGGAAAGCCAAAGAGCTGAATGTTATGTTCTTTGAAACCAGAGCAAAAGCAGGATACAATGTAAAGCAGCTCTTCTGACGTGTAGCAGCGGTTTTGCCTGGGATGGAAAGCACACAGGACAGAAGCAGAGAAGATATGATTGACATTAAACTGGAAAAGCATCAGGCCCATCCAGTCAGGGAAGGAAGCTGTTCCTGCTAATCCCTCATGGCATCTTCAACCCTTCTCCAGAAGCTCACTGCTTTGGCTTCTTTACTCTCATTGATTGCAGTGTGAATATTGGCTTTTGTAATATTCCCTTTTGTAATAACGCATTGCAATTCATCATTGCTGCCTATATCGTGGACATGATCCATTAGCTTCACATGCACAAAAAAGTCAGTGTCTTCATTGTTTATATTTTACAAAGAACCAAAAGATTCCAGCATATTCCAGTGATAACCTTAAATATCAGATACATTTTCTTAACATTTTTCTTTTTTAATGTTATGATAATGTACTTTAAAATGATGGAAATCTCAACAATATGAGCATGGCTTGGTTAAGGATCAATATGTTCTCAGCAGCATTTACCCTCCTACTTGATCTTTCCCTGCTTTTCTTACCTTTCTCTTATCTGCATTCCCTATTCTCATCCTCTCACAAAACAAACAGGAGGTGGCAATGCAGCAAACCCATTGGAATTACCCTTCAGTTTTACAGATAGCCACTTTCTTTAGGCTAAGATGTCCAAAATTATTCTTGAGCACTGATATAAATTACTTAGACCCTTTTTGAGGTCAAAACATGGTGGACAATGCTTAAATGAGGAAAGGGTTCTGGTATATCCTCAAAATTAATCCTAATGAACATACTGAGTACTTATAAGTAGATGAGCATAAAATTTATTTCTGACCAAGACAATTGACTTTTTCACATGTACTTTATTAGTCTCTGGGAGAAAAAAAAATAACCTAGTGCTTCAGAACAGGTTTTTAATGTTTAATTATTCATCATAAAATCAGTTCCAATTAACTCTTTCTCCCAAGTTTTTAAAATTGTTGATATAGCTATTGTTTGTTTTAAAACAAAAAACTATACCACCACCCTTTTAAGCAACAGATTTTGCTTGTATTTTCTTTCTTTTAAAAAAAATGCTATGCAGGCAAGGCATGTGAAAATCAAATTCCTTTAAGAAACAGTGGAAGTATTTAAATTTGATGACTTGATCAAAACTATGACAAATAGAGATAATGATATCTAAAGCTTACCCACAAAACCCTCACAGAATAGCAAATACCCTACTATGAACATTTTAAGTCAAAATTAAAATGGAAATAATTTTTTGTAAGCTCCTAGAGGTAGATAAGAACATTGAAAAGGGAAAGGAGAGAATGGAAATAAAAGTCAATATTATGCAGATTTATGCTTTATTTTTTAGCGTTTTTTAAAAATGTTGGGTCTTTCAAGCTGGTTTTGCTTTTTATTACATCTGTATTGTTTGGTTAATTAACTAGTGATTTAGTTTTATATTTAAGCTACAATTAATCTTTTTTTCTTTGGTGATATTTATTTCTTTGACTTTTTTTAGATTTGAATTTTTAGATATTTTGGTGAGTCATTTAGAGCTTCATCACCATGGCAATATGCATTTTTCTTAAAACACTGCAAACAAATATACTAGGAGTGCACCCTTTTAATCTTTACTAGTTACTGTGAGATTGCTGTGTAAGTTAATAAACACATATGTAAATACATTGTTTGCAGGGAGAAAATTTCTGAGCTAAAGCTCATGAAAAGCCTGCTGAATTTATGTTGTAAGCATTACTTAACACAGTATAAAGAAGAAAAGACAACAAAATAACTTCATACTTCCTTGTCTCCTCATTGCTACAAAACCCTTAACTCAGAAAACCTTGCTCCCCTCTATTCCTCTTCCTCCTTCACTTCTCATTTATTGTCACCTTGTAATATTCAGAGAGAACTTGGATTATGGATCTGAATAGAGAAATGTTTTCAGGTGATCATTAGCCCACATACCTGTAACTTATACTCAAAGATGAGATGGATTTGTAAAGTGCTTTTATAATAGAATGTTATTGTAAAAGCAAAAAAAAAAAAAAAAAAAGATAGAAGGCATGATTCCATAACATTCTGAATGCACTAGATGCCCTGAATTTGAATTATTCATTTTAAAACCATAAATTTTATGTCATGAGAAATTTACCTCAGTTAATAAATGCAAAGATCTATCTATCCTGTCGTGTGGTATGTTTAATAAATAGAATGATGTTAGGGTATGTATAAGCATTACTTGATTTAGGAATTAAATATCTATTTCATGGTTTTCTTTTTATGGTAAATTATATTAATTTTCTACTTTTAGGAATATAAATTTTCCTTTTAAGATAAATTCTAAGTTTAAAAGGATTAATATAAAAGAAAGAAATAATAAAAGTACTACAAATGACAAATGAAGACAATTAAGAGATGAGTGAAAACAGTAGAAACTTCAAGAAATACTGTATTTTATGTTCAAGCCAATTAATTTTTAATGAGAAAATATTGAGTACTAATTGTTGTTCATCAAAGTTGAACAAAATTTGTTTCTTGCCATCAGGAATTTCATCTAATAAAGATGATAAACCATATTCATAGATAATTTTAGGCAGAGGCTAAATGTGCCAAGTGCTCAGACATACTGAGATCAAGATCAGGAACCTGTTTGGTTACCAGTATCATTCAAGAAAATGAAGAGAGAGAGAGAGAGAGAGAGAGAGAGAGAGAGAGAGAGAGAGAGAGAGAGAGAGAGATGAACTAAAGCCAAAGATAGCAACTTTAGGCATTGTTGGTTGGTAGAAGGGGCATTGATGGGACACTATTTTAGAGAACAATTTGCCTTCAAAGTTAGAGATGAAGAGCTGCAGTAATTAACAAATGCACAAGCAGTGTATTTAAGTTCTATGCACTGTATTACTTTCTGTCTGTACTTTTTCTCTCTCAGTAACCTGACAGTTATCTGGGTTCCCTGTCCTTGATGATAGTATGCTAAAGCACTTAAGAATGTGGGCTCTGAAGCTCAATTGCCTTGGTTCAGATTTCAGTTCCAATAGTTATATGTCATGTAAAGTTAGTAACATCACTTGCTTTTACTATCTTAGTTTTCCAACTTGTAAAATGAGAATACTATTATTATCTACATTATAAATTTGCAGTAAGGATTAAGTCAAATGATTAAGTGGATAAAGCATTTTTTTATTATGGTCCTGGGAATCAGATCCAAGGCCTGGTGTATAACAGGTAAATGCTTCACCACTGAGCTACACCCCTGCCTTGACAAAGTGCTTTTAACATTGATTTGAACTTAGTAAGTGATGAATAAATGATAGCCATTAAAATTATTTTTGGTCTATTAGTCCTGTACAGTCTACCTGCTAAAAATAGTTTTGAATGTCCCCCAATCCCACTGCCTTAGTTTAAGACCTTATGTAGTCACAGTTGCAATTTTACCCTAACTACTTGCTTCATCCCATCCAAATTCAGAGGGCTAACAACTTCTTGATACACTTTTGTTTAGTCTCATATATTCAACTCAGGTGACATCTTTTGAAACTTTCCCCAATCCTGTACTACCCTAGTCCAGTTAGAGCCATCCACCGGCATTTATGTCACCTTGAGAATACCCCAATTATAGCACATCTCATGGTCCTGTGACTACTTGATGATCCTTAGGCTATGAAACCTTGAAAGCTGCTGGTACAAAGTATATACTTATTGAATGCTTAAGTAGATGAATGGATGATTTCTGCCTGTGGACTGCTGGCTCACAGTCTATACTCAGAAAGTTAAGGTGAACACACTGAAGAATAAATAACTATGAACATTGTGTGGTAAGTGCTGTAAGAGTTCAGGGAAAAAGGAGTATTTGGTGAATGTTGGGGTAATCTAATTAGGCCTCAAAAAGTTAGAGCTTGATTTGGAATTGAAGAAAAATTAAAACTTGTGTGAAAAGAAGGGCAACCACAATCTGTGCAAGGGAGATATTTTATGAGTTCAATGGATGGTGACATAAAAAACATGTAACATTTGCAAAACAGAAGACACCAGTCTAACTAGGGTGTTTGGGTAGGAGTTATATGTTGAAAATGACAAGTAGTTCCCATAAACAGTGTGTGTTCTAAGGATATGTTTATAAATTATTAGCACTTTAGAGATCATATACATGATAATGAGATTTCTGAGCTAGCCTAAGATACTGTAATTAACCTACTTAAGTAGTTGAAGTGGCCTAGGACAGCACTGGCCTGAACTCTGGGGCCTGTAGAAGCAGAGGGTCAGAAAAGTTGTGGTGGATTTGGGACAAGAAGATAAAGTGATAGAGGAAGTCAAGCTTTGTCTTTAGCCTATGGCCCTCTCTACACCACTTTTTACATGTCATTTTCTTGGTTCTACAGCTCAGTTTCTCTGTCATATCCCAAGACCTCTGTGCTGCTAACTACCTTGAAAAAAGCAGTAGAGTTGAGGGTGCTGGGTCTCATCTCCAGCCTTCCCCACTCCCTCAGGGTAACAGCTCTTTGCTATTTAAAGAGACTTGATTGAATTCATTCAGGACAATGTATGAATGACTGATAGCTACCTCATTCTGGCCGCTGTATTTCCTATAATTTTAACAGCCTACTCCTTAGCTCAGCTCAAATGAACTTGTAATTCCTGGAATTTTTCACAGTAGTACAGACCAATAATGGGGTGGGATAAGGGTTGTAGAAAGAGATTTCCACTGTGTAAGATATTTTCACAAGGGAAACCTTGGCTAAAAGATTTTCATAGTTCCCTTTATTCTTCACCTCCCTCCCCCAAGTTGTTCTTGTGTATTTTTCTCCACAGAGTTGCAAGTTGTGTAGTTTTTTTCATAGGTTCACAGCAGTTCTTGGTAAGTATTGTTATTCATTTGTGCACAAATCTGGGACAGCCTGTAATGGAAAATAGGTTTGATTACAAAGGCAGGAGCTACAGTTAAGGGGCCCTTGAAAGTGGAGCCTACAAAATACACAAATAAGTAGAGAAGGTTTTTGAGTAGAATATTGAGATGATGAAAGCAATAAAGAAAGCGCAATTAATTCTAAATTTTGGATTATAAATGATGAGGTGTCTACTTGAATCTTGACTTGTAATGGTCAATACAAAATCTTATTTGTACCTGCTGTTTTTTATTTTACTTTTTATTAAAACTGTTAATGTCCAGTTCCCTAGTCATCTGACTTTTCTCTGTGGCTCCTGAACAGACTTCCTTTAAGATTAAAGCTCTCTGAGGCTTTTGTGTTCTTGTATTCCCAAGTAGCCCAAAGATCTTATACATTGTATCTACATTTCAAAATTCAAATCCAATGTTAGCAAAACACCAAGACTACTTTATAAAACAACATTTTTATTTTTAGTGAAAGTCTCCAGCCCTTTCAACTGTCCCCCCAGAACACAACAGAGATAGCAGTTAATTATCTGCATCTGTTAGCCCACACAGCTGCAGGAGATTCTGCCCTCCTCCCCAACCTATGCATGGTAAACCATATTGCAAATAGACTTTTTCCTCTGTTGTTGTTTTCTCCTTTATAATGTTCATTATGTTAATACCTTTGATGTTTCTACCCTCCCAGTCTGCAGAAAGGAAGAGGCAAGGTAGTGGGGGAGATAGACATATCAGACACTTTCTTAAGCCTAAATTATAATGCTGTAATTGGAACAGGATTCATAGGCTTTAATCAAATGTATATATTTTCCTACATATTGAAAGTTAAAGAATCATTAATATTAGACGTTGGGGCATCTCATTTGCATACTTTACTCTTGACAGTTTGCCATACCATTTGTGATACTGGGTATTGGTGATGGGCAGTGAGTTGCTTGGTGGAATTTGCTATTTTATTTTCTTGTTCACATCTAATGGAGCAGTTATTGTCAAAATTGGATTTTGTGGTTTAGTCTTTAATCACCACAGGTTGCAGCCATAATTCAATGAGACCTAATAATCCAAACAGTACACTTTCATCTTTTTCAATTTCCAATCTGTATAAATGACTAGTTTTAGGGGATAATATTTTATTGTGTATTATTCACTGGTCTAGCTGGTGAAAAAACAATGAAATGCATTTTTTACTTTCTAGCATTAACAATACTATTTCGACTTAGAAAACTAATTACTGACATTTCCTTTTCTTGTCTGAGCTAAGTGTTTCCCTTGCTCAGTTCAGTTCAGCAGTCACTTATTGAACAAGCCACACACACCCTACATCCATTGATCATAAAGTGTTGTATATCTGTTATGCTGGGCACCCTGCCAGGCACACACACAGGCTCTATCATGCAAACATCAAGTGGGACTATTTAAGAATATTGTTTGCAATTTTAATATTTTATTTATTTTTTGTTTCATATCTTAGTTTTATAAAGTAAGAATTTCTTTTAAATTTTCATCAGAAAAGTAAGCATAGGCATGGAGGAAGAAAGAACCTCTCTCTGCTGCCTTGATTTCACCAAAATTGCCTCCTATTGGGTTATTATGTGATAGGCACTGAGTTAGGTATCATATCAAGGTGGGATTTAATTCATGAACCTATCTTGTGACAAAACAGGGAAACCCCTAAATAGCAATGTCCCCAAACTTACAAGATTAGAAATTCCTCATGCTTCTAACATTAAAGAAATTAACATGCCCACATTTTACCTTTGTTTTGTATTTTGTTAGAGTTTATTTTATGTTCACTTAAAGTGATTAAAGCTTAAGTAATTACTGATGTGAAAGCATAAAGATATAGCTAAGACATTGCATCAGGAAACTTTAATGTTTAACATAAGATTTTAAAAAAATTCTACTTATCTAAAACCTGATTTCTTTTGTATAATAACTTAAAATCTGATGATTGATGGTGGTGATGGGTTGTATATGGAATTGTCTTCTACAGTATTTTTGATGAATTTGAAACATTTGGAATTAACATATGGGTCAGAAAATGAATCTTTCAATCAAGACTTTTATACTGTAGTTGTATGTCAATATTAATAAGTTTGATGTTGTATCTTTTCATTTCTGTCATTTGAGTTCTGAAGTATAAGTTCAAATTCTTGCAGATTATACTTTGAGCAGTTATTTATCTGAGAGGATGGAAAAATATTCTATTTGTTATTATTTTAGAAATGTATATTAAGTAAAAAATACTGAAATGCATTGAGAAGTCTATCCAAGATTTTTTAGAATTTTCCAATATCTTGTTAATTTCATAAAATGTAGTTTTAAAAACAAATTTTAGTAGATAAAACAAAACATTCTTTTAAAGTAGTATTCACAATCCTTTTCTTTTGGTGGAGGAAGGAGTCAAGGAAAGCTGGACATTTTTAAAAAACAAAATGAGTGCAAGAAAATCTTTTGAGTAAAAAAAAAATGAATATATATTTTAACTGTAAGTGTTCACTTTAAAATATTTTCCAGTAAGAAAGATGCAGGATTTTTTTTCTGCTTTAGGTTAATTGTGTTGTAAAAGTCTGGTGAGTTGCCATTATTAACTTAGTTTTTGTTTTATGTTAGATTCAGAAACACAGTGACATCTGTCAGGTTCTTTGAAAGGCTTTTAGCTGCTGAGGAAGTGTGTTTATGCTTTCAGTCCAAAAGAAATGATTCCCTGGAAAGCACTGAAAAAATGAGGATATTTCAGAATCATTTTCAGATTATTTTTCATATTCCTTTTTGATGCTATAAGTTATTTTATCTGTTATAGGAGTTAAGCACTTTTTATGAAGTAAAAATTTAGACTATATTTGGAAAAAAATACCCAGCTATATCTGATTTTTAAAAGCTGTTTTAGCAAAAGCATAAATTAAAAGAGGTGACAAGTTAATGGAGGTGGACAAGTTAGTTGAGCTGTCTCACATTATTTGAGAAAATACCTTATGCTGGAGGACTTTATGAATCATGGCTGGTGAGAAATCACCAAGATTTACCAGAAGCAACTTTATCATAAACAAACTTCATTAAATTCAGCAGATTCCAATTCATAAAAGTTATAAATGTTTCTAGTATTTATACTGTTCAAAAGATTCCAATCACAGCTCCAATTGCAGCTGATTTGTCAGTTTTTAGGGATGGTTGAATATATGCCCATGTTTTATTAATTCATACTAGCCACAAGTCCATATACAACTTAATAAAATATTTTCAGTGAATCACTTTCTTCCTTTTAAGTATTTACCTCTTTTACCTGATGATATGAGTGAACTGATTTAGAAGATAGAATCCAGAAAATACCACAGGTTTTACAATGCAAAATATTGATCATTGGTGGTACACATAGGTAGAATGGAAAAATATGTTAGAAGACCTGATGGGAGGCTAAACTATTTTGACTCAAATCAATCTATATATATTTAAGTTTGCCTAACTTAGTTTTCTTTACAAAAGAATTAATATTTATTGTTAAGTACATATACACCAAGAGAAAATATTACATATAGGGAACACTTGCTTAGGGAGTTTAAATCAGGTCTTTTTTAAAAAAAAATTGTGTAGTTTTTGACTATTTTAGATCATAGTTCATTGCCTCACTTAGCATGAAATAAAAACATCTTATTTAACATGTTCTCATCAGTATTTCTTTATATTACATAAACCTCCTACATGCAAATTGATATTAAGATTAACATAAAATTTAAAATTATGAAAACTAAGATTACTTACTCAAGTAGTGTATTTGCTCTCACAACTGATTGGCTGCCAAATATAGGTTAAATCAATTTCTTTGCCTAAACTCTTTGCATTGTAATGGAATAAATTCTGACTGCTTGAAAAATCGTGATCTACTAGAAATGTACCTGTAAAATCATTTTTAAACATTAAATGTTTTGAATATAGGATTCATCACAGTTGATATAAATAATTTTGTATGTACATTGTATGGCATCAGTGTTGATTTTTAATGTTTATCATTATCTTCTGTAACTTGTCTAAAACACATTATGAGATTTTCATTGAAGTATGGGGTACTTTCTCCAAGACTGAAATATAAATATGAGGTGTGCTTGAAAGTTGCAAAAATGTGTTGCATTAATTGAGCAAACGAAGAAAAATATGAAGACTCTTTATGGTCTTTTTCTAAACCTAGTGTAGGTGATGCTTAGCTGTAGCTCTTTATTGATGCTATAGATAGGGTGGTTCTGCTATGCTAGTGAAAGTTAAAATACAAAACATTTCACTTACTGCACACCATGAAGAGAAAGGCTATTTTTTTTCTTTGTGCATTTAAAGACCAGTTTGTTTTCTCTTTTTAAAAACACGAGTGATACTTGAAATGTTTCAACAATTTTCAGACTTCTTGATGATCAACTATTTGTGGCAATTTTAAGGAAAATAGATTCTCTAGCATAAAATTCTTTTAAAATTGAGTCTCTAGTACAATTTGTGATACAGGAGAAATAGAGTATATTAAGACAAAAGACTTGGGGATAATACAGCCCTTATTATGTAGATATAATCTTTCAACTTCAGATTTGAACACTCGCAGGATGGTATATCATAAATTTCTTAAGGGATTGTCTAACTAGAAATCAAGTCCTTGGTGACATGTGTTTGTGTTAAAATCTTTTCAACAGTGGGTAGCCTGAGGAAGAATCTCCTTATCATTGTAAACTGCATTAGTAAAGACTCTGTTCTTGACAGCTGCAAACCATACAAACTACCCTGTCATTTTTCCTAAATTAATAAAGCTTAAAGGCCAATCATATCTAAGTTGTTTTCTGGTGTTTCGATATTCACTGTTTTAAACAGCAAATGGTTACTTTAGGCCAATTTTATGGGGTTAATGCATTGTTATATTCTAAAGACTCACTGAAATAAACAAGATTAGCACTAGCAATCTTTATATCTTTTCTTCACAAGCACCAAATTTTGACAATAATAGTATGACTATCTGTTAGGTAAGAATTAGTATCACAGTATCACAGTGAATTTTAGCAAGAAAGATGATGTGATGTTTTTGTTAGAATTTTGTTTCTTAAGCTAAAAGACAAACAGTGTTAGTGAACTAGCTTTGGACTCCTTTAGTCTCTGCACTTGTATTCAGTAAGCTTCCTGTATTCAATTATTTTGTTTAATAAGTAAACTATATTTTATAATAAATGCCAATAGCACAATATTTTATAGCAATTGCTTTCAATTATTTCATCAATAAAGCGAAGTCTCTAGATTTCCTGTGAAAATTATGCATACTTTATAAATTTTCCTTGTTTGTAGGTGATTCAAAAGATAGACATCATAAAAATGTGCTTTCTAATTTTGACATTTTATTCCAATAAGACTGTCTTTTTTTCTAATTCATTGAATATATCAAGATTTAAGAAATCTTATCTAGTAGAATAAACTTTTTAAATTGATAATCTCAAATTAGAAAGAATATTTAGTTCCTCTCAGAGTCACCACAAACTTTTACTTGTGAGTCTGCTTAATCTGTTTGTACTATATATGCACACTCTCATAAAATTGTGTCAAGAAATAACATAGCTAACACCTATGAACTATTTTTGGTCAGTCTGTAACTTTTGTAGCATGTTCTTTGGGAATATACCTTGTGTGTACTTGCATAAGGGCTAACTTGTCATTTATTAATGGAAAAATCATTGAGATACAAGTGATCTTTTAGATCATTTGGAGAATTTACACTCCCTTTAATTAATGCAGGAGTTACTTTGTGATACCTCTCAAAGATGGCAATACATGTCCTTCTTGAATATGGTCAGTGAGTAAGAGCTCACTGCCTCACTAAGGCAGCAATTTTCATTCAAGGACAGCTCTTATTTTGTTGAGCAAAATCAGTTCCTCCTATCTTTAAATCTCCTGATCCCAACATAGCTATATAGAATTTTTTTCTCTATTACATTTGAGCTTGAAAATCTCATGTGCCATGGTTTCCAGATCCTACACTCTCCCAGTTATCCTCACCTATTAATCTTTATGTGTAATATGCATTTAAATGGGATCCACTGTATGGTCCCACTAGGAAAAGGCATGTCTCTCTTTAAGGCAGATTTCTGCTTTTCTAAAATATCCTGAGATTATGCTAGTTTTTAACTATGGAATTTATACTTGTCCCTCATGAATTTAGAGTTTGCACACTTCTGTTTTGGAGGTTTATGTTTGGATTGCTTGCTCCTTGTTGTCAGTGTTTATTCTTTCAGCTGCTTAGGCATGTGCAAGTACAAGTTAAAATTTTGTCTTCAGCCCTATTGCATATATATTTTTTAAACCTTCATTTTATTTATTTTTTATTTATTTATTTATTTACTTACTTACTTATTTGTGGTACTGAGGATCAACCCCAGTGCCACATACATGAGAGTGAAGTGATCTACCACTGAACAACAACCCCAGCCTGCATACATTTTAAAGACCTCTTGACCCCATTTAATGTAACTGAAAAACACTATCAAACAACAACAACAAAACACTATTAAATCTTAAGGATAGCTAGTGTTCTTGTTGCTTTTAGATATTTCAAAGAATTTTGTTTGGCAATAATGTATGTAGATTCATAATTTTTGTGG
This sequence comes from Urocitellus parryii, assembly GCF_045843805.1. NCBI lineage: Eukaryota > Metazoa > Chordata > Mammalia > Rodentia > Sciuridae > Urocitellus > Urocitellus parryii. Next base: position 3,134,596 of record NW_027551777.1, read on the forward strand.
TTGTATGTGTCTTGCTTTTACATAAGCTTCCACTTTCCCAAAGACCACATCATTCTCCCAGAGCAAAGAAAGGCATAATTGCAAATTTTCACACCATCATGGGAAATCCAGAGTTACTGAGAATTCCAAACATTGAACTTTATATTTAGCATATATAGGTGAGACCTCTGTGGAGCCAAATTTGGGGGAGAGGGATGAATAAGAAAGACTGTGAGAAATAGGTGGTATAAAACTGATATTCTTGCGGAATCCATACATAAAGAGGTTTATGAATAATCCAATTTCACTAGTACTCAGTTCATTTTCAATTACCCTGAAAGTTGGAAATATCATAAGTCAAAATGCATTTAGTACACCTAATCTACTCAACAGTCCAGCCTACCAATACAGTACAATTCAGAATGTTGGTTATTTATCCTTAAGATGATGTGGTTGACTGGGATCTGCATCTTTGCTGACACTGCCCGGCATCCTAAAAGATTATCATACCACATATGATTAACTATGGAAAAGGAAAAAATTCAGAATCAGAAGTGTGTTTTATACTCAATGTATATCACTTTTACACTTTTACACTAATGTAAAGTTTAAAAACAAGTCAAACTATCATTATGTCTGTGCCCATCTCCCTCCCTCCCTCTCTCTCTCTCTCTCTCTCTCTCTCTCTCTCTATATATATATATATATATATATATATATATATGTGTGTGTGTGTGTGTGTGTGTGTGTGTGTATATCAAGTGTTATAATACACTTGAAACATACAATAAGGTAGCCTTTAAATCTGAGGTGGTCTTAAAGATAACAAATGAACAGAATTTCAAATTTCTGAAATAGGTAAACTGCTGCAGTTATAGGTATACATTTAGAAAAATTGTATAGCTCTTACAAGACCAGCAATGTAACTTTATTTTGTACATTTTTAATTGAAAATATAAACAATAATTAAAAAATAAAAAGAAAATACAGCATAATAAAAAACATACGTTTCTCAATTAAATGTATTGGATACATACAAATTTTAAGGGAAGAAGCAAAGAAAAGGAAAATGGTTGATATTTAAGTGCAGACTGACTACCTAGACAAAAAAACAAAAAAAAAACTTAAAAAATATCATAAAACGTCTAGTTTTCTATGACTAATATCCATATGGTTGGAGTATTGTCACTATGGAAGTGATTTTGTTATGTTTGCATATGTTATACTTTATTGGTAATTTATATGATGGCTTTTAAGGCCCTGGCAGACATGGTCTTTGGAAACAAGATTGGATAAAAATCACTGCTAAGACGCAATACACCTTATTTATTTTTCTTTCTTTTTTTTTTTGGTCCTCCAATATTCAAGAAAAGGGCTAATTCACTATAACATTTTCTTACCACCCAAATGCCTCAACCTATACATTTTAAACTTTTTTTAAACATTGGTCATATTGCCCAACTTCGTTACTGAAAGAATATTAACGAGACATTATTTTGGCAAATTAAATCTTAAACATGGCTTTTCAACAGGATTTAAAAGGTGACTATCCCAAGAGTTCCATGTTAAAATGTAGTTTTCAAAATCTTACAAGAGTAATGCTTAAAATATTGTACATAGTTAACCTAATTAAAATAATTAGCTTCAAATTGACAAATTGATAAGCTAAGTAAAGCCTACACTATGTAACATTTGCTTGGAAACTTGATTTGTCAGTTATGCATAATAAAAATTCCAGTCATCAAGAAAATTACAAAAATTTTTATCATAACATGATTTCTTTCACCCACCAACTTTTTTTTCATCTTACAATAGATAAATACCAACATGTTCTCATTTTTACACTAAACCACACAGGATTGATGCATTTGATTAGACTACCATTCGCATTGTTAACTTCAATTTTCTCTTTATATAACTTGGTAAAATTTCATTTCTTCTAGATTCCAAAAGTACTTACAAAACCCATGTAATTTTAGCATTTTAATATACTATGGAATATCATACAAAGTAAGGCATTTCAGTGTCATGTATAACCAAGTTACTGTCAATCCAAAAATTTTTGCACATCAATAAAAAGATATCTAAGAACTTAGGAACAATATTCTTCTCACTACTGTATAAAAATAACAACAATGAATAAGTATTTGTGTAATATTTACTCCATTGTCTCATTTCCAGAAACTGTCACAAGCTGTAAAGGTATTTCAGTGTTGGTAAGGATATCCTGATTGCTGGTGGCAGAAGTATTAACAGTTCCTATCCCTGAAACAGAACCTTGTTGAATATTTGCAAGGATAAGTGTTGTTCCTCCTGCAGTTATCAAAGTATCATCTTGCCCAGCTTCCACAGAAGCTAGCACTGTACTGCTAGAGTGGATAACTTTTTTGTTTTGATGTGTTTTAATATGTTTGGCAAGGTGGTCACTTCTCATAAAACGTTTTGAACATTCTGGACAAACAAATTTCTTCTCACCTGTATGTGTCCTTCTGTACCTCTGTAATTCATCACTTCTAGTAAATCTTTTGCCACAGAACATCCAGTTACAAATAAAAGGGCGCAGATGCCAACGCAGATGCGCTCTCAGATGTGAGGTCTTCCCATAGACTTTACCACAACCTGGTATATGACAAATGTGTTGCTTCTTTTTCCCAAGATTGGTACCTCTTCCACCGCCTTCTTTACAGTTGGAACAGGTGCAAGATACCCTCTGAAGTCTTTTTCCTTCTTGATGTTGTTGGTCCCCTTCTTCATCTACCACCTGTACTCTTAAGTGTGTTAGATCATTGGTATTCAATGTAGAATCACCACTGAGCTGCCACTCTTCAGGATCAAGTTCTTCTTCCTTGATCCTAATATCTGCAGGACTGTCTGGATGTAGCTGTATACCAGTAGAATCTATAGAGTTTACTGTAACTGTAGATTTGGCAACTGACCAGTGCTTAGACTAACTGGAGTTCAAGTCAAGGCTCCACCTGCTGCAACTTGACCAAGCGTGAGTGTCTGGACAGGCGTCAAAGTTATTTGTTGGGCAGCAGTATTCTGTATTTGCAAATTCTGCAAGTTCTGGACCCCTTGTACTTGAAATGTTTGCCAAGTTATCTGTCCAGAAGGGGTCACTGTGTGTGCCTGAATTAAAAAGGTTCCAGGATTCAGCTGCAACTGAAGATTTTGCAAAGCCTGTTGTGATATATTTTGACCACTGGCTTGCACACCATGGATTTTCTGTGGTGTAATACCTTGCACAATTTGGGCTTGACTGGTTGGCTGCTGAGAATCTTGAAGCTGTAGATGTTGTACAACAGGCTGTGCTGTAGAAACCTGAATATTCTGAGCCTGTGTCTCCTCGGAAACAGGCGACTGGATATAATTTCCCTGAAGATCTGAAGAATGAACTTGCCCACTAGAATTAGTCAAGCTATTTGTATTTTGTTGTAATATATATGTACTATCTATCGTAACAGGCAACTGTGATGAAGAGGATGTTGGCCCAAATAAATCTGTATCAGTATTAGTTTCATTAATATCAGGAGAAACCCGCTCACCAGTCCTTGTCATTGGGATACAAGAAGGCACAGAGCTCCATACCAAAGGAATAAACAGTCTATTCAGTGAAATAATACGAGAAAACTTCCCAGACTTGAAGAATGAGACAGAATCCCAAATCCTAGAAGCCTACAGGACACCGAATGTGCAAAATCATAAGAGATCCACACCTAGACACATTATAATGAAGATGTCCAACATACAGAATAAGGAGAGAATTTTAAAAGCTGCAAGAGAAAGAAAGCAGATTACATTTAGGGGTAAACCAATCAGGATAACAGCTGATCTCTCAACACAGACTCTGAAAGCTAGAAGATCCTGGAATAACATATTTCAAACACTGAAAGACAATGGGCTCCAACCAAGAATCGTGTATCTGGCGAAATTAAGCTTCAGGTTAGAAGATGAAATTAAAACCTTCCACAATAAACAAAAGTTAAAAGAATTCGCAGCTTCATCTTTTATAGTTGTAGGTGTGGCTGACAAAACCTCCCATCGGTTTGGTGCTCCTCGTAACTGGGCAGAAGCCAAATCACCTGACGCTCTGGCGGCGGCATCTGGGGCCCGGCTGAGGCAGCCGCCTCCACCTCATCGCCCCGATGGCGGCCCTATCTTGCTGCAGGTAGTGGCCAACAGAGAAAGCGGTGACGGCTGAGTGTCCTGGGCCGCCGCCGCCGCCGCCGCCGCCAACGGCGCCACCGCGCCCTTTCCGTGCTGCTGCTGCTGCTGCATATATTCGCGGTGGCTACCACCACCGCTGCCGCCGCTGTCCACGTCCAAGGCAGCCATTTCCTCCTTTCACGGGCTTTTCGGGAGCTGCAGGCACAGCGCGGAGGGGGGGGGTCGGGAGGGGGAAGGCGTGGGGGGGGGCGAGGAGAGGGGGGAAGGCGGGGGGAGGAGAGGGAGGGGGGTCCGCGGGCCGTGGGGAAATTACTCCCAGCCCCGACCAAGGCCCCTTCCCCTCCCCCACCCCAATGGTATTCTTTTGAACAAGAAGCATAGAATGCCATCCTTCATGTTGGGCAGGGAAAAATTTATTCTTTAGATGTTTTTATATCATATAAGGGTACACATATTGCTTTCCAAAAAGCAATAATTTGGTCCCAGAATACAGGATGAAATCTTAGTTTAAAATAAAAATGATTTTGTTTCCAATTACACTGAATTTTTTTTACTGGAATAACTTGCTATGATGAAGTTTCCTATTATTTTTATCCATTTTTTTTTTCACATTTATCATTTGGTAAGACAAGAAAATACCCATTTGTTTTGAGAGTGCTTCTTACACTGTTGATTGAGAAGTTAAAAAGTCCTTCAATAAGGGAGATATAAACAAAACCAGATTAAACATTAATTTACCTTGTATAACAGATATTCTCAATTTCATATGAGACATATTTATTCCCAATGTAAAAATGTGCTGGTTTAGCTTAGTTAAACATAATAGTTTTTATTGAGTGCAACTGTAAAAGTGCTAAGCAACTTGCATGATGTTATCCCAAAACTTTTTAAAGTAAGTCTTCTCCCTGTTTACATATAAGTACAATCCCTTTACTGATGTCTCTTCTATTTTAATGGTACTTCCCCAACACTTTTATTTTTTTTTGGGGGGGGGAGTATCAGGGATTGAAGCCAGAGGCACTTAAATCTTGAGCCACATCCCCAGACCTATTTTTTACTTTGAGACAGTGTCTTGCTGAGTTGCTTAGGGACTCCCTAAGTGGCAGAGGCTGGCTTTGAACTTATGATGATCTTGCCTCAGCTCTTGAGCTGCTGGGAATAAAGGCATGCACCACTCTTTCCAGGAAGTACATTTATTTTTGCATAATTACATCAATGCAGAAATGAGTAAAAAGTAAGATGCTAGGCATTAAAACTTTGGTTTTCTTTGCTTTCTTCAGACATAGGTTGCTTTGTGATAATTTGTATGATCCAAATCTTTTTTAAGTTAATAAGTAGTAGTGCCACATTTTTAATAAAATCATAGAATTCTTTTTCTTAATAAAATTTGATGTAAAAAATACAAGTATTCAAAATTACTCCATTGACATCAGAACTTTCAAAAGTACAAAAGTGAGTGCATAATATAAGTTGGTCAGTGTTAATTGTATTGAACAACTGAAGGACTCAGCTGAGTGTTGTGGCACACATGTTATCCTAGTTACTCAGGAGGCTGTCACAGGAGGATCAGAAGTTTAAGGCCTACCTCAGCAACTTAGTGAGTCCCTGTGTCAAAATAAAAATGGATGGTGGTGATAGGAATGTAGCTCAATGATAGAATGCCCCTCAGTTCACTCTCCATTACTGAAAAAAGAAAAATTGAAGGAATCTATGTTTCTATCTTAAAACATTTTCAGTTTGTTTAAAAAGATTCAAAATCAGAAAAAATATTTAGGCTGCTATGTACATGACAATAGCCAAGTTATGGAACCAGCACAGGTACCCGTCAACCTAAGAATGGATAAAAATATGTGGTATATATAAACAGTAGAATTCTACTCAGCCATAAAGAATAATGAAATTATGGCATTTGTTGGCAAATTAATGGAACTGGAGAACATCAGGCTAAGCAAAGTAAGCCAGACCCAGAAAGTCAAGTGTTGAATATTTCCTTTTATGAAAAAGCTAGAGATAGGGAAAAAGGAATTCAAAAATAAAAATAGAAGGGAAACCAATAGATGAAGTTGCTTGAGAGGGAGGGAGAAGGAGAATGTATGAGGGCATACTAGTGAACAAAGTCTACGAAATTATGCTTGATTTATGTAAATGTACCACAGTGAATCCTGCATGTATATATAAACTTAATACATTATATGTGCATTATATATAATATATATATATATACATATATATATATATATATATATACATATATATTGCATTTAAATAATAATTATAGAAGGGACATCAATAGGGGAAAGCAAGCAAATCAGGGGTACTTTGGAATGAGATTGATCAAATTATGAAAGTATGAATGTGGCATAATGAATCCCACTATTATGCCTAAGTATAATACACCAATAAATAATTTAAAAGAAACAAAGGCCAGTATAAAATAATAGTTGACAACCTTAGTGTTCCCTCACATCTCTGGAAATGGCACAGATTGTTGCAAACACTTTAAAAATCTTCATATGTGTCAGCTTAAAAATAGATTTATTTTAATTTGAAAAGGAAAGAAATTCAATAACCCTAAAAATATTTACCTAATTCTATAACAGTGGCAAACAATTATATGGTTGTTGGCCCTTCAATACTTGGTCTTTGGCAGATGAGTGGGAACAATATTAAAATTTGGGTTGTTACTCAGTTAATGTTGAATGAAATAGGAGCTGTAAAATAACAAGTGATGAGCAAGTATGCTACTGTTTCTGAGATTTTAAACCTGATTCACCAGGAAGTGACTCTAGCCTGAAAAGTGGCATTTCTCAACTTGGAGTTGAATGTAGGAAAGTTCTTAACTCAGATCGATTTGCCTACCTCTCTAGACACTGTTTCTTATCATGGGAATTGCAAGGGCTTGATTATGATTGCAAAAAGTTCAAATACTGTATTTTTGAGAACCAAAAGTTTAAGAACCATAAGTGAGGAGAATGATGGATGAAGTGGCAAGCTGAGTCTAGGGTATGTGGATAGTTATGCTAAACTAATGCTTATACTATCCCTCTGACTCCTTCCTTCCCACATTTAAATCTCTCACTGCAGGTGTTTCAAAAATTTTAAATGATTCTTATTCATGATTTTCAAGGTTCCTTGTATCATCTTCTATTTTAATTTTTCTGGTTTCAAAAATATAGTGTTTCACCAATCAATGAGATGAGACCTTGAAATCTTAAAAAGAGCATAATTATCTTGTTAAGAGCTCTTTGAATCCAAGAGCTCAAAGGCACTTTAGAAATCACTCTTTTGGTTGTACTTTGAAATGCCTAATCACTTTTCCTCCACCTAGGTACATTTTTATTTGATGATTCAACCCAATCTTAATTTATATTTCATTTTTTAAAAAATACCATTTCATCACCTGTATTACAAGTTAATGTTAAAGATCAGTTTACTGTAAGATTCAAATATATCTCTCTTTATAGATATGATCACATCAGAACTTTCTTGTGTTCTATGGTGAAACATGTTCCAAATTAATAGTTTGATGTAGCTAAAGATAAAAATATTGAAAATGGAAATTTTAAAATTCTATGGATGGAATAGGTTGCTAATAGATCATACAGTAGATAATTCCTTAGTGTCACTGGAATGAATCAATTTTTCATTTATTATGAACATTTTTCCTTCAAGGGATGTACGTCTAATCATTTCTGAATGATTCACAGCTAAACAGAAATATGGGGAACTGGAACCAAAATTTTGGTCTTCAGTAGATCAGAGACCTGTCTCCTTAACATATTTTCATAGATATTTTGCTGAAGTATATAAATAGATGCAATTAAATGCTGGCATTTTTTGAATTATCATAAATTTTGTCTTTCTTTCATATAAGTAGAGTTGCAGTTTATTTGGGGGGAGGGAGGTTAAATCAGCCTTTATTAGAATGTTGTAGCAGTTGTGTTTGGAGAAGGTGGTCCTACAGAATAAGGATTTTAAATTAAAGTCCCTAAATGCATCAGTAGGAAAATAGGCTGGAGAAGAACTAGGAATAGTGGTGCCCAGTCTTCTTGTAGGCACACAGATGTGCATGTAAGTGGGATTCCCTCACATGGGCACAGGGGTGGCTCAGTGTGTGGTAGACGCAGAATGGCTTATACCTTTCCTCACAGAATCAATTTTTAAGAAGGGCAAGAAATAAAAATAAAATAAAACTAAAAGCAGACCTGATCCTTTTAAAAAAACATTCTGTAGATTATAAAGGGGAATAGTGAGAGAAAAGAAGTCTGAGAGTAGACCCTGACAGCAAACCCCAGCTTTAAGGAAAGGCTCTAACTAAATCCAAGTGGAAATCCTTAAGTCTGGGGAAAGCAGCTGGCCACATATCTGACACACTTGTGGTCGCTCACTGACAGGTGCACCTGCCAGGGTGGCTTCAGATTGTGTCCATTGAAAATATAGGAAAAGAAAAGGAAAAAAATAATAAAATAAACCACCACAACAACAAAAACCCCACAGCAGCCCTCCCTCCCAACTTCCTGCTCAGGTTCCTGGATGCGGCTGCCAGTTGATTCTCTCCTCCCTGATTTGAGGGCAGCACACCACTTTGGGAATCGCTGGGTCTCTGACTGGGTCTGGCTGCATTTGTTCTTCTGCTACATGTGGGAAGTCTGGGGGTCTCCAGCAGCAATGGAGGCTTTCAGCTGAAGCAAGAACCATGTTGGCTGTCTCTGTATCCATCAATCATGTGGGTTGGGCCAGCCATCTCTGCTGGGGGACTGCGGCACCATCAGTGAACCATATTCCAGGGTATGGGCCTGGTGGGACTACAGTATGCACGACAGGGACCCCTGGACCTGCGCGGTTTACTTTAAATTCCTATCATCATGAGGTGATTAGGAAAGCAAGCACGCGCACGCACACACACACACACACACACACACACACACACACACACACTTCAACCTATAGGTTGCCATCAGGGGAAGCAGTGGAAGACTGGGAACCTAAGATGGGAAAAAGCAAAAATGAAAATGAAATGCCTCGCTCGACTTCAGAAGCCCTGGGAGCCAGCCTCTCCTGAGTGTGTCACAGTGTCCACGATGAACCCACTGTGTGTGCCTTCCGGGGGCGGAGGGAGGGGGCCAGAAGCACAGCCAGCCCCCGAGGTCCACTTTCTGCTAGTGTCGGGTAAACTAAAGGCAAAGAAAAAAAGGAAGAAAGCCCACGGAAAGGTCCCTCAGTTATGATCCTTGTCCACCATGAAGCAGCACCCCTCTCCCCAGCTGCGATGAGGCTCTGCAACCAAGGACTGAGATCTTGCTTCAGTAGCAGCATGGCCATCACTTGCTTGCAGAGGGTAGTGTAGTGTGTCCTTTTAGACTCATCGCTCACCAGTCTATCACCTCTGCCTATTGTGGTGGCCTCTGCTGCCCTCAGCAATCCTTGGGATGGACCTGCTCCTGGCTCAGGTGTCACTCTTGTATCTCCATCAGAGTTTAAGTCTGCAGCTGAGGATCATCTCTCCAGTTACATTTTCTTAGTCTCCACATCATCCTCTCTAGGGTCCGGTTCAAGGGCTCTTTTCTGATTTAGTGTTCGGCATGCTTCCTCAGTCATTCTTAATGGGGCCGCGGATCCTCTGGGCAATGCTCGGGTTTGCGGAGCTGCGGGGCCAGGCGGAGGGGCCAGGGGCGCCAGGCCATGAGTATTCGCTATGCCAGTGGGGCCGCGGGGCCCGCAGCGTTGCTCCAAGGGTCTGCTCACTTGCCTGCGTCACCCTCCCACGCCGCTGGCCAGTTTATTTTTTGAATAGTGGATATTATTTGATTGCTGAGACAGACTTATACATATAGCCTGATCCAGAAGAAAATAATCCTTTAATATTATAGTAAGAAAAAATATGTGACTTTTAAAAAATTTAGTGTTTATATGCTAAATATGAACTGATACCCTTATGGACTGGGAACAAAATTTGCAATTAATTGTTATTATTGTTTATATGAATTATACAACATGATATTTGTTTTTAGATAATGTTATCTTATTATATCAGTTAATCTTTTGGAAAGTAATTATTTATTTGATGCTGATCTCTTAGCAAGTATACTGACTGCTGTTTTTTTTTTTTTTTCCTTGTTTCCTAATACAATTCCTGGCATATAGCAGCTACTGAATGAATGTTGCATGTATGAGTGAATTTAGAGAGGCTAGTATTTAAGTCTATAGCAGTGTTTATATCTATATATTTAATAGTGTTGGGTTTCTTTTATATATATATATATATATATATATATATATATATATATATATATATCACAATCTTACTGAAGAGTAAAAATTTAGGGTATCTCTTCTTTTAAAGAATGGATACAAATTTAGATTCTATTCATTGTTGATGATAAATATTCAGATGCAAGCACAGACTGGAAGTAGTTTCATTAGAAATAGTTTGGCAGTCACAAAAAATACTTAGTTATGGTGCACCAAATTGTAATTTGATAAAGAAAATAATGTTATAATCTGCTGGAAGGTTGCAATTACTCTTAAAATTAGGAGTTATTTGAGTTATTTTCACATCTTTTATCAAAACAGAGAAAACTATTTGAGACAAATTTATATCTTGAAGCTAGTATGCTTGCACTTAAAGGATAGTGTGTTTGATGTGAGGAATTTGATAAAAAGAATGGCTGACTAGGAGAAAAAGAAACCTGACTAGTGTTTAGAAGAAATATATTTAAACTTAGTACTCAAAAAATCATCCACATTTACTTATGTTTGAAGTTTTTCTACTTAAAGTGCTTCAATGCAGTTAAATTATAAGATTAGCAGATATTAGATTTATATGAAATGAATTTTCTACTAAAAATGTTTAAATAAAATGGTTTTTCCACATTACTTGATTAACAATAGACAAAAGTCATAGCTGTGAATATGTATAAGCAATGTACTTTAAAGGAAAAATTATTATGTTGAAATATTAATTTATATTTTTGTTTATTCTCTAATTTTATACATATATATATATATACATCTTTTGAATCATTTGTTGGAATGTGGAATCAGTCAAAGAGAGTTTGGTGAGGAAACTTTAAATATAAGAGTGTAGGATTTGTTTTTTAGAGAGTAGTGAGTCATTGCATAATTTTGAGAAAGGGAATGATTTACAATCAATCATTATAGTCAAAGCTATAAATATAATCATAATATGAAAAGCTATGCCATAATGTTTATGAAATTTGTAATCATAACCAAATCCAAGTAACTTTAGTAGAGACTAGAAGTATGGTAGAGGCAGTGAAGAGGAGGTGAAGGGTAAAAACATTCTAGAGAGATGTAGTACTTAAAAGTTGAAGCCATCTGCAGGGGTTTACTCCTGTAATTCCAGTGGCTTTGGAGGCTGAGGTAGGAGGGTTGCAGGTTCAAAGCCAGCCTCAGCAACTTATTGAGGCCCTAAGCACCTCAGTGAGACTCTGTCTCTAAACAAAATACAAAAAAATGGCCTGGGGATGTGGCTCAGTGGTTAAGTGCCCCCGAGTTCAATCTGCAATTAAAAAAAAAAAAAGTTGATTAGACATGAGAGATGGGGAAGAAGCAGTGGTCAAAGATGACAAGTATTTTGATGATAACAATTTTCTTTTAGAATCCAAAATATTTGGTCTGGAGTTTCAGCTCAGTGGTGAAATGCTTGCTTCACAGCATGAGAGACTGGGTTTGATGCTCAGCAACACATAAAAATAAATAAATAAATAAGTATTATGTCCATTTACAACTAAAATTATTTTTAAAAAATCCAAAATATTCTTTGTATGTCTCTCTTGAATGTATGACATCAGATACATTTGAGATTCCTAAAATTTCTTTTGACCAACCAAGCTTCCAGAATGGCCATTAAGAAATATGTAGTGAAATGCATTCCCCTATACAGTATCTTGAGTCTATGAAAAGACTGGATTTTGAAGATTTAAAAATGATTATAACTTCAAGAAATCACTCATGGAGACGAGTGCAGTAGACTTTGGAATAACATCTTCCAACTAGCTGGGCAGACTTTTAACACCTCAAATCCCTGCTATTCTCACTTTCTGGTTGACTCTTGACTTCCTTTGTCTGCTTCTTATCTCCAATCTGAGAGTCAGAAATTATAATTTAGGTGTGAAACAATTGTTTAAATGTCTATATTGAAGGAAGAAACAAATGCTTCTATCTCAGACAAATTAAGGTTATACTTAATTATTTCACAATTAATAGGATGCTTTTTCAAAACACATACTCATACAACCCAAAATGCTCCAATTATCTTTTAGTTAAAATTTCCACTTAAATCAGGAATTTGAATGTTTGATACATATGGTAATATCTCATCAAATGATATGGTCTGTATAAATGATATCATTTCTACCTAATAAACCAGAGCTCATGGTATTTCTTAAAAAAATCTTACTCTCAAAGAAATAAACTCCCCAGTGATTTATAATTTGCATCTCTCTTCCACCCCATACACCAGTCTGGCTTCCAGGGAAACATTAAAAATTTTATTAAGAAATTTTAATTGTTTTAATGCATGGCACAAAAATACTTTGCCCAACTCACTCCTTCCTTAGAATTAATGCACTATGGACAAAGACTTATAAAAGAGTTTTTAAAGAACAGTTTTCATTATTCACATTAACACAATTTACTGTGGCTAGAATATGAAATTACTTGTGATCTAGAAGTTAGCACTGTAGTAATCTTCATTAAAATAGTTTCTAAGGAGTGTAGTAAAATGGTCTGGAAGGCATTTTAGGAGAAAAAACCAATACCATTTCTAGGATTAAAAACTGCATTTATAAAATTGAAATATGATCATTGTTTTTGAATAGATGAGTGCACTATAAGTGATAGTATGGATTTTTGTATTTCCTAACAAATAGCTTAAGGTCAGCAATATATATGTTTCTTTCTGGAGAGAATAGTACAGAAGGATAATTTCACATTTATAACAAAGGTTTTAGAAAAAAATACCCTTTAATGTAATGTAATGTAATGTAATGTACCTTTAATTGTAAGACAGATATAAAAAAAGGAGAAAAATCACAACTTAGAATCTTTGCTTCCATAAGCCCCATATGTGAGGTGAACTTGAGAGAACTATCCTAAGTGGAATTCCCAAACTTATGAGGTTGAGAGCCTGTCTTCCATTTTTTATATTATTCATCCTTGTTTTAAACAATACTGGCAGTTGTATTAAAAGCATATGATTGATTTGATACTGAAATTTTTAATATTCATTGATATAATTTGAGATGCTACTAAATTTGAAGGCTGTGATTTCTGATATTTATTGTGGGCTTTGAATACATAAATTCAGTGGGACTCTTAGAGCTGCAAATTATGCTTATTAAAACATGGAATGCTTTGAATCAAAGTGTGAAATCAAAGTGTGAAATATGATATATGATATATCAAGAACTATGTAATGTTTTGAACAACCAACAATAAAAAAAATAAAATAAAATAAAACATGGAATGCAATGGTTATTATGTTGTAAGACTTACTTTTTTGTTTATGTGGATGTATGTTTACTTTAAGAGAGAAATAAACATTCCCTTAAGACCTGGTCATGAATTATTGACTTTGTAAAGTTGAATATAACTGGGAAATTCAGAAAAAGACAGGATTTTCTTTATCTTTTTAAAAGTACTTTATTAATCCTTTTCCTTTTCCCAAATGGATTTGTCCCAGTGATTTCTAATTGGTTTTGGGTGTATGAAATCTGCCTTTATAATAAACATTAAAATTGGATAACTTGGATGTTTGAATATTTAAAAAACTGAAATTTTAGGCAGGTGAAACCCAATTTGTATATAATATGACTTTCAATTTAAACACACCATGGCACAATAGTGACATTTCAGAATTGGTAAGCTACAGATAATGGGAGTAAAATGACACATTGATTAACATATCATCTGGAAGCAGAACTCCTTTAGAAAAAGTTGGCCTGGGTGTTTGAGGGATTTAAATGCCTGTTCCAGTTTCTTCATTCTGGGATTGAAGAAGGCAAGCTATTGCTGTAGGTATAGTCACACTTCTCAATGGGCAGACATGCTGTTAGCAGTAGGGTGGAGGATTGTGGTAGAGGGTTTATGTGCAGCCAGATGATTGTAACCATTTCCTCTGTGCATTGTGAGAGGGTCTGTTGACAACAATGGAAGCACATGCTTTCTCTCAACCTACATCATATCACCATCTTCCCACATAGAGGCATCTCTAATTTCAATGAATATCAAAAAACTTCAGTATCAAATCAGCCATATGTTTTTAATACAACAGATACAACACCCAATATTTTTAAAACAAAACACTGTAGCTTGTACACTTCCTTATTTTATGTGGCTTCTTAAGGACAAGAAAAGCTTTGAGATTTGTTTTTTTTTTTTGTTTTTTTGATTGCATAGTCAATATAGAACCAATATTCAGAGATTCATTTTTTCTTATTTGCTTATTCCTACTTAAGGAAATAGAGTGAATTCTTACATATCTTTTTAATTTTTTTTAAATTTTTTATTTCTATTTCCCTACCTACCATCCATCTATCCACTTATTCATCCATCCACTTACCCATCTGCCATCTGCTTGTCTACATATCTTGTTTCTACTAGAATAGTCCAAGAAATATTAATAGTGAAAAAATAATAGATAAATCAGTCTTCCTAAATAGAAGAATTATTTGGGGGCTGGGACTGTGGCTTATCGGTAGAGCACTCGTCCAGCATGTGTGAGGCTGTGGGTTCAATCCTCAGCATCACATAAAAATAAATAAACAAAATAAAGGTATTGTGTCCCAACTACTTTTAAAAAAAGAATTAATTGGTCAACATTGTGAGACTCTATATAGTTTTAGTAGAATCTGGATTTTATAAGATGAAGGGAAACTAAACTGTTGAAATATGGTAAGTAGAGGGAACAAACATTAATTTTAAAGTTGTTCAAGGGCAGGATTGAGATATTCAGTGCATATGCTTTTCAGTTTGGATAATTAACTTTCATCCTATTATAATTATCTAAGGAATGTCATTTATCATTCCATTCATCTAGCCCAATTCTCTCATCTGTATCTTAGTGCTATTTACGTGATTGTGATGGAATGTGGAATCTGTTCTTTTAAATGCTGATACCAATAATGTAAAATTCTCCCTATATTTAATCTGAGTTATATTTTAGGACATTCAATCTCCTCACTCAAATATGCTTCAATAGAAATTTTTAGCATTGGCATTGTTTTTATGGAAATGGAGTAGTAAAATTGGATAACTTCAATGATTTTTTTATTTTTAAAATATATTTTTAATTTTTATTGTTTGAGGCAGGGTGTTGCTGTGTTGTTTAGCTGATCTTGAATTCCTGGACTCAAGCAATCCTGCCTCAGCCTCTCAAGTAGCTGGGATTACGGGCATGTTCTGTGCGTAGCCTAAAAATATATGTTCATTTTAAAATAAGATATAGTAATTGTACATATATATGTGATACAGTGCGCGCGCGCGTGTGTGTGTGTGTGTGTGTGTGTAATTTTTTTTTTTTTGTGTGTGTGTGTGTGTGTGTAATGATTATATTTGGGTAATTGACATGTCTACCACCTCAGACACTTATCATTTCTTTGTGTTAGGAACATTCAAAATCTTCTATTAGCTACTTCAAAACACTCAGGTTATTCTTTCAACCATAGTTACCCTATTTAATTGTACTGAATAACTATTAACAATCCTCCACTCTATCCCCCTCCCTGACACACAAAGCAGGTGTGTTTATACTGAATTAATTAAACTAAAAAAATCACTTGCCTCTAACAGAATCTCTCAGACATAATTGTTGTATTTATAAATTAAGTGTTGAAACAGGAATTGCTTTTTATAGTTTCTGCTATCTGCTATTATTAATTTTTATGTTTTGTGCATTGGGAACAATGTGGGTTCTGGGTTCAGAAGTGGGTTCAAAATCAGACTCATAGTGAGGCCTTAAATTCTCTAAGCTTCAGTTCCCTGTCTTTAGAATGGGGTTGTCATGAGGATTAAGTAGCATACTACAATGTGCCTGGTTATGGTAGTGTCTGACAGTGAGCTGGTTATGTAAGTATGTAAGCATGCTCCAACTCTATGACCAGCCATAACCATTGAAATCCCCTCTCCCAGGCTCCAACAAAACCAGGTGCAAAATGTCAGTCAAATTATTTTATTCAATAATGCCGGCAGGCTGGTTCATCTCATGCCAAAGCAACTTACCCAAGGGTTGAGAGCATCACTTTTATTTAGTTAATATGTCCTGTGGGTTCCTGGGGCACCATGCTGGTAGAAAGCTCCCATCAGGGCTTTCTAGAGGCTTCATGGAATTTGTTGCTGGCAACATTGGCCAAAGAGCTAATGGAGAAATGTCAGCTGGCTCTAGGGTTTACTGCAGCAGCTGTGGTGCAAGGAGTCAGAGAGCTGCTGCTATTTCCAGGATGTCTAGGACTTGTGGGAAACTTCTGTCAACTTCCCAATCGCTCAGCAGGCTCAAGTGAGGTGACCGGTAGGGTAGACAGTCAGTGTCAGCGGCTCAGGAGGCTGAGGTAGGAGGACTGTGAGTTCAAAATCAGCCTCAGCAACTTAAGGAGGCCCTAAGCAACTAAACCATTAGCAATTTTACCACCATCCATGAACACATTTAGAAAACAAAAAATGGGGACTTGTGAGGTGTGGACATGTGCCATCTTCTGCTGGGTGAAGCATAGCAATTGCCACCCTCTGTCTTCTAAATCGCTGTGAGTGTGAAACCTACACTGTAACTGAAACCAGGTTGGTACAGATTCCTCCAGGCCCCGGCTCCTACACCAAGGAAGAACACAGAAGCAGGTGTAAGCAGAGCTGAGTACCAGGGACAGTGTCCTGGCCATTTGTGCTTTGAAATGAATGAACACTGCAGCTTTCAGTCCCTCAATACCAGTACTCCCCAGCAGACAGGGTTCTCCTTGGATGGCCCTGGGGGTCTTAGGGGTGCACTCCCTTGCTTCACCTCTCTGCCACCCCCCTGATTCCCAGTGTCTAGTCAGGGCCACTGTCATGTTGCTTAGTGACTCACTTTTGCAGAGGCTGGGCTTTGAACTCGCCATCCTCCTGCCTCAGCTTCCAGAGCTGCTGGGATTACAGGCGTGAGCCACCATGCCCAACTCTATTGTCATTTTTTTACAAGACATTCCGCCCACACTTGGGTCCATTAAAAATAAGGGCTCTCATACTAGCCTAACAAGCCTGATGACTTTTTCAGTAAATGGGCAAACTTTTGCTGGCGATAGTTCCTATCCCATAGAAGCTGTCTCTTTAGTGCCCAGTTCAAGAATGAACTGTTCAAGAACTGTTGAACTCTGCTGGCATCCACAGCTCTGGGCTCTCTGGGGGCCTCTGTACATCCCATTTAGCTTCCTGAGACAGCCTGTGAATGACAAGTCATGTGGTGAAAAATTGAGCCCCTGAATAATCCCTAAACCCTGGTGGAGGGAACATGGCTGAATCATTGGACAGATGCATGTCCCTGCTGCGGCTTCCCTGCGATGTTGTTGTTTTCACTCTTGAGGTCAAGATAAAAATCCAGGTTTGCACAGTTCCTGGGAAACTATGGAGGTGTCTGATACCAGCTGATACCCTGGACAGGGGGGATCCAGAAAATGTTCTTTACTTGTCCTTGGGCGAGGGGGGACATTTATAACTCCCGCCATGCATTTCATCCTCACATTATTTCCTGCATCAGACTTACTCTTTGTCCTTTTCTCTGGCAATCTCCTCTCACAAATGAGCCCCACTTACCTGGGTGGTGACCAAGCAGGAGGTGAGAGAAGAGGTCTCCCACTGCATCTTCCCACCACAGCCTGTGCTCGCTACCATGTGGTCACAGGAGAAGGCTATGTGGCCCACAAGTGGGAAAGGTCTCCCTGGCTTCACTGGCTGAGTGAAACCTATCCCAAAATATTACTCAGGCACAACGGAGAATGACTTTATGACATTTGCCGGTAAATGGATGGAAGTGGAGACAATCATGCTAGGTGAAGTAAGCCAATCCCCCAAACCAAAGGCTGAATGTCCTCTCTGATATTGGATGCTAACACACAATAAAGGTGAGTGAATAGAAGTTTATTGGACTAGACATAGGAGATTGAAGGGAAGGGAGGGGGGATGGGAATAGGAAAACCAGTAGAATGAACCAGATATAACTTTCCTATGTTCATATATGAATACATGACCAGTGTAACTCCACATCATGTACAACCACAGAATGGGATGTTATACTCCGTGTATGAATGATATGTCACAATACATTCTACTGTCATATATAACTCAAAGAAAAAATAAAAAAAAAATAAAAATATATTTATTTTTTAAAAAATCTGTTCCAACTATCATCTGGAGAGAGACATCCTCCTGAAGTCATAAATAGGAAGGGATGCAACCAGAGGCCAGGCTGGTTGGGAGAGGTGGTCTCTGTTGGAAAGAGGAGGACTTAGCAAAGGAAGCAGGGAGGTGGTGATGAGTGTCACTGAGGTGCTGAGGCACCGTCACTAAGCTAGGAAAGCTGGACAAGTTTCACGTTCTTGGTATGCTTCCTCTCCAACTTCCCTTTGATCTCTCTGAAAGCCCTCCACCCTATGCCCATCACCTGTCTAAAAGGAAATCAATGGAAGCAGGGAGCCAGCACCAAGCGAAGATGGGTATGGAAACTGGATGTTTCATTTAATGGGTCCCTTAGGAGGCTCCAGGCTCCTTCACAGCAGAAGTTAGGCTCTATTCATAAGAGGGTATACTGCAGCAGGATCACACTCCTGTTCTCCAACTTCCCCCATGGGTGGGTGCAGCATGATGGCCCCCACCAGAGGCAGCCCCTCCATCTTGGACTGTCCAGCCTCCAGAACAGTGAGCCAAATAAACTTCAGTTCATTGAAAATGTATGCAACCTCAGAGACTCTGTTTTAGCAGCGTGAAGGGACTAATAGATCTTCAAAGGCAGAGAGATGTCAATAATACAGGAAGACTTAGGCTCAGAAAGTTTCAATAACAACAAAGTTCACACAACTAGAAAGCAGTCAGGTGGAGGTTTTTGAAACCTCTGAGTATAAAATCATGTAATCAGCAAATAATGATCGTTTGAGTTCTTCTTTTCCTATTTGTATTCCTTTAATTTCTTTCATCTACCTAATTGCTCTGGCTAGAGTTTCAAGGACTATGTTGAATAGAGTGGTGAAAGAAGGCATCCCTGTCTTGTTCCAGGTTTTAGAGGGAATGCTTCCAATTTTTTGCCATTTAGAATGATGTTGGCCTTGGGCTAAGCATAAATAGCGTTTACAATGTTGAGGTATGTTACTACTATTTCTAGTTTTTCCTAGTGTTTTGAAGAAACTCTATAATGAAAACTACAGAACACTAAAGAAAGAAATTGAAGAAGATCTTAGAAAATGGAAAGATCTCCCATGCTCTTGAATAGGCAAAATTAATATTGTCAAAATGACCATACTACCCAAAGCACTATACAGACTCAATGCAATTCCAATTAAAATCCCATCATCATTCCTTATAGAAACAGAAAAAG
Source organism: Urocitellus parryii (assembly GCF_045843805.1). Classification (NCBI taxonomy): domain Eukaryota; kingdom Metazoa; phylum Chordata; class Mammalia; order Rodentia; family Sciuridae; genus Urocitellus; species Urocitellus parryii. Next base: position 3,154,316 of record NW_027551777.1, read on the forward strand.
CAATCATGAAATTCATTTGGAAAAAAATAAGAGACCCAGAATAGACAAAGCAATCCTTAGCAAGAAGAGTGAAGCAGGAGGCATCACAATACCAGACCTTAAACTATACTACAAAGCCTTAGTAACAAAAATGGCATGGTATTGGCACCAAAATAGACATGTAGACCAATGGTACATGATAGAAGACACAGAGAGAAACCCACATAAATACAGTTATCTCATTCTAGACAAAGGCGCCAAAAACATACACTGGAGAAAAGATAGCCTTTTCAATAAATGGCGGTAGGAGAACTTAAATCCATATGCAGCAAAATGAAAATAAACTCCTGTCTCTCAAAATGCACAAAACTCAACTCAAAGTGGATCAAGGACCTAGAAATTACACCAGAGACCCTGTGCCTAATAGAGGAAAAAGTAGGTGCAAATCTTTATCATGTCAGATTAGGCCCTGACTTCCTTAACAAGACTCCTAAAGTGCAAGAAATAAAATCAAGAATTAACAAATGGGATGGACTCAGACTAAAAAGCTTTTTCTCAGCAAAGTAATAATCAATGAGATGAAGAGAGAGCCTACATTTTTTGCCACACGTATATAAAATAGAGCGCCAATCTCAGGATATATAAAGAACTAAAAATACTTAACATCAAAAAACCTAACAACCCAATTAATAAATTAGCTAAGGAGTTGAACAGACACTTCTCAGAAGAAGATATACATTCAATCAACAAATATATAAAAAAAATGTTCAACATCTCCAGTAATTAGAGAAATGTAAATCAAAACTACTCTTAAGATTTCATCTCACCCCAGTCAGAATGGCAGTTATCAAGAATACAGACAACAATAAATGTTGGCAAGGATGTGGGGGGAAAGGCACACTCATACTTTGCTGGTGGGACTGCAAATTGGTGCAACCACTCTGGAAAGCAGTATGGAGATTTCTTAGAAAACCTTGGAATGAAACCACCACTTGACCCAGTTATCCCACTATCGGTCTTTACCCAAAGGACTTAAAATCAGCATACTGTATTTCACAGCCACATCAATGTTTATAGCAGCTCAATTCACAATTCATTAATTGTGTCCTTTAATAATTGATTCTTTCATCAAGTTATATAAGCTCATAATACAAAGAACAAAATAGGTTTTGTAATGAAAACAAGTACATCTTTCTTCTCAGGGAAAAAGAAGCATGTTCAACTCTTTGGGCTAATGCTTTGGGTATTATTTCCAGTTCTCTGAAGAAAATGCTCTTATTCTACTTGGTTTGTGTGGAATTGGGATTGTCTTGTATTCGGAAGATGGAGATTCATCTAGCTTTGCCTCTGTCCTGTCGTCCTTCCAGTACACTCCAGATCTAATTTGGGTTCTGCTGATGTTCACCTTCATTTGGCTGTAAAAATGCTCTTCACAGCCAAGCTCAAGTATTCCGTGATTACTTCCCTTTCCAGAAAAGTCCGTTTTCCTCTTTAGCAATCACTGTTTCTGCTTGTTTGCTTGTTTGGTCTCTTATTTACTTATTACCCATTCAACCTTGACTTTGCTCCAGTGGTTCAGTTCTCCTCTTAGGATGTTCATGTTATTGGGTTTTTTTCCAGTTCATCTTTTTTTGAAAAAAATTCTCCCTCCTGGAGGTTCCTGACACTCAGGTCTTTTCTGCTCTCTGCACCCCCCCACACCTGCCATTCTGGATTCTCCCTTTATGACCATCACTGTTGCTCACTCCTGGGTAGGAGCCCTTCCTTCCTCAAGCTTATGTCTTCCTCTTTCTTGGCTTACTACTTTGCTTTATTGGAACACATTCTCCTTTAACTTTTTAAAATGTATTTATTAGTGCGTTAGAGTTATGCATAATACTGAGTTTATTATGACATAATCATATGTGCATGAGATATAATTTGCTCTGCTTCAGTCCCCAGTACTTCCTTTCTCCCTCCTCTCCTCCCTCCCTCTACTCTACTGTTCTTCCTTCTATTTATAGTTTTTTTTTTAAATTAGTGTTTTATAATTCATGCTGTATAGACACACATAGAGGTGAAATTCACTGTGGTGTATTCATATATGTCCATAACATAATTTGGTCAATTTTGTTCCACTGTTCCTCCCTTTTCCCATCCCTCCGCCCTCCCCATCAATTCCCTTCCTCTGTTCCACTGATCTATTTCTTCTATGTTCATGGGAATCCCTCATCTCCCCCCCCCCCACACCTTATTTTGGAAAGCAGTATGGAGATTCCTCAAACAACTTGGAATAGAATTCCATGTGACCCAGCTATCCCACTCCTTGGTATTTACCCAACAGAATGAAGGTCAGCGTACTGTGATACAGGCACAGCCCTGTTTTGGTTGCGTAGTTCACAATAGTCATGGAAACAGCCATCAACAGATGAATGGATAAATAACATAAACCAGGGCTGGGATTGTAGAGTGCTGGTCTAGCACGTGCAAGACCCTGGGTTCGATCCTCAGAACCACATAAAAATAAATAAAATAAATAAAATAAAGGTATTGTGTGCAACTACAACTAAAAAATAATTTTTTTTAAAAAAAAAGATACATCATGGAGTTTTAGCCACAAAGAAGAAAGAGATTATAGCATTTGCTGGTAAATGGATGGAACTGGAGAATATCATGATGAGTGAAATAATCCAGACCCCCAAAGTCAAATACTTTTAAAGAAAGAATACTGGGATTCTTTTCATTTTTTTTTTTTTTTTAGAATTTGATGTCTGTAGTGTCTGTATTCCCCAACATTTAGTTGATTCTTTGGTTGGATGTAGAATTCTAGATGAAAAATGATTTCCCTTGAGAATATTAATTATATTACTCTTAGTCTAAAGCTATTCTGATTCTGTTTCTTTGCATATGATCTGTCTTTTCTTTCTGGGTATTTGTAAGAATGTCCTCAACATTTTGAAATCTCACATTGACACACCTTACTGTGATTCTATCTCCCCCAATATAAAGGGTGTTTCCAACCTGGAAACTTATATACTTCAGTTCTGCAGATTTGTCTTGGATTTGGTAGATAATTAGTTCTTTTCTGATTTCTTTGTTCTTTTTCTGATTTCTTTTTCCTATTATTTGGGTGCTGTGCATCTTATATTTGTCATCAATTCATTCATTTAATAGTTCCTTTCCATCTCCCTCCTCTCTCCCTCTCCCTTTCCCTCTCTCCCTCCATCCCTCTCCTTCTACCTCTCCTCCTTCTGCCTCTCTGGATTTTTCTACTTCTAGGAAATTTCCTCAACATCTTCTTTCAAGCCTTCCACTGATCATTTTCATGCTTTTTAATGTCCAAGGACTTTCATTATATTCTGAATGTTTCTTTCTCTTTTCCTCCCAGTATCCTGTATCTTGTACCTACTTTGAAGATGCACATGTTTTTCTTTTTATGATAGATTTTTGTTGCTGGTCTTGCAGCATAAGATCTGTCTTTTAAATTTGTTTCTTTCTAGTGATTTATAGTCTTTGAAATTCAGATGTCTGTTGACACTTGCTTGCTGTTTATATTTAAGAGTGGGGCACTAAAAAGTGGATTGGGAATTCCAAGGCTGTGGGTGGATTATTCTTGGAGGCAGTGGGGTTCACCCTAGGACTATCTGGTTGGGCAATTTCCTTGAGGGCATTACTGATGTCAGGTCCTTAAGTCTGACCTCTTGGCATGGTCATATTCCCCAGACAAGGCTTCTGGAGCCCCTACCTGGACAACATAGGCCTGGCTACTTAATTCTTGGAGCCTGTTTGGGAAGAAGGTTGAGGAGTGGTTTGGGTCTCAGCTTACAAGTGAATAAATATTTACTTAAACCTCTTGTCTTCACTATGGTACTCTTGTACTAAATTGCTCCCAGTTCAGAGATCTCTGGCTTAGACCTCTCCAGGTTATAGGATGACAGTTTTTTCAGCCACAGTGGTGAGGGACAGGCATCTGGTTTTATGCACTGAGGAAGGAGAACTGAGGTCCAGGCTTTGAGCCATTTAGCCTCACCTCTACCCAACTCCCAGGCATAATTGCTGTCAGTCATTCCTGAGACTCTGGGGGCTTTGAGGGTCAACCCAGGTTGCATCTGATCTACTTCTGGCCAAGAGTCAGCTTTCTGAGTTCTGCTAAGTTTGTTACCACATATTTATCTGCTTTCTCACTTCCAACAGTCTGTGCAATTAGCCCTTCTCTGTCCTTAAGAGTTTATGTACTTAAAAATTCATTTATGATAAAATAGAGGTAGTTTAGGGAAATTGTTTAGCGCAGAGACCTGGGAGTTCAGTGGATATGTGTTCTACCTCCAGCCCTGTATTTTATTAGCTGTGGGAACCCTTGGAAAGTTGGTTATCTCAGTTTCCTGATCTACATAAACTGGTCAACTGATAGGGAAACTGGGAAATTAATATAATGACTGGGATTATATGAGGATTCAATGAGATGTACACAGTGAATAGCATAAACAGTCAGTAAATAATAAGTTGTATATCTCTATAGTGCAGTAATAATTTTCTTGACAATTAATTATCAGTATGATATACAATCTTGAATAGAATGAAAGCATGGTAAATGATGATTTGTAAATGATGATTTGTCACACACACACACACACACACATTCTATATTGTCTATTATGGGCTAATTTGAGGCATTACATAATTTAGGAATCCCTTTCTAAAACTGTTGAGCAAGGGAAGAGAGGAAAGGATCAGTCATCGGGATGCCACACAACCCGATTCACAGAAGCAGGCCATATATATTAACTACTGCTGTTAGTCAAAGATGTTGGATATGCAACATCGGGCATCCTTCCTGGCACACTGGCAGTGATTCATATGTAGGTGAATCATGGTATGATTCATACAAAGCTGGCTCTGGATTACTTTATTTTTTAAAAATTTGGATCTGTTCTTTTCCCTTCTCCTCCCCAGAATATCACTGACCTGCTCTGTTTTGCCACATTGGAGACTTTCAAAAGTTTTAAAGTACTTGTTAGAATACACCGTAAGCCCGAGGATTTCTTTTTCACAGAAAGCTATAGTTTCTAGCTTTCTGTGCTGTAGGATAAGAAGCACAAGTCAGAATATAATCCATTTGGATTCTAATGCAGGTCAGTGATTGAGACTAAGAAGGTTTCTCCACTGAATATTTTGAAGGTCAAATGTAAATAATAGTTTCCATGACTACTCCTTGGGGCAGAGGCAGACTGATTTCTGTAGAACTTTATATTCTTCAGTGATCTCCACTCTATGAAATGGGACCTGACAAAGAGGTCAGTAAATGGCAAAAACTTTCCCATGAGACTTTGTCTTTAATATTTATAATTTTGGATCACTTTTTGCTATTTTGGAGAGATTTTTTTTCCTTCCAGAACATTCCAATTTCTTAGCAGTAAATTTTTGCTCCTTCCAGATGTGCTATCATTTCAATGTTCGGATTCATTTTTCCCAGCTTTGTTCCAAGTTCAGAATCATGTGTCAAGGTTAAGCCAATTGGTTTTGATCACTCTACACAGCCAGCAAAGTTTATGGCCTCGTTCTTTCTTTTTTCTTATTATTTTTAAATAAAATTCTTAAATAATCTTTAAGGTTAGTTAATATTTTTGGGGAGGACTTTTTTATGAATTGACATAGATTGAAATATTGAAATCTGGTAAAGCCAAATTCAAATTTTTATCAAGTCTTGGGATAGGCATTTAAAAAATAATGAGGCTCAAGGAATAATTTAAAGAATAGGAAAGAAGTGACCTTGGTCATTATACCAATTAACTCTTGCTACAACAATGCTGCATAGCCACTCACTGTAGTACTCATTAGCTGATGACAGCATTTGTTTTTCTCTCTGTGTCTGCAGGTCATCTGATCTAAGCTGGGCTCAGCAGGACTTGGATGTAGCTCAGCAGAACTTGGGCTTAGGTCTGCTTCTTTGAGTTTTTCATTCTTCTGGAACCACTGAGCTACCCTTGGAAGCACATTTCACATCAGAAGCACAAGAAAGCAAGCTCAACCACACAAGCATATTTCAGGCCTCTGTTCATGTCACATTGGCTAACATTCTATTGGTCAAAGACAACAACATGGTGTTATGGTTGAGATCTGGAAAGTCCCCCGAAAGCGCTTGTGTGTTGAAAGTATGGTTCCCAGTACAGCAAGGTTCAGAGGCGAGGCTTTTTTAAGGCAATGATTAGATCATGACAGCTGTAACTTCATCAGTGAATTAATCCACTTGATGGATTAATAACTGGAATAGACTATTGGGTAGTAACTGTAGAGATATGGGGTGTGCCTGGAGGAAGTAGGTCATTGTGGGTGTGGCCTTGGGGACTATATCTATCCCTGGCCCCTTCCTATCTTTCTCTCTTCCTGATCCCCAGCTGCCACATGCTGAGCAGCTTTCTTCCATCATGATGTGTCAGGCAATTATAGACTGAATCCTCTGGAACCATACGCCAAAAAAAAAAAAAATCTTTTCTTTTCTAAATTGTTCTTGTTGGGTATTTTGGTCACTGCAATGAAAAGCTGACATGAGAATGCTCATATATACTCATCAAACTGGTTACTTTGGATATATTCTCAGAAGTGGAATTGCTGGATCATATGGTAATTCTATTCTTAGTTTTTTGAGGAAATTCCATACTATTTTCCAAAATGGCTAATTTCCATGCTTACTAGTAGCAAATAGGATTCCCTTTCCTCAACAATACTTGTTATTATTTTTCTTTTGATGATGGTCCTTTTAACAGGTATGAAGTCATATCTCATTGGGGTTTCAATTTGTGTTTACCACAAATTGAATGAAAAGCTGACATGAGAATGTTGAGCATTTTTAAGAGATGTTGAGCATTTTTTCCCCAGATATCTGTTAACATTCATATATCACTTTTATTTTTGTCTTCTTCTTTCTCCTCCTCCTCCTCCTCCTCCTCCTCCTCCTCCTCCTCCTCTTCCCCGTCCTCCTCCTCCTCCTTCAGATTGAACCCAGAGCCACTCTACTATTGAGATACATCCCTAGCACTTTTTATTTTTTTTTTATTTTGAGACAGGGTCTCACTAAGTTTCTGAGACTGGCCTCGAACTTGTAATCCTTCCTCTTCAGCCTGACAAGTTGCTGGGATTACAGATGTGAGTCACCATGCCAACTCATACCTCTATTTAGAAATGTCTGTTCATATCCTTTGCCCATTTTAAAATAGAGGTTTCTTGTTTTCTTGTATTGAGATCATTCATATTTTGCATATTAGTACCTTATTGATTGCAAATATTTTCTCCCAACCCATGGGTTGTCTTTTTACTATGGCTTGCTGTGCAGAAGCTTTTGAGTTCAGTGCAATCCATTTTTCAATTTGTTGTTGTTGTTGTCTGAGCTTTTGGGTCCTATCCAATAGCACTGCCCCTATATTTTCTTCCAATAATTGCCCAGTTTCAGACTTATATTTAAGTTTTTAATCCATAGTTAGTTGATTTTGCATATGCTGAGAGGTAAGAGCTCAGTTTTATTTTTCTTCACATGGATATCTAGTTTTATCAACAGCATTTATTGAAGAGACTCTCCTTTTGCCCTCATGTGTGTCTGTGGTCTTTTTGTTGAAAATCAATTGACCATAAATACTTTGTTTTATTTCTGGGCTTTCTATTCTGTTCCACTGGCCTATCTTGTTTTTATGTGAATAGCATGCTGTTTTTATTATTATTATAGCTTTGTAATGTATTTTGAAAGCAGAGAGTGTGAGATGCCTCTAACTTTGTTCTTGCCACTCGAGTGTCTTTGCTATGTGCAGTCTTTTTTTTGGTTTCCATACAAATTTTAGGGTTTTTTTATTTCTATGAAAAAATAACTTTGATATTTTGGTAAGAATTATATTGACCCTATAGATCATTTTGGATAGTATGGGCAGCTTGACAACAGTAATTCTCCCCAGTCATGAACATAGATTTTCTTTCCGTTTATTTGCATTGTATTCAGTTTGTTTCACCAATGTTTTATAGTTTTCAGTATACAGATTTTTCACCTCCTTGGTGTAATATACTCCTAAATATTTATGTTATCTTTTGATGCTATTGTAAATGGAGTCATTTTGGAATTTCTTTTGCAGATGGTTCATTGTTAGCATATAGGGATGCTATTGACTTTTGTATATTGGTTTTTGTAACCTGAAACCTTACTAAATTTGGAATATGGTGCATCTTCCAAAGATTCAAGAGCTGTAACGTTGGACATCAGTGTGATACTGTTGAGAGGTGTTGCAATATTTAAGAGGTAGGGTCTATTGGTGGGGTAATTAGGACATGGAAACTGTGCTCTCAGAAATGAATAATGTATTTCTCATAGGACTGTGGTTAGTTCCTACGAGAGAGACAGTTGTTACTGAAAAAGTAAGCCTGGTCCTTGAATTTCTCTGGCTTGCTGTCTCACCATGTTCTCTCTTTCCCTTGCAGATATTACTACTATGATGCTGTGGGTCATACTGTGATGTAGTCAGAAGGCTCTCATTGGTGGCAGAAAAGATGTGGCTGCTTGATCTTGAACATTCACCGTACAAAACTATGAGCTAAATAAACTTTTTTCTTTATAAAATATCCAATCTCAGGTATTTTGTTAGCAACAGAGAATGAATTGAGACATAGCTCAAATTTTGTGGGGAGAGTGAAGTCATCAGGATTTTCTATATATAAAACCATGTCATCAGCAAACAGAAACACTTCACTTTTACCTTCTTTATGGATGCCTTTAATTTCTTTTTATTGTGTAATTTCTCTAGCTAGGATTTCTAGTACTATGTTAAATAATGGAAGTGGTGAGAGTACATTCTTGTCTTATAGGAGAATTTTCATCTTTAAGTGATGTATTGGGCTGAGGTACATCCCTTCTAATATTTTTCTACTTTTTTTGAGCATTTTTGCATCCATGTTCATTAGAGATACTGGCTCACCAGTTTTCTTATAAGTTCTCACTCTTATAAGGTTGATGTCCCTGATATCAAATACTTCTAAATTCATTTTTAAGTGATTTTGGGGGAAAGTTTTGAGAAGGATTAGTGTTAGTTCTTTTAAAAATGTTTGGTAGAATTTAGCAGTAAAAGCATCAGGTCCTGGGCTTTTCTTTGATAAGAGTCCTTTTATTATGGATTCAATCTCTACTTGTTATTGGTCTGTTCATATTTCTTATTTCTTCTTGATTCATTCCTGGTAAATTTCAATTTCTAGGATTTATCCATTTCCTCTAAGTTTTCAATTTATTGGTATGTATAGAAGTATGGTTTGAGGATCGATTGTGACATCTGTCTGAAGTTGTGTTTTCCCACCTGTTAAATTAGGAGATAAATCGAAAAATAGTCACTTTTCATTAGATTGTTGTAAGAATAAGTGAGATTATGCTTGTAAATTATTTAGTGTAGTTCCTGGCGCCGTGAGAACAGAATTTATGCATGTTAACTATTTGTAGAGAAATGGATTTCAGGAATGGTCTGCAAGGTAGCATGACTTAGCACATAGTACCAGCTGAGTGGAGATGGGGTAGGAAGAAATGAGGAGTTTTTGACCCCAGTATGGAGTGATGGAGATCCTTTTACATGTAGGGATTAAACAATCCATTAAACCACCTCTTATTGTCCTAAAGGCCAGTTCACATGGCTAGTGGTGAAGCACTTGGAAACAGATCAGCAAAATGTCAGAATATTTCAGAGCATAGAGATAATCTATGAACTTTCGTAAAAGCTTCAAGAAGACAAGCTCCAGGCAAGCAGGACAGGCTCCTAAAAGTGCCATCAACAGAGTGGATACATTTTTTGGCACAGGAGATCCTTACTCCCAACCCTCTGAGACTCCAGGAGTCAAACAGTTGGGTCTTGCTTAATTTCAGAGCCCAGATACTCTGCAGCCTCTACTTGAGCACCTGATGAACATTGTTTGCCCCCAGAAGCCAAAGGAGACAGAAAGACTTTTTTTTTTTTTTTTTTTTTTTTTTTTTAGCACCAATTCCAGCACTTCCTGCCTGAACCCTAAGGACTTTGCCAATACCAGACTGGCTACAGGTTCCCAGAGTCCTCTGAGAATGACTCATGGATCCTGTGTGGAGGAGCCCTTGTGGGTGGGTTTTATCTACACTTCATGTCCCCACACCCTTGACCATCCTGGCAGGTCCAAGGGAAAACTCAATCTTGGCCACATGCCTTACATTTTCTGTCCTTGAACAGAGAGGCCTGGCCCTTGGGGAGCTGAGTCAGGTCAGTCCACCAGAGAGGCAGTCAGCAAACCGGCTGCTCAGTCCACAGACCCGCTGTGGCCTCCGGCCCTTCTCCAGGCTTGAGTTGACTTTTACTTTTTACTCTGTGGGACATGACAGTATTTACCTAACAATTATGTATTGCTTTTGGCTTCAGCTCTCCACCCAAAGAAACCCAATATAATGGAGATTTTAATAACCCAGTAAACGATCCATCTCACAGGCACACAATGAGGCTGAAGGGAGATGATACAGCCAAGGTCACCAGCCCAGTGCCTAGACAAAGGAGGTCCTCAGTGTGCTCCTTCCTGTCTCTTGGATATGTATTCAGGGGACACATTTGTCACTTGTAGAGGCCAGTCTGCTCTGGACTATTGTCCTGCTACTTCAGGATCCTGTGGCTCATTACATTTACATACCTCACACAATTTCTAGGCATGATATATAGTGAACAGCAATGAAATTTCTGGGAGATTTATCACATTCCCTAGTTCTATAGATTGGGGGTAATTTTTTTCATAAATCTTCACTGTTGTTGAACAATTTAATATGCCATTGTCTGGGCAATAGAATTTTCCTCAATTAGATTTTAAAACTAATCTGGGAAGGAACTTTGCCCCTTCCTCTCCAATAATATTAGGTAAAGCCATAAGTCCTGACCAAGAACAAATCTTGCTGGTATCTCCTGGGCACCTCAAACTGGATTCTATTTTGCAGCAGTACTACTTCCTGCCTTCTGCCCCAGGATTGTGTCTTACTGAGGTGGCTGAAGCTCTTGGGGGCGCGGAGGAGCCCACAGCCATGGTGGGTCCAGGTACAGGTTCTCTAGAGAGGACATTGATCTTAGGAAAATGAATCACTGATGTGGGATCTGGCCCGTAGCCATGTAAGCTCAAAAATTCAATTTCTTAAGTCCCAGAAGTTATTGGATGCTTGAATAAACACAACCAGTGTGGGATCTGAGAACAAACTGGAAAGAAAATTTACTAATTTCAAGCAGCCCGGAGGTTCACAACAGCCAGAAGAGCACATTTTCTCCCTGGAGGTGCTGCTTCTTGGGAAGCAAGGCATCCCACAGTGGCTTGGTAAACATGCACTCCGAGAACACTGAGCTCCAATGTGCAATGGGTAGCCTTAATGGCTTCAGGCATCCCAGGGCCAAGGGTGGGCCGGCCCCACCGCCAACCTGACTGTATTCTGACTCTACTTTTTCAGCCTTCTCTCAGGGATCAGCCTTCATTGAGGGGAAGGGTTGACTTCATGACAGACCTGGGGCTTGGCCTGGGGCCTCTGCACACCTTCAGAGTCCATCAGATTCCACGGCTTTGCTCTCAGGACATCCTTAATCCCTTCCTTTCAACTCCTGGGGGGCAGAGGTTCTTCTAGGCACCCCCATGTGGGTAGAAACTTGACTCTGACTAGGCTTCAGGGTGGACATGAGTTCCAGTTGACTCAGATGGTAGATCTGGTGACAGGCTGGGTGTCGGGGCTGTTCTGAGCCCTGTCATGATGACAGTCCCTGTTGACGGACTGCCATCCTCACCTCAGGATCACCAATTTATTTAATCCTTAACAATAATCCCATGAGAATCTTCATTTTAAAGGACACATTCTCATGATCCTGTCTCCCTCATCCCTTTCCCTCAAAGTCTCCTTTTCTTGTGTTTTAATCTCCAGTTGGGATGCAAAGACAAGGGAAGAATATGCCATAAAATCTTGTTCTGGATATACCATGAATACTGGCCAACAAAAACAAAATACTTAAAACAATCAAATGATTGATGAATCACCCATTTGTTAGATTGTCACTCAGTGTCTTGGACAAACCTGCCATTTGGCTTGGCTTTTGGCTATCTTGATATAAAAGGACCTGGACTTATTTTCCAGATGAGGAAGCCGAGGCTGGAGAAGCCAACGGAGTTGCCCGAGGTCACAATAACAAGTATTAGATGCACAATTTTAAAAAGTTCTGTCTGAAATTGAGATGGGGTCTTTGTGTCATTCAGCAGGATAAGGGCATAAGAGAGAAGATAGGGTAAGATCAGGATGGCCCCTGGTGTATCTAAAGAACCTAGAACTCAAACATCTTGAGAGGCCAGGAAAAAGATAAGTAAGTGAGAGTAAAGGAATTAGAAAAATCTAATGTACTTTAAGAGCAAAGTGTTATGTTGTGTGGCTCCTGTCCCTTGGCCTGAGTGACAGAGATATAGTGGGAACAGGTGGGGATCACAGTGAACCAGACTGGGAGCTGCCATCAGTTTTGTTGATCCTCTGATTTTTCAAAAAGAGGAAGAAATTCTGATTTTTAATATCAAGTATCCTGAGTTTTCAGTGTAATTTCAAATTACCTATAGACACCACAGAGACCTATGTAGGCAAATACTGGATCTGGTCTGTACATTTGCAGTCTTGACAGTTGTTTGTCATGGGACCATCACCAAATCCTAAGTTGAGTCAATAGTACAGGTATCATGCCATGCTGCGGGGAACTGAGAATTTTGATTATGATGAGGAGTGGATGAGGAGGTCAAGAAATGTTACAAGGAGAACGTTTTACCAATGAAAGGAAATCAAACTGGGCATGGTAATATGTACCTATAATCCCCACAACGGGGGAGCCTGAGGCAGGAGGATCACAAGAGCAAGACCCTTAGCAACTTAGTGAGACCCTGTCTCAAAAAAATTAAAAAAAAGGCTGGTATGCAGCTAGCTCAGTGGTAAAGCACCCCTAGACTCAATCCCCAGTTCCAAAAAGAAAAAGGAGAAGAGGGAAAAAATAAGGAGAAGAGAGAAAAAGAAAGAAAAAAAGAAATGAATTTCAAATATATCACCTAGTTCTCTGAGTAAATAATTTAGAGGGCAGACGTTGGAACCTAAAAAATCCGGTGCTAAGTCCCAGTTCTTTTGCTTAACTTCTGTGTATTCCCTAGCAAATTAACTAACCTTTCCTCACATTTGAATTTTTGTTTCAATTTCAATGAAATAAGACATTAAATGTAGGAGAAGTGCCAGATGGGAGGTTCTCAAGACATGGGACTTGTTAAAATAGCAATAATGATAATTATCATTATGATAATAATGATAGCTATTATTATCAGTACATACATTCATAAGCCCCAGGGAAGCTCTAATGGGAACTCAGCTTCTGAAAGTTCTTGTCCTAGATGATTTTATCTATGAGGATGATGAGACACTTTGGCGTTACTTTCTCATTATACTTGATTTTGGAAGTCACAAAGCCTAGCCTACCCACCACCCGGACCCCCCTTTTTAAGTTCTGTCTGCATAGCATCATTCATGAAACTCGAGTAATCTATTCAAACCTAAACTCAGTGAAAACTTAGACATTTATACGGCTTAATGCATCTCTGAAGCTTCTATTCACTGGCTTTTAAGGGAGACTGTGCCTTGGGAGGATTCTCCCAGAATTCAGCCCCTTTCTCATGCACAGGATTCCTTAATTCTCTCATCCATCCCTTCCACGATGCCCATCTTTCATTGTGCTCTTCAGTTTAGTCCAATCTGAAATTGCTGCAGGTGATAAGAAAAGTGACTGTCCTTGAGGCTTTCCTCCCAGGACCTGCACACCCATGTGCACACTTTCTTCCAATCCCATATTAAGGTTAGAGCTAAAGAGCTAGTTCCAAGTGCTGGGTAAGGATGTGAGTGTGTGAAACCAGGATCCGTGTTTTGAAAAGAGGGAGAAAGTCTCACTTGCTTAACCCCAGGTTGCCTGAGGTCATCCCAAGAGTAAGAAAGCAGACCTGCCACACTAGATGTCAGCACCCAGGAACACCCAGCTCGGGGGCTTCTGGGACACCTGAAGACAAATGTCCTGAACCCTCATCTTATTCTCGACTCCCTCCCCACCTTCCAGAACCAATTCCCCTCACCAATTCCCAACTTTTCCATTTTGCATCCTGATTCTAGTCCAAACTCAGATCCGGCTTATCCTGATGAGCTTTTGGCCCTTGTAACAGAGCTAGACACAGCCGACCAGTTACCAGAACACCAATTATCACACTGTAAGTAAGAGGCAGGACATTATCATTCAGGAACCAATTGTACTGAGACAGCTGGCTGCAGCCCACAGAGGCAAGCAGAACTATTAATTTATTTACTTTCTTTTTTTTAATGTGGTGCTGGCTGGGAATTGAACCCAGTGCCTCATGCATGCTAGGCAAGAATTCTACCACTGAGCCTCAGAACTATTATCTTAAGAATCCTCCTGGGCATTGAAGAGCAGCCTTTGTGCCTGTGGAGGTTGGCACAGGGGTGGCAGTGCCCTCCTCACCCAGCAGAAAAACCCAGCGAGGAGACCTTCTAGTCTGCCATAAAGTTTCTATCCCCTATAATGAATATAGAACTAAGAATCTGGAGGTTTGACTTTTAATTCCCACCGTTTTCTCTATTGTCTGCATGAATTTGAGCATATATATATATATATATATATATATATAATTTAGTAATTTTTATATATGTATATATATATAAATAAATTAAATATTTTTAAAAAATTGTAGGTGAGCATAATATATTTTATTTGAATGTGGTGCTGAGGATTGAACCCGGTGCCTCATCCATGCTAGATAAGCTCTCTACCACTGAGCCACAACCCCAGCCCATGAATTTGAGCTTTTTGCATCCCCACGCTGGATCTCAGTTTCATGGGTGACATATATTGAATCTTGGAGCACAGACTGACCTAAACCTGTCAATTGTAGCAGGAATTATCAAGTGAATTTTAAGTATTGGATGCTTCGTTTGGACATTTTCCAATACTGTCTGATCTGTGGAAGAACCAACTTCCTCCTTGGATTGGGTAAATAAAATGGCGGCCATGTCCCACCTCAGATCCAAGAAAACACATGACAAGCCAAAAATATTTCTATTTTGTATTATCCTGGTCCAGGATTCTAGAAGAGATGGATATTTGTTCATTCTTCTATTCAAATAGCCAACAATCCTTTAAAACACACCTTTGTTCTGAGCTTGGATCCATGGACATAAAAGTAGACAAGACAGGGATCTTGACTCCAGGTGTCAGGAAATGCTGGTGGGAAGTGATGAGCAGGATGAGTGTGCTTTAAAATGGTTTAAGCTCTCTCCCTCCCTGAGTGATGGCCTCAGTGAGTTCCTGCAGTAAAGGAATAATTCCCAACAGCATTGCTGAGGAAGATCAGTACCATAAAACCAATGGTCAACTGCTTCCAGCATTGCCCAGGGGATGGGGGGAGACACAGGGAGGATCAGGACAGGTGGGGAGTAATAAACATTGTATCAGTCAGGTAGTGCCACAAGAATGCTTCTTAAAAAGCATCCCCGATTTCCAGTGGCTTACAACAACAAACATTTTGTTTTTCTCATCTGTAGGCCTGGGTGTTGGCTGGAGTGGCTCTATTTAAGGCTAAGTTTAGATCTATGATAGATGACTTTTCATCCTTTCTGGACCAGGGGCTCTGGAGCTTGTCTTTCCATAACAGTGGGCAGAAGAGTAAACTGGATAAAGAACATTTTAAGTCTTCCTGCCATTCTCAGTAATATTCCATTGGACACAGCAAGTCATATGGAGAAAGAGAAGGAAGAATAAGCAAGTAGGAATCTGTGAGGGGCATGTTGGGCGGTGGGTGGGGTGGGGTTCAAGGAAAGGTGCTGTAATTTCCAAATCAGGACAGTGTTTCCCATGGGGATTACAACATTGGAGGCCAGCTAGCTACAGTCTCTTCCTCCCCAGAATCTCAGTAACTCCAGCTCTTCCTCACTTCTCTCCTGACCCCTTCTTGTGATTGACGGATAGAGAATATCTGGAAGAATAGATAACATCCCAGCCTCAGTGTGGAAGCTCTCAAAGTGTTTTATACATTCCTGCTCAGATCCAGGTAGAAAAGCTGAACTCCTGGGGATCAGCCTGCATGCCCAAATACTTGAGTGAAGTCTTGAGACCTGTGACTCCCCATGACTGACCAACAGCACAGGGGACCCAAGAGATCAGACCACTCAGGGGTGAAAGGTAGGGGAGTTTGGTTCTCCATTCTGAGTCCAAGTTCAAAGAAGTCAACTTCTCATTACCCTTCAGTATGGGAAGTAAGGCTTCCAAGGGTGTCTCTGAAGCCATCCTTCTGCCCCAGCTCTGATCTGAGCCTCCAGAGCCCAGGGTCCCTCTGGGAGGACAGCCTGGGCTGTCACATCTCATTAGGTGCTGTGTCTTTGGCTGCTCTAGAGTTCAAAGATAAAACTTTTTTTATTCCAACTGGTGATTTTCCTCTCTTGGCCAGGGCCGGCCGAAGCTTCTGTTTCTATAAGCAGAGCCCTGGTTGCTAGGTGACACCCTCACTCCTGGTCCCGGAGGCAACCGAGGCAGAAATGAACCAGAGATCTGAAGCTTCTACTTTAAAGAAAAAATATGCAACCCGAAAGAGGAACTACGACCCTACGTTAATTGGAGGGTTATATAATGATCTGACATGCTTCTAATGTCCTCCCCCCCACTCTGCCAAGACCAGTGGGGTATGTTTAAATATATTTTTTAAATAGGAAAAAAATAGGAAATTGAACTGATAAATATACTTGGCTCTTTTGATTGGGAGAGGAAACTTCTAATTACACAGCTTTTCTAAGCTCTCTCAATCAGATCTACACCTTCATTAGCCTCTGAGTCATTAGTGGAACTTATTAAAACAATTAGATCTGCAGAGAACTGCGGCCATCAGCGTTTCTGACAGCTGCATTGGGGATTTAAACTTTTCATTAAAATTGGATGAAAGCTTTGTGAACCAATAAGAAACAGATGAACATTTCAAATGAAAAATGAGCAAAGAACGAGAATAGATGATTCACAAAAGAGACACAAATGGCCAATAAACAAATGAAAAAAATTTCCAAATGCATGAACCACTGAAGACATACATTAAAACAATAATGAGAAAACATTTTTAATCTGTCAAATGGCAAATGTTTTTAAAATAATGCACAGATGGGGCAAACGTACAGTGAATCTGCTATTTCAATAAACATGGTTGGTATGCAGTTAGGGAAGGTCTTTTAGAAACCAATTTAACCACATACTGAGAGTCTTAATATAAATACACCTTTTGGCTGAGCCATGTGGTGCCCTTATTTACAGAGTTGTTTACATAGCATTATTGATAAAGAGAGAAATCTGAAAAAAATTAACACTGGGATATTAGCTAAATTAAAAAAATCATTTATTAGATGTGAAATTATTCTCAAGATTGTAAAAAGAACAAATCAGGTCATAAAATTGCATACCCATGTGAGTCCACTTCTGTGAAATGAAAGGGGAGGTAATATATACCTGTATATAATACTATAAACTGGGGGTTCCCAAACTTTCTCAGTTCATGAAAGCTTCAGGATCTCAGTGATTCTCTGATGGAGTCCCTAGCACAACCCCATTTCCTCACACACCAAATAAAAACCTGATCATTTCATTTATTAAGTATTTGGGTCCAGACAACTTAACAGTAGTAGTTTATTCTGTGTCCAATAGATATTTCTGTACTTGCACTGAATCTTTCAAATGCCCCACAAAGATTATTGCAATGTCATGGGGTCCTCCATACTGAACTTGGAACTGCAGGTATAAACAAAAATGTACGAGGGTTAAACAAGAAGGCTCTGGAAACCAGGCTACCTGTGTTAGGATATGGGCTCTTTCATTTGCTAATGATGATCTTGTACAAATTTCTTTTCTTTCCAGTGCCTTAGTGTTCCCATCTAATAAATGGAACTATTGAGCACCAACCTCTTTGGATTCTTGTGAGATGTCTACATGCTGGTGCCTGATTCATAGCAAGGGTCCGCTCACTCTCACAGGAGACCAAAGGTGACTTCTGTTTTTTTCCTTATGCTTTTTTTGCATTTTCCAAATGTTACAATAGGCACATATTACGAACTGGGGTTGTGGCTCAGTGGCAGAGAGCTTGCCTAGCACGTGGGAGGTCCTGGGTTTGATCCTCAGTGCTACATAAAGATAAATAAATAAAATAAAGATATTGTGTCCATCTACAACTAAAAATAAATATTTAAAAAAAACACATATTACTTTCATTATAAATAATATTTCAGTTTTAAATCAGAGAAAAGGAGTATCATAGTTCTGTGTACTGAGTGCTGCTGAGAGATGGGCCAAGGCAAAGGCCAGCCAAGTGCCCTGTTCCTGAAAACGGAGGTGGGTAGGAGGAGGAAGGCAGCCAGGGCAAGAGCATCCTTACTCAGCTGTGGTCAACTCCTGGGTACATGGCTTGGAGCCTTCAATAAAGATATAATCTGCTAATTAAGCTAATTGTCTGAAAGGCAGTTTTTGTATAGTCATCAAAAAGAGGCATAAAATAATGAGCATGAAAATAAAGAGATCTTTCGTTTTCTCATTCATGCCTTAGTCATCATTTCAAGTACCTGCCTGGTTGGTGCAATTACAGGCTATTGCTACAGAACTGAAGCTGGTTTTCCAGGGGACACTGGGGTCACATCTCTATATTCTGCCAGAAAGCTGGCCCAGTTCTGTTTGGAACTTCTGGAGTTAGGAATGCTTCTTCCTAGCACAGATTTACCTGGATGCCCTTCCACCACTTACAGGGGGACATTTCACAACACCAAGAGAAAGAGACCTGGGAGAGACCACCAACAGGTGGCAATAGAGAAAGAGGCAGAATGGGCACTTCAATTGTCCCAAACCCCTTGACAAAACCATCTCCAGGGAGATGTTAAGTGTTTGCTTGTATCTCCTGGGAGACCCCTACCATTGCAAGGCACAGGTCAACCTGCCTCCCCTTAGACATCTTTGTTGAAGGGCTGACCTTTTGCAGCCTACTTTGCCTGCAGCAGAGAGAAACTGGAAAGAACCAGGGAATTAACATCTCCCTAGGCCAGCTTTTAGGCAAGACTGGCAGATGTGAACAGCCCAGCTCCATCCCACCTGGGACCCTATTCTCCAGAGTTTCCTCTGAAGTTACCAACTGCAAGATGGTTTAATAATGCACATTTACTGATTTCCTTCCCTGGACCAAATATCCTTCTCCTTCACTTACCCATGTTCTTCCTTTCACCTTCCAAATAAATGACTTGCACTCAAATTCTAGTCTCAGGGGCAGCTTTGGAGGGGACCTCAATCTAAGAGTCTTTGTATAAATCTTTCTGGGAGCAATTCTGCCCATAAACCATTACACATTTGACCATGTGATTGATTGGTCCAAGCCCTCTGTGTCCTTGCTTACCACTCAGTCTTATCAACGTGGCATGTTTCACATCCTTGGAGATGACTTTGGAACCTCTGTGAGCAGAGAAATAGGTGATTCTGGGATCCCTCTGTCTTGCACCAACTCCAACAGTTTCTGCTTGAATCTGATCTATTTTGCATATGGCTTTAATTTGAAGAAAATCTTCTGCCACTCTTGCTGGAAATGGTGACAATCATTGAGCCCACAGCTCCCTCTCAAGTGGGAATCTGGTCTTCCTGAGCTGAGCTGCTCAGGATTCTGGGCTCATAAGCCTTCACCATGGCTCCCACATACAGGGCCTCCTGGAAGCTGTCTGCCTGCCTTGTCCCTTGGCCATCACAACAACTGCCCTCGTGATGGCTGCTTGAGCGAGGGCTATATGTGGTCCATCATCAAACATATCCCCTCACAAGAATCCAGAAAAAAATTCTCTCCTTTGTTGGATTTCCAGTCTATACTTCTGTTTACATGTATTCCTTCCTAGGGTCCTCTGAATCTAGTTAAATGGACTGCTGCAGCTTCCTGATTTGCCAGGACTCTTTCCTTACTTGGAACCTGTGGTATGCAACATAACCGCTTCCCCAAAAGATGTCCACACCCTAGTTCCAGGAACCTATGCAGCTTTACACTGCAAAGGAGACTTTGCAGATATGATTAAATCAGGAACTTGAGGTGGGAGAGCACCTTAGATCTTCCAGGTGGACTCAAGGTATCTACAAGGGTCCTTATAAATGAAAGAGGAGGCCAGAGGATTTGATACAACCATCTGTTAGATGCAATGTGAGTTAGAGTTGATCATCTATTGCTGGCTGTGAAGATGGAAGGGGGACATGAACCAAACAATGAGGGAAGTCTCTAGGGACTGGAAAGAGGAAGAAAATGGGGTTCTAGAATTTCCATAAAGGAAGACAGCTCTGCTGACATACTGATTGGAGCCCAGTGGGACTCATTTCAGAATTCAGGCTTCCAGAACAATAAGATAGTACATCTGTGCTGTTTTAAGGCACTAGGTTTATAAAATTTTTTCATGGCACCATCAGAAATTAATACAGTGTGTCCTTTATGCTGTTCCCTCTGCCTGTACCCACTCCTTCCCTTTTCTACTTTCATATCCATAAATCTCTCTAATCTTCAATGGAACTGCACTAATTCCTGCCTCCCTCCCCAGCTGTCATCTACCCTTGGACAGTTTCAACTCAACCTCCACCTCCCCCAGCCTCGGACCCAGCCCTGCTCTTCTGCCCATCAAAAAAATGCCCTCAACAGTGACAGGTTATTTATTTTTTGTTTTTTACTTTAGCACAACTGGTGTATACTGACATTTCAATCATTTTACTAAAAACAAAGGGAGAAGGAAATGACTTCCAATAACACAAAACTTGAGAAAAATTTATGATGTTTTCAGGTAAAGTTTTTTGATCCTAAAAATCCAATAGCAGCAGCAAAATGCTATATTGGTGTCCAGGGATTTCCTGCTTGGAGTAATCCTGAGACACTGTCTGATCTTCCTGCCTTCCTCCTTTCTGCCTGGCTCCATCCACAGCTTCCAGATTGTATCTCATTTGGGAGGTATTTGAACCCTTCTGAGGCCTTGCCCATTTCTGGGCTCACATCTCCTGCATCCCTTGGTTCACTCAATCCCAATGGGAAAGTCTCAACAAGACAGGAGCCTTTGGGAGGACTATCCTTAAGGCTCACAATAGCAAATGGGGCTCTATAATTAATTCATCATCCAAACTGAGATATTTTCAAGAGTGAAAGGGGTTATAAATAGTTGTGTTTGGGAAATGGGACTCACTCTACTTTTCCTGGACAAACCAGGAAGTTTGTTCACCCTGGCAATGGGTGATCTGACTCTTCCTGGGTTGGGGTTGTTTGAGGACTATTCGTCAGCTTTGTGAGGCAGATCTGAAGTATCTGAGGGGCTAGTATTTTTTTATTTGGGGAAATTCCAGATCCCCTTCACTCAGGAAGACTCCAGAGATAGACAGCCTTCTCTGGATGTAGTAGGAAAGGCTTTCAGGAAGAGAGGAGAGTAGTCAGGCATGAAGCGAATGTATACTTGTACCAGGCAAGGTCAGGCTGGGGCCCCTGGTCTCCTGAGTGATGGCTATTTAAGCAGTTGCTTTATTTTTTTGCTAAGAAACTCAGGGTATTGTAGTGCATGAAGTGATAACCCAGGGTGCAGTTTCCATCTTCACCCTCACCCTTGTACCTGGGTCCCTGATGATAAGCATGCTTCTTATCACAGATTTATTATTATTGTCTTCCAAGCCAACGATGACAGCTATTTATAGGTGGAAGCTGATCTGAGGGTTGATTTTGCTTTGAAAGAGCCAAAGTCCCTGCCGTCTGTACATGGACAGTCTTCATCCATAATGCATGAGGCTGGAGACCCATAACAAAGACTATGTTCATTCACCGGGCTGTGGAAGTTGATTATTTACTCAGGGAAAAATGAGGAACATTTTCTTCTGTAAGAATCAGCATTCATCATCACCCTGTTTCTGTCACTGACCTGAGCTTTTTATTCCTAGGCAATTTTATGCCTTTCAAATGCTTCATGATTAAAAAGCAAATCAAACTCAACTCATCATATCAATCAGGAACAGTCTATGCCCAAGGATTCCAAGGATGGCGCTTGCTGTGCGGTGGGGAGAACACTGGTGAGGAGATTAGAAGACCCAAGCCTGTCCCCAATTTTCAGCTCCTTGACAACTCTGGAATTTCAGATTTGGCTGTTTGCTTTTTAGTTGATATAAGACATTTGAATGAGATTCTAATAATCAAGTCTTTGGTTTATCATTTGTGTCCAATACAACAGCATCAAATATACTTACTGAGACGAGACTCAGATATACATAAAATGTACTTTTCTGCATACACACATGCACATTTGACCATACTTTGCTTTAGAATAATTTTCCTATAAGATCAGAAAACACATTTACCAATTAAAGGTGATTCTGCTTCTTCTCTTTTGTGTAAATCCCAGTTCATTCTAAGCTCAGCTTCCTCTCTGGAATAGTGCTGCTGACTTCTCAAGGAGCCTTCTTACCACTGTTGCTTTCCAAGGCACTTCTCAGTGCAGGAGAAAGCACATGACTTCTCATGGCCTTGCAGGAAGGGGGCCTGAGCTTTGCATGTTGTCCTTCAGCCCTGCTAGTCTTCTCTGAGCTGTTCCCCACCCCTGCCCTGGTGGCTGCTTTCCCTGCCCTGGTGTCTAATAACTAAGCGATCAAAGTTTCTTCCTGGGCAGAGCTTCACGCTAATGCTATAATACTTGTCATTGCTCCGCCATGAGCTTCCTGTTGAAGCTCCAGGATTCTCTGCACCTGCATGTCTTCTCTAGTGGCACTTGTGGCTGGAGGCTGCCTGAGGGCACCATTCCAGATCTACCTGCTTGGACGGCTCCCTCCTCAAGTGCTGGCACTCCAAGTTGGGTCTGAGACCTTGTGTTCCTACGGTGTTGCCTTCCTGCAGTCCTGGACCTCTTCCTAGAGCACCCGGTATTGTCTAAACCTCCAACCTATCACCTCTCAATCTACAGAGCCCCTGCCCCAGCTCCACAATCAACTCCTGACACTGGACATTAGGTTTAGAGTGAAACTTAGTGTAATAACCTCCACTTTGCTTTGATATATAAGCATTTGGTCCAAAGAGTTCAGGCATCCTAGGCCCGGGGCCCTTTTTAAAAAGGAAATATAATCAATCACAGGTGAGGAGGTGGGCAAGGGGGGACAGATACACAGATACAACTTCTCAGATTTTGACTCCTGACCTGCAGGTACAAAGGTGATCAGGATGACATAGGAGGAACGATATGGAGATAGGACAGAGTATAACACATGCAGCCATAAGAGCCCTTGTTCCTGACCTGCCTCTGTGACCTCCCAGTGAGCTGCCGCAGGCCCAAGGACAGAGAGATGTCTTTGTGACTTCCAGCCACAAGACCATTGCCAGCATGCTAGAAAGCCCGGCCAGTCTCCACTCAGCAGAGCTTCCTTTCCTACTTTCCCCCCTTCTAAAAAGTCTCTGCTTGGCCTATAAGGAACATTTCAAGTCAAACGTGGAAATTAAACAATATAAATTCAACACTAGACAAAAGGTTAAATAAAAAAATTAAAAGAGAAATTAGAAAATACTTTGAGATGAATAGAAATGCACATCATATCGAAACTCATGGCATGCAGTAAAAATAGCCCTTAAAGGGAAATTTTTAGCTGTAAATGCTTATATTGCAAAAGCAGAGATCTCAAATCAATAGTTTAAACTTTCACCTTAATAAACTAGGAAAAAAAAATCAAACTTGATCCAAAAAAAAGCAGAAAGAAGGAAACAAAAAGATAAGAGGGGAAATAAATGAAATAGAGGATAGAAAGACAACAGAGAAAAATCAATGAAACAGAAAGTTTGTTCTTTAAAAAGAACAAGGCTGACCCATCTTTACTTAGAATCATCAAGAAAAATAAGACTGGGCTGGGGATGTGGCTCAAGCGGTAGCGCGCTCGCCTGGCATGCGTGAGGCCTGGGTTCAATCCTCAGCACCACATACCAACAAAGATGTTGTGTCTGCCGAGAACTAAAAAATAAATATTAAAAAATTCTCTCTCTCTCTCTCTCTCTCTCTCTCTCTCCTCTCTCACTCTCTCTTTAAAAAAAAAAAAGAAAAATAAGACTGAAGGAATAGACATTACTACTGACCCTACAGAAAATAATTATAAGTAAATATTATGGACAATAAATTAGACAACTGAGGAAATTTGCAGAAGTTAATAAGCAAATCCTAAATTCAATGGAAATTAAAGCGAATTAGAATAGTGAAAGAAATATTAAAAGGCATAAAATTAGAGAAGTCACACACACTTCCTGATTTCAAAACTACTCCCAAGCTATAATAATAGAATAAGAGAGTGGGGTATGGGCATGAGGATAGATATATGTATCAATGACTTTGAGAGTCCAGAAATAAACTCTCATATTTTGAGTCAACAGACTTTCAACAAGGGTGACAAGACAATTCAAATGGTGAAAAAAGAGGTTTTTTTCAACAAAGGGCACTGGGACAACTGGGTAGCATCATGCAAAAGACTAATTTGGACCACACACCATTACCACTGATAACAATTAACTCAAAATGGATCAAAGACCTAAATGTAAAAGCTAAAAATCTTAGAAGAAAATAAATAGGTAAATATTGCCGCCCTCAAATGTGGCAATATTTCTTAGACATGATACCCAAACACAAGCAATACAAAAAGCAAGCATTTTTTTTTTTTTTACAAAAAGGAGGAATTGGACTTCATCAATATTAAAGCTTTTGTGCTTCAAAGCATACCATCAAGGACTGGGGATATAGCTCAGTTGCGAGAATGCTTGCTTTGCATGCACAAGGCCCTGGGTTCAATCCCCAGCACCACACACAAAAAATTGAAAGACTCCCTACAAAATGGGAGAAAATATTTACAAACCATATATCTGAGAATTTGTACTGTGAAACTCTTGGAATTCAAGAAGACAAATAATCTAATTTTAAAATTGGCAAAGGATCTGAATAAACATTTTTCCAAAAAAAAAAGATACATACATGGCCAATAAGCCAATTAATAGCTACCGGGGAAATTCAGATTAAAATGATGATGAGATATCACTTAGCATCCACTGATTATAACCACCATAATCAAAAAGGTAGCTAATAACAAGTATTGGTGGGAATGTGGAAAAATTGGAGCCCTCGTGGGATGCTATCAGGAACACAGAACTCTGCAGCTACTTTGTAAAATGACATAAAAGTTCCTCGCAAGGTCAAACACAGAATTGTCATATGGCTCAGCAATTCCACTCCTAGAGAAATAGAGACATATGTCCACACAAAAACTGGTATGTGAGTATGTACAGTAATTTTATTCATAGTATCAAAAGTGAACACAATTTTCAACAGATAATGTTCAACAGCTACTGACTAGATAAATAAGATGCTGTATAGTCATACAATCAAATATAATTAGGCAGAGAAAAGGAAGAAAGAACAGATAGATACTGCAACATGGATGAACCTGAACACCTTAAGCTAAGTGAAAGAAGCCAGCCACAGAGCACATTATTTATATAGAATGTCCCAGAACAGGCAAATCTGTAGAAATAAAGATTAGATTGGTGATTGGTGCTGAATTGAAGGAGAAATAAAGAATGATAATTAGAGAGGATGAATTTTGTTTTGAGGTGATAAAAATGTCTTAAATTGATTGTGATGATGGTTGTGTAACTGTGAATATACTAGAAGCTACTGACTTGAGCAAACTCTTTAATATGTAAATTGTATCTCAAGAAAAAATTTTTTAAAAAAAGGAATTTCTTTACCTCTGGTGTTCAGCTGACAGAATAACAACTTGAAATTGCTAGTGATCATGTTTGCCTGTATCTAAAGGAAGCCAACACAAAAGGAGAAAGATTTCTAAAGACAGTATTTGAACCCCTGATCCAGCCATGCCTGAGGACATAACCCCAGGACTTTTTGGCTATGTGATCCAATTAATTTCTTCTTGTTATTGTTGTTTTTGCTTAAGAAATATTATGTATCTGAGTGTCTAAGACATTTTTAAGTAAGAAGTGGTAGGAATTGGAATGGCTGCTACAAAGATCAGACAATTCCTACCACTTCTTACTTAAAAATGTCTTGGACACTTAGATACAAACTGTAGAGTAAGTGAAACTCATGAACGTCAGCCATCATTGGCTCTTGGAGCCAAAAATTTATACAAAACCCAGTTAGCTTCTGAAAAAGCTATGTGAAATTTATTCGAGTTATTCAATTTAGTAAAAGCAAGACCATAAATATGAATTTTTAAGCTGGAAGAAATCTAGACATCATCTGACTCAAGGGCTTCTGTTTTACAAACTGAGTTAATTAAGAAAGAAAAATACTTTCCTTCCTATTCATTTGAAAGAGTGATATTAAGTTTTCATTGCACTCCACATTAGCCTGGGTTGGTACTAGAAGTCAAAGCCATGTGGTTGGCTGTCTAAGATGTCATGGGATTGGCCATGGCAGTAACCACTTAGAGACCCATTTTCTTATTCAAGCCAAATACACCATCTTATTAAAATTCACTTCTGAGCAGATTTGAAGTTGCATTTTCAAATTTGATTATACGGTTTGGGGTTGATGGAAGCGAGTCACTGAAGTAGAGGTAGAGATTCAGGTAGACTAGCAGCAGTCAAGGTCAGAGAGGAGGGAGCAAAGGAAAGATGGCTGAAGTCTGGAAGACACTAAGAGGAGTCCACTGTCAGTTAAGGGAAGGAGGAAGGAGAGCACCAAATGCAGTAGGTCAACTTGATCCAGGACTTCAGACAAAGCAGGAATGAGGATGGTTGAGTAGGAGGCCACAGAATGAAAACTAGGGATCTGGGAAAAAGTCTGGGCTAGCAGAGGTCATGAAGTGGGATGGAGGGCCTTGGAACCAGATAGAGGTCAAGGACAGCAGGAAGGGACTGGGCTGGGAACCGCCTGTCCCAGGCAGCGTCCCTGGCTGGGTGGAGAATAAGGGAGCAACCTGACTCTTCTGAGGTCTCTTTCTACCTTTATCCCACCTCAGACCTGGCCCCATGTTCTCTCTTGCTGGGCTCTGCAGGCCCTAGCTTTGGATCTGGCAGCAGCTCAGAGGTGGACACATGACATCCAGAACAACTATCTGCCTGTCAGTTCTGTCCTCCGCCAAAACCTGTCCCAAAGCCAGGACCTTGAAACCCACTGCTCTTCCAGCCTCAGCCCCGACCAGATGGGCCTGCTCATTCTCCAGTCCTCCTTGAACTCGTTCTGGTACACACCTCTTTCTTCTGGAGCTTCTAGGCATAGTTCCCATAACACCTCTAGAAGCCTGCCTGGCCCACTGCAGCTGGAAGGCATGCTCAGACCCGTTCAGAGCTGCTCCTATAGCTCCCAGATTGCCTGTGAGTGTCACTCTCTGATTTGTATGCGAATATCTTACTTCTTCATTACCCTGCCCTGGTCTTGCACAGTCTGGGTAGCTTAACTGAATTTTTAACTCTACTCTGATTTTACTTGCCTTTGAAGACAAGGTTCCTAAAGACCAGAAAATGCTCTTCAGGTGGGCTGCCTGCAACTGGTTGAATCTAAGATGCTACCAGAGTCACCGACCAGACAACATCCTAGATGGTGTTTAGAGAGAAGGCAAGGATCCGCTTCAAATATAAAACTTTGACTAAGATTTGTCAAAAGACCAACCTCCCCTGGGATAAAGCCTTGCCCTGCTCCATGTTAGAAGTCAACTCTCAAAGTAGGCTAAGATTAAGCCCATTTAACATCATGTCCAAGCCGGGTGTGGTGGTGCATACCTGTAATCCCAGTGGCTCAGGAGGCTGAGGCAGAGGATCACAAGCTTAAAGCCAGCCTCACCAAAAGTAAGGTGCAAAGCAACTAAGTGAGACCCTGTCTCTAAATAAAATACAAAATAGGGCTGGGGATGTGGCTCAGGGTTCATGTGCCCCTAAGTTCAATCCCTAGTATTAAAAATAAAATAAAAATAAAATCATGTCCAAAAAGGGTAAATTTTTACCCTAAAGATACTGTAATCCAAAATAGAAAGAGTTACATAGAGAGCTAAGGGTTTGGACAATTTGTGAAATGTTTGAGAAAGTAGTAAAAAGATTTTAGAAAGGAATAAAACTCAACAGAAGGAACAATTACCCTCTGGTCTCATTTTGTATCTTAAGGTATCCCTGATATCTGAAAAACAGTAAAAAGATTGGTGCAACTGCCTTTCTGAGAATTCAACAACCAAGAGTTGGAGACCAAAGCTAAGGAAGATAAAAGGGCTAAGAAGACAGTGAATATTTTGGTCCTTGCCCTCCTGTATCAGCAGGACCCAGGGGATCATGGGACCTCTCCAAAAGAACTCTGCAACTCTGTGAGTCACCTGATCTCCTGATAAGGGAAATCACAAGGACCCTAATGCATAGGAACTAATCAATGCACGTTCTGCACTGGAGAGTCATTGGAGAGGGGAATGACCCCAGTGATTCCAAGCAAGGCCATGTGGTCTACAAGACGGTAACCCTTTCCCGCAGATGGTACAATTGGTTGAGGGAAAAGACTGGATGAGTCAAGAGTCTCCTCCCAAGGTCATATAACAAATCCCTGAGGACTTTTGGCTAATCTTAGCAGAATGAAGAAAAAAAATTAATTTTTGACCAACATAGGGGACATCTGATTGATCTTGAACACCCAGCAGGGAAATATAACCAAAAACAAAGGTACTAAGATAAGGGTGAAAAAAATAATCAAAATGTACTTGACATGTACATAAGGGTCCTTATGGGTGATTGGCTGATACTCACTATTTAAAAAACTGCATCAGAACACAGCCTTGCACAGAAGCCACCACAGTCTTATACACAAAGTACTTCTGAGGACACAAGCCTAGTACCTGTTCAACCTCATAGTGAGGTCACTTTGTTGATAATCTTTGTGGCCAAAGATTAATATTATCTTGATGGTCTGTAAGGTACAGAAAGCTTTGTCATTATTTCTGATCACTATTCTTATTTAACCATCTTGATTATCAGATAATATATGTATTTTAAGTCTTTTTCAGCCCTTTTCACTTTATGAGTCATTTTGGGGAGAGAAGGACCTCCCCACTAAGAATGGAGTAATTGTTGGTACCAATGGGCTCAGACTTCTTGCACCTTTAGTGCCTACCAGGCACTCTGGGTCTAATGTGACTTCTGGAAGTCACTTGCCTTCAGCAAGAGAAGTCATTAAATTAATAAATCTCACTTATGTTGACAAATCTCTGTAATAACTAAGAGGTTGATTCTCAGTAAAGTGAGTTCCCTGGTCTACTTCCCTATCCCACATTTAGAAGTTAAAAAAAATATGATTGCTGTCTGACTTCACATACTAATGAAGGATCAGAGCAAAGGGGAACAGAATGAGATGAGCTTTGAAGCAGGGCGCAATCTGGGTCAACAGTGAAAAAGCAAAAAATCTTGCCAGCCGTGAGAGGTCCAAATTTCCAGTCCCACTAACTCTTCTGAAATGTACTGCTCAGCCTGTCTTAGAATAGAGCCATTATGTTACTTTGACAAGCATTCTCTGATAAAGATTTGGCTTCTTGTATAGTTCTGCCTATAGAGTAAAAAAAAAATCCAATGTGAATAGTCTAGTTACTGAATGTTCTTATTTCTTTATTTTTTTTATCTTATTCTTTTAGTTATATACAACACCAGGATATACCCTGACATAATTACAAAAGCAAGGAACTCGGTCCACTCCAATTTGTTCTTATTTTTGTTTTATAAACAGATTTCCTGTTGTCCACCTCGGTCTTTGTACTTTTGGGTTATCTGAAGCCATTCTCTGCAAAGGTTTCCATGTCTGCAAAGCAGTGACCAGATCCTGGGACCTAGGACCTGTAATAGAAGTGGTACTGAAATATTTTAAAACATGGTTAAAGAGGCCCCACCAAACAGCACCTGTTTTTTGCTCCTTTGAACCCCTTAATAGCCAGCCTTCTCCTCTTGCTCTTTGGTCCTTACATCTTCAGTGGTCTGGTCTCATTGGAAGCCATCAAGTTAGAAATGATAGTTTCTTAGGCTTATGGATAGTGAGGCCTAGGACTGTGTTAATTTAAGATTAGCTAGGAAAAGCTTTCATTCCTCTAAAGTGCCTTTTGACGGCACCTGAGTTCAGCTTGAAGAAGTTATAGAAGACATAAGGTCACCCTTCAGCACTTCTCAAGAATACAGAATAAAAATAAAAAGGGAGGATTCGTTCCCCTGGCCTGGTCTTCTAGCGCCAGGGTGTTCTAGCTGAATTTTCACCACACCAAATCTTGCTCTCCTTTGAGGACAGGATGTCTGAAGGTCAGAAACTCCTCTTCAAGTGGGCTGACTGTAACCACCTGGATTTGAGTAGCGCCAGAGTGAGCCTGGAACCACCTGTAACTTCCTTCTAATAACAAGCATGGGTAGAGTGCTCACCTCACATGGAAGGCTCTGGGTTTCATCCTCAGCACCACATAAAAATAAAATAAAGGTATTGTGCCTAACTATAACTAAAAATATTTTAAAAAAGAAAGCATGGATATTCCTCCCCTTTATTAGCCTATCCTCCCCCCGCCCATGTCTTTCCCCCTCTATCTACAACCTCCTGACCCTAAAGGGTAGAAGCTGATCTGTGAATTTAACTCCCACTTCTTCTATTATTATCCAAGTCAGTCTGTGCTGGGTCTTGTTATTGGTTCCATAATGAGAAAAAAAAGGATCCAGTCTTCGAAGTAAAAAATTGGTAATAAATTGGTGACTAGACTGTGAAGTACTGAAAGTGCAGGGCCAGATTCACGTTCTCAATACCTAATATATGCTGCAATTAAATGAATGAGGCCACTGGATGGAGTTTTTCTTATTTAGTTGCCTCACCAGCCTGATAGCAGGAAGCATTTTCTAACAGGCTGTTCTAAATCATGTTGGTTTTGTATTTCATGGAATTAGTTTGGGGGATGTTGGCAAAAACAAAACCCAAGGGTACCTTTTAAGTAAAGGACCCAGTGTTTACAATCCACAGTGAAAATACAATAATGAATACCCTGGAGGTATCTCGAAGGCAGGGCTGGAATTTCAAATTTGTTATAATCATTTTCCATCCAGCGTGAGAGCTATGAAACAGCTCAAAATTTCCCTTAAATGTAATAAACAACCTCACATAAGGGAATAGAGGATGTCTCTGGGCCAGTATTGCACGGGGAAGGATATAAATGAGGATCCCACTCCTTGCTGGGGGTGGAGGTACTTCACCTCACGCAACAACCAGCTAATTCCAGGCCAGGGTGGGAAGATAAAATAGATGGAAATGCTATCCTTGTTTGTTACAAAGGCATCAATTAGTAAAGTAACCAAAAATAATATTTCATGATATAAGACCACTTTTGAGAATTTTTCAATGTGATAATGGCATTGTGGTTAGGCTGCTAACATAAGAATCTTTATGTTTTAGAGATTGTACTGAATGGTTTACTAATGAAGTGATCAAGAGCTCCCAAATTTGATTTAAAATAAGCAATGAGGATTTGTTATGCTGTCTTCTCTAATTTCATATGTTTGAAATTTTCTATAATAAAAAATGAAAATAAAATAACCGTTTTGACAATCCCAACTTGCTGACTGCTATGGTTCGTTGTTGCGTCTCCAGAATTTCACCATGAACAGAAGTGGGGGCAGGCTGGGGGGAGGGCATCAATGTGGTCCCTGGGAGGAGGGTGCTGTTTGGGAGCCTTGTGAGATGCATTTGTATAGCAAGGGATCTCTTAGCTTAGATGGCTCCTTTGGAGGGGTTCATGTCAGTTAAGGTCACCTGCAGGGAGGGAAGAATACAAAGTCCCCCATGACTCTAATTCTGGGCTTAGAAACCTTCTGTTGCATTTGACTGGCTCCTGCAGGAGTCAGGTCATAGAGAAGGAGGAGGAGTCAGTGAACCCCAGATGCCATTTCCCCACTTCTTGGACTGGTCTTATTCTGTGTAGACATGCACCTGACTCTGAGTTCAAAGAGGGTTTGACCGACTAAGTGATTGACTGCTTGATTAATCAATTGATGGTCCCTGAGGAATGGTGGCGGGCTTGTTGGAAAGCACGCACAGCCTAAGGCTGAACATTGTCTATAGATGCTCACCCCCTCCCTCTGACCTGAGCATTATTTACCCACAGAATACATCAAAACTGCATGGAGAAGTGCCTGGAAATACCGTTTCTTTTCTTTGCTCTTTTCAGGTTCTGGTTCTAGTGCTTTGGCAGCTTAAATTTTGAGAGAGGTTTTTGCTGAGAAAGCCTCCTACTTAGATGCTGCCTAAATTCTGCAACCATGTGTTCGTTCCTTAAAAAAAAAAAAAAATTATACATGGTTGAGCAGTTAGCACTGCTCAGAGTCCTAAAAACACACAGCGAGTACTGTTCACCTCTAATGAATATAGGACATGAACAACTAAAATCCCACTAGGTCTTTTTCAATTTGCATGTGCTTATAATTCTCTAATTTGCTTTCAAAGACCCAAACTCATTTTCCAAATTCTAGGTCTATATTTCACTGGTCTACTAGGTATCTTCATTTTGAGGTTTTCTTCAGAAAATCCAATTAAGCATTTCTAGTGTATGTTTCATCACCTTCCTGTAAACTTGTTCCTCTTCTTGTATCATCTGACTTGGGAATTGGCCAGGCCAGAAATCCCTGGTGTCAGCACACTGGCCCCTTAATTTCTTTGTCCTCATGCTCAGCTGATTCTGTCCCCTGAACCACCTTGGGAATCTATTCACTTTTTTTCCATCTGAAATCCATTGCTGATTAAGACCCTCATAATCTCTCTCCTGCATCCTGAAAACACTCAGAGCCTGCATAGTTCCAAGTGAATAGACTTAGGGTATTTCCTTTAATCATAAAAGAATCATCTCAGGATGCTAGGCAGGGGTTAGCCATAATAGGATTTTGGTGCCAGACTGGGAGCTGGATCTTCATCCAAATTCTTTCCTCTGTCTTAATAGAGGCGATACAAGGTTCTTAATCAAGCGGATAAACACCGTGACGCTGTGCCACAGGTCACAGACAAAGGAAGGACCAGGCAGATCATTTTGATCCTTGGTTTCAGATAGTCTCAAATAGGTACCTTAGCTTCATTCACAGAACCTAGGAACAAACCCTAGCTGCAAACAAGTCTGAGAAATATGTGTAGCTTTCCTGCAGTTGTAAGTCAGGAAGGCAAGCTGTGGGGGAGAGGTGTGCTGGGTTCAGAGCACGCCTCTCTATAGTAACTGCTCCTATGAGTAATGGCTTGCCAAACTCTTCTAGGGAAAGCTTCATGAAAGAAAGGTAAGAGGAGAATGAAATAAGCACTAAAAAAGGTGTAGAGAATACAGCCTAAATCCAATTTCTACAATTCCAATATTTCTTGGACATCTCATATTTGATTTTAAAAATGACTGTTGATATTGCCTTCTACTTCATAATGTGTCTGTTTCCTTACATACAAATCTAGTATTTTCTCTTGAAAGTTGTCGAGGAAAATTGATCATCCAGATAAAAGAAGTACCTTTATATGGCAACTTTTTCAATCCCTAAGACACTGTGGAGCACCACCTGGGATAAAGCCAGAACTGCAGAGTTGGGGACATTAGGTCTCTGGGGCTCCCACACAGTCCCCAACACTAGCAGGAACTAAGTCAAGAATTCCTTAGAGCTAAGATTTCCTCTCTTACCCTCTGTAGGATTAGGAAATAGGCAAGAGGATCCCACAGAGAGGGGGATGCTGTGCCCTGATTCTTCTCATAGGAGCTGGGGGATGCAGAGGAGTGTGAATATTTTTGTCACCCCTTCTACTTTTCATGTATAATTTCTACTGTTTCACATAGCTCCCTATTGATTTGCAAATTAATTCAATCTCTTTCCAAAACAGTGACCGCTTCCCACTTGTCATTCTCAAGACTTTATCTGCAAAGTATCCAACATTTTTTTAATTAAAGCTTGTTTAAAGATGTCCTCCTTTGATAAAGATGCAATTATCAGGTATACAGCTGGTGCCTCAGAATCATTTATCATCTTACAATCGATGCGATTGATTTAGCTTCTGAGCCCTAGGCTTCTGAATGCTTTCCAGACAACAGTAGCCTCACCAAATGGTGACCAAATCATTTTTATAACAATGGGTAATAGATGAACCCTTGGCAGAAAAGGGATTCAAGAACATCTTGACTTCTAGAGTCCTTCCTTTCAGTCTTAGGATCATTAATGGGAAATAGTCCAGATCCTAAATTTGCAATCCATATCTCTGCTCTGGGAATTAAGGACATTGTCTAATTATCCAGGTATACTTTTTGAAAAGTATATATCTTGGATTAAGAGAACCATATGCATTTGCTATTTCTAATATATAACTCTAGAAAATTACAAAACTATATATTCTAAAAATTCATAGCTATTTTGAAAAGCAAGAGAGGTGCTTTTGATGGAAATCATGAGGGATGCCTGAGAGTCAGGAGGCAAGAGAAGGAGACCTCTCAGAAAG
Source organism: Urocitellus parryii (assembly GCF_045843805.1). Taxonomy (NCBI): domain Eukaryota; kingdom Metazoa; phylum Chordata; class Mammalia; order Rodentia; family Sciuridae; genus Urocitellus; species Urocitellus parryii. The sequence goes on from NW_027551777.1 coordinate 3,188,826, forward strand.
AAGAGGCAGGGGAAGCTTCCTATTTGAAAAGGTAGGTAGAGATGCCTGAAGGGGTTCTGGTTGGAATACGGCAGGAGAAGCAGCCTCTCTTCCCATGCCAAGAAAAATATGGCAGAGGGGTCGTGAGTATAGACACTAATTATCAAGAAACAGCAGTACCCTCCACGGCTATTAATCCATTAAGAAAACAGCAACCTCACATCCAGAAATCTGGATGTTCCCCACACAACTGCATGTTGTCCATGGTAAATAATATCATGTGCACAGAGAGGCTTTCAGGACGACCCTAATGCAGAAGTGAACACAAATTTACAAGACACCTGAAGAAAATCAAGATTATAAAAGAGATACTAATACAATAGAGGATCAAAGCACAGTTAATCAAATACAACTTCACATGGGTAAGAGAGAATTTCACATCAGGCAGCCAAAAGAGAGAATGAAGTCAATTTCTGTGAACTAATATGGTGTGATTGCCACAAAAAGTGTTCAGCAGAAAGGCAAATTTAAGCAGGAAACGTTTTAAGTTACATAAAAAAAAATAAAAACCCACTTTGTTTTTCCTTTTATATGTCCTTATAGGACTGTGCTTAGGCTGTACTCTCCTGCCAGGTGTTAAAGACCAAGTTGGTCAAAACTGACCTTGTTCCTATCTGCTCTTGAGAGCTGAGATTTCTCAGGGATCACTCCTGGGGATGTATGTGAACCCTCTTAGCTCCTTTAGCTTTCCTCTACCAGGGGTGCCATCTGCTGGGATGGGTCAGGGTCTTGCTGACCATATGTGACTTCTCTTGGAAGCATCAGGGACATTTCCATCTCCAATGACACTCCTCTTTGCAGAATGTGCACTGGTTAGTGAAGCAGGAAACATATTGTGCTGCCTTTCACTATAAGAAAGAGGGGGAAATGAAAATACATGCAATTTTTGATCATTTCTCTAAAAAGAAATAACTGAAAGGAAAGGTCAGAGGCTAATAAAAAGCGGTTACCTATAAGGAAGGGGAGAAAGAGGTTGAGGTCATGTGGATGGAAGGGAGAATTTTCTAAGCAGTTTTTCATGTAGCTTTCACTTTTGAGTTACATAGATGCTTTACATATTTAAAAAACATGTTTTCTTTTTCCAGATTGCATTGCCAATTCTGGGTCCTTTGAATTTCCATATAAATCTTAGAAAATTTCTTCCAAAAAAAACCCAGTCACAAATTTGATAGGGGTTGCATTGAATCTGTTGATCAATTTGAGGAGAACAGTAGTCCCTTCTTATCCTCAGGGGATCTGTTTTAAGATCCCCCTCAATGGATGCCTGAAGCCACAGATAGTACCAAACCATATATATACTGTGCTTTTTCTCCCTATCCATACCTACCTATGATAAAGTTTGATTTTTAAGTTGGGCACAGAAAGAGATTAACAACAACAACCAATAATAAAATATTAAAACTATAACAATATACTTTAATAACAGTTTGAGCTTTGTGGTCATTACTAAGTAAAGTAAAGGTTGCTTCAACATAAGCACTGTGATACCATGACAGCCCATCTAACAACTGAGGTGGCTACTGGTTAGTAGGTGGTACTGTGGTTTGGATACGGTTTGGGGGTGTTGCCCATGGGTTTATGTGTTGGAAGCTTGGGTCCCAGTGTGATGATGATATACCCAATGAAGTGGTACCTTTAATTTTCAGGGTCCAGCCTGGAGTTGTTGGGTCATTGATGGTGTTACTCTCATAAAGACCTAAGGCAGTTCTCAAGGTCTTAAGTTGGTTTTTGCAAAAGTGAGTCATCATATAGAAGTAAGCCTGGCCCCTCCCCACTCTGACTTCTTATATCATTATGTGATTCTCACTTTGACACATGCTCCCAGCCCTAATGATGTCTATCAAATGACACAACAAATGGAGCCCTCACTAGAGGGCTTTCCACCTGTAAACCTGAGAACTAAATAAACCTCTTTTCTTTATAAGTTGCCCCATCTCAGTTTCTTCAATACAAGAATGGAAAATAGATGGGCTGGATGATATAAGATTTTTATCACACCACTCAATTTTAAACTTGTCAGAATCAATAAAATCAAAAATTATCAGTTGCTAAGTTCTGAATTTTTTTCATTTTTTTTTTTTTTTAGAGAAGAAGGGGTGTTCCTGTATTATCATCTTAACAAGTAACTGTTCCTGTCTATGGTCATGGGATTTCTTTCCCCCATTTACTTAGATCTTTTTGATACCTTTCAACAATATTTTACAGTTTCCAGGGTAGATGTCTTGAACTCCTTTTGTTAAATCTATTCCGCAATTCAAAGCTGGCCTTTGAGTTGAGGCATATCTACTTTATCAGAACTTGACCTGACTTTTGAAGGAGTGCTTTTAGTTCAGGTAGGAATTTAAGAAAAACTGTGTTTGGGGATTAAATAAAAGACACAACTAAAATTTTATCATTTTTGATATTACTGTTATACAGACTATCTTTCCATATTTTTTCAATCCATTTATGTATTCAAATCTAAACTGATGATAAATACTGATACACATCTCATTTCCCCCAGGGATTTGAGAAACTTTTCCCTTGCTCTGGATTGACATACGTATTGGGTCTACTTTGAGTGGTTTTACTTTTGCTCCAGAGGTCTGTCTGTGTTCAAACATCAATACAATATTAGTTTAATTATTGAGGAGTTTAGTATGTCAATATACAGTAAGGCTGGCCCTGGGTTCCCAGTATTTTTCCTCTTTTTAGGGTTTTTCTAGCCAATTTTTTCTTCTTTTATTTTTCTCTACAAGAATTTCATATTCATCATGTCAAGTTTCAAGTAGAAAATCTTTTTGTGCTTTTATAAGGATCACATTAATTCTTTAAATAGAGAAGTGTTGAAATTTCTGATTCTGTCTCCCTGTGCAAGAATATTTCATATCTTTCCTTAGATTAGGTCTACCTTTTGGACTTTCAGGTGTCTATTTTAGAGTTTTAAACATTAACATTTGCACATTTCTTTTTAAATTTATTTTTGGATTTTATCTTTCTGATGCTTAAGGCTAGTGGCAATAGCTAATTCCTCGCCTTGTTCCCATCTTCAATGAGCACATCTTCAGTATTTCCCCATTAAAGAAGAAACTGGCCTTTGAGTTGAGACACACTTATTTTATCAGAACTTGGCCTAACTTTTGAAAAGCCTGGTGAGAATTCAGGGGAAATATTGTTTTGATCACATAAAAGACAGACACAACCAAAGAACTGTAAGAAATGTAACATGGCAGGAAGTGGAATCCTGTTAGGGGAGAGGCAGGAAATGGAGATGGAGATCACACAGGGGCAGACCTGGAAGCCCTCACGGGCTGTGCTAGGGAACTTGAACTTTCCTCCTTTGGTAGTAGGAGACCATGAAAAGTGACTTAAAACTTGTGGAGTAAGTAGATCTACTTAGGACTAAACATGAAAACCATATATGTATTTTTTCTTTTCTTTTTTTTCCCTACTTCCAAAAGCTGAGAGTTCTTCAAGGGAGACTTAGCTCCAGATGCTGAATCTTCCTCCAACCCCTGCATGAGCCAGGAGTATGCAGAATTAGGCAGGAAGAGTTCTACCTCTATCTGGAAGAGGCCTCCCAACTCCATGGAGGAGCCTGGGGCTATCCTTAGAGTCAGCCCCAATTTGCATCTAGTTGAGAATAGGACTCTCTTTCCATTTCTCTTTTTCTGAGCGGAGTGCTGGAAACAGCCAAACACAAAGCATAGCAGAGTGGACAAAGAAAATGATGTCGATGTTCATGAAAAATTCAACCCTAATTATACTTCTGGAAGCCAGTGGGAGTTATGAAATAGTGTGCCCAGGATGTTCATCTTGTTAATAGATGCCAGCCATGGGGTATTTATTTTCCATGCCATTTATAAATCCTTTGATGGGCAGAAGCTACTTGCATCAGTCCATAAAATTATAAGGTATAAAGGATATTATGCTAATTCTTTGGGATGACTTTCATTTAGTATCTGGTCATGAGCATGCCTTGCCTCCTGTTAGTGCAATATTCCAGCAAATGCAAGCATCAGCTTAGCAGGGTATTAGTCAAAAGTATATGCACTAACGGGAGCTCAGACACCAATGATAAATTTTGCTGCCATTTAAAAGTAATTATTTGTAATATTCTGTTAAAATGGTCTTTAAATTTCATTTCTGACTCTCATTTAGGAGTGATAGCTCCCAGATTTCAATCATGGGCTAAATGGCATACACAATGATATGGTTTTTTACCCACCCGAGGAGGAAAAAGTTCAAAGGTAAGTTTTAGTAATTAAGGCAGAAGCAGATCCATTTTTCCAATGTGATAGCCCACTTTCCCAAAGCAAATGAACAGCTCAGTGAGGTGAGCACACAAAAAAGCTAGTTTTAAAAAGAAAACTAGCTAGGCTTTTTTTTTATTTTTAGGAGAACAGAAACTATATTAGCAAGTTTTGTGGGGGGTGGGGGCCGAAACTGAGTTTAAATCTCAATCTTACTTTCACCCATATTTGTTCGGATTTAACCACATGAAACTTCTGCTACTCTATGTTTTTCATGTACAAAATTGGTTATTTCATATGGTTCAACATCATGGTTACATCCTAGAAACTTGGCATAACTGCCCAAACTCTAAACCTCCTATCCTTCCAAGTCTTTTTTTTTTAAAGAGAAAAAGAGAGAGAGAGAGAGAGAGAGAGAGAGAGAGAGAGAGAGAGAGAATTTTAATATTTATTTTTTAGTTTAGTTTTCGGCGGACACAACATCTTTGTATGTGGTGCTGAGGATCGAACCTGGGCCGCATGCATGCCAGGTGAGCTCGCTACCGCTTGAGCCACATCCCCAGCCCTCCTTCCAAGTCTTTCACTTCCTGGACTGGTTTACAGCTGTTGAGGCCCATAGAGCCACAGTCCCTTGGGCACCTGTACAAAGAACTTCCACATACATCTCAGCAAGAGTTTAAAATATATATCTACAAATTCTTTGAAATTGTTTCCTTTGTGAAGCGAAGCAAGAGGATCTTCAGCTTTGTCTCCCACAGGGTTGTTATAAGGTTCTGCATTTTGTATAGACACAAAAGGGCCAGCCAGGGATTGAGCAGGTGGAAATCTCAGCTGAGCTTCACCCACTAAGGCTTTTCCCCTGAGGGGTCTGTTCTTTAATTCAATTGTTCCAAGTGGGGAACTTTAGCAGTATGTCTTCTCAGAAGGGAGGCTTTTAAAAATTCATTCTGTGTGCTAACTGGGACCTTGCCCTCCTGGCCCAGGAGGAAGGGACAATGCACCAGAGAAACTGTGTGGTCATTAAAATTCCTCATCCTGTGTCATAGCAGACAGACTGTTTTGAGGGAAATGTATCCAAAATGTATCCTCTATTCCCAAAAGATAAACTGCTCAAACTAAGGACAAGGAGAGTGTTGTCAGACCTCTGTTTTGGAAAATGTGGGGTTGTTTCCTTTTTCCAGCAGATGGCAGGGCCTGATGTCCTGTGGGTGGGAGGAATTTCCAAGTTCAACACCTGAGGTTCCTGATGTCCTGATGTCTATGGCATCTCCGTGGCTACCTTTCCATATCAGCAGAAACAACTGGCCAAGCTAATGTGGACATCTGCCAGACACCTGCTGGGATTTTCCAAAGGGAACTGCCACTCCTTTGAGAGATAATGCTCAAGAAGAACGAAAGAGAGAGAGAGAGAGAGAGAGAGAGAGAGAGAGAGAGAGAGAGAGAGAGAGAAAGAGCTGGTAGAAGTAAAGGACCTGGGAGCTTAGAGGGCCAGAAGAAGAACTTGGCCTTGGATAGCCTAGCTGGGTCAAAGAGAAGATGGCTTGAGTGACAGAGGAGAAGCTGGTGAGGTTCACATAGCAGGACAGGGTAGTGACCAAACTTATCAGGAAGACAAGTCAGGAAAGATGAAAAAGATTGATAGGGAAAGGTGGGGCCAGGCAGGGATCAAAAGTCTTGGGATCTTTATACCAGTCCCTGGAGTTTATGGAGGTGAGCATTACCCATTAGCTACCCCCCAAAAGATGGCCACAAAAGGTGATCATTTGCCTGATCGGGAGAGAGGAGCAGGTAGAACTCAGGACCTATAGAAGGACCTGCAGTGACGATGTTCAAGAACTCGGGCTGGGGTGCTCTAAACAGAAGGGATAGTTTCCCATGTGCTCTTGCTCACACATTTTCATTTGTGATACAATCAGTGATGCTGTAGATAAGGACTGAAATCCACATGATGGAAGGCCAAACATCCCCCTTGCCTTCTAACCCAGCCCCCTTTTCTTTCTTTTCTGCTATGTACATTACCTACATCGTAAACTTTGACTAGAAGGTAAACTGCAAGGCTTACAAAAATAATTATCGAAAAATACTACTCTGATGGTCCTGAGATGGCACCAATGACCTTGAACCAATTGCACAAAAACAAGAACAACCTCTCATCGAGAATTTTGATTGAAGTTGAAAACCACTTCCTAAATCAAAGGCACAAGTTCATACATCCAGTCTTCCATTCTATAAAAATCTTGACCTTACTTTAATCTGGGGGCTACTTGACCTTTATGTACTCTCTGATGTGTTTCAAATGAATAAAGACTTTAATTTCTATCTCAGTCACCTAAATTTTCTTTGGATACCTGATACTTTTGTGACTGTTTGGGTCAAGACGAGGGAGTGGGAGGCAGGATCAACCTCTCTCTAACATTGGACTTTGTCTAACAATACTTTATTGGGAACATTGCTGTCTAGGTCAGAGAGAGTTTTAGACATATTATGAGTTAGATGGAGCACCAAGATAAAGTGATATTCTGTTCACCTTTTCTTAGAAACCATCTTCAAAGAAAGGAGGTGTGTGGAATAGGGGCAGGAGAAAGAAATTTAAATATCCTTGGGTGAGTGATGAGTGCACATTTCAGCTCATGAACAAAGGAGCTGAAGAACTAGAACTTGCTTTATACTCCATGACTCTGTTTTTCTCGTTCAAGTCCCCATTCTTCTGGGTTACAGAAAAAATAAACTCAGTCCTTCCTGGGACCTCACACAATCTCTGAGTCTTGCCAAGGGATTGGGTTGGGGGAAGCAATTTGATCCTTAGACATCAGTGCCCATGGTGGGGGGCGGTCATGATGAAATCTGTCACCATGTCCTCTTGACTCTCAGGTTAGGTAGCTCTCAGCGATACTTGTACTGGGAACTTTTCTTGAATGTGACCCCTTCTGGGGTCTTTCTGCAGCAGGGCTGCCAGCCATCAAGAGCATTCCTCTCCACTCCTGGGACTGCTCACAAGCTTGCTCTTCTTTCCCAGCATGGGATAGTCTGTTTTTAGTCTGGGGAAAATCCTTCTCCTTTCATGTTTCTTCAACTCTAATTAATTATTCTCAGGAACCCTCTTCTAAGTGCAAATATAAATCCAATGAGGCTTCTAGGGTAGTTCTATTTTCTGATGGGGCATGTGCTTCCTCTAATGAGCACAAAGATGACTTAAATGAGGAGAAATGGAGAGGAAAAAAGAACACACACACACACACACACACAAACACATACATGTTTCTTTTGGGTTTTATTTGCCTTCTATGTCTGCTCTATGCTGAGGCTGGCAGCCTGGGGTTTGGAATCTACTGATGGGGTAATGCTCCTTTGGGTTGATGGCTTGGATAGAAATAGAGAGCTATCCTCCAAAGTGAGTATTACCATAAAAGATGGGAGGGAATTAGGGCAGCAGCAAATGTATGGCAGTCTTCTCTGACCTTTTTGCCATCCCTTAGTGATTAGCTGTTTCTCCTCTGTGCCTCCCAAACAGTTCTCTCTGATGACACAGCCCACATCCTATTGCAATGACTGGCTTCACTCCCATCTCCCTCCCTAGATAAGGAGCACTTGAGCTGAGGGCTTGCACTTACTCATCTGTGCCCTCTCAGTTCCTGAAATGCAGAGACTGAATGGAGAGAGATTGAATGAGTAATTTTTTGGGAACATTATGGACTCTCTGTGACTGGCAGGTGACTAGGCCTTGCATATGGAAACTATGGATGGCACGAAATGGTGCTGCCCAACAAAATTAGAATTAATGGATTGGAAGCATGAGCCAAAGCAAGTCAGAGAAAATATAATGCTCAAAATGATAAAATCATGGACTTGAACTGCAAAACTCAGCTGAAACAGAGATGATGTGACCAAAGGGTGGCACATACAAGGAAAATGTAGAGGTTTTAGTTGACTCTAAACTCAACGGGGTTATGTAGCTGACAAAAAATAATAATAATCAACAAAAGCAAGCAATCTGAAACAAAGCTGCATTAGGAGTAATGCCATCTAAAACAAAAGAGGTGTTAGATCAAATTTTTTCCTGGGGTGCAATGACCAGCCACCTTGCACCATATCTACTGAAACACAAAGACCAATGAGAATACCTCCAGACAATATTAATCAGGAAGGTAGTACACCTCAAAACCTACCTTATCTTTCTTGTAACTGGTGCTGGATCTACTGAATATCTATGTGAGAAAAAAATGAACAAACACAAAATTAACTCACACAATACATAAATATTGACTCAGAATGGATTACAGACCTACATGTAAAACCTAAAACTATAAATTTCTAGAAGAAATCATAGGGGAAAGATGTTTGCGATCTTGGGGTTGGATTGTCAGAACATGAAAGACATGAACTACAAAAGAAAGTCCACACACTGGATTTCAAAACAGAAAGGAACTCTTGGAAAGTTTCCTTAAGATAATGAAAATGCAAACCACAGACTGGGGAAAAATATTTGCAACATACATATGAGACAAAGAACTTTTATCCAAAACAAATGAGAAAATCTTCAACATAATAAGAAAACATGTAAAAATGTAAAAGATTTAGGTAAATACTTTATATACACATACTATATATCCATCTCCACAAAAAGGTGTTCAACATCTTTAGTCATTAGGGAAATAAAAAATTAAACCCTCAGTGAAATAGCACCGTAGATACACTAGAATGGCTAAAATAAAAATGACTCACTAGACCAAGTGTTCATGAGAATATGGAGCATTCTCATATACTGCTGTATGTTTTCTGGTCTGGTGGGAATGTAAAACAATACAGACACTTTGGAAAACAGTAATGGTAGTCTCTTAAAACATTAAACATATGCCTACCATATGACCTAGTCATTTTACTACTAGGTATTTACCGTAAAGAAATGAATAATACATGTCCATAAAAAGATTTATGCACTTCATAGCAAATGTTTATTTGTAACAATAATAATAAACCCTAGATGAAACCCAAATGTCCATTATTGGGTATAAACAATTTGTGACATATCCATACAGTGGACTATTACCCAGTAATAAAAAAGAACACACCATTCAGGCAATAATATGGATGAATCTAAAAATTATGATAACTTAAAGAAGATAGACAAAAAGTATATTCTGTACGCTTCCAGCTGTATACAATTTATACTTCACATACAATTATATATATATAGTCTGGATAATGAAATCCTATCTATAATATCAGAAAGAAGATCAGTGGTTGCCTGGAAACAGATATGGATAAAAGGAGGAATTCTAAATGGGTTCAAGGAAACTTTTGGCAGTGCTGGAAATTGTTATCTTGATTGGGGTGAAGTAGAGATAGATGGGTCAAACTGAACAAATTGTACAAATTAAACATACACAGTTTGGTAGACTTCAATTTTATCTCAGTGAAATTGGGGCTGGATTTTTGCAGATTTTTATCTTGGAGGAATACGAAACAATTTCAGACTTTTATGGAACTAGTCTTAAAAATTCTAGATGTGTTGAGCCAAAAGAAGGGCGTGGAAACACACAGAAGGTGAAATAAGCAACAGTTGGAAAGCTTGCCGCTGTCCACTGTGCTGAAATGCTGGAAAGAAGCAGGGCAAAGGCTGGAAAGACACTACCTTCTGCAGAGAGGGTCACCTGGCATGTAGGAGATGGCCCAAGGACAGCACCACCTGTGCATTGTCACCAAACACAGCTGAAATTCAGGGAATGAGGCCACATGGGTCCTGCTCCACAAGGGTTCAACCATAATTTGTTTTCTGAGCTTCATCAGAAAGTTTCACATTTGCAGGCACCAGACTAAAATTTTCTTTGTCAATTTTGAGTCTGGGATGGCTATAATTGGAGGGGACTTGGTGAAAACAAATGTTAGAGCAGGACACACACTGCTGCAGGGACACTTGACCTTCTCCAGATGGTGCCACCAGGCCTGGCTCCTCATCACTCTTCAGCTGAGCATCAGCACTGTCAGCTCCCTTCTTTTGCCTCTGTCTTCACCTCCTGCTCTAATATGACTTGGGGGCAGTTTTGAGAGTTAGAACCATAACAAGATCCTTATTGCCACTGCCGATCAACAAGAAGTAGAATTTATTGAATACCTTGTTATCCATAAGATTGCAAAGTCTGACACAACACTATCCAGTCCTTTGTATGTGCTAAAACCATAATCTTAGAAGCCCTTCTCTCTACCAGACAGAAATCAGGCACACCTTGTTGATCCCCTACCAGGTAACAACTAATTTGTAAACCACTCTTAGTTGAGTGAACCAGTTGTGGCATTACTGATGATGCTCTTTCCACACATTTTCCTTCAAAACAACTGGAGATAGGAATTAGTATTCCTATAGTAGTATTAGTAGTAGTAGTAGTAGTCATAGTAGTAGTAGTAGTAGTAGTCTTGTTTCATGTAGGAGGAAAAAGAGACCAAAAAGGTATGCAAAAACCTAGAAACAGGGGGAAAAATATGCATAACTTATCAGTGTTATACTAAAACCATTGTCCAACCAGCCTCCTAATGATCAGATGATTCCAAAAGGAATGTAATTTTGTTTAAATATGTAGTATGTAGTATAAGTACTTACTCAGTATTTTGTATTTTAGCAAAGTGGGTATATTAGTCAGTTTTCAGTTCTGTAACAAAAATAAAGGTTTATTTTGGCTTATAGTTTTAGAATTTTCGGTCCCAGATAGGTGTGCCCTATTGCTGTGGGTCTGTGGCAGAACGTTATGGAGGAAGTCCTGGTGGGTGCACGTGGTGGAGGAAAGCTACTCACCTCATAGCCAAGAAGCAAAGAGAAGGAAGAGGAAGGGGTTGAGGTCCTATATCCCCTTAAAGGTATTCCCCAATCACCTAAACACCTCCCACTAGACACCACTACTTGAAGTATACTAATAGCACCACTCTGGGGGAACACATCTTTAACACATGGGCCCTTGGAGGACACTCCAGATCTAAACTATCGCAATGGAGATTTTTTGACATATTTTGAACTGGCTTTAGAACCTCTGTTTCATTTTGTATTAACCAAACTGTTCTCCCTACAACACACCAGCTGAGTTAGTTTAGTATAGTAGTGAATTTGAATATTCTTAAGAGAAATGGATTCAGGAGAGAAGGGGATTTACTCCCAGCCAAGGAAGCAGCCTGTGTTAAAGGAGATGACTCCAGGCACTCCCAGCTCATTTGGAACCTGGAGCTGATCCACACAACTGAAGGGAGAGAATGGGTGTGTGTGTGGGGGGGGTGGGATGTGAAGCTGGAGCAGGAGCAGGGATAAGTGAGGGGACTATGACAGCCAGGAGGAAGCCATGACAAGTGCATCAGGACAAGGGTCAGAGATTTGCTGGAAAAGGAGTGACATGAAACAGTTAGGGCTGCCATTCCAAATTTCCTCTGCATTACTCAAGGACTCAAAGTCACAGCTGAGGATGTGTCAAAGTATTAAACATTGGGCTGCTGTGAAGTAACATGATCTCCCCACACATTTCTTAAAAATGCTTTTTGAAGTTGGAAATAGAAATCAATGCTGGCTCCCACTCTGGAGCACAGAGGAGAGAGAGAAGGAACTCACACACTGGTTTGCCAATGAAGGGTGAAGAAGGCCAGAGGTAGGTCCCAGGAACTTCTAAATCAAATCTTATTTGACTCAATCCATTAAAATATCCATTACAAACATAAAACGACTTGAATTTTTTAAACAATAATAGGGCAAAACTAATGCAGAGTTGATTAGATGTAATAGCAGTTAGTATTTTAAAAATTATATATCTTTAAAAAGAGGTGGTAGATAGTATGAGAGGGTAATTAACCCATCTGCTGAATTAATTGCTGCTTCCCTTGTCATCTAGGCTAGCGGTGTTAGACAAGTGGGAGGAACATTGTTCGTCAAAGCAAAAAATATTAGAACTGACCTAAAAGTGTAGGTGAATAGTTAAATAAATTATTGGGGGATATTCTATATATATTTTTCAAAATGAGGTGGAGTGCCTTGCTGTGTCCTAAGAAGGAATCATGGTTCCTCTTGCCTGGCGTAGAGAAAGCATCGATAAAAAAGTAATTATTGAATGAGGAAGTGGGTACATTGTTAAGTGAACAAAAATAAACAATACATAGAATGTAATTTCGTTTATTGTTTTAAACAGGATATATACCTTCAGATATATTTATTTTTCATATCTGGATAAACACAGAAAATATATGTATGAATACATGTCAAATCACTGTAGTAGTTACTTCTGACCAAAGGGCTGGGAAGAGAGAGAGAGGACTTTTTACTTCAGAAAAAAATAAATCAGGGGCTGGGGATATGGCTCAAGCCGTAGCATGCTCGCCTGGCATGTGCAGGGTGCTGGGTTCAATACCCATCCTAAATACCACATAAAAATAAAAAAATAAAGATATTGTTTCCACCAAAAACTAAAACATAAATATTTAAAAAATAAATAAATCAGGTTCTAGAAGGACAAAAAGCTCAGACATGTGAAATGATACAAGCAACATGTAAAACTTCATACCAATATAATCACACTTTTATATATATTTATTTTCAAGGATGTGCAGAAAACCAAACTCTTTAGAAGAGTTATGGCTGATTGTTGTTCTCTTTGATGCTTTTTTTTGTATTTCCTAAAATATCTATAATACAGATGGTTTCTCTCATCATATACAGACCCACACTTCTTTAGAAAGAAAAAAATTAAAAGGAGCTTTACCCAAATTCAGTTTTGTTAGTATGAAGGCATATTCCTTATACCTACAACTTAAGGAACATTTTAATGGATTCCTTATTTATGAAAACATAAAAAGACTCCCCAGTTGTAGGAGTCAGAGTTCTTATCCATCAGTTCACAGTCCTTGATAACTGATGTTCACAGGTGCCCAGACAACACTGGAACAAATCTGTGTGATTAAGCTCCCCAAGACTTGCTTGTTCCGTACTCACTTAATTTACCCATTGATCTCACATACTGAGGGCTGTCATGCATTTACTGTTTATGTCAAGCACTGTCCTCAGTCACAGTGATTTCTGATTCATTAAGCTGCCTCCAATAGATAGAGGAATTAGTTAGCTTCACAATAAAATCAGGCAAGTTTTGTATAAATAGGCAAACATCACAAAATCTGAGTTCTGCATGTGTGTTTCTGTCTCAGGAGACCATGCCTTTGCATATTCACATATCACCAATAATGGGCTCTGCAGACAGGAAGCTTCTTCAGGCAGCTTTGTAGGCTGTGGGTGAAGACAAACTGGAAGAGAGAGGAAGACAAATGCACACACCACATTTCAGTTTATGAGCAAAACAAGGCAACATTTTGAGGATGTTCCCAAATAAGTGAGGGGGTCACTTGTGACTCTATGGGTTTAACAAATCAATAGGCATTTTATCCAAATCAGGCAAAATCTTCAAGCAAGAGGATCCAATCACAAAGAACAAAGGTTGGCACCCTCTTCTTTAGAGCATCCCACTCCAGAAGGCAATGCATGACCCATAGGGTCTGGAGGTGGGGAGGTACTGTGACTAAGAACCTTGCCTCCAACAATTTTGTCTTTCCTGAGTAGAGAAAAAAAGATATTCTCTTAAAGTTTGAACTGACAGACAGGATGGAGCTCTGAAACACTCAAATTTGAATTGATGAGGTTATCAATGAAGGTCAAAGAGTCTTTCTCAGGGAGTTTTTCAAAAGACCTTAGTTTTTGTGTCTTGGAACTGGGGTAGCATATATGATAACGATGTGGCTGTGAATGGATAAAACATTTCTCCAGTGAGATTTGTTAACGCGGAACAAGAATTTTAAAATATGTATGCACTTTGATCTAGTAATTTCACTGGTAAGAATAAAGAGGACGAATTCCTGAGCCAAGATTTATTTATGAAGACACCAATTATAACAAAGAGAAATCAGAAATGTCATAAATATCCTGGAATAAGGGGGTAGGTTCAATAAATTACAGTTCATTTTTATGTAGTAGTCATGCTGAATATTTCTGGCCAGTTCTTCTCCTTTGATTGAAACACAGGACAAGATTGGATTTCCTGGCCCATTCAGCTTGGGTGCAGTCATGCAGCCCATTCTAACCCATGAATTGTAAGCAAAGTAACATGAATCCATTCCAATCCAAGAGTTTAATTATCAGGGATAGACATCCCAGAACTCTCGGTTTGCTCTGCCACAGTAACCAGAAGTGTTTTAGGTATGATTTTATCATAAGCCTGGATCTGGAAATGTTAATGCTAACAGTGGTAGAGAGCAGCAGCATACTGTCATGCAACCTGAGTGAAAACTAAGCAGTGTTTGGGGATTGCTTATACTGCAGCATAGCCTGGCCTATCCTGACTATTATGAAGGAAATATGATGCAACCACTCTCTGATAAATATGACATAGTTAATGTCAGGCAAATATTCACAATTTACTAGGACACTAAAAACAGCCTCAATAGGAAGATTGCAAATTCAAAGCCAGCCTCAGCAATTTAGTGAGACCCTCTCTTGAAGTAAAAACTAAAAAGGGCTATGGATGTGACTCAGTGGTTAAGCACTCCTGGGTTCAATCCCTGGTACCTCCCTACCCCCCCCCCAAAAAAAAGGCAGCCTTAAGCATCTATGCAATTTGAACCATTTTCCTATATCTATACAGAGAAAAAATACTGATGAATATTTCCAAATTTTGCTGATTAATGAGTTGCTAAATTATGTAAGTCTTTGTTGTGAGTGCATATTGAGGGAAAACAGTTACTTCTTCATGAACTAAAGAGCCATACATTCTAAAAGTTTTAAATTCTGAGCAAATCCTATGATTTCTTTTCAAATATGTATCTGAATTATCTTTCTTATTTATATTTTACCTTTTTATTTTCACTATTATTTTACTTGTTTTGAAAAAGTATATTTGAATACTTCTCAAATGTATAGTCTTTCATGTTCTGTTTGTTTTAATACAAGAACCTCTTTCTCCTATAGCTTTCAAAACAACTCTGGAAAGGGGGAAAGAATACTGTGTTATACTCATATATAAAAAGGAAGGGAGGTAAAATTTTCATCTACTTCTGAGGGGCAGAAACTGCCCCAGAGTCATATTTTTAAATATTTCCAGTCTGTGGCCTTATTTTTTATAGCAGTTTTGCTCTATTTTTTATTTTTTAATATAAGTCTGTATTATTGTTAAAATTGAGGGAAAGTTATACTTAAAAAAATCACTTTGGATGGACCCAGGACTCTGCATTTCAAAACAGACTCCAGATAATTCTGGATTAATGAACTTTGGATACCTACTCTTCTAAACCTAGTCTTTAAAGATAAAACTTTCCTTTTCCAAATTTCAATTAGGATAAACAAAGGAATAGAACTGAAAGCTAACAGAGGATATTTCCCAATCCCCAAAACCATTGGGAATATCTTCAAGGTGGAGTGAAATGAGATCGAATTCAGAGGTGGACCCACTGTTCCCCAATCCATCACATCAAAGGAAGCACTTCCAGGAAAAGAGTCCAGGGAGACCCGCTGCCTATCAGAACCCACTAATATCCTCTGGCTTTCAGCCCTGGCATTGTAGGAGTGTGGGTTGCTTCAGTAGAGTCAGTTTCTAACAGTATCATTATCATTTGAAGAAAGTTCCTTCTATTTATAGTTGACTGAGTTTTTGTTTCTTTCTGGAATGAGTTGATTTTTATTAAATATGTTTTTCACCATCTATTGAAATGTACACATGGTTTTCTTCTTCAACATCTCAATAAAGTTCCTTACATTAAAAATTTGCTCAAGTTGGATTAAGTTTGCGTAGTTGGTATGAATCCTGTTTTTAATATATTGCTTGATTTAATTTGCCTCCTCTCGCCCCAAATTATCATTTTGATAAAGTAAGCTGGGTCTATAGCTTTCTTTCCTTCTCTCCTCTTTCTGATTTTGGTAGCAACACTATCTGCACCTTGCAGGATATATTGGAAACATTTCCATAGTTTTACTTGATTAAGTAAAATAGGACTTTTAAGTAATATGGGAATTTTTAATTCCTTGCAAATTTGAAGAAACTTGCCAGGAGAATTGACTGGGCATGGTGATATTTGGGTATAGATACTAAACCAACCTTCCATTTTCACCTGTGCTTATTGTTCTTTCTAAATTTTCTGTTTCTTTTGTCAATCTGATCATTTTATTTCTGGTAAATCTTGTGGTTTTACCTCCTGACTTTCTATTTTATTTTTAATATTATACAACTTTCCCTTCAATTTTATAAAACTTATTTGCAGTCCTGGCATATTTATAATTCCTAATGTTCATTAGTGTTTTCCCAAATTTCATCTTAACTGAACTTTCACAGCTTCTCTGCTTTGTATTTTCCACCCTCCAAAATTAAAAAAAAAAAAATTAAAAAAAGGAAGGAAGGAAGGAAGAGAGGGGAAAAAAAGGTGAAGAAAAAGAAAGAATTTCCTATGGGTTCTAGTGTTCCATTTAATTGATTTCTTCTTTTATATTTATTATTTACTCACGTTTTGGGATTGCTTTGGTCTTCTTTTTTTAGCATCTCTATTTGAAAGCTTGGTTCATTTATTTTTTTTAAAGATCATATTTTCTAATAAATGTACTAAAGTTAGAACTTTTTAGTCTGACATTGGCTGCATCCCACAGATTTTTATATATAGTGCCTCTTGTCATTCATTTCTAATTAGTCCATAAGTTCAGTTTGATTTTTTTTCCTCTGTAATTAAAGTATTTTGAAGAAACTATTTCTGTCCCACTTGAATGAATAGTTTTGAGGAGGGGTTAAATTTAGCTTTTTTTTGCCACCATTTGTTGTTTACCAAATTTTATGGCAGTTTTTCTTATCGGAAATGGTCAAAATTTACTTTTAGACCTAAAATGAAGATTTGGGGGGTTTTGTTTTGTTTTTGTGAATGCTTCACAGTTATTTATAAAGAACATGTCTTCTTTGATGTTGGCTACAGAGTTTTTTCTACAGCTGTTATATCAAGCTTGATTACTATGTGATTCAAATCCTCTAGATTTACTTATTCTTTGCCTACTGATACCTGACAGAGATAAGTTAATCTCTGTATCAATTAGCTGTTGCTGTAAAACAAATAAGCTTCAAACCCAAGAGTTTAAAACATCTCTTGTTATCATTCATGTATCCATGGTCAACAGGGGTTGTGTTGACTTGTAAGGGGCGTGCTGAGTGCCTCTACTGCAGGCCATGGTGGACAGGATGTCTGGGTGGCTCTGCCCCTAACTGCAGGTGTGTGGGTCAACTGGGGTGACTGTGGCTAATTCTGTTTCCTACTACAGGTCTATGGGTTAGTTGGAAAAGTCCTATGACATAGGCTGGCAGTAATTAACACTGCCCTTGTCAGATCAACTCATTGATCCAAGAATCAAGAGAACATACACATATGTCAAGAATTCTGCCCTCTCCAGTTTTACAATCTGCCCTGAACCTGGTCTGACTTTTCTGAAGATTCATGTAACAGATTGAATAGTGTCCTAAAAAGATATCTCCAGGTCCTAATTCCCAATGGTTGTGAATGTGGCCTCATATGGCAATAGAGTCTTTGCAGATGTGATAAAGTTAAGGGTCTCAATAGGAGATGATCCTGGATATAAAGATAAATCTGATGACCAAATGTCCTTATAAGAGACAAAAAAAAAAAGAGAAGACAGAGAAGGTACTGTTAAAATGAGGTACAGATTGGATTAATGCAAGCTAGAGAAAGGCATGGAACAGTTTCTTCTTCAGAGCCTTCAGAAGAAACCAATTTTGCTGATTTCTTGATTTTGGACCACTAGGCTCCAGAATGCTGAAATAATACATTGATGATGTTTTAAACCATCCAGTTTATGGTAATTTGTTATGAGAGTATCTTAGTCCATTTGGGATGCTAATAAATCACCATGGACTGAATCACTTGTAAGAAACAATTATTTCTCACAGTTCTGGAGACTTGAAGTCTGAGTTCAGAATGCCTACATGGTTGGGTTCAGGTAAGGACTGTTTTCCAAATTTCAGGCTGCAGACTTATCACTGTGTCTCCATATGGCACAAGGGATAAGCAACTCTCTAGTATCACTTTATAAGGGAAAAAAATCTCATTCATAAGGGATTCATGCACAGGCTGCTCCCAACATGACCCCACACATGGTCTTGCTGATATATAGTAGTAATAAATTCCCTTGACATGCAGGGTGTTTCTTTTGCATAAAGCTGTGCAGGGATCTGATTCTAGTTATTGGCCTGGAGCCAATGAAGAGTGGTGGGACAACTTTAAAAGAAAACTGCTTTCTTTGTGAGGCACCATTCAAATGAGGTCAACATGGTCCCCAGGCAAGGGTAAATTATACTCCCCTGACTGAGAGAAAGGTTACTTTTGCAAACAGGGGAATTTGAGGGTGCTACCAAAATGTTCTCAGTCCAGGCCTCACAGTCTCACTCTTTCACTATTAGCTATTTCTTTTGGTATTTTCTGCAGCTCTGAATCATAATCAGATTCTGGGTCTAACTTTAAGCACAATCTGACTTGTGACTACAGCAGATAAGCAGATGATGATCTTCTCAATAGTTTCCATATAAGCTAGAAGTCAAAATAATAAGTTACATTTAGGAGGAGGAAGACAATGGTTGGAGGAAAGTTTATGGAAGGCTTATTTAGTGCTGTCAATTTTATATTTATTAATCTGGGACTGGTTATGTGGTTGTTTTCACTTTGTAGAAATTCATCAAAGTCTACAGTTATGATGCATGCACTTTTCTGTAAGTTATGCTTCAATGAAAAAATGTTCTTTTAAAAAAGTTTTAAAAGAATAAAATTATCCAGTGCTGGGGCCTGTAGCTCAGTGGCAGAGTGCTTGCCTAGCATGTGTGAGGCCACAGGGTTCAATTTTTAGCACCACATAAAAAATAAAATAAAGGCATACTTTCCATCTACAACTATAAGTTTAAAAAAAGAAGAAGAAGAATAAAATCATCCATAGAAACTTTCTGGCATGAAAAGCATATTGAAAGTGAACTTCACTGAGCCAGTCACGTTTTTTTCCCTAAATCTGTAGTGTTGCCATAAATATCCAGACTAGACCACATCCTTTTTAATTAATATTATTTCCATAGCAATTAATTGAATATACTATCCTAGTCTCCAAAGACATTGTCTTATGATTAGTTTTTAGAAACAAGAGACTCATTAATAAGGATAAAAAGTGACAACACTTTATTTGGGAGCTACAAGCCCAAAAGAATAAAGAAAAGGAAAAAGGGTTGTGAAAAAATTGGAAAATAAGTGAGAGAATGCAAGGTAACATATTACTGCATTGAGCACCACTTCACAAGGAACCATAAAGAGACATGGCAGGGCTGTAGCTCTCTCCTCCTGCCCCAGAGCTACTCTGATGTCATCATTTGGAATGATGGAGGAAACCCACTCAGCACTCATGTTGCACAACCTGGAAGCACCCAGAAGTTAACATCCATGGGCAATGAGAACTGATGGTAAATGCTCCCCTTTCATGCCCCAGAATGGTAGTTCTGAGATGCATTTCACAAGACTCTGTAGACCACCCCACATCATTGGGCACCAGTCACCAGCCACAGTGGTGTCAACCTAAAAATGTATCTTTGCATTGGTTTTCCCTCCTCTTTTGTTCCTCCTGTCTCTCACTTCTATTCCTTGTGATCACTTCCCAAGTGAATTACTTGCATTCTAGCCTTGCCTTTGGCTCTGCTTTAGTGGAAACAAACAGAGCAAAATCATTCAACAGGATATTTATCCAGCATGCATGACAGATCACAGCAGGAAGCACACTGGAGAGAAAGTATGCCTGGATCCCTTCCATCCCACATTTTCAGAGGGTCAAAACTTACCTCACAAGGAGACAGTGCTCACCAGTGCTATGTTGTCATCTTGCTCCTTGTCAATCATTCTGGAAGTCTGATCCCATTTTGAAGGGTGACTTGATAAAGTAGGTGGAGGTAGGGGAGTAGATGGACTAGAGCAATCCAATTGGATGGCCAAGTTTACCGTACCATTCCAGGGAGGAAACCATATTTGGAGAATCAGGAGAATCAAAAGTTGGCAGAATTAAGAGTCTGTGTTAGTCATCTCTGTGTCAGTGTGAAAAATACCCAAGGAAATCAACTTAGAGGAGCAAAGATTTATTTTGGCTGACAGTTTAGAGCTTTTATTCTATTTTTGGTTGGCTCCATTGCTGTGGGTTTGTGGTAAGACAGAGTATTGCAAGTCAGAGAGAGCAAACCTGCTCACTTCATGGTGGATTGAAAATGCAGAAAGAGGGGAGGGGAGAGACAAGGTATAGTCCCACAGGGCACACCCCAAGGATCCACTACTTTCAACTAAGTCCCATCTCCTACAGTTTCTACCACCTCCCAACAATCTATTCAAATTTTAAATCCATCAACCAATTGATGACCTTAAAGTCTTCATGATCCAATCATGTCCTAAAATCCCCGATTCTTAACATTGCTTCATTGGGGACCAAGCTGTTCACACATAAGCCTTTGGAGAATATTCCAGATCCAAACCATTACAGTCTATAGAACAGTCATATGGAGAATATCCTGAAAGCCATTGAAGATCTATTCTAGGGCTCAGGGAGAGAGGTCAGAGCTGGAGATATGGATTTGGTAATAGGGCACAAGAGGCCAGTTTAGAGGTTTTATTTAATAGGGGTAGCTTAGATAGACCTCCAATCTATAAAGAAAGGAGCAGAGAAAAGTCTCGATTAGAGCTCTGGTACTGAGCAGGGCGGAAGTTGTGGAGGAAGAGAAGTCAAGGGGAGAGGACAATTTGAGTTAGAAAGAGAACCAGGAGGATGCTCCGTTGTGGAAGCCAACAGGGTAAGTGGGGAAAAGACTGAGAAGGTCAAGCAGAATGAAGACTGAGAATGAATCTGTCCTGTCTGGCAGCTAGAAAATCATCTGAAAATCCTGAGAAAAATCTGCTTTATCAGGAGTATGAGCACACAGGTCAGGCCTTAGTGGGTGAGGAATAAGTAGAAGGTGAAGTAGAACCAGCTCCATAGATGTTCTTGGAGGATTTGCAGATGTCAGGAGGAGAGGGAAAGAGAGCTAATGTTCATTGGGCCAAGGGCTTCCATATTATGTCCTCACAGCTGTAGTTCACAATTCTGGGACAGAGGGACCACCCTTAAAGGAGAGAACAGGAAACGGGTTTAGCACAATTGCTGGATCAAGGTCATAAGACTGGGTAGGGATGAGTTTGCATCTGGGAAGTTGCACCCAGGATTGTTCAACTCTGATTTTTATTCTCTATCATACCCTGGGGAGCGAAGCAAGGATCTGGGGAGGGCATATTAGGCTTTTCCCAGGCAGATGGAGAGGAAGGCCACAGAAAGAAAAAGCTACAAGCAAACAGAAATAAATGAGAAGACTGTCTCAAGGCAGTGGGAGGTAGCAGAACACCACATATACATAACCTGATGAACAATTCAACAAATAACAAAACAGTGAACATGGTTTTATCTTGTCTTGGGTTCCTCTTTACCTTCCACTCTCTAGGTTAGCAGACAGCCCTTACACTTTCTTGCCCAGAAATTAGGTCATGTTATTCACTAAAATAGCATTGGCCCAGGTGGGTGCAGGAGGCCCCTCACTTACAGTCCTAGACATGGAATATTTCTCTCTGGGAATAAAAACAGCATTATATAATGAGCAAGAAATAACAGGACTTCTGTGGAATTGGCAAGATAATTTAAAAGAAAAGGTTTCTTTTCCTTGTGTATAATTATTTTAAACATATATATTTTTAGTTGTAGATGAACACAATAGCTTTGTTTTTATATTTATTTTTTTATGTGGTGCTGAGGATCAAACCTGGTCTTCATGCATGCAAAGCAAGCGCTCAACCATTGAGCTACCACCTCAGCCCTTCGTTTCCTATAAGTTTGAACTTTTAAAAAATAATTATAGATTTGCAGGAAGTAAAATAAATTATAAAATGAGACTATAAGTTTCCCAGTCAATGGGCAAAACAAATTGAATAGTTAATGTTGGCAAGGATAGAGGGGTTGGGGCTCCTTGGAGACAATGAGACTGTGGCTTTATAATTGAACACCCACGTACACTCTGTCCTGGACTTTTCAAATGGGGAGAACTACTTGTGCATCTGAACAAAGAGACCAGCTGTCCATTGATGGGGACATGACACACCAATAAGTGAAATTCCATTCAGCCATTAAATAAAGATAAAAAAATGTGAGTTTGACAACATAGAAAATTCAGCAAAAACACTGTTAACTGAAAAAAAAAGTCAAGTTGAAATATAGAAGTTTAGCACACTATGACATTATTTATTCAACATCAAAACAAACATAAACCAAGCTATTTGTGTCTTTATAGCTGCAATAATGTCAAAGGAGAGATATGAGATCAGAGGATAAGAGAATCAATGTGGAATTTCATTTGCTGATACTGTTTTATTTGAGGATGAGAATATATTCATGTATCATGTGTATGTCTGTCAGCTTCCATCACTATAATTAAATTTCTGAGAGAATCAACTTGGAAAAGTTTATTATGATTCAAAGTTTTGGTGGTTTCTAGACCGTAATTGGTTGGCTCCATTACTCTAGGATGGTGACAAGAAGCACATCAAAGTAGGAGTGTGTGTTGAAGCAAAATGCTCCCATCACAAGCCAGGGAACAAAAAGATGGAGGAAGGGGTTGGGACCTAAGGACCTCTCGCTAGGTCCTGCCTCTCAAAGGTCCACCATCTCCCAAAGTTGCCACCTTAGGGACCAAGTCTTTTAAGACCTGGGTCTTTGGAGGACTTTCAAGAGCCAAACCATAGCAATCTGTATATTTAAATTCTTTTTGGAGAATGGATAAGAACTTCTAATATGATAATAGCTGCATTCCATCGTATCTCCCCTCTTGTTACTATCACATAAAATCATGTTTTAAGCAAAACTAGAGTCCTACTTTTCTTACCCTAAATTCAGCCATTGAAAATAAATAAATGCTCTTTATTGGTTGTTTGCCTTTGGTCTCTTCCACAACACGATTGTTCTTAAATATGTTTGTCTAGTTTTGCAGTTGCTTTGTAGTGAGATTTGCTGATCTTTTCACTCCATCATCCCTGGAATTCAATCATTTTAATTTTTACCTGAGTTTATGATTTGAGGTACTTTTGTTGTTGTTGTTCTGTGTTGTGAAGTCCTTTTTGCAAGTTAATGTTTTCAATTTTTTTTTTACTAATCAAAAATTTTAGTAGAGAATATCTTCTTGTTTTTCCATTTACTTATAATTTATATAACCTCATTGAAATAATACACTGTTTTCACAGTCACAGAATAAAATGCTTTCATATTTACTACAATACCACTCTCCAAACTTTCATACCTTCTATAAGAGAGGCAATCACCAAAGACTTAAACACATATAATTTGCATTATTCTCAATCAACAAACCCACCGGGTACAGTTGTCCCAGACTGTGCCCACAGGCAATGGGACGAGAGGGCAAGAGGAGGGAAGACAGAAATTGCCCTTCCCCAGTAAAGCCATGAGCTTAGAGTCTCAGAGCTTAAAGTTCTTGGCAGTCCAGAGGCATATATTCGGCATAAGGGGCATAAGTAGAAACAGACTTTATGTAAAAGTTTACAGCATAACATCATCCTCAGAGATCATTACAAGTTGTCTTAAACTTCAGCACTAAAAGCATTCCCCTTAGACTAACACCCTTATAATGGAAAAACATGACTTTTATAAGATTTCCAGGAATGTCTTCTTCCTGAGTCTTTCCATTCCAGTAAAGGTGATAACAAAATTTATGAGAACTCTCTGTAACATCCTGGGAGTGAGAAGTCTGGTCACTGGCGGGACCCAGGGCGACATCTGCCAGTGAAGAGGTGGCCTCAGACTTGGCACCCAGGCTCACGATGGCTTGTTTCAGGCACATTCTCCCGGGAGCTAAATCTTACTTGAGAACTGGATCAAGAGCTGAGATTCAGGCTGGCGAATGTTTTCATTTTTATAGAGTCTGCATTAGTCTTCTAAGGCTGTCACAAGAAAATCAACACAAACCGGGTGACTTAGAAACAACAGAAAGTTGTGCTGTCCCAGTGAGGAAGGCAAGAAGTGTGACATTGAGGTGTGGGCAGGCCCTCCCTTCTCTGAGGGCTTGGGGGAGTGTTTTCCATGCCTTTCTCTTAGCTTCTGGTGTTGTTGGCAATCCTTGGAATTCCTCCAGTCTCCAGTCTCGGCCTCTGTTGTCACACAGCCTGCCACAAGTGGATCTTTATCTTCCCACTGTGTCTCTGTGGCTTCTCCTCTGCTCTTAAGAACACTACTGGATTAGGACCTGCTCTGTTTCCTAATCTTAATTTGATTTTATCTTGAAATTTACTTCCAAATATGGTCATGTCACATTCCTGGGATTAGGATTCCAACATATTTTTTTAAAGGACATAATCCAGCCTGGAACAGAGTCAAATATATTCATCTTTTTTTTCTAATGGTGTCCATATTTTAGCTTCTGCCTAAGAAAAGTTTTCATCACTCTAAACTTAAAAATAAATATTTTTATGATCTAATGGCTTATGTTTAGGTTTCTGAGTCATCTGAGTTCTTTATTATTTTTTCTTTTTGGTGCAAAGAATAAGAAGAACGAGGTAAATATTCAACTTTTTCTTCTCTATTCTCTTAGACAATTGTTCTAAAACTATTTATTAAATGATCCATTTTCTCTTATTGCTGCACATCTGACCCAGGAATCAGAGGAGCAAAATTCAGTGGGAGCTGGAGGAACAGTGAGCCCCGCTGAAGCCCATGCCTGTGTGGTTAGAAAGATTTATGACAACCAGAGAAAATCATGAAGGGGCCTCTTGTCCTGCATCCACCTCCCCGGCCTTCCCCAGGAAGAACACGGTCATTCGTTCACTTAGCCTTCCAAATCTTGTGTAAAATGTCTCTTGAGGCCTGTGCCAACTGCATCCATGAGGAGAAGGGAATTCTCAGCAAGGTCGACAAAGCAGGGTTTAGGCAGAGTAACGTTGTGGTCTGATATTTTTTTCTTTAGTAGACTATTTTTTAGAGCAGTTTGAAGTTCACAAGAAAATTAGCAGAAGTACAGAGAGTTCCTTATACTCTCTACCCTGACACAGGAACGGCATCCCCCACTGTCATGAACATGTGCCACAGTGTGGTACATTTGTTGCAATTGATGAACCTACATTTGACACATCTTTGTCTCCCACATTGTCTTGCTCTGGATGTTGAACTTTTTATGGGTTTCAACAAAGGTGGGATGACATGTATCACATCATAGCAGTATACAGAGTAGTTTCACTGCCCAAAGCCCTCTGTGCTCTGCCTATCAGTCCTCTGCCTTCTCCCAACCTCTGGTGACTACTGATCTTTTTACTGTATCCATATTGAGTTTTCAAGAATGAACATAAATGTTCAGCTCCTTGGATAAATACCAAGGAGCACAATTGCTGGCTCATATGGTAAGTGTATGTTTAGTTTTTTAAGAAATTGCCAACCTGTCTTCCAAAGCAGCTATACTATTTTGCTTTCCCGCCAACAATAACAAGAGTTTCTGTTGTTATACTTGCCAGCATTCAATAGTATTATTCATTAAGATTTTGACCATTTGACGGGTATGAAGAGGTATCTCCTTATCATTTGAATTTGCATTTTCCCTGATGACATTTGCCTTGGAGCATCTTTTGATATACTTGTATGCCTTCTGTATATCTTCTCAGGTGTCTGTTCAGGTCTTGGTTCAGTTCTTCATCCAGTTGTGTTTGCTTATTGTGGAATTTTAAGAGTCCTTTGTATATTTTGCAGAATAGTCCTTTATGAGATACTTGTTTACAAGTGTTTCCTCCCATCCCATGGCTTGTCTTCTCACTTGTTTGATGACTTAAATTTCTAAGGGACCACTCTCAGATCTTTTGCACAATCCAGCTGAGACATACTCCTTGGAGGTACTGGAAGTGGTCATAAAATCAAAGTGTATGATAATGAACTTGTTGAAGATGAGGTGCTCTATGAGTCAATGATAATTCCAAAGTTTTTAGCTGAAGCAACCTGAAGGATGGGGCTGTCACTGACTGACAAGGGGAAACTGGGGGACATCTCACTTTGGGATACTAGAGTTAATAACTGGGTTTAGGATATGTTAAATTTTAGGTGCTCAGATCTCTGACCTGGAAGTGGACCCAGTCCCAGATGGCCATTACACTTAAAGATGGCATGGACATGTTCCATGTGTGGGCAGAAGGGTTTGGGGAATCTTACGTGGCCTAAGAAATGGGTTATAGCAAAGAATGTATGGCCATCAACATCCGGGTTCCTCTTCTTTTTTAAAAAAGAGAACACTTGAGTTTTAGCTGGGCACAGGGCTTCCCAAGTAGAATTGACAATTCCCAGCCTTTCTTGAAGCTTCCTGCAGTCATGTGACTGAGTTGCAGCTTCTATGATGATAGCAGAAGTAACATAAGTCACACCCTGAAAAGGAATGAGTGGTTGGCCTACTTTTACCTTTTAGATCTCAGGAGGCAGATGACAGGAGTTGAAGGATCTTTTATTATTTTCCTTTTCCTTTTTTATTAGCTTTTATTTTTAAACTGTGTCCATATTTTTGATTGGTGCATTATAATTACACGTAGCAGTGAGATTCATCGTCGTATATTCATACATGCACACAATGTGACAATATCATTTGGCCAATATCACTCCCTGGCACTTCCCCCACCCCACCACCTCTCACCCTCTGGTCCCTTTCCTCTACTGATCTCCCTTTGATTTTGATGAGATCCACCTTCTCCCTCACACACACAAACACACCTTTCTTTTCCTTTTTCCTCTCTAGCTACTATACATGAAAAAAACAAACAAACAATCTTTGACCTTTTCAATTTTGATTATTTTATTTAACCTGAGTGTCTCTAGTTCCATTCATTTTCCTGTGAAATACAGAATTTCATTCTTCTTTATAGTTGAGTAAAACTCCATTGTGTAGATATACCACATTTTTCTTTATCCATCCATCCACTGACAGACTCCTAGACTGCTTCCATAGTTTGGCTATTGGGAATTGTGCTAGAAGCAGCCATTTTAGAACATGAGGCAGAAGCCATGAGATGCAGATGGCACAATAACTTTATTTATTTTTATGTGGTACTGAGGATTGAACCCAATGCCTAACATGTGCGAGGCAGGTGCACTACCACTGAGCTACAGCCCCAGCCCCAGTACTTACCTCTTTTAAGAAAAAATGAGAAGCTATGTGAACGTTCAATTGTAAAACTCTGGTTCATTCATTTCTTTACTTAATAAACATTCACTTGGCCTTTACTATGTAGTAGACACTGGGTTAGGAACCAGGAACATAAAGATAAATATAGTGTGTCCCCTGCCTCAAAGACCTTGGGAAACAGCAAACACAGGCACAGACACTCACAACACAGTGTGAGAAAATCACAATAGCGGTGATTTCCCACATGTAACAATTTCAGTGTACTTCCCCCAGTACCTCCCCGGTTGAGAAAGCACTCAGGAATTGGTTTCCAATTCATTTGACATTAATTTCTGTCATTAATACTTGCAATATGACTTTATGAAAGATAAACCAAATGATTTTCCAGGTAGTTCATATTGATCACCTCTAGCCCTGAGAGGTTGAAGAGACCCAAGATAGGGAAGATGGTATTTGTTCAACAATAGAATTGTACCCATCAAATTTTATTGCCTAGAAGAGGAGGTATGGGGGAAATTGTGCATGATTTATTTGTATACGCAAACAATATCAGTTTTAACGTGGTCTTGATACTAACTCTAAGCCTAAAATGATGTCCCAAAGGTAATTTACTTGGTGGCAATGGTGGGTCGTGTTTACCCCACTGGCAGGGCCAGCCCCACAGCAGAGCTAGCACACAGGTACAGGTGTGTGGGACAGACCTGTGTCCACCATTGCCAATCCTTCTTCAACAAGAGCGCTTACCACCTAAAACCTCACAATGGAGCTGGTCAAGTCTGGTTCAGGCACTTTTAAGTGTTTACTCATTAAGATACTTTTCTATAAACATTTTTTAAAATATTTTTATTTTTAGTGGTACATGACAGAAGAATGTATTTTGGCAGAATATACATGTGTGAAATATTTTTAAACCTTTCTTTATGATTGAGTCAGACCTGGAGGAGAATTTGGGGTGACTTTAGTCTGGACCATGGTTATTTCAGCTCATAAAGATAAGATTTTCAAAAAAAAAAAAACAAAAAAAGAAAGAAAGAAAAAGAAAAAGAAAAAAGATAAGATGTGCTCTTTTCCTAAAAACAAAACATAAAATCCCAAGGAGCAACTTCATCATTGCTGTTCCTAATTCTCTTCCTTGTTCTGACACATAGACATTTAAAGACAACCCTCCTATTCCGCTTCAGGTTAAACTTTGTTTCTGATCTTGGCAAAGACAGCAGTGCCCAGGACCAGCCCTGTCCACCTCTCCACTCCCATTTCACACCATCCTCCCGTCTTCACCTCATCCTGCACTCACTAACACATTGGGCTCTTCTTGGCAAGTGCCTATTGACCATAGTTTCCAGATCCTTCACCACCAGCAGGCTAACATATGGCTGGTTTCTCAAGGAGGCAGGGAGAGAGAAATTTCTAGGAATTCAGAGCTGGGCAGAGAGGACCTCCCCTGCCAACTCCATGCCCTCAGGACAGGTTTCCCCACCTGCTAACAGATCCTGTCTAGTCACCATGTAAATCCACTTCAAAACTCTAGCAGTTCTAGAAAATGGAAACTTACCTATCGGGACAGAAAGGATATCAGTTATTGCCTGGGGGACAGGGGGTAGTTTTAAAGAAAGGGGAGGGGCACCTGGAAATTTTTTTTTATTAGTGCCTTCTTAAAATATTTTTTGTTATTGTTGTTAGACTTTTATTTAATTTATTAACTTATATGTGGGTGCTGAGATTCGAACCCAGTGCCTCACCCATGCCAGGCCAGTGCTCTACCGCTGAGCCACAACCTCAGCCCATGCACCTGGAAACTTTGCAGGGAGATGAAAATGTTCATTATTATGATTGCAGCAGCAGCTTCAAGGATGTATGGAAATGTCAAAACTGATGGAGCTCTGCACTCTAAGTATGTGCAGATTTTTGTATTTTAATTATACTTGAATGAATTTGGTTTAAACATTCTTATTAGCCCTAATTCAACTTCTTTCAGGCCTGGCATAATTTCAGTAGACTTGGCTTTCTAATTTGCAAAGCCAAAATCTTCGTCTCCCCCACTCCAGAGCTGGAATAGGCAGTGGAAGCATCCTCATACTCGCCTTACTGTGTTAAATCAGCCTTAGTTTCTGGTGATGATGTAACCACTTCACTGTCAATGGTGCTCAGAGAAATTAAGTAGATGGCATTTTGTTCCTGCCAGAGAGCACCATGCTTGCAGTTCAGCTGAATGTGGGTCACCTTGTCACACTGGAGAGGCAGATCTTTCTCAGTACAATGGACATTTCATAGATGAATATTCTAAAGGCTGCATTCCACTTAATGTATATGGACTATCACCCCCAGCAGGAGATTTTCAAGACCATAACTAAGTACAATTCATTCTAAAAATTTATCAAGGCAAATTGGGGTGCGCCAAGGGTTTCCTTCCTAGTGAAATCCCAACTGTGTTTTAAGAGAAAGAGATGTAAAACTCTCTGCACATCAGCCCCCATCAGACCTCTTCCTCCATCCCCTTCTGGGGGAGCAGTGAAGAGAGATCATGAGAGTGTTGAGCATCTCACAACTCCAGAATCTTCCAGAACAAATCTCATTTAGCTCCAAAGCAAAGCAGAACAGAGAAGGAAAAGGTGATGATGAACACGTGTATCCACATCTGATCTGCCTTCTCCAAAGAAGAGTATGAATGTTTGATTCTAATCATAAGCCTCCTTCCACTCAACAGGGAAAAATTCTTTCTCTATTCACCTGGATAGACAAGGCCAAGTTTATAGAAGTCAGGGTTCAAATGTTGTTGAATACAACATAACCCTGATTCAAACAAGCTTATATAAAAATAGAATTTACTGACGACTACAAAATAGAAAATCCAGTCGTGAGTTTCTATTCAGGCACAGATGGATCCAGGTTTAAAGGATACTGATGAGATCTCTCTCTCTCTCTCTCTCTCTCTCTCTCTCTCTCTCTCTCTCTCTCTCTCTCTCCTTCTCCTTCTTTTCTTTCAGTCCTCTGGTTGCATTTTTATTTTTTTGGTGAAAAGATGATTACAAGATCCTTTTGACATAAAGTCAGAGGCAGCTCCCCCAAGGTTAATATTTCTAATCTTCCAGAGGAACTCGGCCTCCTCTTGGGTTAAGTGCTGATTTGTAATCCAGTCCCTCCAACGACAAGAATGGGGTGATCTGATTGACCACATCTAGGTCACAGCCCACCCCTGTGGCTAGGGCTGAGGAGTTGGTTAAGGAGAAGAATCTGAGTCTCCAACCCCAATCATAGAGATTGGTTTTCCCAGAGTGAAGACGTAAACCAGGTAAGGCGAACACAGTGCATGCTGGGAGGCTGTCCCAGTCAGCTAAAGAAAAGGAGAAAGAGCTGTCACCTCCAACCAGAAAGACTGCTGTTTGAAGAAAACTGCTGTCTTCCATTTGCTGCCTCCTGGAGGGTCAGAGAGCTTGTCTCCTCTCTCTGGAGGCCCTGGGGCTCTCATTCATTTGGGAAAAGGAGGTCCTGGATAGGTCATGGTCCTGCCTCTGCCTGTGCTATCTTGTTTTTGCAGCAAGAGGAAGGGCCGAAGGACTGCCCTCCACACACACAGAGAAAAGTCATGATGCCAGCTTTTGATATATTCAGAGTGGAGAGAAACTTGACCTTGACCCAGACGAAAAATAACTGAGGGTGGGGGAAGTATTGGTGAATGAAAAATATCATCATTCTTGTCTTGACCTGTGAAATCCAGACATACAGTGATGGATGCAGGGTGGAGAAGGTCACCTGATTCACCTGGCATGAGTCTGAGCCCGTGTTCTCTAAAACTCTACAATTGGAGATTCTTTTTTCTCCCACCCTGACTCAGGGCCAGTCTGCCTGAGAGAAAAGAATTTGAGCGAGCATCCTTGTGATTCAAAAGCAGGCATGAACTTGAGCCTTTGCTTTTATTATTGAGCAACACACTTCCCTGGTCACTGGTCTGCCATTACTGATTCGGTGTCGCTGGGCAAGTATTGTCATCTGTTCAAGTCTATTTTCTCAAAGGCAAGTGGAAATAATCAGACCTTGTTTTGTAGGAAGACACACCAGAAAATATCCCCCAATTTATTTTCTTTCCCTAAAACCTAAGACATTTTTTTTTTGGAACCTCATTTTTAACAGATTTCACCAGTATCATGAAACACATGAAGTATACCAATGAAAGTTAATATCTAAACCACCTAGGGTGTTCATTTGTATGCATTCTATGTTTGTCTATGCCATGCTAAGCATTGTGTTAGCAAATGCGTTTCTCAAATCCATGCACAATTGCATCCCATTTACACATGAATAGCACTGTGGCAATATGGAAGGAAAAAAAGGGAAAGAACAGGGTGTGTGTGTGTGTGTGTGTGTGTGTGTGTGTGTGTCCCCATCACCACCTGTGTACATCAAATAATCTGGTGAGGTACATACCATGATTACTTATCCCATCCACCCCTGCTCATGAAGGAAGTATTCTGAGTTTCTACTCCCCTGAAAGTAGTACTTGGGTTCTTCATTCCCATGAGGACCCTCTATCTCGGTGGGAGCCCAGTGACTCTAAGGTATGACTCTATGGTGAACATTCAATTACTCCTTGTCTCATACCTAAGGGAGGGTACATGTCCTTCTGCGAAGTTATTCTGCTCATAAAAAGCAGAAAAGAAGAAAGCCCCACTTTCTTGTGTCCTTCCCTCTGCCCTGTTCTGTACCCTGATTGCCAAGCTAACCACAAATAAATAAATAAATAACTTAGGCTTGATTGGAGCAGAGTGTGAGGACACAGATTTAAGGACCACTTAAGAAATTCATTTTTAAGTGGCTCCTTGGGGAATCAAGCAAGCATTATGTGGCTTTCTTGGGGCTGGGAAGTGGCTACTATAGAGACCTGTGGATACCACCTCTACTGCATCCCAAATGATTTGTTCATAACCCTTTGCTGTCCTTGCCAAGGCTTCACTGTGGGACATGTATGCTTCCTTGTTCCACTGACTTTGAGCTTGGTCTTGTGACTTGGAATGTGAGTAGATGTGCTATATGCTTATTCAACCAGAGGTAGTAAATGTGTTTGCATGGTTTGGCTTGCCCTTACCAGCCATGAGAATAGTATGCTTCAAAAAGAAACTTCCCATCCAACATAAATGCTTATGTTGGATCTCAACATAAATGGTGCTTGGAGAAAATTAAATTCAACCCACATATGTACAAACTGCGTGTCTGATTATAGGTTAATTTTCAAAATGTAGAAGAAACATTTAAAACACAATAGTAAAAAAGAAAAAAAAACAAAGGAAACCCTACTTACTCAATTAAAAATGGAATAAGGACTTAAGGAGATATTTCTTCAGATAAGGTATACAAATGACCAACCGGTATATGAAAGATGCTCAACCTCACTAATCATCAGGGAAATGCAAATCAAAACCATAGAGAGATATCACTTCACATTTGTAAAGATGGCCATCTTAAAACAAAGAAAAGTAGTGTTGGTGAGTTTGTGGAGGAATTGGAATCCTTGCACACTGTTGGTGAAAAAGCAAACTGGTATAGCCATTATGGAAAGAAGTATGGAAGTTTCTCAAAAAATTAAGAATAATCCAATAATCCCACTTCCTGGTATATTTGTAATATTGAAGAGATGGTAGTACTCCCATGTTGCTGGCAGCCCTATTCACAATGGCCAAGATTTATAAACAGCCTAACTGTCCATTGCTGAATGGAAATGAAATGTATACATGCAATGGAATGTTATTCAGCCTTATAAAGAAAGAAATTCAATATGTGACAACATGAATGAAACTTGAAGCCATTATGCAAAGTGAAACAAACCACTTACAGAAAGATAAATATTGCATGATTCCACTTATCTAAAATAGTCAAACTCATAGAAGTGAAAAAATACAGTTGTGTATGTCAGAGACTGTGGGGAGAGGAAAATAGGGAGTTGTTAATTAACAGGTATAAAATTTTAATTACTCAAGATGAATAATTTCTATAGATCTGCTATATGACACTTTGCCTATAGGTAGGAATGCTGCACTGTACAGTTAAAATCTATTTAAAAGGTACATCTCTTGTTAATTCTTAAGTTAAAAAGATTAACCCATAGCCTAAAGCAGAGTTATCCCAACTTTGCTGCAGATCATTAAACAAGAAATCCATATCAGTCATTGTAAACAACTGGGATTTGGGGGTTATTTGTTAGGCAGCATTATTATAACAGCTGACTAATACAACAGGAACTACAAGTAATCAGGGATAACTCCCATTGGTCCACTCTTCCAGAAAGATAGACCCATAAATAAACTTAGGTTTATTTACTCAGGAGTAGTGGGACGTGACATATAAATAATAGGGGACCTACTGAGTTTATTAAACACTTGCTTAACATAGAGTTGGAGGAATCAGTTATTACACCAAGGAAAGAATAGCCAAAGGAACACTTCATGCTTGGGGAACTGATCTGTCCTCCCTGAGAATAGTTAAGGAAATGTGAAGCCTGACATCTTAGGAAAGTTTGGGTTCCCAGCTACCTTCATTGTGTGCACCTCTTGTGTTGGAGGCAGTCTCTGTTGGGAGTTGCCCTGGCCCAAAGACTAACTTCCCCATCCCTCAAGAACAGCCCTCCAATGGTGAGCCCTGCTGGCTCACATGATCCTTACCCACCAATCAGACTAGCCCTGCTGACTCACATGATCCTTACCCACCAATCAGAAACTGACATAACTGCCCAAACACCTCTATAAATATGCAGAACTGTTCCTCAAAAAAGGGGCATTTTCTCCTAGGAGCCTTGTTGGTTCTTTCAGTCTCTATTAAGGATGAAGTCATTCAAGCTGTGGAGTCAGAATGGGTTATCTGTTTTTCCCACTGAGTGAGGGCTGCTTTTTTATTATCACTCTCCCTTCCTTTTTCTGTCATTGCCTGCTTCTAGGCCTGGACTGGTAGATTCATCTGCAGCCTCATTGTATAAACTGTCCAGAGAGAGGACGCAATATAATCCTTGACTAGTCAGAGGCCAGAGCTTCCCTCTGGTGTGGATATACCAGGTGTGTGTGTGTGTGTGTGTGTGTGCGTGTGTGTGTGTGTACGCACACACACGCACACACACACACACACACACACACACTTTGTCTTTTTTTCTTCCTGTGTTACTTTTTGGTTTTATCCTTTAGAACTGGACTTTCAAATATTAGAGTTTGGTCTAGTAAAACTTTTATTTCAATGATCATATTTTTACATTTATAAGATTTCTAGTTGGTTCTTAGTTTATCTTCTTGGTCTTGTTTCATTTGTTTTTGTTCAGTAATTTCCAATTTCTCATTTACTTATCTCTTGAGAATTCTTAGCATTCTTAGTTTTTATATTGCTCTATTATTTTAGTTTCATCTGTAATAAATTAATCTCTTGGTTGTTGATTTTATTTACCATGCTTCTTAGAATCAGTTTTTCTCATGTGTTTACCAATTTTTCAATTTTTCTTGAACTGGCCTGTCTCTCCCTCCTTCTTTCCCCATCCCCAGCTCATGACTTCCAAAAACTGGTTTGCTGTCACCTCCACTAATCCTTCTACTGAGTATCCCAGGACACCCAGTCCTGTGGTGCTACTAAATGTTTGCACAAACATTTGCCTAGGTTTGGGCCAGGTCTTGGCTGTAAAGCTGTCTGCTCACTTCATCCATCAGGGAAGGTAAATTAAGTCATAACTCCAGGAAGTCATGGGCTTTGACCCTTGCCCTCATCTCTTTTCCTGGGCAAGGGAACCCCAGCTCAGTCTGTGGCTTCCATTGGTGACTGTGGATCTGGTGTCTGGCTGGTGTAAGGCACTCTAGCCTCTGCTGAATTCTTGCTGCTGCTGACCTCTGCACCTGGAGGCCCCAAGCCTGCACCTTCAGCCCCAGCTTAGTGCTTTATGTTTCTGGTCTATAGATGCATAGATTTTGGCTTTCAATGCAGATACATCTTTTTAATTCCCACATTTTACATTTTATCTGTCACTCCTTGGAGATGAATAAACTTCTTAAAGCAAAATTTTACAAAAGTAAATAAAAAAACTAACACACCCAAGATCACACAGGTAAGAACCGGAGACAAATCTTGGCCTCTGTTCTTATGATTTCCAAGTGATGGTCAATTGACATAGTCACATGGCATCTTTTTCTTTGGGGAGAATCTTGTTGTTTTTCTATAGCCACCTAGTCAAAGATAATATTTAATTTTTAATGAGTCAAAAATCACTCATTTAGATAGTTTTGTATATCTCAAATGAATTTAACAGTCAGGGCATCCTTTAATTGGGAATCTAAATTACAACAATAAATATCATTTGCTGGTGATGAGCTGTCACATTGATAACTTGAAAAAATGACACTCATCTTAATTAATAATGATACTATTAATAAAGTTCTTTTAACATGCATCAATATCACAAAAGTTGTATGCTAAGCACTAGTATATGTTATAGGCACAGAGATAGAAAGGGATATGGTCTCTGCTCTCAGGACCTGGACAGGGAGTCTCTATATTTTAAAAAAATGCATGTAATGTTAAAAGATACTAAAAGAAAATTAGGGTCTTGGGTGATTTTGAAGGCTGTACTATGTTGGTGGACTTTAAACCAAGATTTTAAGAAAATGGCAACTCCACATCTATCTGCACAGTGTTATTTCATTTATTTTCATTGGAAAATTTCTGCCTCAATTGAGGAAATACTCTTACACAGTTGTTTATCCATAAACTAACATTTCTGCCTGGCTAAACAGTGAGTAACTTTATTAAGGTATGATAAAGCAGACTAACATTATTTTCTGAATCCCCAAGACTAAAATATAGTCTCAGTTATTATTCTCAAATCTCGAATAGCATAAACAATGTGAACCATTTTAATTTTAAGGAACCTAGTCACCCAAGGCTCTGAAGTAAAGAAGCCAGTGAAAATTGAAACATTTATGCAGAAAGAAAAAATATCCTCTTCCCTGACTACTGGGGAAAAGAGAGGAATTTAGATTCACATTTTACATAATAGGACCTCCTCAGAATTGAAGTTGATACTCATGTTTTTTTTTTTTATTTTAAAAACAACTGAAGGAGTAGAACTACATTTTAATTATGGCATTTTCTTTCTTTTCTCTTATTTATTTTTATTACCATCACCATCACTTCTTGATATATATACACACAGTCATCTAATCCTTACTCCCCACCTCTTTTCCTTGGAAGAAAATGAGATTTTGAACCAAATCAAAAACTCTGGATAACATTTTCCACAGGTGTTTAGCCATTGCTTTGTCTTTTCCTAGTTCAAACAATACTTAAATCAACCGTCAAAGCATGATCTAAATTTACTAATATAATATAAGGGTCTTTCAAAGGCCACAGGAAGGAAAGAGTGCTGAAGGAGTTCTGAGATAAGCCTATAAAAGTTGAAATAATTGGGTAGTAGTTAGTCTGTTTCACATATTGAGAAAAGCATTTTATACAGTTTTCTCATTTAATGTTCATGATAATCCCCAAAGTTAGCACTGTTATAATTATCATTTTTTAATTTATTCGTTTTAGTTATGTGTGACAGTAGAATGTATTTTCACATATTATATATACATGGAGTACAATTTCCCATTCTTCTGGTTGTTCTTATTTATATATGAACATAGGAAAGTAATGTCCCATTCATCCTAATATCTTTCCTATTCCCATTCCCCCTCCCTTCCCTTCATTCCCCTTTGTCTAATCCAAAGTACTTATAATTATTATTTTCATTTTACTGATGAAAAATTAAGTATCTGAGAAAATATTTTAAAAAGTTGGCCCAAGGTCTCACAGTAAAGATGAAGAATCAGCATTTGTACCCAGATAGTCTGAGCTCAGAATCTGGGCTCTTAACCACTACACAGCACTGGCCTAGTAACCCAAGATACTCAGACTATTTTTTTAGTTGCATTTTTCCATGCCAAGGTTACTGATCTACTCACTCACTCTGTAGTCTTTGTCTTAAGTCCTTAAATGTATTTTAATTATCCTTTAAAAGTCTATCCTCTTACCCATCTGTTCATTCATCCTGCCAATCTTTTCTTTTAAATCCTTGAACACATTTTTAATACAGTCATGCACCACTTAATGATGGAGGTATATTCTGAGTGTCATTAGGTGATTTCATCATTGCTCAAACATCACAGAGTATACTTACACAAACCTTCGTGGTATAGCCTACTTACATACTAAGGCTACATGGTATATGTGTGGTCCATCCTTGACCAAAATGTTATTAAGTGGCATGACTGTGATTCCTTTAATGTCTTTGTGTGCTAATTTCAACATTTGGGTTATTTCAGGGTATATTTCTATTTAGTATCTTTCTATTGATTATAAGTCTTATTTTCCTGCTTCATGTGTCTGATAGTTTTTTACTATAAGCTGGACATTGTAGATGATGCATTGTAGGAAGTCTGGTCTATGCTGTTTTTCTTTAAAGAATGTTAGGTTTTGCTCTGATCGGTTCCTAAATTGCTAGTAGATGTTCTTGATCCTGTCAGGCTTTGTTTAGGCTGTTAAGGCCAATTTCAACTTTTTGCCCATAGTCTTAAAGTCATGGCCTTCAATTTAAGGTGTTGTTCTTTTAAATTTTGCCTTTTCTGAAGTGCTGGAGTGCTCAGCAAATTCTCTGACCTCTGGCTATGTGGGTAATCCAATATTTCCCAGCATTGCACAACGTCTGATATTTTGATTTTGTTCACTGCATTCCATCATAGTCTATCTTTACACAAACACAGCCCAGACTCCTCCCCTTCAAGTACTTGCTCCACTTTAGCATCATGCTCTCCCAGTTCCATTCATCCCAGCAACTCCAGACTCCATTCTCTGTCCTTTACCAGGCAAGACCTCTGTGTTCCTCTTGAGCTCAACTTTTCTGCTCCAGTCTCAAAAGTTTTCCTAGGCATAGGTCCAGGACAAATATGAGTTTCTCTTTTCTCAGGGATCAGTGTCTTCACTGCTGGCTGTCTTGTGTTGAAAATTTCTGCCTCATTTACTTTGTCTAGTTTTAAATTATAAGCAATAATTTAAAACAATAGTTTTCAGAAGAGGAATATGGAATTTGAATGGGGGGGGTGTTAGGGGTATTTGTTTTGTGCCAAGCATTATACTAAGCATATTTTCCAGGTAATGCCGGACTTTGCTGCTAATGAACCAGTTATGTCATTTTCAATATGCCATATCTCATGGACTTAAGACTTTCTTGGACTTGAATACAAGATGCACTATTATTTTTAGGAACACTAAAGTAAAAAAATGCTGCTGATTAAACATAATTCCTTGGTACAGGGAAGGTAATTCAGTGGTAGAGCAGGTGTTTAGCATATGTGAGGCCCTGCAGCCAATCCTCAGCACCTACCCCCACAAAAATCCCCATAATTACTTCATAATCATTCTGCATAATGCAAAACTCAGTCACGCCCTCCTCTTGTTGCTTTGAAATTTCTTTCATCTAATCTAAGGAAATTGGCAATTTCTTATACCTTAAGTTGTGTGGCTTGGTGGGTACTGGGCAATCTTCTTGCAAGTAACATGGTACAAAACACAGCACAACTTCATATACTTGTGGATATCTTCTTTTTTATGACCTATCTAAAGCACTTGGTTTTTGTTGGCTGAGGAAATATGGAATCAGGATCATTTCTCCAGTAATGAATATTTCGGCTTTTCTGTTATGTTTTTCTGTGTTTACAGTGCAAAAGTATAGTATCTTTTCTTTTCATTTCAATGCCAAGTTATAGTGAAATATTTTTGAAGATATTCGAGGTATTTAAAATTCATATATTTAAAGTTAACCTTTATAAGACTAATCATGTACATTATTGAAGTGATATCAATAAGAAGCAAAGTCAAGGTTTGCATCTGCAGCCAATGAGAGCCACAGGCCACCTAATCTCCAGTAATTGTAGAATTCCATGGGTTGTGACACATGTCCTGATTCAGAAATGTTAAAAATGTGGGAACAAATTAAAAATTTTAGAATTGACAGGATCTGATAAACATGTTATACACACACACACACACACACACACACGACATAAAACCACATCCAAAGGAAATAATTTGCTCACAAGAGGTCTTCTAATTGCTGTTCCCATTCTGACAACTTCAAGCACACTTCAAAGTTGCATCACTATTAATCTGATAGTTGGCCTAGTTTTATAAACTGGACTATAATATAAGCACACTTCTCATAAAATGAGAATAATCACAGTGTGGGCATTCTGAAGGACATCCCTTCCTCTCACCGCACACACCCAGCTGGGAGAGTATAAATCGTCCTAAATGTGTGTCCTTTGCTACAGGAACTGACTTTAACTGAGGTTCTCTTTCTCAAACTCAATGAGTAGTGTAGCTGTCCTTGCCCCAAGGTCAAAGGGAATAGATGCTGTTCCCAGAAGAAAGACCACAGCAAGCGCCCTGGGCTGGGTCCTGTGGGAGAGACAGGGCAGGGCTCACACCTTCTTCCTCTGCTACAATGCCACAGGCCCTCCTGAACTCCTCCCTCAACTCTAGAAACATGGGAGTGATCCAGGCTCCATAAAACTGGCCTTCAGTTTAACCTTTCTAACCTTATTTCCTTGAACTAACCCCAAGGTATAGCATCTTTTGTTGTTGATTTTTGGCTTTTCAGTTTTCTAGAAAATGTGTTTTAAAGGCAGGAAATCCCAGTTGTCAAAAACGCATGTTTTTAATTTCCAATAATGATTCTAACAGCTGACATATGTATGGTTCTGTGTCAGAACCTCAAGAGCCTGATGGCTACTAGAAGAAGCAGATGCCATTATTAAGCTCATTTTTGCAGATGACAAGCTAAGAACCGAGACGAATAACACAGACAAAGCCACACACAGAGAATAGTAGCAGAGAGAGTGTTTAAGCTTGGGTCTGTTTGACACCAAAGCCCATGTCCTCTCCCAAGACCTCTGCTTCCAATCCAAATCTCTGTAGTATAACCTGCCATTTCCACTAAAAACCATGGTCCATCAAAAGACCAAGAAAATGGGAAGTAAATACTAAGTTCATACCCCAAAGGTCACAGAGAGCCCCAAACTGGCTGCAAATGTCCCATCTTGGAGGAGGGAGAGCAGCCAGGCCAGCACCCCCTTCTCCAAACCCAGCAGACCCAACTCACTTATGTCCCTCAAAGTCCATGGATTCTCGGCTTTCCAGGACCCACTCAATTTCACAAACTAAAGTTTACTTTAAAAGGGTACAAAAATATGCTTTCAAGAGCTCTTGGGCCACATTTGGCCCTAATTGTAAAGGGCAAAATTGGAAAATTCAGCTGTGAGAAGGGAGCGGGAAAAGCTCCAAGGCAAGGGCACTCAGTCACAGAAATATTTCTTCTGAGATGATCTTACTCTAGTTTGTCCCCCGATCATAGGTCCAGAGAGAGGACAGAGGCAGGCGGGAAACTATGGGGTCACTACCAGAAGGAACTCTTTATCAGGTTATGTAGCAATAAATATTTAAATAAAAGAAAATAGGGGTATGAACTTAGCACTTACTCCTTTCCTCCTCAGTCTCTTGATGAGCATTCTTTTTAACTGAAATAGCAGGTTTTACTGGAGAGGGTTTGGGTGAGGATGAGGGGTAGAGAGGGAATAGAAAATGGATAAAGTGAGGGAGGGAGAGAGATTGGGTCCAGGAGGCTGTGATAACAGCCCAGGCAGGAGCCAAGAAGGACCTGAACTACAGCAATTGGGAGAAAAGCAAACTCATTTTTTTTTTTTTTTGGTGGTTGGCAGGGTGGGGGGGGGAATACCAGGGATTGAACTCAGGAGCACTGAACCACTGAGCCACATCCCCAGCCATGTTTTGTATTTCATTTAGAGACAGGTTATCACTGAGTTGCTTAGCACCTTGCTGTTGCTGAGGCTGCCTTTGAACTTGTGATCCTCCTACCTTAGCCTCCCGAGCCACTGAGATTACAGGTGTGCGCCACCACACCTGACACAAACTCACTTTTGATTTGAACCCCGAAAGCCCAGAGTCTCTGAGGCCCAAAAAAACAAATAACCCAAATCACCCAGCAGCCAGAATTCCCATGCCAAAGCCTTCCAAACTGGACAATCAACCATGGGGCACTGGGGCAGTTGCCCAGAAAAGGGTCTGTCTGTGACTTTTCCCTGGAAGGGTAGAGTTGTTCTCATTTGCAGGGATGGTCATGTTCCATCCACACAGGTTTCTTGGATGTCAGTGACAAGTCTTCAAAGAATTGCACAAGAGGAGGCTGCTGTAGGGTTCAGAAGACAATCTGGGTGAGGGCAGCACTATGTAACAAGGCCTCAGGGCATCTGCATCCCTTCCTCCCCTTCCTAAATCTCTCCATTCTTTTTCCCCCTTTTTATAATGATTCAACAATCCATTTGTCTTATGTGGACATAATCCTTCTCCCACCAAAAGGGAAAAAAAAAAGTCTGGCTTTCCCAGGATACTCTTGGTGCTCGACACCAAGTCAGTTGCTTAGAAATAGTCTGGAACTAACTTTCTCCACCGCCTCCACCCCACCCTGAATTCAAATAATTACTGCAGCCTCTCCATTTGAAAGCCTGTGGGGGATCCTCTGGGTGTCCTTGGTAGCATCTGTGAAAAGGGGAGGAAGCTGGCAATGAGCCCTGGGGTTCCTCCTTTCTTTCCAGCAGAAACAGGCTTTGAAGTGTTCACCCAATTATGCTCACCCTAAAGTCTAGTGTGTGTGTGTGTGTGTGTGTGTGTGTGTGTGTGTATGTGTGTGTGCACATGCGCGCGCTAAAAGTTACCTAACAGACAACCAGAAAGAATGATAGAGCATGTTTGCACATCTCAGTGGTACAGAGATCTCCAAAAGGAGTTACTGTGGAAAGCCAAGCCCAACTGGATTTGTCCAATTGAAGCCATCAGTCTTCACTCCAGGAAGGGGAGAAGTGGATCCAGTATTCTGAGGTCTTTAGTCCATTATTCTGATTTTGCATAAAAAAAATCACCCACTATAGGGGACATTGTTGATACCCAGCCCAGATGCCCGTGGATCTCTTATGTTGCTTCTGTCCTCCCTTCAGACCCCACCAGCTCTGCTTGTGAGTGTATGAAGGGCTGACTCAGGTAAGGAGTCTCTTAGCAAGCACCTACAGAGAGTCAGAAATGCTAGTGAGTTCACCTGCCAGAGAACCTGTCCTGACTGACAGATGCAGGAGTATGATAGCCCAGCCCCCTTGCCTCAAGGTCCTGCAGATCTCCAGTGCAGAATCAGGCTGAGGCCACACTCTGTGGCATTTCTCTCATATTAACCCTTCCTTGGCTTCCTCCATTTCTATCCATTCAGCTCCCAGGGTCCACCTCCAGAGGTTCTGATGCAGTAAATCTCAGATGAGGCCCCAACACTGTCTTTTTCAAAAGCATGACTGATAGTTCTAAACTAGGAGTTTGGTGGACTCCACACTGAAAAACAATGGTCCAAAATAAGTGACTCAGAAGAAATGTATATTTCTGGGTCATCATGTTTTATGCTCCTAAAAAATATTATAAAGATCTGGATACTAGGATAAGTTCACCCCTGTGGTTACATTAGGGCTATGGAATATTCAGCAGATATTTTGCCAACTTGTCCAAAAGGAATGTCCTCAACCTAGCCAAGGTAAGTCCCAGTGTTCACATCCCCATGTCAACTCCAGCCCCAGGGAGAAGTAGACTCTTCTTGGCTAACACCACTCCCCATTTACCATAGTACCCTAACCTAGACTGTGAAGGTCTCCTAGTCCTGGGGCAGAGTGGTATACATGAGGAATATTTGTTAACTCTGGAAGTTAATGGAAGTCAAAAGTTCAACCATCACAGTTTGGGTTTTCCCCAAAGTAGACACCAAGCCAAGTTTTGAGGGCAAGTGGTTTATTTGGGAAGTGATACCAGGAAACACAGGTGTGCACTTGAGGAAGATAAACAGGGCAAGGAAACCAATAAAAGGTAAGTGACTGAGCATGTTACCACCAAGGGCCCTTGGAGCTGAATCCTGCTGGGGAATTCCAGGGGCCAGGGTACAATATGGCCTCAGAGTGCCCCCACTCAAGAATAGGAGAGCTAGGGTGCTTGCCACCAGTTCCCACTAGTTACTGGTTGAGAGCTGTTCCCAAGGCACATTGATTTCCCAGAACTTGAGACCTATCTCTGCAGAGCAGTGCAGGCTGCCCCCACCAGAAAGACATTAGATTAAAGAAACTCGGGGCTAGGGAAGTCAATCTGCAATGAAAAATGTGGGAAGGTGAGTTCTTCTCAAATACACTGCCTATATTATGGTCCTTTCCAGAGCAGGAAAGAAAATATTCATGGGTAGAAGAAAAAAGGAGCTGGGTGTGGTAGTGTATGCCTTGAATCCCAGCAGGTTGGGAGGCTGGGGCAGGAGGATCACGAGTTCAAAGCCAGCCTCAGCAAAATCGAGAAGCTAAGCAACTCAGTGAGACCCTGTCTCTAAATAAAATACAAAATAGAGCTGGGGAAGTGGCTTGGTGGTGGAGTGCCCTTGAGTTCAATCCCCGGTACCCACTTAAAGGAAACACAACCATGTCTATGAAACCAGCAGTAACTTCTCTAGATTTTTC
Source organism: Urocitellus parryii (assembly GCF_045843805.1). Lineage (NCBI taxonomy): Eukaryota > Metazoa > Chordata > Mammalia > Rodentia > Sciuridae > Urocitellus > Urocitellus parryii. Next base: position 3,232,932 of record NW_027551777.1, read on the forward strand.
CTTTAGGCCTATTTGTATCTTCCCAAGGAAGGACTCCTTCTTATGTTCCAGGGCTCTGGCTGTGAACAAATTCAACTCCTGGCTTCTGATTTTCTCGGCGGTGGTAGGGGACATGTGTGTTCTTTTAGCAGCCTGGCACTTCTTGCAGCAATCGCACCTCTTGTTACAAGAAATAGCTACATTTTTCCTTCCTGCATCTATAATTTTTCTTTAAAATTAGCATTTTGTTATACAAGGGGTCATTCACAGGCAGCCCAGAAAAAACCTCCTGCTACTCAACAGCTCCAGTGGATTTGAGCTTTTAAGGCTGTTTTCTCTCTACTTTAACCTCAGTGAAGTTGTATTTCTCAGAAAGGATAATGAGTGACAGAACCTAGGAACCTAGGATGGATTTGGAAAACTGAAACAATTCCAAGATACCCCTCACCTCTCCTCTATCCTCTGTATCTCATTTTAAGACCTATCTTTATTCTAAGTACAGGATGTGGAAAAGAACTGGAAATGCAAATTTTCTTATCCCCAAAGCCTCACCTTGCACCCCAATGGCTTATCCCACTGAGCCCTCACAGTGTTCTAGGAAGTAATTCCTGACCACTTGTTTGACAATTGTGCTAATACAGGTCACAAAACTACAGTGACTTTCTCTGGGTTACAGATAGTGGGCAGGAGGCCTGGGACTCAGGTCTACTCTATGATAGTCACTAAAAATTTCCAGGGTCAGAAAAGAAAAACAATCTCCAGTATGAGAAAGAGGACATGTTTCCCGAACATTCCTGCAGAGCAAAATATGTGTACCTCCTGGTGCATGTGTTTTCCAAAGAACAAGAACCAAAGAGGTGTTTTCTGTGAGGTTTTGTACTGAAGGGATGCAGGAGACCCTGTTAGTGCTTCTCCACATTTTCCCTCAGTTCACTGGTTCATATGCCGCTGAAGGAGACGATTCTGCTACAGGCTGATGGCTGCCCACACGCTTCTTTTCACCCCTGCCTGCATCATCATTAGGTGCACACACACCCCTACCCACCGCCTGCCACAGTCACACTTAAAGAGTAGGAGATAAGAGCCAGGCTCGGTGGTGCACACCTGTAATCCTAGCTGCTTGGGAGGTAGAGGCAGGAGGATCATGAGTTCAAAGCCAGCCTCAGCAACTTAGTGAGGCCCTAAGCAACTCAGTGAGACCCTGTCTCTAAATAAAATATTAAAAAGGGCTGGGAGGCTGGGGTTGTGGCTCCGTGGTAGAGCACTTGCTTAGCAGGGTTCAATTCTCAGCACCACATAGAAAAATTAAGATATTGTGTCTATCTACAACTAAAAATATTTTTCAAAAAAAGGAAGGGGGCTGGGGTTGTGGCTCAGAGGTAGAGCACTCGCCTAGCATGCATGAGGCACTGGGTTGATTCACAGCACCACATAAAATATAATAAAGATATTGGGTCCGCCTATAATTAAAAAATAAATATTTCTTTTTAAAAAGGAGGGGGGTGCTGGGTTGGGGATGTGTCTCAATGGTTAAGCACCCCTGCACTCAATCCCTGGTACAAAAATAAATAAATAAATAAATAAATAAATAAATAAATAAATAAATAAAACAGTAAGAAAGAGAAATCATGGATAAACGCCCCAGTGGAACAATTCTAAGATAGTTTCTATACAGTTTCTTGGACAGGCTTCAGCAAGACTGAGCCCCAGTTTCTCCCAGGAGTGACCACACTGTCTCACTTCCTTACCTCTTCAGTCAAGCTCTCTGGGGTCTTTCCCAGATAGACCACCTGCATCCTGGTCTTTGTCTTGAGGTCTGTTTTGCATAGGTTTTGCAGAGTACACAAGTCAAGACAGGGACCCAGAATACAAACCACGATTTTTGTTTAAGGATTGAAATTTATTTTTTCCTTCCAATTCCAAGCTCCAGAAACTTACATAAGAAACACAATCTGGCAGATAAAAATCCTCTGCTCACTCCTCTGCAAGTCCTTGGTAGTCCCTGGGCATAGCACCCAGAACTTCCCCAATCATCTGGAGCCCGTCTGCTGCCAGCCGTCTCCAGGGAAGTCGGAGAAACTGGTAAATAAACTCCTTCCTTCACTCATCCTCCCAGGTGCTAGGAAAATATATGCACAGATTTCTCATTTCCAAACTGCCAATTTTTAGCATTTTGTAGCACATGCTGCAGGTTCAGGCTATTCCTTAAGGAACAGATGTTGTGAAAATCTAAATAGAACTTTCACTTTTATGGTAAAATTCCTACTGTCCAAATACAACTGCTCTTCAGAGTGAAATGTTCTCCTTTTTTTTCTCTGGCTGCCATCCCTGCCAACAAGACTTTTGGGCACTTCTCAGCATCATGCCTTTGCAAAGTAGCCCCAAACTTGCTTTTTCCTAATCTCTGGACCTCTAGAGAGCCCTCAGGGCCATACTGTCCACCTCTCTGGTGATATATGGGAACTGCCTTTCCACCCTAGGATATTTCAGGTGTATCCAAAAGAAGCTGAGTACAGATTGGATGGCCAATAAGTAACATGGCTACTAGGAAGAAGAAATAATCTTTATGTACCAAAAGTGGTACATAAGATTTTGGTGGTGACATCCTGGCTCCCTTCTCCCTTCACACACATACCCCATCTCAATGTCTGGAGTCCTACTTTTGAAACTTGCTCCTAACTTGATTTTTCTACTTTCGCCAGGTTGAGTTAGAATAGCAAGACACAGGTCTAGCAGGATTAGGCCTTGGAGGCTCATGCTCTTAAAGTCTGGATTCCTCCACTTCATCTGACTCAACATCCCCTTTTAACAACAGATCTGTCATTCTCTCCCTTTACTGGCCTGAAATAACATTTTTAACTATTGTGATTAACCTACTGATATACATTTTTCTTTTTGACCAAACTGTAACCTGCTTCCTCTGAGCCGTTTCTCAATGAGGTCTCAACTCTGGCTTATAAAGAGTTAAGCAGACAGTAGCATCATTTCTAACAGCTCAAGGCCACATCCTTGGGATGACCCTTAAAATGTCTGCCTGCTAAAACCTATAGCTGAAAAAAAAACCTGACTGTTTTATCCAGCATCTGAAGATAGTGCTGGTGTCTCCCAGCCTCTGTGAGAGAGTAGGAACCCCTTCGATAAAAACCAATTAATGAACCCACATGAGTTTCCAACACCAATACTCTGCTTCCCACTTTTTATAATTTTTCATTTCTCCTGAGCACCCTCTCCTTTTCTTCATATTCCCTTATTTCCTTTTAAACACCCGATCTCCTCTGTACAAATTGAAGTTGCGTTTAGTTCATGTTGAATCCTTTTCCCTATTGCAATTACTGATTGAAATTTGTCCTTACCACTTTAACTAGTGCCCATCTTTGTTTATCTTAGACACTACATATATAATACTTTTAAAAATCATAAAGAGGGCTGGAGATGTGGCTCAGCGGTAGCGCGCTCGCCTGGCATGCGTGCGGCCCGGGTTCGATCCTCAGCACCACATACCAACAAAGATGTTGTGTCTGCCGAGAACTAAAAAATAAATATTAAAAAAAAATTCTCTCTCTCTCTCTCTCTCTCTCTGTCCTCTCTCACTCTCTCTAAAAAAAAAAAATCATAAAGATGGGTGTAGTGGTACACACTATAATCGCAACCACTTGGGTCGCTAAGGTGGGAGGAGCACAAGTTCAAGGCCAGCTGGGCAACTCAATGAGAACTTGACTCAGAATAAAATTTTAAAAGGGCTGGGAATGTTGCTCATATGTAGAGCTCTTGCCTAGCATGTGTAAGACCCGAGATTCAATCCCCAGTATCACAAAAATTTTAAAAGTCAATATAATGCTATAAATATAATATAAAAATAGAACATATTCTATAATAAATATAAAAAGAATTTTACAATAAACAATGTGTCTCTCAATATATAATTTTACAGACACAGCTAAACTAGAGGACACAGAAAATGGTCAGATATATGCTCCTTCTTAAAATGTGTAAGTATGGATTTGAAACAATAAAATTTGCCCCTGAGTTAAACAGAATTTTTATTTACATTGGATAATTTGAAATACAAGCAAATTAATATAAACACAGGATTCGTGAATGGGACAACTGTTGAGAGCCACAGCCAAAGGGGCCCCAGCAAACTTCCATCTGCCAACAAACTTCCAGCTGCCGACTGATGATTGGCTCACAGTGGCCCCAGCAACATCTAGCTGATTGGCTCCTCTGCGGTGATGCTCATTGGGCTGTTTCCCTGCCTTTCAGACCACGGAGATGCTCATTGGGGGACTTCTTTGGCTCCGCCCACACGACCCAGCCAATCGGCCTCAAGAGCAGGAGGATTGTGGGAGGTGGAGAGGCTGGTGTGGGGAGAGGCTTGTGGGAAGCTGGTGGTGGCAGTTGGGCTCTAAGGGTTTTTTCCTGAGGAGCTGTTTTGTTTGGCGTGTGTAGTTCTAAAAATAAAGTTAGTTTCTTTTGACAAGTGGCTCCTGAATTGTGCCCAGCCAGACTGTGGCATTAATGGGACAACTAGATAGACACCTAGTACAGGTGTGTCACATGGGGAACTCAAACACCACAAGCCACATGGGAACACATAACATGATCTTTTCAAAATGGCAGCCATCTCCTGTGAAAATTCCTACCAACACAACATGCAATCTTCATTTGACTTAACAGTCCTTACATCCTTGGGAAATTATAATAAAACTGAGCAAAACTACTTTGGTTTTTGTAAGTTTCATGAAGTAAGCTTCCAGGCTTGGCTAAGTGCAGATGGGCTTCTCACCTAAGTGGATGTCCAATGGGGTTGTTCAATACCACAGGCTCACTTGTCCATCCAGGACATCTCCGGGTCTCCTCCCACCAAATGCCTGTAGCCATTCTCTATTTTTATGTTCATCAAAAAAAAAAAATCTCTATAGATTTCCAAAAGATCACCTAGAGGACAGTACCAGCCACTCTGAGAAGCATTGCTGATCCCCTGCTCCTGCACACATAAGCTACAGTTTAAACAGAACCCAGCTTCCAAGGTCAAATTCTAGCCACTCAGCAGGCTGATCTCCACCAACTCCAAGATAATGCTCTCAGGTACTGGGCTTTGCTGAGGAGCTGAAGCTGAAGCATTAATAAACAAGAAAATGTTAAGATGCTTCCTTGACTGTCGCATCTACTGCCATAGAGGGTAACTTGGAAAAATGTATCACCATTTTAAATGTATATACCAATTAGAAGTTCCATGGCTAGGAATTCATCTCAGAGATAGATTTACATGTGTGTAGAATGGTGTCTGTTCCAGGAAGCATCAATTATATGTAGAAAATATTGAAAACTACATACATTTCTATGTGTCGGGCACTGGCCAGATGAATTAAGGCACATCCATATGATGGATTATTCTCCGTTATTGAGTTAGAATTATACTAACCATATAAAGTGACATATTTTGCTCAGTTTTGACATAACTTACCAAGAATATGAGGGATATTAAGTCAAGTGAAGATTAAATGTTTTCTACTTTGCTTTATTTTTTTATGCTTCTGCTTGGAGTCCATGCACATGTGTGTATGTGTGTGTGTGTGTGTGTATGTGTGTGTGTGTGTGTGTGTGTGTGAGAGAGAGAGAGAAAGAGAGAGAGAATGCACATTGACATATATTTGATGTCTTCTATGTGCATAGACTCTTTTTAGAAGTATTTACTAAAATCTCCTGCCTCTGGGAGGTGGAGGGCGGAGGTGGGTGGTGGAATTTCTTTACATTCCTTTTTGTAGTTTAAGTTTTGAAATATGTGCAATTAATACCTATTCAAACCAGTTTGTTTAAATTTTTAAAAACGTTAAATCCTTCTCCAGTAAGATTGTCCTGAGGAGCTGTGTCCAAATTCCTAAATTGGACTCAGGGACATCAGGTGGGGCAGGGGGGAGTGGCTCCCATTTGGCTACCTGGCAGGTTGGTGAGGTGGGAGATGTCTCTGCTGGGGACTGGGATCATTTCAGGGGAACAGACTTACCCCCAGCTTCAGAGGGAAGGGGATCCATAGGACCAGAAAGACTCCTAGACCACCCCTCAAATAATTAGTCTTATCATTTGTTGATTTTTCCTGAGTGAGGCCATAGAGGCTTCTTCTAAACCTTCCGTAAAGGAAAGAGAGCTGAAGGGCAGGCCTGAGGACACTGGCAGACGGTTTCCCTGGCAACTACCATTCCTCTTGTGTTTTTTTTTTTTTTCAGTATTAGTTTGAAAAGCAAAAGGAAAGTTCCTTCTGCATGGAGATCAGCCAGCTGGGAGCTGACCTCTCCTCACTCCTGTCATCCATTCTTGAGGTAGTGACCTCCCATTGATTTCTGGTGGCTCTTAACATCCCTGACTAAAAGAAATGGCCCTAAAAACAATTCCTGTGATGATTTTCACCACTCTACGCCTTGTAAATCCAGTCAACTAAACGAAAACTTTAGCTGGTAGTGTTTATTGGTCACTTGGCATGTGTCTGGTACAATCCTTGCACTAGTGAATAAGTCATAATTTCTGTCCTTTGGCATACGGGCAGATGGTATCCATATAGATGAAGAGCTCATTCAACGCTTTTATTGAGCAACTTCTATGCACCAAGCACGTTGTAGGAAATGAGGTCAAAACGTGGTGAGTTCCAACGTTGGGCACATGTAAGTGCTGAGGGAGTACAACTGCTCTGTCGCTGCTCCACTCATACCTACTCAGGTCTTGCCGTTGTTCTGCCTTCGGGCATGGCTTCAGGTGCCAGCATCTGTGGCTCTTCCTTGGAGGGTTTGCCCTGGGGCCAGAATCCCTCTTGGCCCACACACCCAGCTAGTCAGAAATGCTAGAGAATGAATGTCCCCAGGAACTGCCCTTGGCCAGTGACTGACAGGAGCTGATAGACACGTATTCCAGCTCCCTGTCCCCTTCAGTGACAACAAGCAAGTGTTCTACACTGGGCCCTGGAGCACCCCAGGAGGATTAACCACTTAATCTTTATCACCGTTTTTATTTCTCTTCTCAAGCACAATCTCCTCACTCCACCAGGTGGTGTTGAATGAGAGGGCCTTCAAGGTCCTTCCTGGATTTAGGATCCCCTTATTCCATCATCTTTACAAAAATGCCATTGGAAAAAATGTAAACTCTTTTTCAGTGCACTGGGGTTTTCCACTCTGTTGTGGACTAAATGTTTTTGTACCCTCGGAATTCAGAGTTTGAGGTCCTACCCCACAGTACGCTGGTATGAGGGGGTGGGGGCTTTTGGGGGAGGTGCTTTTGCTTAGCTGAGGTCCCTGGGCATTTGTGTGGGAGGGGGTTCTCATGATGGGATTAGAGCCCTTATATTTAGAAACCAGAGACCTTTCTCTCCAGCATGCTGTTGCCCTCCACCCATCCCCCTCCCTCCTATGTGAGGACAGAGTAAGAAAATAGTCATTGGCAAACCAGGAAAAAAAGTCCTCACCAGGACTCAACCATGCTGTCACCCTAATCTTGGACTTGCCAGCCTCCAGAGCTTATGAACAATAAATGTATTTGTTTAAGCCACCCATCTTGTGGTGCTTTGTGACAATCTACACCAAGATGTGGTCACCGTTGAGTTCTAACCTTGTTCCTGTAGCTATTTCCACCGTGGCTGCCTGCTTCTCTCTTCTCTGCCTGATGGTTTTCTGTGGCATTGCAGGGGCAGGGAGGCCCATCTGGAAGTGAAGGGGGCATAACACCCCTTGGCGCAGCCTTATCCAATGGGGAATGGGAGTCACTGGGTAGATGTTGGGCTCTCTTCCTGGCCTCTGCTCAGCTGGATAAGGAGTATCAGATGAGACCCTGGGGGGATCAGCTTTAGCAGTAACTCACCCTTACACTTCAGCGTCTTCCCTCTTCCTCCTCCGACACCCCTGCTTCCGTGGGATCACTCCCAAACCCACCATGTAATCAGACACTTGCATCCAGCTCTGCTTTTATAAGAATCCAAACTAAGACAAGTATCCTAAGGAAATCCATCAGACACTAAGACAAGTGTCCTAAGGAAATGTTTTTTTTTTTTTTTTTTCAGTCAAACCATTTCGGATAAAGGCCAATGATGTTGGCTATGTGGGCCTTTAGATGTTTCAGAACAAATGTGAGATTTCTAATACATGTTCAGGAGAAGAAAAGACCCCAAATAGAAGCCTTCAAACCAATTCATTTCTGATAAGAGCAAGCGGCCTCCTGACCTCTGTTAAATGGAGACGGCTTGTAACATGTTTAAGTTCTATGAATAATAAATTAGAAGGTTCCTGCATGCCCCTGGAATTCTACCAATTTTTCTTTGATACAAAAAGGATATATATCTTTGAGACAATCCATAACTGGAAAATCTTACACTGAAAATATGATATTTCTCTCAAGGACTTCATTTATGCACTTTGATGTATCATACATAGATGGGATATAATTTCTCATTTTTCTGAGTGTACATGTTGCAGAATCATATTGGTCATGTGGTCACATATATATACATACAGTAATAATGTCTGTTTCATTCTACTATCTTTCCTATCCCCACATCCCCTTCTCTCCCCTCCCATCACTTCCCTCTACCTAATCTAAGGTAACACTATTCTTCCCTACTGCCCCCCCTTACTGTGAATTAGCATCCGCTTATTAAAGAAAACATTCGGCCTTTGGTTTTGTGGGATTGGCTTATTTCGCTTAGCATGATATTCTGCAACTCTAACCATTTACTGGCAAATGCCATAATTTCACTCTTCTTTAAAGCTGAGTAATAGTCTATTGAGTATACATACCAAATTTTCTTTATCCATTCATCTGTTGAGAGACATTTGGGTTGGTTCCATAGTCTAGTTATTGTGAATTGAGCTGCTATCACATTGATGTGGCTATGTCACTATAGTATGCTGATTTTAAGTCATTTGGGTATAGACCAAGGAGTGGGATAGCTGGGTCAAATGGTGGTTCCATTCCCAGTTTTCTGAGGTCTCCATACTGCTTTCCATAGTGGTTGCACCAATTTGCAGTCCCACCAGCAATTTATGAGTAGCATCTCTCTTCTTTACTAGGACGGAGAAGTAAAAGCCATTTCTCCTTAGTGTACATAGTAAGTCCACAAACCAAAGAGCCTAATAGAGGGTCCTCAACCAGAGATTGGCATATGTTCAAGTGAAGGGGCTGCCCAGCCCTCCACACGTCCTGTCCTGCTTCCCTGTGAACCCATCCATGACCCTCCCACATCAGTGTTCTTTTCCCACTATAAGAGAAGTACCATGAGCAGAAGGATTTTATGTGCTTTTGTTCACTGTTGTCCCCCTACAGTGCCAGAAAGACAGTTGGCATCTTCAGTAGGATTATATTGAAATCAGACAGACTTAGGGGCCTGCAGTGATGATGATCTAAGAAATCAAAAGTAAAGAGATGTTATCAAGGTCACTGCTACAGGCAAAGAAACTTTGGAAAGTTCCCAAGAGCTTCTGGAATGGGCCATACAGAGGAGGAGAAACTGCTTCTATCCCACAGACACTGAAGGGTGAGTTCACACCCTTACTTCCAGGCTGAACCCAGCTGGGCAGAGCCTTGAGCCAGGGAAGTAGAGTGGGGTGCTTTGAAAGCTTGAGGAGGGAATAAGGTTTGGGTATTTCAAACTCCCCAGCTCAGCAGCAGCTGGAGCCAGAGGGGGGGGGGTCTCTGAGCGGTGGTGAAGGGCACCAAAAGCATCTCCCTCAGGAAGCATTAAGCAAATGGATTCTCCTCAATGCAGATACGCATAGGTATTCCAGGAAAAAGTCAGGCCCCAGGCCCATTTTGCCAGAAAACAAAGGTCAGAATTATTAGTAAACTCTGATCCATTAAGAAGGAAAAATCATTACTATGGCCCAAAAGTTCAGACTTCTTTGGACTTTTTATTCTCTTGGCATATCTTCCATAACAAATTCCGGCTCAGAATTCCCATCCCTGGAGGGAAGTGGCTACAACTTTATTGTAAATAAAGACCTGTTGCCCCAGCCCTCCTTCCAGCCTCTGAAAGTCCTTGTCCCCTTTGACTTTTCTTTGCAGCATTTCCACTCTGGGCTCTTGGCCACCCCTCAGGTTCTGTGCCAGCTCCCTTTCTTCCACTCATTTCTTCTTGCTGTCACTCCTCGGGGTCTCTCTAGAGGCATCCACCCGCCCCACTACTGTCCTGCTATCTGCCTTTCTAGATTCTACCTACACCTCCCAGATGGGCAGCTGTCACCCACATGTCACACTCTAGATCCACACTTCCAGTGCCCCTTCTGCCCTGAGCTCAGGACTCAGGTTCCCAAACTCCTCTAGGATGGTCCATGCACAAACAATAAACTCAATCTCATGCTGATCTCATTACCCACCCCAGCCCCACACTCCCAATCTGTTCTTCCTCCTGAATTCCTGTCTTGGGTAACACTCCACCATCCACTCTTGTCTCCCAACCTAGAACTTCAAGACCAGCCTCAGTCATCAAGTCCCCCCATGCTTCTACTAGTTTCTTGAAACAGCAAGAAGTCATTCCCTGGACAGTTGGAAGGTTTACTTATCTCTACTTTTACTAATTTTACAACTTGCATGATGTTTGTCATGTTTCATAAGAATTAACAGGTTTTGTAATGGTGCATTGTCCTAAATATAAACCTACCTTTTTTCTCCTTGCTCCTCTGACATCCCATGGCCCTCCAAACCAGCTCTGGGTGCCCTTCTGTCTTTGGGACACCTTCCACATCATCATCAGACTCATCTATTGAAAATGCTAACCTCGTTTCTTCACTGAGCTCACCAGAGCATTTCTTCAGGATTATCTCCCACCACCTCCACTCCAGAGTTTCCAGATACATCAGAACCCCTTGCAGAGCCTTTTGTTTACTTATTTCTTGAGCTCCCCCATTGTACTGTCTGCTCCCTAGGGCCTGGCATAAAATAATGTTCAATAAACAGAGGGAGGGAAGGGAGTCAAGTAACTGGCCTAAGGTAAGGAAGTTCCATAGCCAAGTTCTCAGGCAACTTTTTAGAAATGCAGATTCCTGGACCCCACCTCAGACATGCAGAATCAGAAACTGCTGGCATTTGAACAGGCCCTATTACAATTCCAGACATGTCTTGACTACTGTCACAAATGAAACTAGTTTCCTCAACCGAACCATATAATTGTTAGCAGCCTCGTGGGAAAACCACTAGACAGGACTTAATCAGCTGTTCCTTTTCAAAAATGGTGCTTCTAGGTTGCAGAAACGCAGCTTCCCCTTCTGATTAGAAAGGCGGGCAGCAACCAAAGGCGTCCCTCCGCCAAATTCCCCTGCCTGCCGCCACCAGACCCCCACTCCAGGAGCGTTCCCACAGTCCCTCAATCCGGACAGTCCACGCCTGGGTACAGATTCCAATTTTTAAGGAAACGTTTCTAAATCTTTTCTTTGAATTCAAGATGGATAAAAGGAAAGGAGAAGGGAGGGGTTGAGAGACTGGGTTAGGGGATGACTGGGGATCCCCAGGCTAGATTTGGTGCACGCAGGCGGTGAGGGAATGGTGCTGACCCTCCGCAGGGCTATGCTCTTTCTTTCCCCCCCGAGTTTGCTGTCTGTAAAATGGGCTTAGCAGTGCTTTTTAAGGAACTTAGCGACCTCAAGCACCAGCCCTCGGACTCCAACCTATATGGCTTCATGTACCGCGCTCAGCGCGGCTGTGTGTGAGGAGCAACAGCGCAGGGAAGACACACTGCAGCCCCGGGTGCCCTTCTTCCCTCCTCTGGGCAAGTGAATGACAAGGGGCTGTGGCAGAATCCTTATCTCCAAGCCGAGCAGTCAGAATTCTGGAGAGGCGGTGGGAGAGGGGAGTGCGCGAGTACTCGCAGAAGGCCTGAGTAGCCGGAACTTGTGGGGTGCGGTGGGCCGCTAGTTCCCTAAGACACTCACTGGCGCCACTTGGCGACCATGAACATCAGGCGCCGCGGGTGTGTGGTAACTTTGCCCAGGAAGAGATCGAAGCCCTTTCTTAAAATGGATCCCCCTGAGCCAAGCCCCGAGGTGTCATTTCCATTTTACAGCTGCATGAAGAAAGGCCCAGGACACCAACAGCCAGCAGAGGCGGGATCCCTTTCCTGGACTTGAAACACTTGCCCTTGGAATCAAGGGCTTTTATTGCGCTGAGAAGCAAATGAAGATTCTGACTTCCCCCTTCTCCCTGGAGAGAGCCCTTACAAGTCCGGAGACCAGGGCCTCAGGTGATCCAAGAGGGGGCCCACCCACCGCCACACACGCCCCCTTTCAGAATTTCACTTAGCTGTCAGTCTGGCCTAGGGTTCCTCCAGTTTCCTTGGAGGCCCAACTGGTTCCCAAAGTGAATTAAACTCAGGCAGTTTATCCAACCCAGAGGCTAAAGACTTCTGGGTTTCCCACCCTGGAAAGCGCACTGCACTGGAATGGGTCAAGGAGAGGCAGGGGACAGAGCGAGGGAGGAAGTGCATTGGGCCCCCAGGAGAACCCGCACCGGGATCCCCGCCTGGGAGGGGCTAGCCCCCTTTTCTTGAGCCGTTTCCCCTCTTTTTCTAGAAGCCACTTCAATCGGTTGTCGACCCAGTGGCCTTCCTCTGAGCACGTGTTGCTGCGGGTCTGCGTCAGCGTTGGGTAAATAGATGACTGTCCTATAGCGCCAGGCGGGGCTATTTAAGAGGCAGCCACCCGCCCGCCTACCCTGAACTTGGCTTGGCTGTCGCAGCTCCGCTGGAAACGCTAAACCAGCTGCTTTCTAATCCAAAGGTATGTAGGTCCCCTTCACTCGCCCACGCGGATACAAGTGTCCTGTGTCTTTGAAGAATGCTGTCTTCAGTTTTGTACCCCTTTATATTTTTTTCTGTTTTCTGTGTCTTCCCCCAGCTTAGCTGAAAAGACATTCTTTAAACTCAGAAATAAGGGTGCTGGATTTAAAAATGAGGGCTGGGTGGGTAGCTGCCTTAGAGACTTTCACAAGCCTGTGTGGGTCTTTTTTGCACAAAACTTTGAAATAGCCATTTGCTAGGAGTCTCAGGCAAATTGGGATTTCCTAGCAGTTAAACAGAGGGGCGGAGAACTTTGCAATCTTTTCAAATAAAATACCAAAAAGTTTTAATATTTAAATCCATTTTCTAAATATTGCAGAAAATCCAGAGCTTTAAGAATAGAAATATGTGGATTTTCTGTCTAATCACAGTTCTAAAATTCAGTCAATCGGTGCTTTGGCAATGGCTGAGAACTAAACGCATATTTCTGATTTTTTTAAACCCTACCTATGTTTTACTTAGTGATTTATTACTAATTCCCACATACACCTTGAGGAAACTTTATACATTTTTTTAAAATTATGGCATCCATAATTTTAATTCGCCATTTACTTCCGTACTGAAAGCTTCTTTTCTAATCTGGAAAAGTCTTGCCTTCCTTCAAGGGTGTCATTTCTCTCTGCTGAGATCCTGTATTTTTCACATTATCTTTAATAGAGTGCTTTTCCACCTAGAACAAAGACGCTCTACAAAAGCTTTCTCAAACTTAAGGCGAACTGGAGACATTCTTTCTGCTAAAAAGGGTGAAACACCAGTTCTCTCACCGACCCTGGCACTTGGGTGCGGATTACCCTAGAGACAAGCCAAGCGCGCTTAGGCGCGCGCGCGCAGCTGTGTGTCACTCAGCTGAGGTCTGCGCTGGGTAAGCCCTAGCGCTGGCTCCAACCTAGCGGGTCTGGTGCGCCGGCGCTGGAGTGAGCCCGCTTCCAGGTGCCCGACTCTCGGCAGGCACTGACGGATGCCGAGCATTTTTTTTTTTTTTTTTACGCCCCCTCGCCTTTGCTCTCCACAGCCATGAATCTTGGCGTTTGCCTTTGCGTGCTGATGGCGGTACTTGCTGCGGGCGCCCTGACGCAGCCGGTGCCCCCAGCTGGTGCCGCAGGCTCCGGGGTGCAGAGGGCAGAAGAGGCGGCCAGAAGGCAGCTGAGGGCGGTGCAGAGGACAGACGGGGAGCCTAGAGCGCACCTGGGCGCACTACTGGCCCGATACATCCAGCAGGCTCGGAAAGGTAAGGATGCTGCCTTCTTGTCCCTCACTTCTGTCCCTGTTCTGGACTGTCAATCCTGTCCTTCTCTAGAGCCCACCAGATGAAGATATCCCTTTTGGGAGAAAACACAGACTAATGGGATTTCCACCTTCCTTTCCAGAGTTCCACCGCACCTGAGAGTATAGTTTTGAAGTCCTCTATAAGCAAATCAAAATGAGGTGTAGAGAACTTAATTTATTAGTAAGGAAAACGTTCTTAAAAATCTTTCTCTAAGCTAATTTTTGGCACAGTGTTGCTGATTAAGCTCAACACCATTTTATGAAAATGCTTTTTTTTTTTTTGAGATAATTACTAAATCCTGGAAAGGGGTTCCAAATACACTAAACAACCTCTTCTATTAATGCAGCTGAACCAGGAGCCACACAGATGCAGACAGTTGGAAACTCTCTAGCAGGAAGTGATGGATGCTGAAAATACTTGAGATCTGACAAAAACAAGTGAGAATAGGTCAGTTTTCACTAAAGTATGTAATGGAAGGAAAGAACAGGAGCATTTTTGAGTTTTCCTTGACAGTGAGTGAATTGAAATAATTACACATGAGATGATTTAAAAAAAAAAAAAAAAAAAAAAAAAAAAAACTACTGGAGAGATGTTCCCTAAGTCAGTTTTCTCAGCATTCCTTTTTCCAGGAATACGGTGATTTAGCAGTTTCCTGGCTTAGTGCCCTTTTCCTGGGCCTGACTTTCTCATCTGCAAATAGGAGGCCAGAGCTCCCTGGAGCCGCGGTTGGCTCTTTGTGTGATTCAGAGGGACGAATCATGATTTTTTTTTCTCCCAGCTTTATCCACAATGATACTGATGATGGACACTGGCTAAGGGGCAGTGTGCTAAACTAGATCAACAACTGAATTAAAAACATCCAGCAAACACTGCCAGGATGGCTGAAGGAAGTGACTCCTTTTCCATGAGGTTTTACTCAATTGGATTTGAACTTTAACTCATGGCTTGAGTAAAGAGGAAGAAAATGGAGGGCTTGGCTTTCTAGAGTCTTCTGTGGTTTTACATGAAGATGACATTAGAAACTTTTTGACAAGGGCCTTCAGAGGGAAAAGGACAGAAGGTGATTTGTAGAATTGCTCAAACTACACCTTTTGTGTTCTTTCCTGAGAATTAAACTGAAAGAATGGAAATACTAGTCAGATGACAGAAAGTCTGACAGTTTGGAAAATTCCTTCTGTTTGCCTATCTGAACGTAATTTAGAATCTGCTCACAGATGTGGGTTGAATTTCAGCCAGACAGTCTGAGTTATCCTAGGCTATTCATTGAAATGTAGATCTCTCTCCAGCTTTAGGAAAGACCCAAGAAAACCAGTTCTAGGGGTGGGGTGAGCTACTTGCCAAATTATTTCCTAGAACCAATACCCTACCAGTGGCTCTTACAGCATAAATCTTAGATGGGAAGTTCTTCCAATCCCCTCTTTCAACACCCTCCTGTCTTTGCCTTCAGGCTGTTGGGCCAAAGGAACCCTGGTGGGAAGAGCAATCACTTGGAAAATAAGCTGCCAACACCCAGGATCGGCAGAACTAGAAAACAATCATGCTCTTCGACTGACAAATAAGATGTAGGAACAAATGTCCTTGAATATTTTATATATTTTGAGATCATATTCGATTTGACTTAACACTAGAATACATCAAAGGTTCTAAATGACAAAATGTGTTCTTTAAGCAGTGTGTAAGAGTTTATCATTAGGAACTCTCTACAGGGTTCTTAATGGTTTGGGGAGAAGCAGTTCTAGTAGAGAGTGATTGGGGAGGCATCTAGTGGCATAGTGCATCTAATGGCATTCAGTACACACTTACCCATGACCAGCAAAGCCCCAGTGTTGCAGCTGTTGTCTCTCTCAGACCTGAAAACATTTCTCTGCACAGTAAGTATTATCATGCCCATTTTTCCCATATGGAAGCCATGGCTCTAGAAGGTTGAATAACAGTTTCTGCACATCTAAGCGGCAATAAGACTGAGGTTCTCTAAGCTCTGCTTCCCTAGAGTGTCTGGAGGCCATTTGGCTTCCCAGCGGTATTATCTGTTCAGGATGTTAAAGTTTAAAGAAGTCAGACCCTTCATTTTGACTCTAAAAATCAGTTGTAAGTCCCTACTCTGTGTAGTTGGTGAATGAAGACTATAGTAAGTACACCCAGGTGAGGACAGAGCTGTAGAATGACAGCTGTACACAGTGCTCACCCCAGCAACCCTGATTGCTTGCTCATATTGAAGCTGTCACTTTGCTTCCACTAGATGGAAATTTGGTGAGCTACTTTGAACTTCAGCATTATAGCATTCGTTATAGGATTATATTCATTATAGGGTTGTAGCATTCGTCATCAGAGCAGGCAGGAGGATGGGTCATATTTCCATGTTACTGTCCATGGAGAACTGAGTCTGCAGGTCTTGCTGAATTTAAGGACAAATATTTCACCATAAAATGTCCTCAAACAGTTAAACAGCAGGGGCCCTTTCCCTTCTGGATAGGCTAGGAATGTCTACAAAAAGGGCTCAAATGTGCTGTGTTGACTTAGCTCCCAAACTGGGAAGGGATGGGGGCAGAGAGAGAAAGGATGGGGATGTTGTTATTCTGTGTGGTGTGTCGGTTTTAAATGTAGCTGGTTAATTTCATTACCCATTATGACAGGATAACTGCCTCTGAAGGGTCACTTGTCAGTAAACAGCACATATTTGGGCTCCCTATGCAGGAGCTGGCAAGGAGAGCCTCATGCAGAGGCTACACACCAACATCTTGAGAGGTGGAGACATGGTGGCCCCCCAACACAGTGGCCACCAATGGGAGGTCCTCTATTTCTCTACTCAGGAGCTGGCCTGGACTTTGCCCATTCATGGCCCTGAAGCGCCGTGTTTAACCCTTCTTTTGCACAGATCACTGTCTGTGATCTCTGAGAGGCACTGTGTCACATGCCTCCCAAGCATCTACCTTGTCATACTTCTGCCCACTCAATGGGGGTTCTAGGCAAGAATAATCCTGTTCCCAAGGGCATGGTACCCATTCAATTTCAGTTATTGATTTTAGGTCAAAATGTCTGACTTCATTTACCTCTTTTATTCTCGCATCCTTCTTGGATTATTACTGAGATGCCAAGATTTCAATCTGATAGTGTATATTTTTCGGGTTATCTTTATTTTTAAGAAAAGAAAGTAGCTTTCAAATTAATAATTTCAAAACATTGTTTGATTATCATTGGGACTTGACCCCATCTTTTAAAGCCATTCCAATATCAAGATATTGTGATTGCACTACCTTAAAGCTCTCTGGACAAGTTGGGTATGGTCAGGGATGTTAAGCAATGAAATTTAGAAATGAGCAAGTACTAGGGAAATTCTTGCTTTCTGCTGAGGGCCAAATACACAAGGAAAATACTGTTAAGGGTAGGGGAGACAAAGAAAAATTGAGGCAATTCCTCAGTTTGTATAAGGCAGGACAAAATGAACCCATCTAAATAACCTGTGAACACAAAACACACCCATAACTAGTGAACATCACTTTTATTCATTTATGCAGACATAGGTCTTTCTCCTCTTTCATCTTTGTCTGTAATACCTTTAAGAATATAAATGTATATATTTGGCCTTTTCTGTTGTTTGCCTTCACAAATTGAACTGGTTGTATTCTTAGATATAATGCTCTTCTTTTCTTTTTCTCTGTCCCTTGTAGCTCCCTCTGGCCGCATGTCCATCATTAAGAACCTGCAGAACCTGGACCCCAGCCACAGGATAAGTGACCGGGACTACATGGGCTGGATGGATTTTGGCCGGCACAGTGCTGAGGAATATGAATATCCCTCTTAGAAGACCAGCCTCCATCCACCTGACTTAGAGGAGGCAGAATAAGAAAACAATCATGCTCATAACTCATTGTCTCTGAAGTTTGACATTTTAAGTATCTTATTTATTAAGTTCTCAATGTGAAAAATCCTTCTATTAAGATTGTCCTGTGCAACCACACACCTCAGCAGAATTGTGCAATTGAAGAATATGATGTTTCCTAACTCTGTGACTTCTGGTCCTAACATGTTGCTATGCTATTAAAGTGATTTCATTCTGACTCCTCATTCCTTGAATCTACTGAGGGTCCTCAGACCATGCAAGGAAGGAAGTCTGATCTGCAGTGCCCAGGGAATCCCTGCAGTAGATGGTCCCAGACACAGCTTGGGAAATGAGTACTAGGCATGGAGCTGACCCCCTGCTGAGGCAAAGTGGCTGGAAGGTGTCCAGCAGAAGTGCCTTCTGTGGTCAGGTCTATAGCCCAGCCCTGAAAACCCTGACTCCTGATCTCTTTTGCCAATCCTACTGCCCGCCATAAGTTTTCTCTCTTTAAATAAGTTATAGGGCAGTGCCTTACCCTGCCTTTGCAAGTATTTGATCATTCCGTGGCCTGTGGCACAGAGATTATTGTCCTTCCTTTATGGATGAGGAAGCTGTCTCTGAGAGGTGAACATGACCAGTGCACCTACCAACTAGAGTCACAGACTTGAGGGCTTAATGTTCCTGTGCTAGTGGGACCTCTGTCACTCTTAGCACTTCTCAAACTCTGAAAGTGCACAAGATTCACCAGAGTACTCTCATTAAACTGTATATTCTGATTTAGAAAGCCTGAGCCTGTTCCCAGGAAGTTCCCAAGTGGTCAATGCCACAGGACCCAGCGTTTTTGCTGGAGTAGAGAAGAGCCTGTGATCGCTTTCCCAAGAGTTCTGCTGTTTTTCACTTAGTAAGCATATTGGGAGGACTCTGGTAGTTATCCAGAGCAGAAGTCAATCTGTCTGTTGGTCCTCTATAGCGATCAGTAAAGGGAACAAGTGAGTACACAGGGACACCAGAGATGATCTAATAACTACCACCCACAGTGCAGACAGACCTTCCATGCCTCCCAGCCGAGGCTCCAACAATCTCAGATCGTCAACCAGCTATGGCTCTAGGTCTGACATAGAACATGGCAGCACAAAAAGGAACTGACATTGAAAACAATATTGGCAAATATATAACAGGTCCCAGAGGGACTCTACCCAGACCACCATCACTGTGGATATTCAGTGCACCTTCCTTAAGGGTGGAAAGAGAATGGCAAGCAAGTCCTCAAAGAGGGACCCCCAAAAGATCAAGACAGTGCAATTTTTAAACTTGAACTGAAGTTAGGATTCAGTGTAGACTCCAAATAGATAGCACTCTATATCATTCCCTGCTAAGGTTACTACTTCATTTATTTAGTCCCTGCCATTTGGTTTCCAATCACCTCATATGTTAGGTATCCAATTCCCATTCAGTCCAAAATATTCAGATGCTTGTGTTTTTAGCAACCCTCTCCAGCAAAGATCACTATTTTGTGGGCATGTAGAGGGTACTGGGTAGGTATGGGGATGGCAGCATGACCCTGTGTGGGTACACACACGAGTGTGGATGTGTATTGTTTGTGTTTTATGGAGGGCATGATGAGGAACTTAGAATTTAATATAAAATCAGTGGAGAAGGGATGAAGAAGGTCTTATCTGAATTACTGATTTGTGAATCATCAAGGAAGTAGGTGTTACGTTTTCAAAGGTAAAGTCATGGCTCATATAAATTTAAAATCAACACATGTCAAAGCTTCCATTAATAAAGGAACTAGTAAGATTTTACCACCATTTCAAAAGGAGAACTCAAGGACAGACACACACAGGTAGTCAGGATGGGGAAATGATTTGCTAATATACTCAAAACGGATGGGCTGGGGTTGTAGCTCAGTGGTAGAGCACTGGCCTTGCACGCGTGAGGCCCTGTGTTCAATCCTCAGCACCACATGAAAATAAAGACGTTGTGACAATCTACAACTAAAACCATATTTTAAAAAAGAAAGAAAAGGTGCATACGGAATGCCCTTCAAAAAACAAACAAACAAACAAACGAAAAACAGGTTCATGACGATGGGTCAATAAAATGCCATGTTTGGAATGTTACCCAGAACAGACATTATTTATGTCTTCAGGGGACAGTTTTTTCTTATGTTTCTGTTTGCATTACTATCCATTTTCTAGGGCTTACCTAGTGTAAGTAGCTCAAAGACAGCTGTCAAGAGCACTGAAAGAATGCCCAGTAATCACCTCTGCCCTCTTCAAAGTCCCTTGGAAATTTTCCTAATATGGAAAAGGGAAGGAGAGAACAATCCCTGGCCTCCTCTTAGGTACTGGACGCTGTACAAAGAAACTCATGGGCATCAGCTCAGGAAACTGTCCCAATCTTCCAAGGTGATCATGATCCTGCTTCTCCAAGAGGAAACCAGAACTTCAAGAAGCTAAATGACTGATGGATCCATACACTGCCCACAAGTGGCAGTGCCAGGATTTAAGCAGCTTGTGGTTCCAGACCTCAATGAGGAGATGCGGAGCCTTGGAGGAGAGCTGGAGCCTTGGAGGAGAGCTGGCGACTTGGAGGAGAGCTGGAGCCTTGTTTGGAAACTGTGCCTGCACAGAAACTGCTGAATCACCATGAGTGATACTTCTGGAGCCTTTGAGGGGATCTGATAAAGCCTCCTGGGAAGGGGTGGGAGGGAGCCTAAAGTCCTGCTTCCCAATGCTTTCAGCACCACCTCTGGCCACCTTCTAACTGCAGTGTCCCTGCTCTCACCTCCATGCCACATGCTGTTACAGGGACCCAGGAACTGGCATATCCCGGATCTTCCTCAGCCCTCGGCAGGGGGATCACATGGAGCTCCTACAGTTGAGCTGAGCAGCTCTCACAGAAGCCAACAGCTCTTCAAGTCCCACTTGAGAAGGATCTGAGGAACCCATGCCCACCAGAAAGCCCTCCCCTCTTCCCCTCCCTTCCTCCTTCTCTTCCACTTCCTTTCCTCAATCCCTTCCCCGATCTCCTTCACTTACTCCTCTCCACCCTGTAATAGTCCCCTCTGATATACATATATATATATATATATATATATATATATATATATATATATACCCCTCCTTGTGACCCAAACTATGGGGATCCACTCTTCTTGCTGTGGCCTATGATCATGCTTTTGTCAGTGGGTCTCCAATAATTTGCACCAGTGCAATCCTAGATCTGCCTCTTTCTTTAGTCTCACTGTATTTTGGGAATGGTTTCCATACACTGAAACCAGATTGTTCCAGACCACCCCTGTAAAGTGGAAAGTCCTCTGTTCACATTATTTATCTATTCATGGGACGATATGAGAATGAAGATAGTCGTGTCCAGAGTTTGGGGTCGCAAGTATTGTTCTTCCTCTTCTCCAAACTTCTTACAATATTTGTAGATCATCCTTCTAACAACTATGGCTCATATTCTCCTCGTTGTGACAGTTTACAGAGAGACACAGAGTCATAAGAATGGCCCCCAAACTACTTCTTCATCCAAATTCTTTACTGAAGAAATACCCCAGGTCTCCCCTGATGATTATGATAATCACTGAGTTTTGTCACCTGGGTGGCTACCCAGTGTCCACCATGTTCCCCTCCATGGCTGTCTCATTAATGCCAGGAAGCCCCCTGAAAATACCACCTCTGTGGGCAGAGTATTCCATCTGCTCTGCCCATCCCCAGGTTCTGGCCCAGTGTCTAGAGCTTCTGGTGATTCCTTCCTCAGGGTGGGAGCCTGGACCACACTACTACCATTTTGTCTTTACAGTTTTTAAGAGTACCTATGGGGCCTGAACACCACGGGACGTTTTCCAATAAGCACTCGTTTTAGAGACACTAGTCTCCCCGGTCAGGAAGTTGAGCTGCCACTCTTCACTCCTGCTGGAATGTTTCCAAAATTGGCTTCTGAAGGTCACTTTGCTCATCCCAAATCTCTGCATTTACCTTGCAAATTGAAAATAGTCGCCTGAGATACATGAGTGGTACATTCTTGATGCCAAGGGGCCACCAGTTCAACTGTGGGATGGAGCCCAGACAAACCTTTCTGTCTGAGGAATATGATCAATCCCTTTAGAACAGGTTTGCTCCTGTGAATTTTCTTAGTTTTCCTTCACCAGAGAATGTCTTTATTTTCCCTTCATTCCTGAAAGATATTTTTGCCAAATTTAGAATTCTAGACTAACTTTTTTTTCCCTTTAGCTCTTTTAAAAATACTGTATTCCTTTCTATGACCTCTATGGTTTCCAATGAGAAATCTAGAGTCACTCAAACCATTTTCCCACTAAAAACAATGCCATTTTTCTCTATTTTCAAGATTTTCCTTTGTCTTTAGTGTTCAGTGGTTTGATTGTGGTGTGTCTGGGTGTAGATTTCTTTTGCTCTGTTTGTGGTCTGTTTAGGTCTTAAACACATACACTTATATACATACATACATATATACAAGCCTATATGTACATATATAAGTATATATATATGCACATACAAGTATGTGTGTGTGTGTGTGTGTGTGTGTGTGTGTGTGTGTATTTCTCTTTCTCTGGGATCTGATGACACAAATGTTAGACATCCCCTCCTTTTTTTTTTTCTTCCCATATGTCAGAGAGGCTGTGTTCATTTTTTATATCCTTTTCTTCCTCTCTATGATTTATATTGGATAATTTCTATTTATCTTCAAATTCACTGACTCTTCCCTCTGTCGTTTCAATTCTGCTAATGATTCCATCCAGTGACTTCCTTTGTTTGGCTTTGTATTTCTAAATTCTCAGATTTCTACTTTTATCTCTCATGTCTTTGCTGAGATTTTCTATTTTAAACTTTGTTTCAAGAATGGTCACAATTGCTCATTTGAGCACTTTTATCATAGCTGCTTTAAGGACTTTGATAATTTTAACATCTGTGAAATTTCATCACTGGCATCTGTTGACTGTCTTTTCCAAGGACAATTTAAATGTTCATGTTTTGTTTTTTTTGTACACTCAGTAATTTTGATTTTATATTCTGGACAATGTGAAAATTATATTATGAGACTGCAGCTTATTTAAATCTTGTAAAAAAAAAGGTGATATTTTTATTTTAGCAGGTTATCCACCTGGTCAGGTCCTGGCATCAAGGACAACCCAACCTTACATGCTCTGATGACAATGTCAGTTGTTTTCAAAGAGTTTATACTCCTTGTTGGCTCCATTTCAGGCATTCATCAATCACTCATTGGCCAGGCTGGGAACTGGATGGTGATCTCTCCATTACTTCAGTTCTCAAAGTCTTTGGTATGCTAGTTAGGACCAGATCTAAACATGTCTGGCTGCAGTGGAGTAGCGACAATAGGAAACCTTGGAGTTCATAAACACATGAAGGTCCCTTTCCTCCTCTTTAACCTCTCCAGTGCTTTGTGTTCTTTGTGTTTTTTCCCTTTTGGGTCCTTCACTTAGAAACTTGGGGTTCTGGTTACTCTGGTCTGCTTCACATTGCCATATTTGGGGCCATGTTCAGGTCTCTGTGGTAGGAGAACATAGAGAAAAAAAAAACAACAATGAGCTCACCCTCTTGAGATGGCAATCCTTCTGATCAAACAGCAGGTTTGCCCTTCCTCAGAATTTTGGTTCTGCCAGTTTCATTACTGACTGCTGCCACCACAGACATGCTCTATCTAGAGAGTAGAGAAAGCTAAGAAAGGAAGAAAACCAGGAGCATTCATGCTCTCTCTCTGGGCATTAGTAGTCCCAAATTTCACTTCTTGAACCAAAATTAGGGGACTTCTCCCTGGAGCCCACTTGCAGTCTCCTGCTCTGCTATGTTCAAACCAGAAGGACACCAGAGTAGGTGAAATATAAACTCACTACTGGCTTGATGTACCTCCTTTTCTGGTCTTCTTCCCCAATCTGCTTGCTGCTCTTTTCCTTCCATTGTCTTCAAATAGCTGATCTATGTAGTCTCTCCTGGAACTATCATCAGCTGGAAGGATGTGTGAAGTGTGCTTACTCTTATCTTATCTGGATCCAAAGTGCTCATGTTTTTAAATATGGAAATTTCCCATAAAAATCCCAACTTCTTCTCAAAGTCTCACAATGATGATCCTGCTTTTCAGCAGGATAACAATATGGAGGGCAACGGTTGGCATGCCCTCTCTCACAGAGCAACTTCACACGTTGTGTTATTTTGCCACCTTATCTTAGGGGAGATTGAAACTAATATTTCCAGAGGGAAGCTGGGTGGGTATCACCTGGGCTCAGCTGCATATCTGCCTCTTAGTTCATCAGACCTTTATGTTGCCAGCTCTTTCCTGCTTTCCCAGCCTCTAGTCCAGGTTAATTTCTCTGCACTCTGGCCCAAAACCTCTTCTACTTTGCTCTGCCCCTTGTGGAGTCTCTGCCTAGATCTCCCTCCACCTCTCTCTGCTCCCTTTTATGTTGGTTCTCTCACTCCTGCTCCTCACTCAGGACCAAGGCTTAACTCTTGAGTGATTAAGTCCAGCTATGCCTGCTTGGACTCACCCTATGGTTGTCTCCCTGTCACCTACCTTTGAGAAAGGCACCAGTACAGACTTTGGGGCCTACCCTTGGCTTCTCAACCTACCAACCAAGTCTTGGCAGGCTCTGTTGGGACTCTAAAATATTGATGAAATATTTTCTCAAGATGTGCTGAAATTTAAAACCCCAGTCATTCATGGTATCATGATCTTCTGTAAGAATGGGAGGCTTTTCTATTGTCTTAATTTTGTGTCCATTACCAGGACTCCCAAGATGCTTCTGGTTTGGAAATTTTCCAGAAGGAACAAGAGTTACTGACAAATGAAATAAGGCACATCTAATTGAGTTCCAAGAACAATACCTTTTCTATCTTTTTCTTCTTGTGGCTAATATGCAAATAGGAACAGGTACAATTAGCAGTTGTTCAAGTCATACCTGCCCAGAATCCCCTGGGCTGCAGCCAGAATGATTTCAACATGCTTGATCTAAGTCCCGTTCCAGAAAAGATTCAATTGCTCTCCCTTCTTAGCTCACAGGGACCGTTTTGAGCCCTACACAGGCTCAGCAACACACACAGAAATGCATCTGTGTGCCAGGCACTGTGTTGATGTAGCTGGTACAGAGACACAGCCACGAGGTGGAGTCGGAAGAGCTGGCAGTTGAAATACAATGCAGCAAAAACTATGAATGTAATGAGCAGAACAACAGGGCTGACTGGATGAAGAGGAAGCCAGTTAGTCTCTGAGGGTATCTAATCACCACTGTGGCTCATTGGAACCTGAGTGTCTGTGAAATTTCATACTCAGTAACTTACCTAACCAGAGAAATGGACCTTGGTTCTGCTCCTGCAGAAGACCACAGCACCCCCAAGTGGACATTTTAAAACCACTTCTCCAGGTGCCAACTTCTTTCTGTTGAGGCACGTTGTATACATTGAACTCCGAGGGGTCCAGGCTCATTTCTTCTTGCCACCCAATCAGCTGAAATATTAAAATCAGACAATTCAGGACCTGAAACTCTTTTCTAAGAATGAATGGTTGGCTTTATAATTTTGTTATTTTACTTTTGAACTTTTAATATGGCTACCAAAAGACTCCTGAGTTAGGAAAATCATCCAGTGAAACTGAATATAGAATAAGGATCACTGACATGTAAAATGCCTTTTGTAGAATTAAAAGCAAGAGGGGGGGAAAATCCTCTTCAAGACAATTTTAAGACAACTTGGTAGCTATGGTTACCTCTAATTAGTGAGCACCCTATGCTTTCCAGATTTGACTGAAGGAAAAGTGAAAGGAAAACCAATACCAAATAAGTTAAAATGCTAAGCTCCACGGAGTGCATGTAGTCTAGTATTCTGAACATAACAACAAGATCAAGTTGGCTAATAACAAATCAGCCTTCTCCATCTTCACCTTCACTTTCTCTGTCTCTCTCTGCACAACAGGGACTCATAAACTCAAATGGGAAGTTAAGAAAACCTCCATGAAGAAGGTGACACCAGAGGTCAGGTGCTGGATAGGCAGCTCATAATAGAGTCACACTGGTGCAGAAGGCCGAGCTGGCTGAATTAAGGTGAAAGTACAGAGTGTCCAGAAAGGCTCCTCCTTTTCTGTGCTGGACACCAGGCAAAGGAGGCACCTGGCTGTGGTCCCCTGACAAGTGTCCAACAGACAGTCTGTAATTACTTGGATTTGAACTTGAACAGAGAGGGAAGATCCCAGAGAACTTGTTCTAGAAAGTTCTTCAGGTTTCATAGGAGATGGGGGCACAACACAAACAGCACATCCACACACAAAGAAAGAAGCCAGGAGGAGGCATCTCCTCCTCCACCTCAGTCCCTTGGCCCCTCCTAGAGCCGAGATGTTGTCAAAGCCCTGTCTTCTGACTGAATAAGTCTCCAGCAGAATCCAGGCTGGGCCACACTTATAAAAGAAGGACAGAAAGCTCCTGTGTCTCTCTCTGAGAGGTTTCTCTCTACTTCGGGGAAGAAGGACTTCAACTTACAAGTGATGAGCTAGTAAGATGGGTTTCCAGTGAACACCAGAAGCTGCAGTTTACAGAACCAAATGGTTATTCTCTTCCTGACTGGAAAACAAGTGTGGAGTTGGAGCTTGAATAAGAAAACTTTGGCCTCAATTGGAACCTCTGCAGTATACAATTTTTTTTTTCATCCATTCACTCAAATGCTATTTTCTGAGATGATTGTGGTCCAGGCACTGTGCTGCGCACCAGAGATGCTGAAATGAGAGCTGAAAGGGACTGACATCA
Source organism: Urocitellus parryii (assembly GCF_045843805.1). Taxonomy (NCBI): domain Eukaryota; kingdom Metazoa; phylum Chordata; class Mammalia; order Rodentia; family Sciuridae; genus Urocitellus; species Urocitellus parryii. Next base: position 3,259,579 of record NW_027551777.1, read on the forward strand.
GGCTTCCTCATTCTAGTGGGAAGTGATAAATCAAGTCAAAGAGCAAAGATTTGGAATCATTTGCACTTGGACACCTAGTGACATTTCAAAGTCAACTGTGCATATACTTCAACTCATGGATTTCTCCGGAAAATTTATCCACCTAATACCTTCCCCAACTCAACTGATGGCAACTCCATCCTTCCAGCTGCTTAGGTCAAAAGCCCTGGGACGATCTTTGACTCATCTCACCTTTCATCTAATCCTCAGCAAACCTCTTTGTCAGATTGGCTTCAAAATCTATTTAGAATTTGCCCTCTCTTCACCTCTTTCTCCACCACCACCTGGAACAGAGCCACCAACTATCCATCTCCTGGATTATTTTGCTAGCCCCCTAATTGATATGACTGCCTCTATTCTAGAGTTTATATGCATAATCATAGCAATGTGCTAGGGTCTTTGTTTCTAAACAGGCCTCAGAGCCATGGTTTATCATCACGATTTCCTTCCTTCACTGTATTTGCGACCCTGGGAAGCCCATCTAATAGGCCTGGCCACATATGGTTTGGATCTTTCTAAAATGAAAATCTTCATTACTCTCACAAAGAATTCCGACCAACAGAGGACAAAGTTGAACTAGGTGCTGGAGGAATGTCATCACAATTATCAACCAGTAGGAAGGACTGGCTTTATTTCAACAGAGAGAATATGGGGAATTGCTTAAGAAGGGGATGGAAGATTGAAAAAGCAAATGGAACTTTGGGAAAACATAGTGCTGATAACCACAGGAATCAGAGCCCCCACTTCTGTAAGACTTGGGGAGCAAAGGAAACAGGTTAGAATAAAATAAACTGAGAAGGCTGGAGGAGGGGGTCCTGAGCAGGGGAACCCAGAGCTCTGAGGGGAGGGTGCGTCTCCACTTCCCTCCCTGAGCAGGAGGAAGGAGTGTTGTGCTGAGGCAGGTCTAGGATGAGGGAGAGCGATGTTGTTGCCAGGGTGGAGAAGCGCTGATGAGGGAGACAGCTCACATGCAGGAAGAAACAGGTCTCCTGCTTCTCCTTCTGCCCTCATGGGTCTCCCTATCTGCAGCACCTGACACAGAAGCCTCAGCAGGGCATATAATGGTGAATTCAGAGCTAAGAGACAGTAACTTAATAATTAGATTGATTTTTTTTTGTCTAAACAATGCCACATATTTCCTTTGCTCCCCCAGTCCTACAGAATTGAGGGCTCTGATTCCCGTGGTTATCAGTACCATTGCTTTATCAATTTTCCCTTTTGCTTTTTCAATCTTCCATCCCCTACTTAAACAATTCCACAGTGAACATTACAATGCACTCTCAGGTTCCAGTTCATCAAGTCAGGGTCAAGAAGGACAAGATGTGGCCTGGACATCTCCTAGAGATCCTGCACTTCTGTTTGAAGAAAACCATGAATTTATGTTTCTTAGCATGAGGGGTGGCTGTATCATCAAGCAGAAATGTTCACTGATGATGTTTGTTTTGAGGTTAAGTAAGAGAAGAAGGGCCCATCCCAAGGCATCAACTTCTCCCCACTGCTCTGTGCCATGAGGGGGATTTTTCTAGAAACAAAAATAACAAATTATGTTTAAAAGCTTCATCACTTAACCATAAATTCATTATATTTAACAAAAAGGTACTTTATACCATAGAAGTCCCCACACCAGCACTACCTAAAGAATGGTCTGCGGGCTCACATCAGTCTGCAAACTGTCCACAATGAGATAAGAATGGAAAATGAGAGTAAATGGTCAGATGCATTTTGGACAATTAACATTGTCATCAAGTCCAAGCACATGACCAAGCATGTGAGTCCACTCAAGTGTCATGGAACACTTGGTTTGAGTTGCAGGTGGCATGAGCCACTAACTAATGACCATTACAACAAGTGATGCTTTAAGGTTTGTTTGGCAACCTTTAGCCAAAAATGCTTAAAAATCAAAGCAACTGAAAGTGTATATTTATTTTTCTAATTTATTTCTTTTACCATGAATTTATTTTTTATTCAAGCCTTTCAAAATTTAAAGCTTAACATTATCATCTAACTTGGAGGCATAAAAATTTGCATTGTGTATTCTTCAGCCTGAATTACAGGCTGGAAAACAAACCCCATTGGAAATTTTTTGTCAAGAAATTACTGTAGATATATCAGCTTCCTTTCCCAACATCATTTTAGACTGGTTTTTCTTTTTTTTTAATATATATATAGTTTTGATGGACACAGTACCTTTATTTTATTTGTTTATTTTTACATGGTGCTGAGAATCGAACCCAGTGCCTCCTGCGTGAGAGGCAAGCATTCTGCCACTGAGCCACCACCCCAGCCCTAGACTGGTTTTTCAATCAGGAGTTTTGTAAAAGAGAGCTGAGAAGCTTATACATTATCCCTTGTAAATGGGACGATTATCAATATGAACTAGCTGAAAAAAATTAAAAGAATCTTACTCATTTATTATATTATAAACCTTAATACTGATAAAACAGTGTTCATTCAAAATGTGGGTCTAAGTGTTTAGTACAGAAAATCACCACTTACCTATCTTTTTACTATTTGGTTAGTTATAGCTGCAGAACTATGAAAGTTGAATTTAACAATGAGTCTCCATACTAAATGCCCTAGGCACATTTTCAATGAATAATGGGTATTGTCTTCATAATGCTTTTAGTTTTCCCTATGTTTGTTCCTATATTTTAAAATGCATTTTAATGTCTGTTGAATCCAATAAAATTTGATATTATATTTTAGTTTCCTTTGCTTTTCATTTTATTTTTTTCTCATAATTTGGTGTTATGGTATTTTATAAAAATATTGACTCATGATGAATTGATAAAAATGCAAAATATGACCAACCAGTTATCACTGAGAGTTGAGAAGTACCACTCTATGTGTCTGTAAAGCCCCAGAGGCTTGGCTGGCTGTTGTCATCTGGCTGAGCCTTCCCTCTTCATCCCTGGGACAATTATGGTGGGTGGGGATTCCATCCTTGAGAGCACAGCCACTGACAGGGACCAGGGGCTAGACCACAGCTGATGGGCTGAGGGGCCTACTTACCTGGTTCCTGAGCCCTGCAACTTTACCTGCTTTGGCTGGTTGGTTCCAGTTTCTGCAGAACACCAGAACAGCTGAGAATACAGTACAGTTGCTTTTTCCGGGGCCTGAGGGTGGCAGGTGACACCACTGTTGGGGGTCAGGCACCCAGGAGAGGCAGGGGTTGGATATGGCTACAGCTATTCAAGGCCTTAGTGTCACAGGTAATAGAGGCCCTGAGGAGGACTGTGGGCTTATATATTTTGGGATGTGGAAGAACAACACATCTCTTTTCTGTTCTTTCTCTTCTAAAAAGAGGTCCCTAAACCTTTGGCTGTACTTCAGAAATATCCTCTTCCAATGGCTTCCCTGGAAACTCATGAAAACCTTGATGGATTCTGCCTTGCTTTTCATGTTCCAGGTTCCTCTCTTGCTTCCTTTTCCTGGATTTGTCTCATCTGCTATGTGTTGCTGAGCTGCTGGTCCCCAAGTTGCTGATCTAAGCTACAGGTCCAGATTTCCCTCACTGGTTTAAGTTCTTTGGGGCTTCAGAGCAAGATTAGCCTAGCATGGTGTATGCTAGATACCATTCAACAAACATTTTAGTCCTGGATTTAATCACTGTGCTGGGCTTTATGGGGCTTGGAAAATACAGGCTAAATGTTAAGGTGAGGGCTGGGGCTGTAGCTCCGTAGTCGAGTGCCTGCCTAGCATGCATGAGGCACTGGGTTCAATCCTCAGCATCACATAAAAATAAATAAAATAAAGGCATTCTATCCATCTACAACTACAAAAAAAATTAAATGTTAAGGAGGAAAAGGGTCATAATGCCTGTAACTTATTTGCAAATGTTTGGGGGGCAGGGTGTAAAAGGAAGATGCATTAATTAGGTGGGCTAATTTCAAAAGGTGGGAAATACCCTAATAACACAGAGCATTTTGTAAAGTATTTTTTAAGATGCTTTCCTTTGATCCTGGGTATGGCAGGAGGGTGTGCAAGTGGTTTCCTCTCAATCTGTGATGTTTCTTCTCTTACATCCATACCCGTGGGTAAGTGGTCTTCTTGGCCAGGCATGCCTCCCTGCACTTCACCCGGAGGACATCAACCAGGCTTCACAACTTCCTGCCCCCAAAGCAGAGGGACTCATTCAAATGTTCCCATAACCAGTTCAACTGCCCACGCACAGGGAGGCCCTCTCTGGATCCCCAGAGGAGCATGGAACTGAGATATGACTGAGTGGGAAGAGTGGGAAGAACCCTGAATCTGGTGGGAAGACCTGCAACCTAGGGAGTCCTTGCCGGCCTGGCATTGCCCACCTACCCCCCAAGGCAACTGCAGCCTCCAGAACCCACTGACGCTCTAGAAAGGATCCGGAATGTGAGGGGCCGAGTCTCCTCCATTGGCATTTCCTGCCACCGTGCACCCATGACAAACTGTTTCCTGGCAGGTGGTGGTGTAGAGGGGTTGGGAGGTTCAGCTCCTGCCCTGGATCTCTTCTTCTTAGGAAAGCAAACCCCACATACCTGATCTTGTGCTTCCATCATTAGAGCCAATTCATTCAAGTTTTCTGCTGGCTCCAAGTGCCCTCTACTGGCGACAGGAAATATATTCTCCCATGATTTTAAAATTACAACCCTCCCCCGCTACACACACACCACCTCAATTCAATCCCTAATATAAGCCTTGCAATCAGTTCAGATAATTCAGATAGACTTTCCCTCTCCTCCAACTTTTCCCAGGGTGGTATAGGCTTCTCCTATAACCTTGGACTCAGCTCATGGACAGGGATAGATGAAGGGCTCTTACATCTGATGTAAGTGGAATCCTTGTCCAAACTCCTCCTTCCCTTGTCTACTTGAAGAACATTTATCCAGTTCTTGTCCTAGGTGATTGGCAAGTGGGATTAGCAGGGTCAAATAAGCAAAGAAAAGAACTGGCTCAGCAAGTTTCCCTTCCAGATTGTTTGGTCTTACTCCAAACATACACTTAGGTTTTTCTTTCATCATAACCAGAAACCAAGAATTTGACATCTTTATTTTTATTTTTGGGTCCTGGCAACAGTCTCTTTGACAATTCCCCCCTGGAGCCACAGTCCCCTGGTTGAACTCTCTGGGCAGGGGGGTTGCTTGGGACCCACACAAAGAATTTCAGCAGAGAACAGGAAAGAAACAGAACCACCTCAGACATCCTCCTGCCACACCCACATGACAGAAGAATGCACTTTGTAGACTGTGAAACCTCTATTAGGGTGCTTCCAACTTTTTAAGATTAACATTTATTTTTTTGCATCTTCTTTTTGAAAAACTTTTTTTTTTTTTTTTGCTTTTTTCCAAAAACACTTGAAAGTGACTTGTGGACATGAAGTGCCTTTATGTTAATTCATTAGCTCACATCTCCTAGGAAACAGGCCAGGCTCTCATATATCCACAGTATAAATTATTGAAATTTCATATTGATGTAATATTTTAAAATATATGCTCTATATTTAAATTTCTCGGACTGTCCCAACATTACCTTTTTAAAGCATTTTTTCCAGTTCAGTATCCAATTCAGATCTGAGTTGTGTTAGTTGTCTCTTTATCCTCCTTTAATACAGAACGTTTCGACCTTTCATTCACGTCATTGCCATTTTCAAAAACACAATATTGTATCACCTTCATGATTCAGGTTTTGCATTTGTGGCAGGAACAGCACAGAAATAATGTGTGTGCCTTCCAATATGTCACACATCAGGGGACACTAGTATCACTTTGTCCCATTTTGGGGTAATGAACCTTACATTTCATGATGAACTTAAAGTGGGGTGTCACAATTCTCTCCACTGCAAAGATGCTAGCCCCCGCCTTTTGTAAATTAATAAACATTCTGTAGGAAGATATGACTCTCCTGCTCCCTAACAAATTCTCACCCAATGGTTTTAGTATCCATTCCTGTCTGAATTAGCTATGAGAATTATAGCTGAACCTGGTAGGTCTTTCTAAATTCCCACTTGGTAAATTGGGAAGAACAACACCAGGTCACCAGGCCTCAAAGCCTTGCCTGCCCCTGCTGAGCAGATAAACCACCCATTCTTTCTCTACCCTTCAAGCAAGTTAGAATGAAGTTGTCTGGCCTTCTCAGGGAGAGCCTGGGCAGGGAACCAGCCCTCCTGCACAGAACTCCCACCCTACACAGCAGTTCTCAGACTTCAGTGTGCCCTAGAATCACCTGGAGGGCTTTTTAAAACAGCTCCCTGTTCCCTCCCCTGGGGATTCTGGGACACCCTCCAAAAATCTTACTGGTTTGACACAAATGCTTAGTTAGTTCTCTTTCAGATGACAGGTCTAACACAGGTTCATGGGGAATACTCATTTACGTACTTGGAGATGCTGGATGATGGAGACTCCACCATTCCAGTGTATGGCTTTGAACTTTAACCCACAGGAAGAGAGGAGCATGCAGAACCGTGCCTGGGATTCCTGCTGCTCACAGCCCACTGGCCTGCTCAATGGCAGTGGCTGGGGAATATGGTGATCAGATGGACTCTTTGGTGAGTATCATGGTTTCTTTGACCCCACAGCATTCCATTATCCTACCAGCAAATGATCACATGGGCCTTCTGTGATCCTCACTTTTCTATTCATGGGTCTTTGCACCAGCTCCTCTCTCTGCCCAAACACACCCAGGCCAGATCTCACATTGGCTGATTCAATGCCCCTCCCTGGAGAGGCTTTCCCTGACTGCCCAATCAGAAGTGGCTGCCCCTCCCTCACACCCCTCTGCTGTAATTCTCTGCATAGACTTTCTTATTCTGTAGGGTGTTGTCCTTCTCCATTCGGTAGATTGCATACTCCATGACAGCAGGACTCCTTTTGTTCATCACTGTCTCTCTAGTACCTAAAACATCTGGCACATGGTAAGTGCTCAAAAAATACTTTCTCAACTGATTAACCCCAAGGTGGATTACTATCCTCATTTCACAGATTCAAAAGTGAGGGCCTAAAGAGGACAAGTGGTTTTCCTGAGGTCGCACCAATACCGAATGGTGGTTCCTGGTTTTAATCTATGTGCCATGTCCCACTAGCGCTGGCAGGGTTTCACAGCCTTCATCTAACAAGGTGGCAGAATAAGTTGCATCCGATCCTTTCCTTCTTCTCTCAACTGCCCCTCGGGTGGGCCTCCACTGTTCTTGGTTCTTAAGTCTCTTAACATGACTCCCCAGAAGGCAGCTGGTAATGTTTGTCTGGGAACTGGTTTCACAGACGTGCTCACATATGTGGGAAATCACATAGATGCAAGCTTTTTTCACTCCAGTGCTGTGATAGCGAAAGATTAGAACTGACTCCATGACCATCTGTACTGCACAGAGGAACAGGGTGTAGCCCTGAGAAGGGAATCATATTTTGACTGGGAAAGTGTCTCACCATAAGATATGGTCTCCTGTAGGAAGAAAGGGAGGCGATCGCAGCACGGGCAGTGTATGCCTTTCATTTACTTTCCCCAAAAGAGATGAACACCCTCAAGTCTGAGAAACCCATCTCCTGGATGATAAGATGAGAAGACACTAGTCAGGAAACTAGGGTGGTTTCCATCATTTGAATTTATTTTATTGATACTTGTTAGCGAATAAAATTTTATTGATTCTTTTGATGCATTACAACTCACTTTTTGGTAGTGGTTGCATAATGTTGATCATTTAATTTATTTACTATACTAAATACTGCAACCTCTGAATTGCCCATTTTTACACTGGTGTTCCTGATGGGTGGGTCCTCTCTGAATACATAAAGTGGTCTGATCAGTCCATGGTTTTTCATATTCCTTTGTTATTCAACCTACTGCTTTAAAATACATTCAAATAAAAAGGTGTAAGTTACTTGCAGAGAGTAAGAACACACTAGGGTGAGGGGAAATTGAGAACATAACCAGCACTCTCACAGTCAGAGGACAAATGGTTTTGAAATCATAGGACCGAAGCTGGCTCCTCAGGGACTTCCTCAAAGAATCCTTGGTGGACGTAAGGTTAAACTCACTCAAATGAAGCTCACATCTTTAGCTGGGACGGAGGGCACAGAATGACAATTTCATGTATAGAGGATATTATCCTTCCACAAATATCCGGAACAGGTGGTCATGGAACACCTTGGTGGGCAGTGTTCCCAGATGAGAAAAAATAAGTTATCTGCTTGGATTGCAATGCCACAGATACACAGACTGGAGCTGGAAGGGTATTTGCTTAAAATAGGACACACACAGGTAATAAATAAAAGTTCACAACTTAATCGGCTACAGCAACAAGACCAGGCTCTCTTGTGGGCTTGTGGTTCTTTTCATAAGCACCTTTAATCTCTCCCTAAGCACAAAAGGAGGCACAAGGAGACTAAGGGCTTTGGGGGAAGAAACTATCTCACTGTGACCATCCTGTTTTGAAACAAGAGGGCAAATGTGTGGGCACTGAATGGCGACCCGATGAGTAAGAGTGGGTTGCCCATTTCAGAGCAAGAGCTTGAGCCAGCAGAAGGCCGATGCCTAATTCCTGCCCTGACCAGGTGGGTATGGTTTAGCTGGGTTTCTTCTCCTTTACCTTTACGGTTGACGAATTTCTTGAAGAAGTCTTCTTCCTATCCCCTTTCCTCAGTCCTGTTGTTAGAGTTGTCTTGGGTCTGGCCTTCAATTAACCTGCTTGTGACACTGGGTCCCAGAAATAAGCTGCTCTCTCATTAGCAACTCGGTGTGTTTGAAATTTGCATTTTGGTGTCATGGAACCAAACAGACAACAGACACTGCCGGTACCATGGCTTCCCTGCGTGTATCTATAAAAAAAAAAAAAAGGAAAAAATAAAACAAAACGTCACACAGAACACAGAGGGACTGCTGAACAAAGCGGTGGGAGTGTGAATACATTCTCTTCCGGGTCAGCCATGTGGCCTGACAGCTGATTACAAAACACAGGATGACTTCAAGTTGTAGGCATGAAAAGAAAAGATCACACCTAGAAAAGGGAAACAACTGTCCACTGAGGCAGAGTAGTGGCGGTCTTGAAGAAGCTGGGTCACCCGTAAAAGAAAGAAAAGCTCTTTGTGAAAAGCTATGCCAGGTGCGTGTGGCCAGGATGGAGGCCCCTTAGGCTCTTAGGGTGGGCGAGGCATCCAAGGACACCCCGGGGCGCCAGATGCATTATGATCTGGGCTGCTTGACAGCCCCTGGGGTGCGGTGGGGAGCTGTCAGACACGGGATTCACTGGTTCCTATCCATGGGATAAGAACACACTTGGGAGTTTCAGTGCTTCTCAAAAGGAAAGAAGAAAGGACACCACCATTCCCAGACTCCACAAGGGAAGTCCTCACCAGAGGACAGCGTGGGGGCACTTCCTGTGGGACTGGAAGAAAGGGCGGGGCAGACACAAGGTCTCCAAGTCCTATGTACACACTTGACAAAGTTCCACTCTTCCCCCTTAGGCACAAGGTTGATTTGTCTAGCTCAGGAGGTGGACAGGGACGGGAAGAGGGGGAGAGTGGGCTGCAGGGGGAAGGGGAGGCAGGGAACAGGGTGGAGAATGCCCATCTCCTCCGGGGCACAGGCCCCCCAACCTCACCGCAAGCTAGTTTGTTTGGGGAGCTTAGCACCCATCAAGATGCCCGAGGTGAGAGTCACAGGGGCTTTCATCTGCATGCTGGATCCCACCATGGTGGGGAAGCTGCGATTCCATCGGATGCCACTGTTGAGCTGCAGTCCACCAATGGCACTGGTGACGGTGGGACATCCGAGAGGCAGGCCCTCGGGTACCAGGCCTCCAGGAACAAGGGCTTGTGCTGGCCCTGGGGGCCCCAGAGGAGAGGTCCCTGATCTTCAGTCAAGGTGGGGACATGGGCTCGCCCTGAGTTCACCACTTTGGCCACCCCAAACCTCCTGACTTTGTCCACCAGGTTGAGGTTGGAGACAGACACGTCCGTCTGGCTCTCGCTGCTCCTGACATTCTTCTTTTCTCTCACCTCCCTCAGGATGGAGCTGGCTGGCTTGGAAGCCAGGAAGCTGTCGTAGGGAGGGCTCCTGCACTTGAACTCAAAGGAAGGCGGGGAGGACATGGGGGTCTGCAGAGGCGAGTTCGGAGGGGTAGAGGGGATCACAGCCATCTTGGGAGTGTAGGAGTGCAGGAGGGAGCCCCGGGCAGCCCTGTCCCAGCTCTGTGGGTCATACACAGCCGCAGAAATGCCCCGCTCCTTGAGCAGCCACACCAGCCCCAGGGATGTGCTCATGGTGGTCGTGGACTCCCGGATGTTAGTGAAGGACTCGGCCAGGCTCAGTCTCCGTGGAGTGCATGGCGTGGCCACTGGTGTGGACTTCAAGTGGCTAGTGCTGCCACAAGCTGGGGTCGGGGCCGAGTTAAGGCTGAAAGGAAAAGATGACAGGTTACCCATCAGAAATGCCCGTGAGCACCAGGGGAAGGGTCAGTGGTCATTCCATAGGGTTGGACCTGGGACATAATAGGAGGACTCCCTGCAATGGGAGCCCCAGACACCTCTGTCCACATCTGTTTCTTCCCCTCACCCATGGAGGCTTGGGAATTCCTTAAGTAGGGCCCTGGTGTGAGTTGATGGAAGATGCATGTGATTCTCTTTGCTCTCCTCTGCTGGATGGTATAACTGTTCCCTTTGCAGACCAAGAAACAGCTCCAAGTTTAGGTGGCTTCTTAGTCACACCTGGGTATTAAGTGGATAACCCAGATTTAAAGTCTGAGTGACCCCAATGCTCTCAGATGGGGAAAGAAGTTCATTGGCAAAGAGGCCTTCCTCCCCCACCAAATCCACTCAAATTCCAGTGTTCCCTCCTAATCCCTAATTCTCCCTCAGGCAAGACACTAACCAGAACCATGGGATACAATGGCTTATTTTAGAAATGGCAAAAATGGCCCCAGGGGTGGGCCAAGGCCAGGTGGCGAGCACCTTAGCCTACTGACCACTAGGACAGAGCTCCCTCCTCTGCACCTTGTTGCCCCTCACCACCTTCACATGCTGTCCAAACCCATTTTGATGAGTGGAGTTATGGGGTCAGTGGAAGGAAGCCATGCCCTGTATTATGGGACCTTCATTTACAGAGTTTCCCAGCTTCAGGCTCCCGAGTGACTAAAGGAAAGCTGAAAGATCCTTCCTTCACTCAGTGTCATGCTGAGAACCCCTAGGGGCCCAGCAGACAAAGAAGTCTACAGGAGGGGAAGCAGGGGGAAAGGCTTCTGGGTCTGCTTATGAAAACAAAGAAGACTGATTTTTAACAGCTGCTCCAGGGATGGGGGGGGCAAATAGGCACTAGCCCTGCCCTGTTTCTGAATGAGTAGCCAAGGGCAAAGGAGTACCTCCTTCCAAAGGTCTCCTGGGACCTGCCCTCCGATTTGGCAGGGGCAGGTCAGGTGAGTGTCCCCAGCCTGGCCAGGGGAGGCCCAAAAACCATGGGCAGAGCACCAACCACATAAAGGGAAGGTAGGGGACCCTTTCTGGAGCAGGTCCCTGGAGTGACCAAAGGGGCCCTTCCTGGGAAACAGTTTAACTGGAAATACAGGCTGGAAACACCATGTGGCTCCACACTCAGGTGACCTCCCCACTGGCCAATCAGCAAGGGCAGTGACCACAGAACAGGGCCATCTCCCACAAGCTAAGGTGGGAGTAAGCTGGCCGATCAGGAGTACTCTGAGAAATGTGAGATTAGAAACCACAGCATATTCCTGTGGTTGAAAATGTGGATTTTGTAAAGGCACAGGGAGAATTTTACAAATGTTGATGTATCATTAGGACAGGGTAAAAAAAAAAAAATTCTAGACTTAAAACCTTGTGTGACCATCCTCAGGGAAATTTAATTGTGTTTCTGGCTACCTTTCTTTCCAACTCTGGTAAGAAAGCCTTTCCATACTCCTGACTTCCTATGGTTTTCCTGGTCCGGGACACAGCTGGGTGGTCTTCCAGATGAAGATCCACTTGGGTGCAGTCTGCATTCTGAGGCTGTAGTTAGAAAGGGCATCTAGTTGCCCTGCACCAGCCTTCATTGAGTTCTGTGGCTTTAAAGACAGCCTCTTCCAAACACAGAGCCACAGGATGGGAAAACCTGGTTCTTCTGGGCCAGAGGGGAGATGGAGAAGACAGAACTAAAATTTAGAGATCCACAGGATGAGACCTTCGGGTTAGGCCTGTATTAGCGCTGGCACTCGACTTGCTGGGGCAGTTTAGAGGGTTAGGGGTGTGGACGGTCAAGGCTCTGTTAGCCAGGCACAACCACAGAGACACATCCAAGCCTCAGTCCCCGGGTTAGTGGCGGCCACGCGTGCACACACAGCTCTTTCCATGTGATCTGCCAGGGCAGGCACTACTGGCCGTGTGCTCACCCCCTGCCTCGCCCGTGGGCTCAGACTCTCTGCCCTACATCTCCTCTCAGTTCAGCAGGGCACAGGGCTGCTTCGTGGTCCTCCTCACATGACCTGTGGAGAATTATTCATAGTTGAAGGTGCTCCTGGGATGGCTGCTCCCTCTAAGCTGGCACTTCTCACCACTCTCCCTTTCAGCCTTACTTTCCATAAACCTCAGAATCTTGCTTGACTGCACCACAGAGGGAACGGCAGAGGGGGGCATTCTGTTATGTTGGGGAGACCACTTTCCCTTTCACTGGAAGGTGTGGAGGGAAGTTGTGCAGCTGATCAAGCCAAACAGACCAACCCACGACATACAAGGCCTCTTTCCAGATGCTGCACTAGAAGGAATTGACCAGGCTGGGCTCTGGCTTGGTCTTGGAGTTTTATCATTCGGGTCATTGTAGTCTGGCTGTGGTGCATGGTTCCTGGGGCCTGTTTCAGAGGTACAAGGGCTTCCACAGAGCTCCGTAACTCCACCATGAAAGAACGCCATGCTCTACTGGCAAGCTCTGGGGCAAACATCCAGCAGATTTGGCTGCAGGTCTGTTGGATTTCAATTGTTCGCCTGTTCGGGAAGGGCCTGAGAGTAATTCCAGGGCCAAGAAAAGGGCAATGAAAGGTGGGTTGAGGTTTCTCCATCTGTGCTGCATCTGAATCAACAGGAGCTTCAATTCAAAAGCAAAGATCTGACTCAGCATAGATGACTATAAATGCTCCTAAAATGCTCAAGCTGGCTAGAGTTGGCTTTTGAATGCGCTCCTTGACCACACTTTGCTCCATAGAAGGCCTTGAAGGAAAGGGAGTGCCCGAGTTCACCCCACCTCTGCCCACCAGGGGCCAGGGACCCTTACCTTGGTGTGACCCATGTGAGCTCGTCTGAAGGATGCAGGATGTGACAGGTGGTGAAGGTGAAGGTGGAGTTGGTCTGTGACATGCACTTCCCAGGGTGGTGCGATAAATCGGGGAACAAAACATATTCCTTGCATCCAAGTATACCATGGTAAAAACAAAACTCCAGCACAGCAAATTCTATATCAGCATCAGAATTCAGGGAGAGGAATAGCAATTGAATATAAGAAAAGTCTGGGCTCTTTATTGGAAAATGTAAATTAATGCATTTTAATCCCTGCACATTAATCGCTTCTCAGCCTTTTGACTGAGATCAAGTGTAATACCTCCCCCATCCACGGTAGCACCCAGGAACCTTCTGGTCAGGTTGAGAGAGAGGAAGAATTTAAGTAGAGAAAGCATTAATTCTAAGAAGTCCTGTCCTTCGTGTCCCCAAAGTGAGCAGCATGAGATGAACCCACATTACCATTTTCTGAAAAATTCCACTTTGAACATGTGTAAGCTAGAAAGAAAGTGACATATATGCTTTCATTGAAGTAATTAAAGTCAAAAGGCTGGTCTATCAAGTGTTGTCTGGATCCTGAACGTTTTCTGGGCTTCTCTCTCTCTCAGTGCAACCCACAGGTAACAGATTTGTCATGTGCTTTCAGAATGACCCAGAACTCACAATTCCCCTAGCACTCCTCAGGTCAGCCCCGATCAGTAGGGAAATCACTCTAGAATCTGCCCCTCAGACATGGGGCGACACCGATAACAGGAAGAAGGGTCCTGATGTTCTTGGGAGGCCAATAACCCACTTCTTTTTAGCAGCCTCTCCTGCTCCCATTTAAAAATCCCTGCACCTCCAAGATGGGCAGGGGTACGCCCATTTGTTAGAAAAAGGAGGCAAGAGACTCTGTATTAAAAAACAGAACGGCACAATGGGAATGCTTTAATTGTCACCCACACAGACGAGCGGAAGCTACAGACAAAGAGCCACTACAGATGATGCCCGGAACAGAAGTGAGAATGGCCCAGAACTCTGCCTCTGGTAAAGGTGCCAGGTTTACAGGACTTATTGTGGTGCCCTCACCAGACCCCTCCTCCTCCTCCTCCTCCTCCTCCTCCTCCTCCTCCGTGGCTGCTGGCATCTCCTGCATCTCCTCTGGGGAAGCCTGAGGCCGGCTCGGGTAACTTCTGCTGCCTGAGACAGTCACGTGTGCTCAGGACCTCTCACCTGAGGTCTCTGGGTGCTGAACTGGTGTGGAGGTAGCTAGGCCCGGGAGAGAAATGTGGTCACCTGTGTCATCTTCTTCAAAGTCGTTAAGGCAGTACACTTCATCCAGGTCAACATCCAGTGTCCGGAAGCCCTTGGTGACCACACCGGGCCGGGGGTCCAGGATGCCCCCAAGGTGAGGCTGGGCCAGCTGCTGCCAGTGGTGAAGGGTGGCAGAACCTTGCAGGAAAAAAAAAGAGAGAGAGAGAGAAGGAGGGGGTAAGGGGGAGATTTAGGATGGACTCTAAGATGCTGTGGCAAGGATAACAGCACTGGGACAATTCCTCTTTTTCAGGGTCTGTCCCCTTATCACACAGAGCTTTGCAACATGTGGATCTGGGAGATCCAGGAAGAGTAATGATGCTTAGTGTGAACCCAGGGTAGGGCCTAGCCTGCTCTGGGACTGCAGAAGGCATATCATTATAGCTGCCTTAACCCTTCCTGCTGTGAAATAGTCACTAATCCCCACCACACCCGGAGGGGGCACCAATTTATGCAATCAAACTTTTATTTGGGAGGGGGGTACTAGGGGTTGAACCCACGGCATCACACATGTCAGACAAAAGCTCTATCACCGAGCAACACTCCCAGCTTCTTAATTTTTATTTTAAAACAGGGTCTTGCTAAGTTGCCCAGGCTGACCTCAAACTTGCAAACCTCCTTCAGCCTCCTGAGTATCTGGTATTATAGGTGTGCACCACCATGCTGGGCTCAAACAATTTTTTAAGTATAATGTTACACTGTATGTCAAGGAGGTTTGGTGATGCTCTTTATTTTAATCAACCAATGCCAAAGCCCCAAACCAACACAGCATCATTTTACAAATACAAGAGGGAAAAAACATGGGGCTGGGGGTGCATATATACCAATTTCGTGCCAAATACAGACCGCTGGGAACAAGGAAGGCTGAGACTATACAAAATCCACCCCGGGAGACACACAAAGAAAAGCAAAAGGCAATTAAAGCACATGGAGGTAAGTGATAGTCTGATTGTCACCTCCTTTACTTGGGTTTTCTGCATTCTGCCAGCAACCTTGAAAGGCTGCAGGGTTAGGGAGGGGGAACTGGGTGGAGAGAGGTGTGATTTAAGAACACGGTAAGTCTGCACAGAGGTCTAAAGCCGAGCAGCCAATTTCTTCAGTGACACCAGACCCTGGGACTCAGATGACATTGTGGAAGGTCTGTAATAACACTGGAGTGTGTCTTTGAGGACTTCAAGGTGTCCCAGGTGTGGTACAAAGATAAGTGTTCCAAGGCCAAGCATGCTTGGGAAACCTAGGTTCAGAGGTGTGTTTGGGGAAGAACATCTCAGAACATCTCACCACCTGCTCTGGTGGCCTGAGTTTCTGCCCAGCCTATTTGATAGAACAAGCCTTTTCTCCCCTTGAAACACTTAGTCATGCCTCACATGAAACCAGCGCTCTGGGGACAGCCTGGGAGACTGGGAGTTCAGGATCTACTATATAAGGACAGGAGTCACCCAAACACAGCCACACAAATAAATACCCAATGCTCAAGACAGAGGTGTTTAGAGAGGCATTGAAAGTGCTCTTAGATACCCACCTCAAGATCTGCCCCAGCCTTATATGTGCACAGGTAGGAAGGCAACCCACTTAACCTGCATCTACTGACTATAAATTAAAAAATATTCTACGTGCAAAAAAGGAAAAAGATAACACAGAGGTGAGCATAACAAAAGAAGTTATATCCCAGACCTGTCAGAACATCTAAAGCAATTGTTGTCAACTGGGGACAATTCTGCCTGCCCCCCTAGGGATCAGTTGCCCAAGTCTGGAGACATTTTTGGTTGTCACAACTGTGAAGGGAGAGAAGGATGCTTATGACACTTCGTGGGCAGAGGTCAGAGATGGTGCTGAACATCCTAAACTGCACAGGACAGTTCCACCACAAAGAATGATCCAGTCCCAAATGTCACCAGCGATGAGACTGAGAAGCCCTGTTCTGGAGCTGTGGTTCTTAATGTTCAGATCTCCTGAGAATCTGAAGGAGGCCACAGACCCTAAAGGGAGTTCATGTGCCAGCAACGCTACGCAGATATGGTCAGGGGTTCAGGGGGATCCCAAGTGCCCAGTGCTACAGCATCTGTTTTATAAAGCTACCTTGTATCGAGACACATCTGCACGCCTGTCTCAGTGTTTTGACATGCATCATATCAACTAAATGGTTTTACATATGAGTCCATTAATTCACTCCTCAAAACCACCCTAGGCAGCAAGAATTATCACTCACTCACACATGCCAGGTGGAAAATGGAGCATTCCTGAAGTTTGATGATTTTTCAAAATCAATTAGTTATGGCAGAGCCAGGATTCAGTGACAAAGGCCAGGTTCTTACACTGCCCCCCTCCCTAATGTACAGGTCTGAGAAGAAGCCAGGGCATCAGTGTTCTGGCCAGGAAGCCGGGCAAGGTGAGCAGCAGTGGCTGGCTCCCAGCTGCATTAAAAAGTCAACAGCAAAATTCCCAGGTGGGTGTCTAGGTCCCAGCAGGAGACCCACACGTTCCTGTGGGGGCCAGGGGCTTCTCTGCCACTATTGGGACTCCCATTTATACTATCCAAGGGCCCACTGACTGTGCCGGCACATTTCCTAGCAATAAAACAGTACCAGGGAGAAGACTTAAGCCACTGTCATGTCTAACTTGGGACTGCACCCTAGGGTCTTAAATGATGACAAGAAATTCCCAGTACAACATGTCCATGTCTCCTCGACCTGTGGAAGGGAGGCCAAGAGACTCTGGAAAGTGAAGAACAGTGGAAAGGAAGTGTCAGCTTTCCTCATTCCTCCTAAAAGGAGCTCAGGATGCTTAAAATCCACTGGGAAAGGACCCAGGGAAGCTGGAGGACTAAGCCCTAGAAAGAGTCCCATAGGCTTGGATCTTCCACCTGTTTCACAGGTTACCCCTCACCCACCCACCCATGGATGGGGCTCTAGAAATGAGGCTACAGTGGGTCTTTTGTTTGGATTTAAGGAGGCTACAGAAATGCATGGAATTAATCCATTCCCTGAAACCACATAGCCTAAGAAACTCCGTACAATTTCCCCTGAAATATGCTGAATGGTGTATCATACTTCAATTTTTACCCCGTGCCTTGGGCATCCCCTACTCACATAAGAATAGTCAACCTTTACTGACCACTTAAGTGTCAAACACTCTTCTGAGAGGTCTATGTCTATAACTTGTTTAGTTTTCACGATAACCCTGTCATCTCTATTTTACAGACAAGGACACTGAGCACAGGGAAGTAAAAGTAACTTCCAGAAGGCACACAGGTGGCAAGCAGCTCATCCGGGCCTGAGACGGGGAACGTGTCCATTCTCTTAATCATGTAGAAGGCCTCTCAGCAATGAGGCAGCCTCATATATGTAAAGCCTCAGGAGTCTAGAAAATAATGTCCCTGAATGGGCTTGCCAGTCCCCACGCAGGCGTTTTATATGCTGCACAAGTGACTCCTGGTGAAAGCCATCTCCAGCCCAACTGTTCAATTTCAGTTATGCCAGGCTGTGGGGCTCAGGAACCCTTTACTCCTTGCTAGTTTTCAGGCTCCAGCAGGGTTTGCTGAACCTAGCACCTGTGCAGAACACCTCCTACCTCCCAGACCTGCCACATCCCCAGCCAGAACCAACACCTAGGAATTCTATCCATCTCCTGGCTGCCTGAAGTCTTTCATGTGATACAAGGAGGCATGAAAATTAAAGAGTAAACATGAATTACATATTCAGAGCTGATCCCAGGTTGCCAATTTCCTAGGCCTCTTTTTTTCCAGTTCACTACCTTGCCTAGCTTCCTTTACAGAGCAGGAGAAGCACTGTGCTATTAGCTAATATCACCTAGAACCTAGGACCTGCTTACTCTTCTCACCCTCATGATTATAGGCTGGGGAAAGAGGCAAACTTTGAGTTCCTGGTTGGCACCAAAACCAAAGAGTTTTCTACAGAACAAGGGTGTGGAGAGCAGGGAAAACATAATTATGGTCACAGCCCCCTTCCCTCTGTCTGCTTTCTTCCACACCCCACTGTTTTATCTGAAAAGTTTTCCTCTAAAGAGAAGAAAACCAAATCTACTATGTCAGAGGAGCATTGGGGCTTAAAAGTCAGAATAAAATCTGCAGGATAACACACAGCTTAGAAGTGTATGCTTTCCCTCATTACATAGTAAGTTGTTTCTTTGGAAGTATCGCCTCAGTTATAATGAATCAGAAAGAAGAACAAAACAGAGGGAAGAAATACCACCTTCCTCAGTCTTTTTAACACTGATTTATCCCTCTTTCCAGTTGGAATATTTTGTTTGTTCTTTTACCTGCTTAAAACTCATAAGATGCAGACCTAAGAGTGCTAGGCTAGCATTCTTAAACATCTAGCTCAGCTATTTCGGTTGACACAATAAGCAGATGGCAAGATTAATCAAATGGGTAAGAAATGGTCTGTCTGCTAAGATCCCACCTAGCACTCTCCAAGGGCTTCAGCCTAGATGCCTTCACCTAGGCTGGTAGATGGAGATCAAGGGAATCCTGTCAGGTTCTCATCTGGGTCAATGGAAAAGGATAATGTAGGAAAATGATCCCAGTACAATGCTGGCCCAGGTCTCAACACTGATACCTGGGCCCTTGAGACCTGAGATGCTGGAACTAGAGTAAATTTGAGGTGCCTAAGTTTTAATAAGTATCTGTTGGGTGCTAGGCACAATACAAAACACACTGCATTAACTCTTCACCACAATCTATTTAACGACTATAAGCCTATTTCACAAATAAGGAAAACAGCTAAATAGATGGGTTATCTTATCAAATACTATAGTTACAGGGTACAGAAGCTAAGCTTCAGGCAGACTTCTATGTCACATCCCCCCTTATCAAATTAAACACAGTAACACAACAATTATAGAAGGAGTAATAAAATATTGCTTGTATTTTAAACAGCTAAGAAATCAGAGAACTACAAAATGGAGCCCAAAGGATCTTTATTATGAGGATGAGTTACAGGGTGTAGTGATAAGACATGACTTTTTAATGGTAGTAATTTAGCTTCTTGGGAACAGGGTGCTACAAATGAAATTTTTCTTGCATATCAAGTGGGATTTTCTCTTATTCTATTAACTTATCACAAAAATATTTCTAAGTCAGAGGTTAGAAGAAATAAAGATGAATTGGTCAAAATAAATTTTTAAAAATCTCATTCTGCAATATACTTGGGAAATTAATCCAAAAAACATATTCTTAGATGATCCAATGAAACACAGTAAAATAAAGAAAGGAAAGGATAGAGATGATAACATCCAATGATCTTTGAGAGACAAAGGAAGGAAAAGAAAAGAAAGGCAGAAAGGAAAATTGCAGAAATGGAAGATTTTATTGAAAGGAAAACAGACATAATTGAAAATCAGAAAACAATTGCCAAGCTTACAACTGAATAAATAATTTAAAAAAAAGAATGAGCCATCCCTTTTCTGAAATCTAGAAAGGTCTTAAATTATACAATTAAAAATTACCATGGAGACAAAAAACAACCCATTTTCTTCCCTCCTTTGGAAAATAAAGGATTTTGTCATGTCTTGAATCTTTAACAAGCACAACCTAATTTTACAGCCTGCATTTTCAACAGGGAAAAAACAGATGTCTTTGAGGTGAGAAAAATTATTCTCCTTTTAGGCACAGAATATATATTTTTATATTTGACATATATCTACATATAGATTATATATGGAGTACATAAATGATATTTCTATGATATTAAAATTGCATGGTGGGTGCAATTAGGTAAAAGTGTCTAAAAATGGTTCTTAAAGAGGTAATAAATGTTGAGAAGTATTGACTCACAGAAATTTTGGCTTTGCATCAGAAATATAATGCAGAATTCTAAAACACCTTCTCAAAGTCTCTGTGGGTTTCCACACTAAAGGAGTGAAAAATGAAAACTACAAATATGGTGGCTCTTGGCAGGTAGCAGTAGGCACAGGGAAAATGTTTTATAATACCCAAAGCAAAAAATGAAAAAAGGAGAAAGAAAACAAAAGCTGAGTTTTTCCATGAGTCTAATCAACCAAGAAGCCCTGACACTAAAAAGTGAACTGCCCCTGCAAAAGGGTGGCTTAAACTAGAGAGCTACAAAGCTCACTGGCCTACACAGCTACCCTTTCCTGGTCACCAAACTGCAGACTCTAGGAGTCTTGCTCAGAACACTGCATCTGTAGAAAGCCATACTCTTTGTATGATGATCAAATCAGAACACATGAGCCCACAGATCATTTTCACGTGGTTATTGAAAAAGAAAAAAGAAAAAAAATTATGGTAGTTGCTTGGCCCTACTCCTTGATGGCAAAATGTCTAACAAGTGAAAGTGTGAGCTCCCTATATTCCTCAGGCATGGCTAATGATTTTCGGGGTCTGTCGGCAGTGCCTCTGCCTCTCCAAAAGGTCTCATATCTAAGGCACTAAGGCAAAAGCAAGAGAATTAGAAGGCTACTATGTGCATCTCCCTGGAGTTACTTCGGTGGCCGGGGCATGCACTGCCAAACCCACTGAGACAGCAACAAGGCCAGGTTATGGGCCACCCTCAGAGGAACTGAGCCAGCAGCGTGGGTGGCTGTCACGGAAGAAAAAGGAGTAGGTGTGGCAGCGGTGGCCACGCCTACTGTGGTGGATGAGGGACCACAGGGAGTCGCTCAGGAGGACAGAGAGGGGCCATGGCCCCTTGCGATCACCTTCCAGCGGCTTGACGATCTGCAGCTTCTCGGGCAGGTAGGAGCGGCTGGGGAAGGACATGCCTGAGAAGCCAGTGAACTCGGAGCAGCGCGAGTGCGTGCCCAGCGACATGATGCTCTCGGTGGGCGTGAGGGAGCCGCTGCGCAGCTCGCCCTTCTCCGCCAGCTCCCGCAGCTTCCTCTCCTGCTCCTCCTCGAAGAACCTCCGCTCGGACAGGTAGTTCTCCAGGCGGAGGGACAGCCTCCACAGGGCCGTCTCCAGGTCATGGGAGCCGGGCGTGCCTGGTGTGCCTGGCTTCTTGCTCCGCTCCTCGTTCCTGCAAGAAGAAATGCCACGAGGGTGCAGTGGGGCAGCCGGCAGGACTGTTGAGGTGGGACAGACCCAGAGGACAGCTCCAGGGCGGGCAGCTTGGCTCTGCACGCAGGACTAAGGAAACCAAGGCCAGCGGCTGAAATGGAGGCAAGAATGGAGAAACAAATGCCTGTCGCCAAGAACTACTTCACTCTGTGGGTGTGAATTAGTGTTTTTTTCAGAAGGGCCATGGCACTAGGGTAGAATGAAAACTGAAGTAAAATTCACCCCCTAGTAGCATCTCCCTCCTGAGCCTGCAGGAAGAAACCTTCCATAGGCTGCAGTTCCTCTCTACCAGAAGGGCAGCCACTAGTTCAAGAGCGGCTTCTCTTTCCTCTTGAATTAAAGGAGCTGAATTTTAACTCTAAAGGAAATCAGCTCTGATCAAGGAGCTTCTCATCTGTCTTACTCTGTTGGTCCAGAAGAATCAGTTTTGATAAATAAGAGGACAAGGGTGTAGAAAGTAGGCAGTGCAGGGTTGGGGGAAGGATCTGCAGAGCTTCAGGCCAGGGAGGAACTGACCACTGCACAAAGTGCCCAACCTACAGACCCACAACATGGCAGACATTTGCTAGGTGACTGGGATGCCTGCACCCCACCTCCACAACAAACAAGACAGAGAGCCTGAGTCCTAAGCATTTTCAACATTCAACTACAAAGGGGTTCACAAAACAAATGTCAGTGATGATTAATGGAAAAACATATTTATCAATCCTCTTCTTCAACAGAAAAGCATCAACTTGTTACACCTCTTTCAAATGGGTAAAATATCAGTCTCAAGGATAAGGATGAGCTTGGTGGGTTTGTAGAATGTATTTGGAGAAGTACAGGTCTAATTTTCTAGGAAATTCTTATCAAGCTCCCTCTGATGACTAATGAGCCTGTGGTTCAACCCATACTACCTCTCTTCTATCCAAAACAGACACAGAAAACTCCCAGCTCACTCACCCCAGATCTGCTGCTTCAGTTTCCAAGATAATGCTGTTGGTCTTGTTATCAAGGACAACATTGCCAACATCACTGCCATAGAAGCTGGACTGGGGGGTGCTGACACAGCTGGACAGGAGGGAGTTCATGGCTGAGGACTGGTTGGAGCCAGGGATGTTCATAGGAGAAGGGGTCAGTGACCTCTGCTTGACAACCTGGTTGATGTTTCTCACAGTCTCAAAGACACGCTTCTGGTGACTGCAGAGAACACACAACATCCATGAGTAAGCAAGTTAGATCTCCCACAAAAGACCAGCAGATGGCCCACAAAGACACCTGGCCCTCAAGAAACCCCTGAGCAGCCTACTATATCCTGTGCTTTCAACATCTTTCTTAGGGTGTTGGGTGCCTCCTTCATAAAGTGAAACCAGAAGAC
Source organism: Urocitellus parryii (assembly GCF_045843805.1). Taxonomy (NCBI): domain Eukaryota; kingdom Metazoa; phylum Chordata; class Mammalia; order Rodentia; family Sciuridae; genus Urocitellus; species Urocitellus parryii. The sequence goes on from NW_027551777.1 coordinate 3,282,518, forward strand.
TCAACACTCACTGATTCCAAGACTGTAATGCACAGTTGAATACTAAAGGTGATACTAGCAAATGTGACATTGCTTTTCATGTCCCGAAAGCTTGACTTACAAGTAAAAACACTTAAGTATAACTTGTGTTGGGCTGGGGTTGTGGCTCAGTGGTAGAGCACTTGCCTAGCACATGTGAGGCCCTGGGTTCGAGCCTCAACACCACATAAAAAAATAAATAAATAAAACAAAAGCATTGTGTCTGGCTACAACAACAACAAAAAAAGTAAAACTTATGTCTCCTAGCAACCACTCTTCTTTCATAATATCCACTCTAAAGCAGGCTCTAGGAGGGCAGTGTTCACTATTGAGCACTGAAACAGCAACAAGGCCAGGTTATGGGCCACCCATAATCCTGGCTATGCTATCTCAGTGCAGCTCAATAAATCTTTGTAAAAGGAATATTTATTGACCATTCCTATTAAAAAAAAAAAAGCAAGACCCCAAATCAGTCTTAAATTTCCGGAATGAAATGATAAATATCAGATTTTTCTATTTTCACAAACAGCTATTTCTAAGAGCAGAACCACACTTTGATGCTAATTCATTCTCTTTTGAGGAGAAAAGGGTAGATATGTTCCATAATGGCATTTCCTTTGGGGCCACAGTGGGCTTCCTTCGCATGAAGTCCTTTGGACACTGATACACCCGGGGTCCCATTAAAGATCTGTCTGGGGAGTATGGATACAGAGAAAACACCACAAAACCTGGTCTACAGGTTCCTTATAATAAGCACCTTGGAGCAGGCCAAGCACCAGATCTTAAGTTAGGAAGAGAGATGTTGAAGCTGATGTCCATACATGCATCCAGAAAGGAATTTGAAGCCTTGCTCACACCACTGAAGAGCCCTCTGCACATAGTGGGGTCATAGTGGGGCTTGATAAATATTTGTAGAACAAATATTTGTTGACCGAGCCTATATGCGCGTCAGGTCCTGGGTTTGATCCTCAACACCACATACAAATAAATAAATAATAAAATAAAGGTATTTAAAAAAAAAGCAAGACTTAAAATTGATCTTAAATTTGTACAATGAGAGGATAAATATCCAATTTCTTTTTTTTTTAGAAACTGCTATTTCTAAGAGCAGAATCATACTTCAATGCTTCACCTCTTCTTTTCCAACTTTCTAGAAGTTTGTAATATATCTTCACAACCTCTCAAGAGGAGATGAGGGATGTTAACTGCATTCTCTTATGTCCCTTTATCACCTGGGAAGGACCACAGTCATTACTGTTGATACCTAAGACCTACACACATGCTAGATTTTGAGCACCATGGATCACAAGTCATTCTCTGGGAGATTTAGCGCTATAAAAGTGGTTTAGAGTCTCTATGTAGACCACTGGATTGTGGGCACTATCATCTCTAGGCCTCTGTCCTTAACCTCCCCTGGCCTCCCACAAGGGAAGGCCCTCTCCCCACCAACCCACCCACCTTCTCTATGAAAGGCATGATTCCTGTTCCACTAGGAGCCTTGCATTTGCTCCCAAGCAGACCCCAAACATAAGTTCTTGCTAGTTTTCTGAACAGCTCACTCATTTCTCTTTCTACCTAGGTTGTGAGCTTTGGGATGAGGGAAGAGCCAGTCAACGATGACTTCTCACTTCCCCAGTGGTCCAGGCTCCAAGCTGAGACTCAACAATATAGACTGCCTGATGGAACCCCCTCTCCTATACCACCCACTGCTCCTCGCTATTTGAGGAAGAACCTAACACAGTCCCTCCTCACAGTGATGTGGCAGATGCCCATGGGGTCACATGTGTTCAGAAAAGCAGCTGCTGAGCACCAGGGGAAGACATGGAGGTAGGACAACCTAAGGGGAGGGCTAACTCCACGCTAACCCACAGAACTTTTGGCAGTGATGGAATGTCCTCTATACTGTCAACATGATGGCCACTAGCCTAGCACTTGAAATGTGGCCAGTATGACTGAAGACTGACTTTTTAATTGTACTTAATTTTAATTATTTAAATTTACATAGTCAGGTGTTGCCAGTGCTTCCCAGCGGGCAGTGCATGGAATCTCCTGGGCATCATCTCCTGGGCCCCATGGTCCGCAGGGACACTCCAGTCTGAAGCTGAACCAAGTGTGGAGACGGCAGAGGAGCCAGCAGGAAGCTCCATAAGTAAAGGGCTAGTGAGCTTGTTTTCAATCCTAACTCACAAATAAGCCATTTTACTTCATAATTACCACCCACAGATTGCCATAAGCATAAGCCTTGTTGAAGGGCTTCCCTAGGTGAGTCTGAGGTCTGTTAAGGTGAGGATATTTTTCTTAAGACTTCTATTCACCATGTGGTTTATATCCAGAGTTCTGTGGAAAAGAGAGAAAGAAGGGACCTTTGTATACCCTAAGAAAAATGAGATACCAAACTACTAATTTCAAAACCATGCTGGGGCAAGTCATAAGTGGGCTCCATGACATTTTGGAGCCATGACCCCCCTCTAATCTAGCAATCCAGGGAAACCTATGGATGCCTTTTCAGAATACAGTTTTTTAAAAAAATAAAATAATTAGGACTATAACGAAGACAAATTATTTACTTATGTATGTATTTGGGTTCAGGAATGATAACTGATTTTGACATGGAGATTAGTTAGCATCACTGATATTTTGAGGCATCTGTGACAACTGGTATTGCTATATAAATACCTATGATTTCTACTGGTCATAGATGGTGTTCACATCACTGTGGCTTGTTGCTTATCTTCATGGAGGAAGGAAATACTGAATACAGTTAGGGATTAATGAAAATAACACATGATTTTCCCTCCAAGTTCACAGGCCTCCTGAATTCCATCTGTGGATCCTAGATTAAGAAATCCTGCCATAAGGCAAAAGAACTGGGAACACCATTACACAAACTACTACTCGCTGTTTTATTCTACAATTAGAATGGCAGGGAGCGAAAGAGACAGAGCTGGGCATTCTGCTCCAGAAACAGTCATGGTATGATCTTTAGAACTGTTTTAAATACCTTCAATGCATAACGCACTTTAAAAATAGCCATCTTCAAAAACTGGGCTTGCCAACAACTACAGAAAAAAAACAAACAAAAGCTTTACATCAGCAAATATGAAAGCTGAGACTCCTTCCAGAAGGAAAAAAAAATGAAGTATGTGTTTTCAATTCAACTTTTCCCTTACAATGGTTTGGTTTTCAAAGACAGATTTGTCCTTGAGAGCTGGAGAGACAGTCGAGTGAATCCAGGTACTTACAAAACAAGACAGCCCCAGGAGCTCACTACATCAGACTGAGAAGCCAGGAGAGAAGGAAACCCAGGCAAGAAGTCTGCAGAGCTACACAGGCCAGGGGGAAGCCTCAAGCAGTTACTGCTAGATTGGGAAACTTGGGGGACAAAATATTCTTTGCTTTTATTAATCATCCATCTGCCCCTTAGAAAACCGACTCTTAACATTTTTCTTTTTGGTTTCCCTTACATTTCAATCAAGTTGTTTCTTTTTTAAATTTTTATTGTTTTTTAGTTGCAGATGAATACAATACCTTTATTTATTTTTATGTGGTACTGAGGATCAAACCCAGTGCCTCACACGTGCCAGGCAAGCGCTTTACCACTGAACCCCAGCCCCAGCCCCTCAATCAAGTTTTTAAGAGAGAAAGGGAGAAAGGGTCTGAGGTTGTGCCTAGCATGTGCGAGGCACTGGGTTTGATTCTCAGAACCACATATAAATAAATAAATAAATAAATAAATGATCCATCAACAACTAAAAAATATTTTTAAAAAAAGAGAAAGAAAGAAAGGCAGAGAAAGGTCTAGTCTGACTCTAATATGTAAAAGCAAAGAAGAGAGATCAGGATTTAGGAAGAAGACCCAACAGAGCGGGGAATGGCAGGATAGTGTCCTCCAGGGTCAGCAATGGGACAAAAAAGGGAAAAAGCTCAAGAAAAGGGGGACCAAAACCAGAAGGGAATTGGTTTTACAAACTTATATAGTCATCTATTTTTATCTCATTGAGATGAGCTTCTTTCCAAATCTCTTCTCACCTCAGAGAGAATTTGGTATTTCATCAAATCATGAAAATGAAGACTGAATATAAAGAAGTTCTTGATAGTTTGTTGTTTAGGCCTTCTATTCATCAATCATCCATTCATCCATCATCCTTTCATCCATCTATGCTTCCTTCAGCCATCATCTATCCATTCAGCCCACCAGCCAGCCAGCCATCATCCATCTGTCCATCCGTCCATCCATTCATCATCTGTCCACCCATCCATTCCACCCACCCACCGTAATTCAGCATCTATTAAGGATCTACAATACTACAACATACAAATTGCTGTGTTTGGTACAGAGTATTAAAGAGAGGAAGGGAGAGAAGAATATTACTAATAAGACATTCCTCTCCCCTTCCAGGGATTTATACTGATAGAAGATAAAATAAGTAAGCTGATTTCCCTATAACCAAATGCCATGTAGAAATGACCAAACAAGGAGCTTAACCCTAATGCTGTCCAGAGAGATTAACCTCCTGAAAAATCCCCTTCTCTACCACATTCCCCCTAAAGCACCAACATGAAACAAATTAAGTGAGGCTAAAGGAATAAGGTTGTGTGAAAATAGTATGAGAAAAACAACAACAAAACAAGAAAAATTTTTTAGAGATCACAGACACTGAAAGTCACCAAGAGAATGATTCATAAGTATACAGAGATCCAACAGAACTGTATGGAACTTTAAGAATTGTGGAATGTACTTTTGGAGCCAAAAGAAATAACACATACTCTAATAAGGTCAGAAAAAAAGTCATGTAGAAAATACATCTAAGTAAATAAGTTGATAGTAAATTTATGTTTTAATGGCAGGAGTAGGAAAGACAACAGATTTAGAGGGATGGAAAATAAAGCAACAATCTGTCTTATGCAGTTAAGAAGACATCTACTGGCCTCACTTGCCCTTGACTGTGAAATAAGAGGCTAAGTATAAACGCCCAACTCCAGTGCTCACAATATCAGGCACCACGGCCATCCTACCCGACAAGCCTCCCTGTGGGTGGGAAGAGGGGTGCTGGGAAGAAAGCACCAGCTCACCATGGGAAACAGGCCCAGTGAGTGGTAGCGCCGGGACATGGCATTGGGCATGGTTTTGTTCCTGAGGTTCTTCAGCTCTTCCTGCGCTTCGTGAAGCATCTCCATGCACTCTGCGTACTTGTCCTCCAGCTCACGAAGCTAGAGAAGACCAAGAAAGATGCAGAGGGTCAGGACCTCGTGAGTAGTTGGGCGCATGCCCCCCACAAGAGCCAGAAACACACATGCAATCTAACCAGGCCTCCAGTGTGGAACAGCTGCCCTGCTGGCCAAATAGCAAAAACTCTCAAGATTGGTTTTTCTTTAACTTTTAGTTAGAGTAAATCTACAGTCTCAAAAATCTCCTAAAATACCAACAATGAGCAATGCAGATAAAACAACCTTAAATGAACAGAAAAGCAAACCAGCATACCCTGCTTCAAGGCATATCCTTGAACAGGCTCCTCTCAAGCCATATGTTGCATGGTTTACACTGGTGAGCATTTACAGAGCCAAGATTTAGCAGGGGCCAGGCCCTGGGCTGGTGTGGAACATGGCCTCCCTGTGTTCACAACCAGCTACAGGGGCAGCAGGCACAGAACCGAGGTGAAAGCTATATTAAAGTCAATATAAAAACAGTTGTTCCTCAGCAACTTAGTGAGATCCAGTCTCAAAATGAAAAGTAAAAAGGGCTGGGGATGTGGCTCAGTGGTTAAGCACTTCTGGGTTCGACCCCTAGTACAAACAACAACACCAACAATAAAAACAGTTGTTACCATGGACATGAACAAAGCCTGTCAAGTTCTACCTTCACTGGAACCAAAAGCCCTCAAGAGGTAAGGGAGACACACCCACCTCGGCCGTGAGCTGCCGCTGGGCATCCTTGGCATCTCCCAGGTGTTGGACGAGTTCCTCATTTTCCACTGCACACTAAAACACAGCAAAGACACGTAAGTAGACACCAGATAAGCCCAACTCTTCCCCTCATTACCTGATCCATTAGGACCCCATCCCCTTTCTACAATGAAATGTGTTATCTCAAACTGGAGTAAAATTTTGTCTTATATAATTTTGAAGGTCTTACAGTCCAATTTCCACTCCCTACCTCCAATGTAAAGGCTGCTTTCTAGAAGCCAGTCTCTCTCCTTCCTTCCATCTTTCTTCTTTTTCTCTCTCTGTTTCTTTCTTTCCCCTTTTCATTTTTCCAAAATTATTTAGCCTCTCACAGCAAAGGTTTCATATGGGAAACAAAAACTGTTTTTTGCCATTTCACTTAATCCTCAAGGGGCTACTTGTACTGCACAACATACTTGGTGCACTGAGTCCAAACAAATACTAGGCAGGTGATTAAATTAAAGTTCAGAACTTCACATCAACAGCACCTTTTTATTTTATTTTATTTTCTAAATAATGTCCTCCTGTGGGATTTCTCATTGGCCAAACTCCCACAAGGACAGTCATAACTGCATTGTAAATTATCTAAGTTGAGTTCATTGAAAAATAAGAATTGAAATCCATTTAATTACAATAAGTGAGGAATGGATACACAACAAGTAATGTCTACAATAGTCCATCCTTTGACTACCCAACATCATCTATATAACTCTTCATGACCATAGAGCGAACTCCCATCCTTACCCCAAAGCTCATCAAAGTACTGAATCTACCTCAAAGTGGAGACCTCTGGATGAAGAGCACTGTGCTTCATCAGGTCTCAATTTAGATTCTAGGGAACTGGTAACTTAGACACTTTCAAATGCATGCCCTGAGCACATAATATAAAAGTACTGAGAAATAATAATAATAATAATAATAATAATAATAATAATAATAATACCACCTCCCATTAAGGAAAGAAGAGGAAGGAAAACATAGAGTGGCAGAAGTAGAAGAAAGTAGAATTGGGCAGGAAGAGAAAAATTTCTTGTTTTGTAAGTACAGTAACTCTCATTACCCTGGCCTCTGGCCTCTGGAGGAATGTTACTTCTCTAATTAATTAGTATGGTCACATCTAGGAATGTCACACTCAGAGGAGGATGTACTCATGGAAGGCTGCTCCACTCTAGTAACCCAATTCCTGCTGATGTAAATTTGGGTGCTGGGATTGCACTGAGGACTGAACAACCACAGGCTATTGTCAAGCATAATTACTGTGGCCAGTATATTAGCTTCTAATGAATTCCTGCAGCACCTTTTTTGATGAATTCTATTAATCTGTAGATTATTTTCAGGAGGTAAGAGGTTATGAAAAGACCCTTTGCCAACTCAGGGCCACAAGACATTTTATTACTGAATCCACTAAGCTTTTTCTCCAAAGGGGCAGCACACACTCTTCTAGAGTGATAGCCCCTTCCCATCTTGGCACAACCACTGTGGTGTTAGCCAGAGTGACAGAAGCCTTACAGCTTTTGCCTTTTTCTGCAAGTCGACGATCTGTGACAGCAGGTGCGTGATCTCCTCTTGCTGGCGGGCAGCATCTTCAGTCTTCTTGGCCAGCTCCTCTGAGATGCTGGCAATCTGCACGTTTGCATCCCCTTTGACAAAGAAATGACAAAGAGTAAGAGAGAAAACTACACACACAGACCAGAGAGAGTGGTTTCCTGGTGGTTCACACATGAAAACCCATCTTTATGGGGAGGAGTACAGAGGGTACATGATGAAGGGATGCATAGTGACTGTGTTCTTCCATGGTGAAGCAAAGTGGCTTCTCAGGACTCAGTCAGTCATGAGAAGGAACATGATCTTCCCATGGGCTGTCATCCTGGGCTCAGTGCAAGGGCCTAACCCCACTGATCAAGTCTGTCTCCTCAGAGCCAATCAGGCAGGCACTGGGAGTCAGCCAGGAGGAGACACCCCAAACATGGTACATCTGGCCAAATCTCAACATTCCACACATGAATGGATCCATGTCACCAACAGGAAGCCCTGCTACATGCACCTTGTTCTAGAAATCCCAGTTGCTGATGCATACTATAATTCCCTTTGGTTTTCATTCCTATTCAGACATAACCCATTTTATAAGACTTAAACATGGGGTATGGTTCATTTGCTTAGAATTTTGATGAAATGCAAAAGATTCTATTTGCCCTTTTATCTTACCTTGCAAACTTACAATGGAGAAAATGGTAGGGGGGTACTTATTTGCAAAACTGAGAACTTGGGCCTCAATTTTCACAAATCAACTCACTAAAAAGCAGTTTTCTTCATATTCTCAAGCCAGATTTCTGTATCTGAGCCAAACTTTGGCATTTAATAATTCTAATATTCCAGCAGAAAGCCAAAATTAAATATCCCTTTCAGAAGAAACTGAGATAATATATGGTTAATGGCCTAGAACCCAATTCACAAATGGGGAGGGGGTGCCATACAAGGTCAGGTCTCCTTTCACTGATTTCAGGCTGGCAGGGAGCCTGCTCTTCATCAAGGACGATACAAAGCCATTGGGTCATGACAATGGGAGATACAAGGAAGTAGAAGCTGGGGTGGGGGTTGGGAGCGAGTGGGCAGGGGACATACTCAGCTCCTTCACACAGTCGTTGACCAGCTGCTGCTCCTTCTCTTCGTAGGTGATGGTTTCTGTCTTTAGCTGGCAGGCCTGTAGAAAAGGCTCAGGTCAGGGCCCAGCACTCACACTGCACTGTGACTTGCCATGCGGGTGAGGGCGAGGCATGGAGCAGGGGCAAACCCGAGTCTGGGAAGTGCTGGTCAGTATCTCTTCACCTGTCATTAGTTAGGCCCTCAAGTACAAAACATTTCCTACTTAGTTAAGGGGACACTCTCAAAGCAGAAAATTGAAAAACACACACCACTAGATGGCGCTACACAAAGCCAGCACCGAAAGGCCACTCAGCAAGCTCTGTAAGATTCTGCAGGAGGGTCTGCCTGTTCATTTGTCTGTCCAGCTCATAGATACAGACACTGCTGTGGCTCTCACAGTGCCTAAGACCCTGCCCTGCCTATGGCAGGCATTCTAAGGAAAACCACAGGACTAGGGCTGTAGCTCAGAAGTAGAGTGGTTGCTTAACATGCATAAAGCCCTGGGTCCAATCTCCAGTACCATTGGAAAAAAAAAAAAAAGCCAGGTGTGGAGATCCTAAGGACAAGGATAAGCACACATCCTATGAAGCTAATGTACACTCTATCACTACTGTGTGCCAGGCACTGAACTATGAGGTTCTCAGTTGGAGTTAAACCTGCTGTGTTCAGCATATGGTCCAATACAGAAAATTTAGAGACCCAAGAGCCGTCCCAGGACCCTGGTCAGCTTCCTCCAGGAAGAGATCTGAAGGCCCAGTGAAAATGATGCAGTTTGAGAAAAGGTGTCTCAGAGCCCTCTGATCCTGGCTGTGGAGAGATAGATACTACATTTCTGAGAACAAAGGCAGGACAGTGAGAATCTATAGATGGGATCAGATTCCCTCACTGACTTTAGGTAAGATTCTGACAGAGGGTGGGATTGCTGGGTACTCAGAACTGGGGCATCTCCCAAGGGCTGGAACGGCAGTGCTAGACTCAGAATGGGAAACACTGGGCCTGTAACTGGCTAAGCCACTGGCTGGCAGAGCACAATGGGGCAACCTTGGCCACTCAGGGTTGTTTTCATTAGGAAGTGAAGAGCTGGAAGAGGTGAAGTCTACAAGAATAGGTCTTGCAGAAAAGCATCTTGTTAGGTTCTTTCCAATGCGCAGCAATTTCAAGGTGACAGACAGTGTGCCCCACTGAAGGGGCTCAAGGGAGTCTAGGGCCAGCTTAGGTGGGCACACAGCCTGAACCTGACATCATCCCTCTGGCTAAAGAACACAAACCCACTGCCAATTAAGACAAACAGTACTAAATTTTTATGCATCCATGTTTTTAGAGAAGGGCAGTAGGTGAAGAGGAAAAGTGTGGGCTGAGAGTCACATAAATGTCCAAATCTTGGCTTTGTCACTTACTACAGTCTGTGGGACCCCGAGATATCAAAACACTTAGCAGCCTGGAGCCTGGTTTTCTCACTATAAATGAGAATCAAAGTAAGCAACTTGCAACCTTGTTGTAGAAGATTAAAAATTATAATAATAACATACGCAAAGTGCCAGCGTAGTACCTTGCCAATAAAGGGAACTCCCTAAAGCAGAGTTTCCAAGTTGCCTCAGCTCAACCTTTTTAAGTCAACTGTTCAAGGAACATGTCTCCAGGCTCTGGAGGTACTGTTTCTTTGGAGCAAATCTGACTACAGTAACATGAAAACTGGCTTCACCCCCACTCTCAGTCGTTTCCTACACATTGAGACCAGAGCTGAAGAACACCGTGGAAAGACCCTATGGTGAAGGAGGAGAGATCTGCACGTCTTCTCAGTCCACATGCTGCAGGATTCAGCACCTGGGAAGGCAGTGTCCAGTGCAGGGGTGAGGCCTGTCTGCTGAGTATGCCCAGCAAGCCCAGGCTCCGTGGTTCTGCCAGAGATGGTGGCCTCTGAGGACAGCACTGTAACTGTGGCTATTCTCACCAAATACAACAAACAGGGCCACCACCCTTCCAGTGGGTGACAAGGACAGGGAGGGAGTGCACTTCACCTCGGATCGAAGTACGACATTCTCCTCTTCTAGGTCCTTCAGCTTCTTTTGAAGAGAATCCAAATGAAAGTAATTCTGGACTGAGGAGGATGACTCATTCCTCTTCAGCCTGGGAGAGAAAGTGTGCTTACCATCTGGGGAGGTGATGTCTCCTCCACTACCTAGCCAGCCCACCTGGAGACCCAGAAGGGCTGCCTCAAAGAAAGTTTGTGAGGCTTGCAATTAGACTGCTCCCTAATGCCCAGGAAAATAGCACCCCAGTGTACACCCCTCTATCCACAATTTGCAGTTGCTACATTACCTCAGAATTCAGAGGGATGGGATCTACACAAAGCCAACACAATTCTGGAAAGCCAACACAATTATTTGATATTTAGGATGCACTTCTATGTTCTAAGAACTGCTTTAAGTATTTTGCATGTATTAACTCGATGCTAGAACTCTATGACTTAACTGCTATTAGTGGCTCCATTTTACTAATGAGATAACAGCACAAAAATTAAGTAACCTGGCCAGGAGCATGCAGGTTAAGTCACAGAGCTAAGATTGAATTCAGGCCATCAGGCTCTAGAGTTCCACACAGGGCTCTGCTGACTTTCAGAACAGCCCCCACACCTTCTGTCCCAAGGACCTGCCATGGCACCTCCAGCTTCAGAACCCTGTGTTCCTTTAACAGCAAAGCCCACCTTTTTTTTTTTTTTTAACCTGTTAACACGCCAGGGCAGATCAACTGACCTGACAAGTAAGCAATAAGACCCAGTAAGAGGAAAATTTAAAACCTGCCCTTTTATGTCCCACGAAAATAGTACAAATCAATCCATCTGAGGCACTTAGAGATGCTTATTCTGGGGAAGGCTGACCTGTGCTGCTGGTGGAGGTGACCCTGCCTAGGTGACTCCAATGACATCAACAGCAGCCTGTGCCCTGGCCTCCAGAAACACAGCCCCCAGGTGACTTACGGGGTTGAGCAGACAGACTCCGGCTCTCTCTCCTCCGCAGCACTGGTGTAGAATTGGAGCAGCTCATCCTTCATGGACAGCTCATGACGGAGCTGAGAAACCTGCAAAGACAAGAGCCAGGCCCACCTTTTGCTTTCTAAGAGGTGATAATGTCCTCCTTGTACTCAAATACTTACTACTTAGAGACAAACTTCCCGTTGAAAATGAAGACACTAATCGGTTATGTGCTACTCAACAAAACAGGGGTTTCTAAGAGTTGAGTCTGATCCCACTTAAGAAAAACAGAATCCATTGCTTGAAGGCAGAAATCTCCTTCTCTAAATTAATAATTTTAATTTTGGTATAGAAAATAGACCCGAAGGCTCTAGAATGATGATGGAGGACATGAGATTACTTCTGGGCTTTGGAAGTAGTTAGATGACCAGCTGGACACACTACCAAATGAAAGAAGAGGCCTTTCACTTCTGCTGGAACCAAATCCAACTCAGAACAGGATCATGGAGATGCCAGCTCTGGTGGACTGCCATAAGCAGCTAGTCCACCCTACCTGGAAGCCCACACAGCCCCACCTGGTGACTGATACACTTTCATGGGGCTCCTGGCCACTCTCGGTCAGTCCTTGCTCAACAATCACTAGACAGAAATTTCAGATACAGGAGGAAAAGAGCAACTATCAAGAACTGATCACACAACTACTGCTATGGTGGTTTTGCAAATCATGGAGATTTATTTCAGGTTTTAAAGTAAAAAAAAAAAAAACTTTTGCTATAAAACTCTTCATTTGCCCTTCCAATATTTAGTACTGATGAACATGAAATCAGTACTAAAAAGAGTAGTGCAACTCTGTTTTCTTTCTTATTTAGAACTTGATGTGAGGTCTATGGTTAAGTCCAATTTCTGACCCAACACAGGGAGTGAATTGTTTCTTCCGAGGAGAAGCCAATTTATTATATACACAAAGGCTTCAACACCTAGACTGATCATTCAATGATGTGCCAAAGAGGAACATGCTATACTTTGTAAATTCAAAGCTTTTCCAAGGCAGGGGGACAAAACATTTCAAATCCCAGAGAATAGGATATTCTTGTATGTGGTAAGGAATTCCATGAAAGAATGGTAATTTGATTTATTGGTTCCTGAGTGGCATGTTCCTCTGCCCAGAAGGAGTGAGGTGGCTACTAGGGAGGATGAGGGCAGAAGGATCACAAGTTCAAGCCCAGCCTGGGCAACTTAATGAGACTCTGTCTCAAAATTTAAAAAAATAAATAAAAAGGTCTGGGGATATAGATCAGTGTTAGAGTACCCCTGGGTTCAATCCCTCGTTTCAACAACAACAACAACAACAACAAAATTGCAGTCTGAAAACTATAGAAGCAGCCTAAATGTCCATCAATAAATGTACAAGGAATGATTTTTTAAAACGTGGTATATTTATACTGTGGAGTTTTATTCAGCTATGAAGAGTAAAGAAAATATTTCATTTGCAGGAAAATGAATGGAACTAGAGAACATGATAAGTGAAATAAGCCAAACTCAGAAGGCCAAGGGCTTTATGTTTTCTTTCATATGTGGAAGCTAGAGAGGAAAAAAAGAAAAGAAAGTGGATAGAAATCTCACATAAATCTAAGGAAGATCAGTAGAGGAAAGGGTAAAGGACCAAGGGGAGGAAGGAGAAGAGGGGAAAGGGAAATACTGGAAAATGATATTGTCCAAATTATAGTGTTATACTGTTTGCATGTAAGAATGTGTTAACAAAAAATACCACCATTAAGTATAAATATAATGTACCAATTAAAAAATGAAAAAATTGTAAGAAGGGTCCCAGGCTAACGCCCACACTTTCTTCATGGTCACCTAAGAGAAGGGAGGACTTCTGGTCACGATGCTAGGGGCAGGGAAGACAGGGGTCGACTTTATTTCTCCTAGAACACAACAGTATTCTACTTCACCATCTTTAAAGATAGCCTGGGATTAAATCTTTTCATATAGTATGACAACTCAACTTCATCTTATTAAAATTGCCATTAAACCCAGGTTGGGAATCGTTTCAGTGAGAAGAAAATTTGATTACATCTTAGGGACATGGGTAAGGATGCACACTCCCAATAAGGAAGTTCCTGATAGAAAAATAAGAGAGAAGCTTCCTGTCAAAAAAAAAAAACTGTCAAAATTTCACAGTCAAAATTCACTGTGGAAATAGGGTGACAGGAAACAAGGGCCTGACTCTCAGCTTCCTACTCCTGTTCCAGAAGCTCTGGCTGACTCCATTGCTTCCTTCCTCCTGGCCACACCACATGGCTTCAGAAAACAGGTGTGGATCCTTCTCATCCTCTTAAGATAAGTCTGATAAGTCAAAACATTTCATGCCCTTCCTGTAGCCATTGATAGTCACCAGCCAAGAAGGGCATCATGAAAATAACAGGGTTTTTTCCATGAAAACAATAGGCTAATTTTTTTTCCTATACATATGATATTACATTACAAGGATGAATGCCAGTCACCACCCTCCCCTGCAGCAGGAGGTGGCCTTCTCTGGCCCAGCCACCTTCTGCTCACTTGCTGTTGTGTTGGCCTGTATGTGCTTCTGCACACTATTACCTAATGGGGTAAACACACTGCTACCAGGGATTGAACCCAGATGTGCATGGTGGTGGGAGCTGTCACAGCTTCACACGTGCACACAACACAGCAACATGATTTGTTCAGTATCACTCCCCAGGATTTCCCCTTTCCTGTTCCCTACCCCTGGTCCCTTTTCTCTACTCTTTCCTTCATGAGATCTTCCAACCTTTCTTTCCCTTTTTCCTCCTAGATTCCACATAAGAGAGAGAACATACAACCCTTGGCTTCAAATATAATTGTTTAAGTTTCTACCACTGCTACTGTCACCATAATGACCCAACCATATGATCTATTAGAAACAAGAGTTTTAAAATAATTAACCTGAGCATTGACATTGAAAAAAAGAAAAAATTCAATCTTTGTCAAAATATAACAAATATTAAACTCGGAATCAGTAAAATAAGATAAAAGAAAATGGATTAAAAAAATTCAATATGAACCTGGATATTTAAAAAAACATAATTGTTAAATTCCTAACCATACTGATTGAAGAGGAGGACAAAAATTGTTAGTATCAGGAATAACAGAAGAGGCACCTTCAATGCCCCCCTACATATTAACAAGGAAATGATATAATACTATATAACTCTTGATCCCCAAATTTGACAATTTATGTAAAACAGATAAATTCCTGGAAGTAGATTTTCTATTAGTTATTTGAAATGAAATGGAAACTTGAACTGGCAACTCTTCTTCCTAGGCCTAATAATTGGTATTATAGTTATGTGGTCACAAATCATGTGCCACCATGTATTGCCTGTGTCTAATTTTTAAATTAATTTCTTATTTTGAATAAATAATGTGTGAAGATATATATATATATATATATATATATATATATATATATATATATACACACACACACACACATATGTGTAAAGAAAATGTAATCTATTTGGTTTAATATGTATGAAAAGTACATATGGGGTTTGGACAAACAGCTCACAAACAAAATATTGATGGGCTCTTGGTTTTCAAACATAATACTGAAAGAGGAAATAAAAGGCATGGGAGAGATGAAAGGAGAATGCACCAGAGTGCACACACAAACTTCTCTCTCGTTATCTCTACCAAATGAACCAGAAGAGGAGATAATTTAGCGCCTCCATTTAACCATCATGGGCAATGTTAACTTGAGCAGTCTGTGAGTATTATAAAATATGTTTCCAGTAAATGGAGTTGATATGACCTTGGCAGAGTTACTTAACAATTCTCTACCCTTTTTCACCCAAGAAACTGGATCCCCTTGATTCCTCAAATCCTTCTCAGAAGTTTTAAGAGATTTTTGAACCTTGAAAAATATTTGTAATTAAATATAGCAAACATATCAATGTTACAAAAAGGACTAAGAGTATGGAATAAATTTTGATGGGGAGTTTTGTTACCACCTACTCTGCTGGCCCTTCATATGAATTAGATTAATAGATAGACAGATGATAGACACTGTCATTTTAGAAAAAAATGCTCAACTCTATGGATATATTTTAAAATAGTAATTCTATTTATTTATTTATTTGTTTGTTTGTTGTAGTTGGACACAATTCCTTTACTCCATTTGTTTATTTTTATGTGGTGCTGAGGATTGAACCCAGGGCCCCGTGCATGCTAGGTGAGCTCTCTACTGCTGAGCTACAATCCCAGTCCCTAAAATAGTAATTTTTTAAAAACATTTTTTAGCAATACATAGACACAATATAATTATTTTGTTCATTTTTTTTAATGTGGTGTTGAAGATTGAACCCAATGCCTCACATGTGCAAGGCAAGCACTATGCCACTGAGCCACAACCCCAGCCCCATAAATAGTAATTCTTATAATTTTTATAAAAAATATAAAGCCATAGGCTAAAGGGCAGTAATTAATTCAAAACATATTTTTTAATATAAGAAAAGAATGGATAGCATAAATTAGTTCATTCACATACTCTTTGCCATTATTCATTTCATAGCCTTTTGTAAAATTCAATACTCAATACAAGATTCAGTCTAATTTCATTTAGATCTATATCTATGGAGATTATAATCCAAAGGGAAGTATGAAAATTATCATTTACAGGAGACAGAAAAATCTTTTGAGGGACTGTTTTTTGGCATTTCCTGATAAAACACTTGTACAAACAACTCCTTAGGAGTCTTAAGTTTTGTTGAAACAGCCTCAAATTCAGAATCTGCCAACCTGCAGGTCGTGAGCTTTTTGGGAGAGCATGGGAGAATAGTTGGAGGGAGTTGAAATTACTCAGGAAAACACACTTGCTAATGGCAGGCTGGGGGCCAGTGTTCCTGAGAAATTAAACTCAGAGTTTAATGCACTGTCTTCATTTATATTACTGCCTCCAGTTTTTTGTAGCTTAATCAAAGCACATCTATGGTTCTGCGGGCCCCCACATTGAGCACTTGCTGTGAGTGGTGTGTTCTTGAAGGGTTTTTGGGAAATGAAGCAATATTTCCAACAGTGGTCAAAAACAGGTCAAGAAGGCCTGGGTAGTAAAAGAGAAAACTTTAATTTCTTTTTCTTGGGTCTTAGGCAATCTAAGATTGAGTTTCTTATCTTGCTGTGGTGAAGAAAGTTGGCATCTGTATTATGAACACAGGTTGAGAGAAAAACAGTAGGACTCTCAGAAAGTGCTCCCCAATCACGTTGTACTGTGTATCTACCTATATATTTATCTCTGGGTTTCTTATTTACTATTTTCTTATTCCACAACTATGTCTTTAAATATCAAACGTTTTTATTTTGCTACCAAAACATGTAGTGGAGGATCTTTTTAGTTTTGCTACAAAAAGATACAGCAGGGACTTGGGTTATGGCTTAGTTGTAGAGCACTTGCCTAGCATGTGTGAGGCCCTGGGTTCGATTTTCAGCACTGCATATAAATGAAGGTTCATTGACAACTAAAAAAATATATGTGTCCTCCTAAATTTAGAAGCTAAAATGCATTTGCTCCTCTTTGGATCTATGACACAAAGCATGCTCTGTAACTTGGGTAACTGTGCTTGACCTCCAACTGGATTATAAACAACTTCCCTGGCAGACCCTTTCAATTTAGTTAGAATCCCTGACAAATGCAGCATTCTCCAAAACCTATAGAACAACAGCTCTGTGTTTTTAGAAAAAAAAATCAAGGTAAACAAGATTCACTGGTTTTATGACTGTGTCAAACTTTAAAGAATGTGCACTGGATTTATTTACTCATGGAGTTCTCAAAACCTCAAATAGGGAATGAGGGAACTAAATGAGCTCTCTGATTCCTAGCTCACACTCTTAGTGACTTTGACCTGGAGCAAATTATTTAATCTTTCCAAGGATTAATTTACTTATCTGTAAAATGTAGATACAAACACTTAAACCACAGAATTGGTCAGTGGATTAAATAAGATTAAAATATCTAAAATAGTAAGATTTTTTTCCATTTGTTTTGAGATGTATTTTGTATTACTATGCTGTCATATAATTTAGATTATGTCTTTGGCATACTGAAAATGTATTATCCTCCACTGTTCATTGATTTTTCTATTGGAATTTTATAGATCATTAAATGACCCTGCACTAATGATGCCAATGTGTTTTAAAATATTGAAAGGTAAACCAATGCTTCCTACATACAGTGCATGCCCTTCCTGAGAAATTAAATTCCTTTAGAGGCATTGTCCTTTGTTCTCATATTACAGTGAGTTGAGTTGCCTGACTTGCTACTCAAGAGCCATTAGGATATCAGAGCTCTGACTTCCCTGTCATGTACTTTACATCTTGTCACATCACCCATTTTCTTTGGAGTGCAATAAAAATCTTCACAGAAGTCACTACCTTGGTGATAGTTCAAGTGTTAGTTTCAGCCCATGAAAAACTCAAAGTAAATCATACCATTTTTGGCTATTCAGAACCTTTCTATCCCATTTCATAAGAGATCTCATTTCAGAGAGATAAGGGGGATTTTAAATTCTTAATATAGGACTTTGTAAGCATGCCCTTTGGAAATAAGAGAGAATCATGACTGTAGGTAAGAAACCTACTGACAAACTGTGGTTTAACTCATCATTTTTTTCAAAAGTAGGCATGATGTTTTTAAAGTTACTCTAGGCTAATTTCAAAAGCTGACAGCATGTAAGTCTCATTCTTATTTTGTGTGACAGACTTATTAGGTAGGGAACCTAAGAGTTAAATAGTATTTGCTGTTTTCTTTTAGATTTATATGATATCAAAGGTTTTTAGCCCCATTTCCATGTGGTATAAACAAGCTATTGTCAAAGTTTTCAGGGAAGGTATAGGAGTATAGAAGAATGATTATCACTTTTCAATACTTTGCTTATGTAAGACACAGTGCACTGAGTGTACACCATGTACCCAGCTCCAAAAAAACATAGAGGGCCTCTGTCCTCAAAAGTGTACTGTCTAATACTTGGAGATGCAAATGATGAAAGACAAAATTTATGGCAATAGGTAAAGCAAGTGTACACTGCAGATGCTAAAGGAGCTCAGAGAAGAAGAGAAGCTAATGGGTTATGGACAGGTAAGATGGCTTTTTTTGAAAGAAAAGAACTTGATCAGGAAATTTAAATACAGTAGGATTGGCCAAGAAGATGAGGAAAGGGACTTATGGAAGTAGGAAAGGAATGGCAAAGAGTAGAGTGAATGAAGGACCTGTAAAATGATTGTTGTGAGTGAAGTGAATGAATTAAATAATCATTTTGGACAAGCAGTTTGGATCAAGTGTAAGTCAAAACTCTGAATCTCTAATTTGACCTTGATGGATGTAACATAGATTCTTTAGGTAAGAAGGGGCAGTAGGAAAACATATCCACAGGAAAAAAAAAATTACTAGTTTTACTCAGGATGGGTTAGAAATGAAGAACTTAGGGGTTGATCATGGGATGATCTAAGATGGTTACTGAAGACATAAAAATCATAAAAAGGGTGGAGAAGAGATGATCACAGAAATATTAAGAGGAAGAAGGACAATACATGGTAAATATTCTCAATTATTAAGGTAATTAATCAATGAGGGAAATATTGCAATAATTATGGGCTTTATAATTTAGAGTTTGAATCCCCTCTGGATTCTTGCCAACAGTAACATCAGGAAAATTATTACATTATTTGTACTTAAGTTTCCCCAAACCTAAAATGAAAATAAAGTTGTTTATGTGAGGACTGAACAAGCTAACACATAAAATTCCCAACAAATGCCTGGTATTTAATAGGTACTCAAAAATATTATCTCCTATCCCACTAAGTTAAAAGTAAAACATCCTATAATAGGGAGCTTGAAAAAACAAAATGGAAATCAACTTCAATCTTAGTGGCTAGAAATGCAATTAGCTAGTTACTATGGTAACTTGAACCATAGTAAGAACTTGATAAATACTAGTTGTTATTACTGTTGTTGTTACTGTTAGAGGTGTTGGAAAAAATGGTAGAATGAATTCTGGAGAGAAAAAAGTCATAGTCATGAAATGAACAAGAAAAGTTAAAGTACAAGGTTATCCCTGGTGTATTATGTTGCAATAAATTAAGATAAGAACTGCAAAGTGATTCCAAAAAAATAGATTTAGTCAGTAACCAAAGTGACTGGCTTTTTAAATTCTCATTTCTGGTCAGGACTCACTCTTAATTTAGGAGGGAGTAGGTAAGTAATGCTAGGTAATGCTCATTTAACCACTTGAACTGTTAAAAATGTATGACTTGTCCACTGTCACCAAAAATACTCCTTATGGGATAATAGTCTTTCCATGGAAGGAACAGAAAACCAAGGTCCTTAAAATAAATGTAACTAGCAATCTATTTTAACATAGGTGAAAATAGGAAACTAGAATGTTCTCTCGGATAAGTAGATGCTGATCCATAATGGGTTTGGGGGTGGGGAGCATGGGAAGAATGGAGAAACTTTAGCCAGGGTAAAGGGGAGGGAAAGGAAGAGAGTGGGCATGGGGGTCAGAAAGATGGTGGAATGAGATGGACATCATTACCCTAAGTAATGTGTGAAGGCATGAATGGTTTGACTCTGCATTGTGAACAACCAGAGTCATAAAAAATTGTGTTCTGTGTATACTATGAATTGAAATGCATTCTGCTGTTAAGGTTTAGTATGCCTGTTGAAGCCCCCTAAAGCCCAAGGTTATGCAAGAGCAGTGGCTAAGACAAAGGTCAGCTCGGGCAGGCCCAAGCTAGGAGGATAAAATGTTCTTTTCCCCTTGTCTTAAGTCACAAGCTCAGCATACCTGGGCCAACAGGGAGAGGCTCTTGGCATGCTTAGCCTGGGAACAGTACATAGTAAAGAAACACATGCAGCCTTAGATGATTAGATGAACTCTATAAAAGAACTCTTGGCTTTACTGAGCAAATAAATAAGAACGATCAGACTTTAGTTTAATATATTAGCTGAAGCATGTTATTAGGACAATGTGGATAAAGTGATGTAAAAGAATTGTTTGCCTTATGTCTAGAAGTGTATAAAAGAAGCTAAGAAATAAACATCAGCATGCAGTTGCATTTGCTGCCTTTGCTCTGCATCCCCTGTGTCCTGATTTCTTCTCGACCCTTACCCAGGGACCCGAACGCACTAGACGTTCACATTCTGCTATCATGTATAATAAATTAAAATGAATACATAAATTTAAAATAAAAAAAAAACTGGGGATAGAAATGCAAATCTGGATATTATATATTAAGGAACACATGAGGTACATTAATTATGAAACAGTAAAGACTTATGCATTTTCCTCAGTGCATCTTTTATATCTTTGATATGAGAAAGATACTTGTGAATATAAAGAATTATCTAACCCATATTTGGAAATTTAAATAATCTCTTGTTTAAAACAATGGTTTAAGGGAATCACAAAGTTAACACACATACATACAACACACGCATACATGCACACATCAATGATTGTTTTCTCTTGCACTTTGACTTCAAACCACATTTATTATAGCTTTTACAGAACACTACACCTATGCATCACTTCCCATTACAACATAGATTCTTCTTTGATTTGATTTTTTTATAACTTGATAATGATACTCTCATTAGAGGTGCTGAGAATTAATTGAAGAAAATCAACAGCTTTAGAGAGTGAATCGATTATTCAAGAAACACTAAAGCTCCAACATTATGTGGTGATATAAATGGAAAGAAAAGGCAAGCATACAAGATTATTAAACATGTTCCCTTTGTCTTCTGCTTATGACCCAACAGCAACCATTCCTAGAATAATGGCAAAGAACGACAGACTTCATAAATCACAGTGCTTCACTTGATTTTATATCAATTTGATTCTAAAAATTAAATCTCTCAAATTAAAAGAAATATATGAAATTTAACTTTTTTTTTCAAAAATAGGAAATGCAGTGCAGTGATAAAGAGAATAAACTTTGGAATCACAAAAAAAAAAACCCAAAAACAAAAAAAAACACAGTTCCTTGTGATGATTTTTCATAAAGCCAAACAACAAATATTGGCTTTCTCTTGTATTGGAAAATTAATAGATAAAGAGTATTGCAATGACCTGAAGTCTTGGATAAAGAGAATAAATAAAGTATTGACACATGAGGAATAGACAATTCTCCATCCATTGTTGAGATTTTTATTCCTTGTGGAGCAGATGGTCTAAATAAAGCAGCCAAAAATAACAGGTAGGTTTTTATTGCATTAAACCATTGAAAACATTAAGCATCTACAGTTTAAATCATGTTCAAGATAACAAGCCTTAAAATAACTTTGGATTTTTTTTTAGAGTTGTGAAACACCTTTGCCCATTTTAAACAATATCAAAGCACAAAGACTAATGTGTAGATGAACATATACTTAGGGACAACACAAAAGAAACAGCTACTCTTTATGAAAATGGTTTAACATAGGGCTGTTAAATCATGTTGGTAGACTCAACTGATATGGATAACATCACCTTTTCTGAGGCCAAACAAAGCTTGGGTCTAAGTCATTGTTGCTTTAAATCTGATCTGATAACATCACATGTCCTACACATTTCCATTTACCAAATGGAAGTCAACTACAAAGAACTCAAATACATTACTCCTCCTATAATTTGCCATATGCATTCGTCCAATTAGAATTCAAATTGAAGTCTAATAACACCCATTCAATATTTTATGCATTTATTATATAATAAAAGTTTACATAGGTCAAGGAAGAGTCTGTGATGTAGGAATGGATAAAGTAGAATATATTAACTGGGTTATCAATTGAGGAGATAATATAACTCTGTTCAACATTGTTATATTTTAAACATGTATTAGTGCATTATAATTATACATAGTATTGGAGTTCATTTTGATATATTCATATATATATATATATATATATATATATATATATATATATCATAGTTTGCTCCATTTCAATCTCCAGTACTTTTCATCCATCCCCTCCTCCTACCCTTGATCCTCCCCCTCTACTCTTTTGGTCTTCCTTCTATTTATTTACTTATTTTTAATACATACATAATGTTTTCATACACAAGAGGACTGCATGGGATGACTTGTGGCATACAGGCACATAATTTAATGCAAGCATATAATTTACTCCCTAATTCTTTTCTTCCCCCCCCCCTTTCCTCCCTTCTAATTTTTTTTTTACAGAAAATAAGTATATTTATTGTAGTCACAGGGTAAAAAGTCAATATACAAAGATCATTTCCATTGTATTCATCTCCCTTCTAATTTTGAGACATATTGTATTCTGTTATAAATAAGATGTGGTTTTTCACTTTAAAAACTCTAGATATCAAGTGAAAACTACATATTTTTATCTGTCTTCCCCAATATCCTGCTTCCCTGGAATAACTACCATTAACTTTTCAGAATCTGTGCAAGTACCTTGACAGTTGAATAAATGCTCAAACCATTAAGTCTACAGTGCATTTTAAGAATCCCTTAAATTCATAAAATATCTTCATTCTTCTTGAATAATTTAAAATCATAGCCACTTTCCTGGATATGAAGGATGCATTATATAAAAAGTGGGATTATGTCTTCACTTAATGTTTGTAATTTACTTTTAAAAAATTCCACATTGTCTCATAGCCTTTCTTTATTATCATACATGGAGATTTATTTCATACTATTCAATGTCCTCTCTTTAGATAAATCCTAGTTATTTTTCAAAATATGGGTATTTGTTTAATTTCCTTGCATAGAGACACACTTTCTTATGCAATTGTATCACTATTTCTACAGGTAAAAGGAGGACATGATATATCAAAGACTTCATAGACTTTTATTTAAATGCCTTTTGGAACATCCATTTAAAAAAATTCTCAATGTCTTTTACTTTCAATAATCCATATTATTTTTAATAGTATTTGCTTCTTTAGGGGGAACTACAATGTCTCTTGTTCTTGCATCTTAGCCTGGCTGCACTTGGGCATCAATTAAGAACTGTGTACTATTAATAGTTTGTAGGGCAAAAAAGAGTATATAGTAGAAGAGAAAAATATTTAAGCCTTGAGTCAATAATACAGAGAACAATGGTACTGCCATTGAGTGTAATAATACAATTAATTAGTAATAAATAGTGTATTTTTGATAAATCACTAGATAAATAAATATGCCTCTGGGGTTTTGATTGTCAAACAAAATCTATTTTATGTAATCTCAGTTCAAATACAGATACTTGCAAAAGAAAATGTAGGGTATAAGTATGTGGTAGGAGTGTAATCAGCAAGAGATAATTTCAGAGAAAAAGATATGGTGTGGCAATATGCTATTATGGTAGTCAGAATGAGACTAGATAAATGAGAAGAAATAGAGAAATAAGAGGGAAAGAAAAGGGGGGATTTGATCCTTGAAGATACTGAAAGATTTAAAAGGAAAAAGATATATTATATGTAGAATATAGAGGTATAATTTTAAGGTGCAACCCCCAGCCTTGTCTCCCCAGAATCAAAAGACACGGTATGAAAACAGATATAGTGGGATTGGGGTAGGAGAAGAGTAGAACTAGTAAATCACAATGACTAAGTTCCAGGCAGGGCCAGGCACAAAACAAAGAGGATGGGTACTCAGCAGATTTTTAAATTAACTAGTGCATATTTTGGCTCTACTAAATTATGATAAGCAGCTGCAATTTGATTACTTGTATATAGGTTTTGGACTCAATGAAGCAAACATCTGTCCCCAAAGAATGAACTGAGGCCAAGAATGATCAGTCGCTCAGCTAAGGAGGAAAAGCCAAACCTGGAGTACTCTCTTCTGACTCACTGAGCTGGATTTCCCTTACCTGGTATCACATTGTCTAGACTGATGAAAACCTCCTCTTTGTAAGTAATATTAGAATTAAGGCTAGATACAGAATAATAAGCATTTGTTGGTCTATTTTTTCTTACTCTGTCCTGGAGTATTTTATATTTTATTCCAAATTCATATATATATATATATATATATATATATATATATATATATATATATACACTTTACATATGGGCCTCAATTTCATATTATAAATAAAATTGAGAAAAGAACTAAGAAATTCTCCTTT